>NC_088683.1:227926623-228549748 GCF_028017835.1 Emys orbicularis
GTATTAATATAATTTTATTTTGTTTCATGTATATAGCTGAAGTATTTATTAACATCCTTTTTCATTTGTTATCAAACACAGCTAATTTAAGGTACAATAAACAATCCATATTACGTATAGTTTGCCACAATCCAGTATCACTGGGAATCTTTTTTTTCAAAATTGTCACAGGGCTATACTGGCAGGGCCGTATTCTGCAATAAAATAGTGGTGGGGAAATTAATTGCTACTGGCCAGACTATCTCTCTCTTTTATGAATAGTAAACAAAACCAAGGACAAAATTATCAAAAGAGCTCAGCTACTAATAACTTCAATTCAGGCACTTAATCAGTGGCCAGGTGTTTAAAAGTGCTCAACATCTATTGTTCTGAATGTCAGCTGCTGGGTACTGAATATTTTTGAAAATGTGGCTATTTCTAGGTACTTAAATTGGATCTTGAGCTCTTGTATTCTGTCCTGAGTTATAGGTGATGAGCAATTGAAAATCTGGTCCCAGATTCTTACAAAAAAATGAAAGCACTAATTTTAAGCCTCTTCCCCAACTTTCTTCCCCTTTGGCAGAATCAGCTATTGGTACTTTTATCGCTTACTCTATTAATGCTTCGGGCAAGATTTTATTAACATATCTGATATCTAGATATATCTACCCTAAATTTTGCCTTTTTATTTTATTTTTTTATTATTGTTTATTATTATTGTTATATTTCTTTCACAGATGCAACTTCATTAGAAAAGACAAGCACTTCAGGTGAGAATTATTCTACCCACTATGAACCGTAGAATTGGGGACAAATTCAGACCTGATGTAAGCAGACAAAACTCCATTATGTTCAGTGAGGTTTTGTGCATTTTTAACCAGTGCTGAATTTTGCCTTAGGACATTTTTTCAAAACCTCAAAATATTTTGTTGTTGTTTTATTTATTATTTGTATTACCATAGCATTAGGAGCCTGGGTCAAGGATCAGGACCTCACTTTGCTAGCAGCAATTTAGCAATTCCGTAGTTATGATTACATTGTAATTTGGCGATGTGAGAATGAAGGGTTCGCTTTTTAAAAGCTCCTGAGTAATGTCCACACTGCATTTGGGAGCTAGCATAGATTTGTGCTAGCGGGGCTAGCTCTAGTGAGCTAAAAATAGCCTGGGCTCCAGCCCAAGTCACAATGTCAAAGGAATGTCTACACAGCTATTTTTAGGGTTCTAACATGAGTCTGTAGACCTGAACTGGGAGGTTTGCTCCCAGATGTGGTGTAAACATACTCTGAGTGACTTAGGAACATAATTCATCATAGGAAAGATGGAATGGACAGTTTAGAACTGATGGAAAAATAATAAAGAGCCTTTTACCTCTAGATCCCTGGTTCCAATCTGACCTACATGAGTAATGTTAAAAGGACATTATCATGTCATGTGGGGGAGGGATAGCTCAGAGGTTTGAGCATTGGCCTGCTAAACCCAGGATTGTGAGTTCAATCCTTGAGGGGGCCATTTAGGGATCTGGGGCAAAAATCTGTCTGGGGATTGGTCCTGCTTTGAGCAGGGGGTTGGACTAGATGACCTCCTGAGGTCCCTTCCAACCCTGATAGTCTATGATTCTATGATGTGACTGCCATGCCCTGGCCTATGTGACTTCTTTCTGACAATCAAATAGATCATAAACATCACTTCAGTTTGCTGTGATTGACATCCTTCTTGGCAGCATCAGTGTAGGCCAAGGATTGAACTGGTAAAGAGATTGAACAAGCCTGTCTCACTTGCAGTGGCGGATTAGCCACTGAGCCTATGGGGCCTGTGCCCAGGGGCCCCAGCCAACTGGGGGTCCCGGAACCGGCCATCAGGCAGGCAGGGTGGGGAAAGCCCCCGACCCCACTCCCCGGCAGACGCCTGAGGGCAGTGGAAGAACCCCCTAGCATTCCCTGATTCCCTGACCCTGGCAGAAGCCAGGGGGCAGCGGGAAAAGCCCCAGCACTAAGACCCCCGCTGCAGCCCTAGGACTGGAGAAGTTCTCGCTATTGGTCATGGCCTCAGGGCTGGGGGAGCTTTGACTCCCTGCTGTGGTCTGGGGCTGTGGCAGGGGGACAGAGCTTTTCTGGTCTTGGGGCCGCAGTGAGGGGGGCAGAAAGTAGCAAACAGGTTGCGGGGGGTGTGGAATGGAGGGGACCCTGAGTGGAACAGGGGTGGGCCCCAGGGAAAGGACAGAAAGGGGTGGGGCCATGTGTAGGGCTGAAGGTGGAAGGGGTGGGGAGGGCCCCCCCCCCTCTTGCTGTGGCACAGGGCCCCAGGAAACCTTAGTCCATCTCTGCTCACCTGCTGGTGGTCCCACAAATGTAGCAGTGTATCTGTTCTGAGAATAAAGGGAATAAAGGGAAGACTTCACTTACCATGGCTGGCAACACACAATTCTTCCAAGTACCAAACAACTGTAAAAATAATCTCACCATAGTCACACTTGTAATTAATAGAACCTACCCTAGCTGGTTGACAGTGAGAGATGCCTTTTGCATATACTGAAGCTATTAGTTTGACATTGCTCGATCATTTACAGATGTCTGTCATGTTTTGAGACCTGAAGAAATGCTCTGTGTAATTCAAAAGTTTGTCTCTCTCACTAGCAGAAGGTGGTCCAGTCAAAGATATTGCCTCACCCACCTTGTCTCTCTAATGTTTTGTAATGTGGGTTGGGCCTCTTTTTTTTACTTTACCAGAGAATAATAAATGCCAGAGATTTTTGACACTGGTTAGAGGAGTCATATTAGAAGCTGAAGAAACAAAGACTGTTTTTATGGAGGTGGCTCTATACTGTAAATAATACTTTAGGTAAAATGGGGAACAAAATATATGCCATCCCGAGTTATGGAATTATTGTATTTTGGGTTTGTGCTCCATTGCCAGATGACATTAGAAGAAACTTTGTTTGAGGAGAGAAGCAAAGGTGGAAGTGTGGCTTTAGGTACAGGTGTCGGATTAGCTTCCTCAGAAATTAGCAGAATATAACATCTAAAAAGAATATTTGACCCATTTTGTAACAACAGTTTAATGCATAAGGATATATTCTGCCCTTTCCAGCAAATTGCAGAACAATTCCCATTTAGTGTACAAAATTATATTTTATAGAAATGACATATTATGAAATTACTGTAATCATCCATAGAAATTTTTTTTACCTAGCATGAAGTATCTGCACTTGAAATAAGGTACCAAAGATGCCTGGGAAAGTGCATTTGTTGTAATATTAAATTAATATTCTATTAAAACAAAACAAAACTTCCCTTCCAGAATGTTAAGTGAGTTGCCCAAGTTAAACCAAACAGACTCATGCTCATTTTTGCATACAATTTTTTTTGCATTTCTTAATTTGTCTTAGAAAATATATATGTTTTTCCTCTCTTTCGTAATCCTTAAATGTAGATGATATAGGGCCTGATTTTCCTCCCAATTACATCTATTTTAACTCTACGTCTTCATTGTAGTTTTACACGTGTAAAGGGAGATTCAAGCCAAGAATGCCTAGGATGGGAAATAGACTAAACAGTGGCCAAGAATCTCTCTATTAAGAGAATAAAAATGTCTGAGAATTCCTGCCCATTGAGAGTTAATCAGGGACAAATATAGAGCAAAACAAGTTTTCTTAGTGATTGTGTTGAGATGACTCTTATAAACAGAGTATGTGCATTTTATTGTTAGCATTGAGGGGCATTTCCTTTTCTTCCTTGAATTTCAGGTTACAATGCCAAAAAAACCTGACTCAGACCTGTAATTCATAGTTAAAAGCCATGAGTAATAGAGTGAGAATTTTTTTGGCCATAATTCAAGTAGAAGTATCATGACTCACTGGTTTTATCTCCAACTGATAGGAAAGAACTGTAGAGGTTTTTTTTCTTTTTAAATTAAAAGAAAAATCAGTCAAATAGAATGTATATTAATGTATACATGCCATAGAATCTGACTTGCAAATTTCAAGCATGCTCTCCACTCTGTGGTATACCCCCACCAGGCTTTGAGGTTGAATTTGTTAATAGTTCTGTAATAGATCTTATAGTAGTTTCATGGGTCTTCCCACTAAGTGGTATTACAGTTCAATAGATGGGAATCAGGTTTGTTTCTGTGATGACAAATCACCTTGTTAGGAAGCCCTTCAGAAAAAATCATAGTACTGGTGTCTACTGACACTTTGACAAGCAGTTGTGTAGAGCCCTTCAAAGTAGTCATTGAGATATCACAAGTTGTACCTGAGCTACATTGTTCTCTGAGCTACACTGCCCTTTGAACACTATTTACTCTTGTATTGCAATGTGGGGAAAGACATTTTAACTGTGTGCATTGAAGAATAAGTTGCTGCATACATTCCCGATTTTTTCCCTGCATTTCTTTGTTCCTGCTTGTATTGATACAATTTTCTTTTGTTTCATGTATGTAGTTGAAACATTTTTTACATCCTTTTTCATTTTTAGCAAAACCAGCTAATTTGAAACAAAATAGATAATTCATATTACTTACAGTTTTCTATATTTCAATAAAATTGATGATCTTTGCTCAGCAAAGTCACAGGACTAGACTAGCAGGGCTGTCACAGCTCAAGGTTGAGTTGAAACAGAAGAAAGGTGAGGAAGTTCATTGCTACTGGCCAGACAGTACCAGACTAATCTCTGTCTTTCATGAGTATTAAAAACATCAAGGGCAAAATTTTCAAAAGAACTCAATTACCAGCATCTGCCATTCAGTAACTCATTCAGATTTTCAAGATTCAACACCCATTGTTCTCAATCTATACTCAGTATTTTTAAAAACCTGGCTACATTTTTTTAGGTGCTTAAATTGTAGGTTTAGCTTTTTGAAATTCTGCCCCCATTTACTGGTCTTGAGAGTTTGAAACTCTGGCCCTGACATTCTTAGAAAAAAATAAATGAATAAAGCACTAACTTTATGTTTGTCTATTTTCTTTTCTTTTTTTCCCCAGCAGAATCCTCTATTGTTACTTTTATCACCTACCCCATTAATGCTTCAGGCAAGAAATTAATATTTCTCATATCTAGATCTATTTAGCTTAAGTTTTACTTTTTATTTTGTCATTTTTATAATTTTTTATATTCTGGTATTTTTCAGCTACAAGTTCAGATACAAGCACTGCAGGTGAGAATTATATGTATTACACAAGTAAAAACTGTAGAATTAAGGCCAAATTCAGATGCGGTGTAAGCAGACAAAACTCCACTGTGTTCAATAGGTTTGTGCTTGTTTAAACCAGGGCTAAATTTGGCCAACTTTGAAAAAAAGGTTCATTATACTGGCTGTTTAGCCATGGCACAGTTAATGTTGCACTGGCTGAGTTTTTAAAAAAAACGGTTAAATTGATATTTTACAGTTATCCAAAATATACTCCTTTCCCTTTCAGCCAGGACTTTAAGTGTGTTGCCAAAGCCAAACCATACAGGTACATGCTTCTTTTTATGGAGGTTTTTTTTATTTTCATTTGTATGTTAGAAAATATTTAGGGATATTGGTTCTGTTTGAAAAGCGAATTCAGTGAGCTTGCTAAAACTACTTAAAATATTTTTGAATTATTATTAAATATCCAACACATTCATTATTCACATTTGTATTGTGTCCACTACTGTGGTATATGGGCACACATTTCATAGTTTAAATTGAGTCAGTAATGTTCCAGACAAGAGGGGCATAATTTACCCACTCTCCTGATCTCTGAACTTAGAGACAGATGAGCTAATTCTCCTTTTACTTGCAAAAGTTTGATTCTGAAGTAACTCAATCATCTTTTATAAGAAGTTATTATGGATTAATGCTAGTGCAAACAGGAGGAGAGTCTGAAATAAAAATGGGAAAGAGACCTGGCAGCTCATTTAAGTGACCAGTATTATATAGGCTTGTTATCAGAAATTCTTATATTTAAATAATTTATTTTTTCTACAGAAACTACTAATATCCCTGAATTTAACTTCTCCACAACAGTAGGTAAGGCTTTATATATATATATAAGCTTGGTTTATGAGCTGTGGGAGTCTATGTTCTAATATTTTGAATATTATTTTTTTACTATTGTATTTCGCATTAGCAATCAGTCTTACTGTGGGTTGAGTTCATATGATTTCATTGTGTATATCAGGGGTCGGCAACGTTCGGCACGCGGCTCGCCAGGGTAAGCACCCTGGCGGGCCGGGCCAGTTTTATTTACCTGCTGATGCGGCAGGTTCGGCCGATTGCGGCCCCCACTGGCCGCGGTTCGCCGTCCCGGGCCAATGGGGGAGGCGGGAAGCGGCGCGGGCGAGCGATGTGCTGGCCGCGGCTTCTCGCCGCCCCCATTGGCCCGGGACGGCGAACCGCGGCCAGTGGGGGCCGCGATCGGCCGAACCTGCCACGTCAGCAGGTAAATAAAACTGTCCCGGCCCGCCAGGGTGCTTACCCTGGTGAGCCGCGTGCCAAACGTTGCCGACCCCTGGTGTATATACATGAGAACTGAGATTGTAAACCTACAGGGTCCTGTCATAAAACATTCAGTAATGGAAAGAAATGGATTTAATGTTACAGTTTTGTCTGAATTTCCCAACTTGTGTTTGATTAAAATTTTCACCTCAACATTGGTTTTCTCTGTTCCTGCTTCTATGGATACATTTTTTCTGTTTCATGTATATAGCTGAAGCAATTATATGCATCCTTTTGTCAATTTTTAGCAAAAATGGCTGTATGTAGGCACAATGGACAATTATATGACCATGTTACACATAATTTACCACAATTCAGAACAATTGGTAATCTTTGCAAGAGAGTCACAGGACTAGACTGGCAGGGTTGTCACAGCTTCAGTAGAAGAATGGTGGGGAAGTTCATAGCTACTGGGCAGGCTGCACCAGACTAATCTGCTATACATGGGGCAAATATCCAAGGGCAAAATTTTCCAAAAAAGCTCTGTTACCAGCAGTCCCCATTCAAGCACTTATTCAGATTTTCAAAAGTATTCAGTACCTCTTGTTCTCAGTGGGTTCTAAGTATTTTTGAAAATCTGGCCACTTCCTTCAGATGCCTAAACTGGAGTCTTAACTTTTTGAAATTCTGTCCCCAGTTGTGGGTGTAGTGAGCTTAAAATTTGGCCCCATTTTCGTACAAACAAAAATGTAAGCACTAATGTTATGCTTCTCTATTTTTATTTATTTATTTATTTATTTTGCTGCAGAATCCTCTATCGTTACTTTTATCACCTACCCCATTAATGCTTCAGGCAAGATTTTCTTAACGTTTCTCATATTTTGATGTATTTAGCTTATGTCTTACCTTTTTATTGTGTACATTTTTACTTTTTTCTATTTTTGTTCTATTACTCAGATACAACTTCACTAGAAAGAACAAGTGCTGAAGGTGAGAATTATTTTACACAAGTACGAAGTTTAGAATGAGAGCCAAATTCAGATCTGGTGTAAGAGACAAAACTCTCTTATATTCAGTAGGTTTGTACTTGTTTAAACTAGTGTTAAATTTGGCCCATGATCATTATTTTCACAACCTTAAAAATGTTTATCATATTGGCTGGTTAGCCACCCCCTTTCATTAAGTTTGCATTGATAGAGTTTTAAAAATATGAAATTCATATGATACTGTTAATCAAAATAAACTCCTTTCCTTTTTAGATAGAACTTTAAGTGTATGGCCGGAGCCAAACCAGACAGGTAATGCTTATCTTTACATACTATTTTTCTCCATTTTTTGTATTTTAGAAAATATGTAGGAATGCTGGTTCTGTATTGAACAGTGAATTCAGTAAGATTGTTGTGACCAGGGTCACAGGGGGGCCATGGTGAGATTGCTCAATTAGGGCAAACTGCAAAGAATGGGGCAGACAATCCCCAAAACTGGTGGTTATTCTGATACTTAGATTTACCAAGCGAGCAACAAAACAGCTTCTACAGTATCTTACTGGTTACCCAGAAGCCAAAATCACAGTTCCCTTAAAGTAAACCAGCCTTGGGTTTCCACCCAGACCGCCAAGTCACATATGATGAGGATTACTGAAAATCTTGTTCATCATATGAAAAAGTTCTACCAATCCCAAAGGATCAGACACATTACCCATCAAGTTAATGAATATCTCAGATTTTACCCAAATACATGCTTACAGCCAATTCTTATGAACTAAACTAAGATTTATTCAAAGAAAAGAGAGAGAGAGTATTGGTTAAAAGATCATTATACATACAGAAATGCATAGAGTCCTTAGGTCAGTTTCAGAGTAGAGATGGTGAGCTTCAGAGTTACAAAGATTCCTTTCCAGAATCAGTTTATAAGGTTATAGTCCAATGTCCATTTCCAATATCAGGGTGATCCAGAATGCACTGGAGACCACAGTCTTGCGACTCAAACTTCCCCTGACGAAGCTTAAGCAAATCTGAAGTGAAGGGATCAGGTCCCAAAAGCCCTTTATATATTTTCTGGACAGCATGCATTCCTTGGGTAAAGAATATTTGCTTTGAAGTAGAATTACCTATTTCCTATGTATACACAGGTAACTAGTCGCATTCATCAGCATAAGGTAATTATCCATTAAGCAGTTCATAGACAGTTTACTACAAGCTTCAAAGAGAAGTATAGACAATGAAATTATTACACCCAGGTTCCATCTAAATGTTAATATTCCCTTTTTATCTGTGCATCAATAGATATAGAAACAGACAGGAACCATCTGTTTACATGGTTAACATCTAACAAGATATAAGTAAACACATACAATTAGTACAACCTCTAATTCTCTAACAATACAGGTTTGCGTTTCAAAGCTCTAGTCTATTTAACATAGCTATGTTAGTTATTTATAAGGAATAGCCCTAATTACCATTTATATACTTCTCTAATATGTCTTTAAAGATTGAATTTGGGCCATTTAGCCTGCAAGTTACTTAACCCTTTCTGGCCCTGTGTCATAATTGCTAAAACTACTCAAAATATTTTTGAAACAATTTTAAATATCCACCTCCTTCATTGCACACATTTATATGGTGTCCATCATGGTGGAATATGGGAATATGTTTCATGGTTTAAATTGGGTCAATTGTATGCTAAACAGGAGGGACATAATTAACTCACTCTCCTGATCTCTGAATTTAGAGACAGAGGCCTAATTCTCCTTTCACTTGCAAAAGTTTTATTCTGAAGCAACTCACTCATATTTTAAAATAAATTATTACTGATTCATGCAAGTGCAAACAAGAGGAGAGTCTGAACTAGAAATCAGAAAGTGACTTGGCAGCTCAATTATATAACCAGTATTTCATGGGCTTTTTATTAGAAATTCTTGTATTTATTTATTTTTTCTATAGAAACTTCTAATATCCCTGAATTTAGCTTTTCCACAACAGCAGGTAAGGCTTTTTATCCTTGTTAAACTCTATTTTGAGTGTCAGAAAAGGATGATTTATGAGCTTTGGGAGTCTATGATCAAGTATTTTGAATATGACTTTTTTATTATGGTATTTCATATGAGCAATCAGTCTTGTTTTGTGTTCATATGATTTCATTGTATATACATTAAAGTTAAGATTTTAATCCTACAGGGCCCATCACAAAGCATGCAGTAAATGAAAGGGATAAATTTAACATTGCTATGTGAACCCTATCTTTGAATTTCCTAACTTCTGTTTGATTAAAATGTTCCCATTAATGTACTATAGTTTTAGCAGCTACTATCTGCTGCACAGATAATCCACAGGCTCCTAAATACCTGAAAGCCTCCAATCCAGCTGTTGACAAGGCCCAGCTTGACTCAGTTTATGATATCTGTCAAGATCACACAGTTTGTTTTGATTGGCTGCTGTTATCCAGTGAAGCCTTTAGGACAGGGATCGGCAATGTTTGACACGCGGCCCACCAGGGTAAGCTCCCTGGCGGGCAGGGCCGGTTTGTTTACCTGCCGAGTCCGCAGGTTCGGCCGATTGCAGCTCCCACTGGCCTAGGTTCGCCGCTCCAGGCCAATGGGGGCTGCGGGAAGTGGCGCGGGCCGAGGGATGTGCTGGCCGCCCTTCCCACAGCCCCCATTGGCCTGGAGCGGCGAACCGCGGCCAATGGGAGCTGTGATCGGCCGAACCTGCAGACGCGGCAGGTAAACAAACTGGCCCGGCCTGCCAGGGTGCTTACCCTGGTGGGCCGCGTGCCAAACGTTGCCGATCCCTACTTTAGGATAAGGTAGTGGGAGCATGAACTGAGGCCATGATTCAGTAAAGCACAAATCCATTTATCTCACAGAGTAGAACAGGAAGTATGGAACAATCTTTCAGAACAAGAGAGTGCTGTGTGGCCGCAGAACCCGTGTGGTTCTGCTGTACCTATGTGTGAAAGGGGTAGTATCAATATGATGGGTTATGCATCTCTAATATGGTGTGCAGCTCAGACCTGCAGTGGCAGCACACAAACAGTATTTCTGGTGGTTGGGGCATCAGAGTGTGGAGGGGCAAGGCTGTAGGATATGCGGGGCCAGGAACCATGTTTCTTGAAAAAAAAAACTAAATGTTTTTAAATTGGTTGAGGATGACATCCTCGATTTAAAAACAGTTCGTTTTTTTTCAAGAAACTGACTCTTCAAACATAGTGTTAACTGGCCAAATCAAATGTACAAGGTAAAACTGAGTTCAAAACAAGTTTGGAAATTAATATCTTCTAACCTATGTATGAATCCAACAGATTGGGTTAGCCTGAGTGGGCTAGGCATTGGCTTTAAACTATTCAGTCAGACACAATTTGAATCACAGTGTGAACATAGAATAAAAGAAAATCACAATGATGATGGCCAGCAGTTTTTGCAGGGTTGAGGCATAAAAGCATGTAGATAGTCCCTAAACTTGCTCTATGGCATTTATTGTATCCTTACTATTTAATATTTCCATTGTGGTAGCACATACAGACTCTAAACAAGATCAGGGCCTCATTGTGCTAAGGCACAACCTTTTCTCAACCTAGTCTCAACCTTTTCAGACTACTGTACCCCTTCAGGAGTCTGATTTGTCTTGTGTATCCCCAAGTTTCACCTCACTTAAAAGCTACTTGCTTACAAAATAAGACATAAAAATACAGAAGTGTCACAAGCACACTATTACTGAAAAACTGCTTACTTTCTCATTTTGTCTATATGAAATTAAGTTTGTACTGACTTCGCTAGTGCTTTTTATGTAGTCTGTTGTAAAACTAGACAAATATCTAGATGAGTTGATGTACACCCTGGAAGACCTCTGCGTACCCACAGGGGTATGCGTACCCCTGGTTGAGAACACTAAGGCACTGTATCAACACAGAGAAAGAGACAAGTCCATTCTTGTCAGCTTTGTGCTACTATCTTAATGATCTATACTGAGTCTTTCTAATATATTGCTTTTAATATAGTGTTAACTATTTTAATAAATTCAGTTACCTTTATTTCTTTTAGGGAAATTATCTGCAAATATAACCTTCAATGCAACTGACAGTGTTACTCTACCAACTACTGCCATTACGAATGGTAAGGGGCAAACTTATTTTAATTTAAACAGTGAGCTGAATGTATTAGTATTTTTGTAATACTATATAATGAAGTGAGTTTATAAAATAATTAGAGCTTCAAACAATGTTTAAAAAGTGCCCCGCAGGACTGGCATAGAACCTTTTACTTTTGTCTAATAGGGTTCAAAATTGGATCATCCAGCAATCTAAAGTCACTGCCTTCTGATGGCTGTCCATCTACTAAAGTAAAAAAAAAAAGTGCATTAGATATATTAGCCCTTTTTATTGTGTAGCACAAAAAACATAAATCATGCTTCACATTTGGCATGAGACGATAACCTCAGCAGAGAAATCAGGAATTGATTGGCAATGAAGACTGAACTACAGTCTCACTCCAAGACGGGTGCCTACACAACAGGATTGAGGAGGGTTGGCTAAGTGGGGTGTGGAAGTTTGCAGTGCTATTGGCTGAGCTGATTATTGTTTGATGGACAAATAAAATAGAAGTATGTTTCAATGCTACTGTATTGGATTTATGCAGCAGAGCTGCATGTGTACTGCAACCTTTATTTCTGATCATTCCTTTTTTTTGTAGGTATAAGTCGTTGTAAAAATGGTAAGTATATGACTTACCGTATATACAAATATAGAATCATAGAATATCAGGGTTGGAAGGGACCTCAGGAGGTCATCTAGTCCAACCCCCTGCTCAAAGCAGGACCAATCCCCAACTAAATCATCCCAGCCAGGGCTTCGTCAAGCCTGCCCTTAAAAACCTCTAAGGAAGGCGATTCCACCACCTCCCTAAGGCTTTGTCTTCACTACCCGCCGATCCGGCGGGTAGCAATCGGTCTATCGGGAATCGACTTACCGCGTCTAGTGAAGACGCGATAAAATCGATCCCTGATCACTCTGCCATCAACTCCGGAAATCCACCACGGCAAGAGGCGGCAGCGGAGTCGGCGGCAGCGCGGCAGCGGTCGACTTTCCCCCGTCCTCACAGCCAGGTAAGCCGACCTAAAATACGCAACTTCAGCTATGGTATTCACGTAGCTGAAGTTGCGTATCTTAGGTCGGACCCCCGCTGTAGTGTAGACCTAGCCTAGGTAACCCATTCCAGTGCTTCACCACCCTCCTAGTGAAAAAGTTTTTCCTAATATCCAACCTAAACGTCCCTCACTGCAACTTGAGACCATTACTCCTTGTTCTGTCATCTGCTACCACTGAGAACAGCCGAGCTCCATCTTCTTTGGAACCCCCTTTCAGGTAGTTGAAAGCAGCTATCAAATCCCCCCTCATTCTTCTCTTCTGCAGACTAAATAATCCCAGTTCCCTCAGACTCTCCTCATAAGTCATGTGCTCCAGCCCCCTAATCATTTTTGTTGCCATCCGCTGGACTCTTTCCAATTTTTCCACATCCTTCTTGTAGTGTGGGGCCCAAAACTGGACACAGTACTGCAGATGAGTCATCACCAATGCCGAATAGAGGGGAATGATCACGTCCCTCCATCTGCAGACAATGCTCCTACTTATACAGCCCAAAATGCCGTTAGCCTTCTTGGCAACAAGGGCACACTGTTGACTCATATCCAGCTTCTCGTCCACTGTAACCCCTAGATCCTTTTCTGCAGAACTGCTGCCTAGCCACTCGGTCCCTAGTCTGTAGCAGTGCATGGGATTCTTCCATCCTAAGTGCAGGACTCTGCACTCGTCCTTGTTGAACCTCATCAGATTTCTTTTGGCCCAATACTCTAATTTGTCTAGATCCCTCTGTATCCTATCCCTATCCTCCAACATATCTACCACTCCTCCCAGTTTAGTGTCATCTGCAAACTTGCTGAGCGTGTAATCCACACCATCCTCCAGATCATTAATGAAGATATTGAACAAAACCGGCCCCAGGACCGACTCTTGGGACACTCTGCTTGATACCGGCTGCCAACTAGACATGGAGCCATTGATCACTATCCATTGAGCCCGACGATCTAGCCAGCTTTCTATCCACCTTATAGTCCATTCATCCAGCCCATACTTCTTTAACTTGCTGGCAAGAATACTGTGGGAGACCGTATCAAAAGCTTTGCTAAAGTCAAGGAATAACACGTCTACTGCTTTCCCCTCATCCACAGAGCCAGTTATCTCATCGTATTTTACCATGTGAAAGAAAAAAAATTCATATCACAATAGGATAAAATAACGGGACGGACCAAATAGAATAGTTTTTGAATCTCATATGTTCGTGAAATAAATAGCCAGAGGAAGACCATCAAAAACACATGATAGTTTTTATAGTGGTTGAGCATGGTAGTATGTTAAGAGCCTGTTCATAATATGCTGATTTATATTACATGGTAGTGCATAGTATATTAACCTTATTAGCTTAACCATGCATGTTTGTTTAATTTAATATTTAACAACAAAACTGTCCAGATAAATGGCCCTTTTCTTCACTCTTTGCACCTGGAAAGTTGTAATATGGATTATAGAAATGAACGTCTTATTTCATTGTTTAGAGAAGTAGCTGCTCTACCTGACTTTGGATAATATCTGTCTGTCTATCTAATATGATACTAAATTAACTTCCCATTGTAGGTATAGGGAAATAGTGGCACATTGTCTCAGATACTAGTTTGTGGAAAATATAATTGCTGCTTTGTTTTCTTTTTTTAAATGGTGAACACTAAAATATGTTTTTATTATATATAGAGAGAGTATGTTTATGTATATGTGTGTAGATATACTATGTAGTTATGCTGGGGGAAGAGTTACAGAACAATTTAGGTAGATATGCATTACATCTGAATACTGGGGCTTAGATAGCCTGGTGACAGGTGCCTTACAAACACCAATAAAGCATAGATAGAATGTAAAATATTTTGCAAACCTGAAGACATTTAAGTTTATATAAACATTCATCATTTAAAAACATAATATTTAAATACATATGTTGAACAAGATTACATTTGAATTCAACTGGATTAATATTTTTTTGCAGAAACAAAACTATCTGGTAACAACTTACATAATTTATCAGCCATCTGTAATAATTCAGGTTAGTGGGTTTTTTTTCTTAAATGTATCATCTCCAAATATTTATCTCTTCTGAGTAGCGAGGCATACATGCAGAACTTTTATAAAATCTCTAAAATATCCTAGGTTTGAAATTCTTATATCCTGGTTGCCAACCAAGGGGGAAAAATGTAACTTTATCTTTCAAAATCATGTGCAATATTAAAAATAATATTTAAGAAAATATTTTCTGAGTTTGTATTTCACAAGTTTCATACTGAAGGAAAATATTAAATTTATAATTTCTCTCATCCACATGTAAATATAAATTTTATACACTACTAGTACCTATCATTATCAAGCTTAGGAAATGTAAAGAATTCATTTAAAATTGTATTATAATAATATCATTAATGTTATTTTAAACAGACAGTAAAATAGTGTTATATTTAAAAATAAGGATAAAAAGGAAACAATAGAAAGCATATGTAAGTATTGAGGGAGCACTGTAATAGGTTCTAAGTTAGATGTATTACACAAGACAATACGATATGAAAATTAAAACTAAGGAAACTAAAATTGACAGACTCATAATTAAGAGAGCTAAGAGGGATTTTGAAAAGCCAAGACATAAAAACAAATAAGAGATTTGTTAGGTATATTGGCAACAGAAAACCTCTTGGTGGGTCCACTGGACTATTGGGAAGTAAAAATAGAAATTAAAGAGGGTGAGGACTTTGCAGAGAAACTAAATGACGTGTGTATCATTTCTGATTCAAAGAAATCATTTAGCTTCTCTGCAAAGAACATACAGTCTGCTGTGACTTTTTTCAAAGGTTGTGAAGTGAAAAAGGAAAGATGCTAGGAAAACCTGATCAATTAAAGGACAAGGACCAGTTGGTGTACATCCAAGAGCTCTGAATGAAATATCTGAGCGTCTATTAGAAGTATAAAATCTCTCATTAAAATTAGCTACTCCAAGCAAAGTTAACAAATGTACTCATTTTTTAAAAAGGATCTAAGGGTCATCTTGGAATTGCAGACCAATAGGCTTTACTTCAGTACCAGGAACAGAGGCTGAAAGATTGATTAGAAAAATACTTATAGAACACTTAGATGAAAGTGGACAAACAAGCATGGTACTTCTCTAATCTACTTTGAGTGTGTCAACAAAAGAATGGATAAAGGAGTATTTGTTGGCACATATTTGGACTTTCAAAAATCAAAAGGTTTTGTTAAGGAAATGATGTAGTCATGCAGTGAGAGGGAAAGTACCATCATGGATTAGACGGAAACAGAAAACATAGCCGTTCCCCTGGTACAGAGCTGCCCTAAAGATGACATAGAAAGCTGTATATGGGGAGCCTAAAACCTGCTCTAATTTACATTGACACTGGAGCAGTCCCAGACTTCCCTATTCCCTTCAGCGACACCCCCTGACTGGTCACAAGTGGGGAATTCTATAGGAGTCACTACATCATCAGTATGCCACCGGAAGATTCCCCCTATACCAGCCTGAAACATATAGAGCAGATTAAAATTGGGGAAGCAGTATAAAGCTGTCCTTATGCAGATCAAGGTCTGGGTCACTGTGTGTGCAGTCTAGTTTTTCTATCTTGAAAATGATATAGGAGAAATAGAAGGTGTTCAGAGATGGGCAGCAAAAATTATTAGAGACCTAGAGAAACTAAAGATAATGGGAATATTTAGTTTAGAGAGGAAATGAATAAGCATGGCAAAAGAATACAGAATAATGAATGGTACAGAGAAGGTAGATTGAATACTCTTATTTATCTTCTCGCATAATACAAAACAAGTGAAATGTATAGTTCTCAAAATGGTTCTAAATCAAGCAATTAACCATGAACATTATTATTAACTTTGTTTGTCTTTTTGTATTTAGTTTTCTACATGGGCTATGTAAAATTTCAGTACAGTGAAAAAAGCAATAATACTTCAGTAAGTGTTGAAATAGTAAGTCCTAAGAATTTTTTATCCATTATCCATTCTATCCATTTAAATTATTCTTATCCTAATATGATTTTTAAAATGTTTTGTAAATTGTTAACTCTTATATCACAATTTGCTTCACAATCGCTAATGGTTCCTTTGGTACCATATCAGTGTACTAGATGCCCGATGTCCATTTCAGCAAAATGTCCACTATGTGCAGTAAACATAGAAATATCAGTTGTTTGTGTGATGCTTCACGGGGGTACCCAGGGCTGTGATGCACCTTGCCATGACCTGCCGTTAGTGTGAGGAAGTCTTGTCTGTGCCTGTTGTGTATCAGCTCCCTTTCTCCACTGACCATGGACAGCACAAGCGCTCCCCACGAGGCTTCACAGACCCCGCTGTTAATTTACAGGTTAGCAAATGGTACACACTGCAGCCCTCGAGTGTCTCCCTGAAGTGTGCAGCCCTGGTCCACTGCTTCCAAAGAAACAGTACACCCCAGCTTACCAGTTCCACTTCAGATCACCACTACGCTTAGTACAGAGCGGTTAGATAAGTTTGTAGGGAAATCAAGTATAAGTTTATTTAACAAAGCATAGTGATTCAAGTAATAGCAAGTAGACATGTTGGAAACAAATAGTTACATATAAAATAAAATAAAACACATTCTAGACTAACCAAGTATTGCTCACCCAAAGTCCTTCATTGGTTTAGAGCCAGGCTTGGATGACCCTCCTTACACGAGACAAGCATGCTGTCAGCTTGCCTTCTCGGTGAAAGATTCAGTGTGGTTTTTTGAGATATATCAGTCCTATCATTCATCTTTATTCATAAACAGGACCCCCTGTTGTTTATTTATTCCTGTAGATTTCCTCTTGTAGATTTCACAGTCTCTTCTTTTGCCTGTGACTCAGTATGCAAACAGACCTACATTGGGAGGCATACAATAAACAAATGGCCAGACAGAGCCATAGGTGTCTGTTACCTCCTGCCTGAAAGGAGAATTTCTCGGGTATGTCACTTCCTGGTGAGAGGGGCAGTGGGTATCATCGGCCAGGGAAGGCTAAGCCTTCCCTGGCCCAGGCTGTGGCACTGCCCATGCTCCCCCCAAAGCCAGCAGAGGCTCAGCTCCAGCCGCGGCCTGGAGCTCAGGCTCGGCCAGCAGCTAGGGGCTGGGGCAACCAGGGTCGAGCCCACCAGTGTGACCCAGGGTGACCAGCGGGAGTTGGACCAGCCAGGGTAGCCCAGGGCAGCTCAGGTATCAGGCCAGCTGGCAGGGGTCGGGCCAGCTGGGGCAGCTCGGACTGGCATAGCTGGCATGGCTTGAGCTGGCCCAGGGGTTGGGTGGGGCTGGCCAGGGTCAGGTTGGCTGGGATGGCTTGGGCAGCCCGGGGATTAGGCCCGCCAGTATGGCTGGGGACGGCCAGTGGGGGTTGGGCCAGCCTGGGTGGCCTGGGGCAGCTCAGGTATCGGGCCTGCTGGCAGGGGTTGGGCCAGCTGGGGCAGGCCAGAGCAGCTGGGGTGGGCTGGTCGGCACAGCTTGGGTTGTGGAATGCTTGGGGCTCCAGATGCAGGGAGAGGAGGGAATCAGGGAGGTGGGGCCTCAGGCGGAAGGGATGGGGCCGGCGGGCTAGCCTCCCCAAAGGGCGGGTTCACCTGCTGCCCCTACCTGGTCACCTTCCTTAACTCCAAGACCTTAAGAATATTGTTTTCAGTATAGTTATATAATTCCTTAAATATTTTCCATACACAGATTTTACAATGATTATGAATACCAGTGGGTTACTGGTTTTCAGTAGACACCTCACATGCCACCCTTCGGTGAACTATCATGCATATATCTGGCCCAGAGGATCCCTGAAAAATCCTATATATCCCCTGTGCTCTCTGCCAGTGGCATCCAGTGGTTCCTGGGTCACAGTTGTTAAGATTTCTGTTAAAACATGTTTTACAGTGTGCTCATGATGAGTGCTTTTAACTTTTGCAATTTCAGACTGTTGGGTTGAGTAAGATGTGCATTTTTAAAAAATGATATAAGAATTATAATTTTTAATTATTATTTCAATCTGTGTTTCTAACAGATTGATGATGTAACCAGTAGCAATAAAGTCACAAAATTAATTCCATTTATAACACCTACTCTACAAGAATCAAAGTAAGTAACTTATAACTATCATCATAAATTGACTCTTCCAATTCTGTGGAATCCTGTTTGTATTTAAGATTAAGTGAGAACTGTTATATCATCAGCAGGTTCTTCACTTCTCATTATTCCTGTATTTATTCTAGAATGAATAATATTTTAAGGAATGCATAAGGAATTTCAGTATTTTCTCACAGCATGGGTAAAATTTACATTGCTTAGACTATTCTTAGTTTTAGTTTTATTTATTGGTGTTTTCATATTTTACTAATAGTATTATTTGCTATCCTTATTTAGACTTTTATCCTGCAACTTCAGTGAGGTTCCACACAGATGCAGGGGTCTATCTTTGCAGGATCAGGGCCTTAGTAAGAAAATAACAAAGTGTGTTGAAGTTGTGTGAAATTCACCATGTGTACTGGCAGGCTGATTAAAGGGGAAATATCCGATCACTTATTTGTTGTCAGCTGTGAATTCAAATGTGGGTGTTCATCAGAAAAACATGGTTGACGCAGTTTTGGTCTCATTCTGCTTAGAAAATGAAATGTTGTGCTTATGATTGCCTACATTCATTTGTCACATTCACCTTATTCTGTTTTAGATTCTGGTGCCATGTTTTCTTTCATAATATTCCAAAGATATGTACTTTGCTTTCTTTGCAAACATCCAAAACTCTTGGTTAGGCAAAACAAAGCTGATAAGATCATTTTCCTAGCCCATTACTCTGGTCAAATTCCCCCCTCTTTGACTCTCTCTGCTGGCTCTTCCTGTTTCACTGCATCAAATTCAAAGTTGGAGTGGCATAGGTTTGAGCAAGGTTGAAGTGGTAAGCTATAGATTGGAATTCAGAAAAATTCCCTTGCAAGTTGGTGCTTATTCTATAGTTGAGGGACAGATCTTGTTTGCAGAAGGAGCCTGTATGTCTCTTCTGTTCCCAAGCCCTGCTTCAATTACAAGTTCTCACTGTGTTCCACATACTTGCTTGTTAGCAGAACACAAGTCAGAAATTGTCTGTTGCTCAATATTAAATTACTTTAAAATAAGTGAATTGATAATAAAATACATTTATATGGGTGTGATGACAGAGGATTAAACTTAAATTCCTCTGACATTGTCAAGTACGAAACAGGAATTACAGGGCTTCATCCAAAATGCCAACCAATTATTTTGTTAACAAATACTGTTTACTATAATATTAGACATTTGCACTTTTAAAGTAATTATACAGTTTTAAAATATGATTTTGAGTTAGCATGTTAGGAAATCATTGCCAAGTAAATTTCAAAGAACATTTGAAGAAATATTATATATCTTAACATTCTTTTAGTTCCTACCATTTTAACTTCTGTGAATATCTTCTTTATAAACATAAGTAGAATCCACCATTTATAGTTAACCTTTGCTTTTAAAGAATTTCAGAATTCAACAAAACATTTCAGGAACTAAGTGAGGTAAGCACTTTTATTTGTGTGCTTATTTGTTATTATAGCTATTTGGAAAAGTGCACTTCCTATTTATTTCTGACATTCTCAGTATCTGATGATCAAACATGTTTTCTATTGAAAGAATATTTTACTTTTATTTTACTTTTCCTTACAGTCTTCTGTTATGGAGTGTGCTGCAGAAAACCAAAGGTCTGCCATGTTAAAGTTTTAAATAATAATTTTACCCCTAAGGTCCCTGTACTGTATAGTGTACAAAAAATGGATATGTAGTAGAACTGAGCCAAACTAACAAGGAAATCAAATGTGGGGCTGATCTTGCCTCAATTGAAATACATGGAAACAGGATTGAGGACCCATGTATACAGACTCAGGGACAGAGACCCTGGATCAAATCCATTATCATTATCCATAATCCCATTGAAGTCACTTTGGATTTACCCCAAAGTGTCAGAGAAGGGAGGAAGATTGGCTAGAGTACATCTTTAGGGACGATTGCCAGTTAGTGCAGGTTAGGATAGCTGCCAGGATAGGCTAATCTGCAACGTGGTGGGTAATAGGGCAGAGGATCAAGGAACTGTAACTAGCTCCTTGACAGCTTTGTTCCTTCCCCTCCCCCCCCCCCCCCGCCTGCCCGCAGCTTTGTTCATGCAACATAAAATGCCCACCCTTTCTCAGTGGAGAAGAGGATTTGACCAGACCAGCAGGGAGGAAGACCGAAGGGATGGCACTGAAGATAGAACAGGACATTTGTCCCACCCCCCACGCCCAATTTGCCAGTTAGTAGGGGGATAGCTGATCATTTTTTGGTCAGCCACACATATCCCCAGCCCTGGATTATAATGCTTCTTCCCTAGACATGGGCACCATCTTTGCTGGCACTTAATGACTTTCTAGCCTCCCTCTCTGCGAGTTATTGGTCTTGAAGTAGGGTTGCCAACTTTGGTTGGACTTATTCCTGGAGGTTTCATCAGATGACAATCTTTAATTAAAGATTAATCTTTAATTTCTGGAGACTCCAGAACAATCCTGGAGGGTTGGCAACCGTATCTTGAAGGTGGCATAATTTTGTTTTATGTACTGTGGGCCTAGCCAGAATGCCCCTCTGTGGGATCTGGAAGGATTTTTCCCTCCAGGCAGAACTGGCTGATGTCCTGAGAGTATTTTGACTTTTTCACATCTTCTGGGAGGCTTGGATTGGGAGGAAGGACTTTTGAATTGTTTCCACTGTTGCTCAGTATGAGGTAGGGTAGTTGCTGACTGGCATGCTCCTGGGGTAATCTGATTTTCCTGGGGATTAGAAGGGAAGTCTCTTAAATCTAGTGCAGATCAAAGAATTCCTAGTCTCTACCTTCATTTGTATGAGGGGGGCAACTGGTTGGATCCCACAAATGACAGTGAGATCAGGCAGAGACTGACTGATTTCTTGTTTGGGGTTATGATGTCAGGAGCGCCACCAGCTTTTCTGCCGCTCTAGGCGGCGGAAGGTCCCGCCCCGAAATGCCGCCCCCCACAGAGGCGGCGGAAGGTCCCGCCACCGAAATACCGCTGCGGTCGCCGCCCCCCAAATTGTAGTGACCTAGGCAACCGCCTAGGTCGCCTAATGGATTGCGCCAACCCTGTATGATGTAAAGCCACGACCTCTTGCACTGGCCCCTTATTTTGAGTGGTAAGATTTGGGGTACTGGTCTCATCAGGATTACTTTGGCTAAACAGAAGTTTCAGCCTGTCACTTAAACTCAGTCACTGTGTTGTGTCTTCATTCACCTACTTGTCTGGCTTAACTGAGTGCAGTGGAGAATCTGGCCTTAAGATTTAGTTGGTGTCTGTGGAACAAGGAGAGAGTAAACCAGCACAAAGTGATACTTTTGTTCTCTCTATTTTTAAATTGAAAAGGATAGGTTGTTAGCATAATAATAGTCCTCAGATTTGAAAATAGGTTGGGAAAATGGTACTTGAATTCAGATATTGGCAGTATTTCTGTCTACAGCATATAAAGTTAAATCTGTTTCTTGTTTACAATTAATTTTCTTCTCATTGCAGTATATCAGTCTGTAAGTTTATAGTAAAGCTGGCCAAGACTGTTAATATAAGCAGTTTAATAGCACGTTTAAAAGACAGAGCAGATATACGCCAAATTGGTAAGTTGTCTTTAATATATTTTTATTACAGTGTCCCTCTTCAGTCTAAGGATAATAAATTTAAAGATGGCCTGTAAATGTTTTAACAAAAAAGAAGCAAATGTATTTTTAAAATAAAAGCATTCATTAAAGTTAGTTGCAGGTACAGTATATGTGAAGTGTCTCTCTGCCATGTTTCCTATTTTGGATATTCAGACATGGAAACGTATTTAGTGTTTGTATTTATTGGGGAGATTTTGTGTTAGAAAAACTGCTGATTAAGTTTGTACAACAAATTAACGAAGGACAGGCTGCCACACTACTTGATAAAGTACAGGTATTTTTATGGTAGTGGGTCATGCTATCTTTTTTAAAATCACAAGTCATGAAGTTGTGCATTCTACACTCCATTTGTTTGCAACATGCCAAAAGAGCCATCTCCACTGTCTGCGACAGCTTGTGCCACTCTGCAATGATGCAATGGTGTACTAATATTTATATTGATTTATTACATGATTATGAATGTGAAAAAAAGCTTGACAAACTATCTCAAAATGCTTTATGGAATTTAAATGGTCAAAATATGATTTTCAACAATTGTATATAATGGCTATGAATGCTACTGGACAAATCAGGATAGTGCTTTTTTGTGTCTTTGTCACCATAGACCTGTGCTTCTGTTCAGCTCTGCAATCTTGGCCCTCAACTGCTGAAGAGTTACAACTATTGCCATGGTAAGTATAAATAACAAAGGCTTCCTTTCCTATTTAAGGAATATTCTGATTTTTAGTTTGGGATGCACTAGCAAACACCCCAGCCACAACATAACAATTGGGAAGGGAATCTCCATAAGTAAAAGCCATTGGAATTTTCCTCTCCTTTTAGCTCTCTCACATGGGTTTTCCCACATGCTATAAGGTCCAAAGTCCAGATATCATCCACAAAGTAGGCACCCAACATAGTGTTGCTATTACAATACCTAAATTACTGGTGAACATTTAACAAAATAGAATTCAGAATTTGCATCCTCAAACTGTGACAAATTAACAATATTTGTTGCCAGAGTACCACAGTCATCTGATATGATGCACTATTGTAATGATCAACAGAGGATCCTGTGGCACCTTTAAGACTAACAGAAGTGCCACAGGACCCTCTGTTGCTTTTTACAGATTCAGACTAACACGGCTACCCCTTTGATATTGTAATGATGTTATTTAAAAGGTTTCCTTTACTGAAGCCTTATTAAATTGTGTTCTTTAACATATAAACAATGCTAAGCTTGCCACAACTTTCATACCATTCTTTTATTTTTCTATAGTTATGGACAAGTCACAGTTGTATGCGATGCCCCTACCAAACTTGGCCCTTCAGCTTCTCCTACTGCTTCTTCCAGTAAAACTTCTATTGACAGACCTCCTCATGATATTCATCCCCCCAAACATACCACTGTTTTTTCTCCTCCTCTTTCAACCAGACCTAACACTACAAATCATCTTTTGACCAAACTTATTGCTACGCATTCCACCACACCTACTACAATTCCCCCTGCTACTCCTTCTCCTACACACACCACTACAATTCCCCCTGCTACATCTTCTCCTACAAGTACCGTTAGAATTCCTATGCCTTTCACCAAACATTTCACTACATCTCTCACCAAATCTACCACAATTTCTCTTCCTACATCTCCAACCAAACCTGCTACTGTAGTTCCTTCTGCCATTCCTTCAACCAAACCTATAAATGTGTCTTCTGCTCCTTCCACTGAACCTACCATCCTCTCTCCTCCTGGTATTCATTCGACCACTGATAGCCAAGCTACCGGGGCCAACGGTACAACAGGTAAATATGACAAGCTGATAGATTGGCATCTTTTGTCTGAGGGAGTTTTTTTCCCCTCACAGAACTGAGATCTTACCTGTTTAATAAAGTTTCAAAACTGATTTAAGTAACATAGTTCTGAAAGAGCCTTGTGCTGTTAAGAGTCTTAAGCAAACCTAATAGAGTACAGAACTCTCTTTGGGAGAGGTTCTGCCACCCTTACTCATGTTGACTAGTGCCTTACTCTACAAGTAGACCCATTGATAACAATAGGAGTTAAGGCTCTATGTGACCGGTTTCTAGCACCACACATTGGATAGGCAAAATGCAATAAACAAATAAGAGTGACAGAACTGGGCAGAAAAGTCTTGAAATAAGTTTGAATTTAAAATAAGTCTTCATGATTTTAGAGGCTTTTATGCTTCAGTGAAAAAACATAGCAAAAAAAAAACAGAAAAGGGATGGGAGGGGGGAAAAAGAGAATATATTTTCAATCCTGCAACTAAATGTATTCTTCAGATAAATTACCAACTGCTTTCATATATTTCTCTTCTTTTTTTCCCTTAAAAGAAAGAGATTCGGAGTCATGGCAAAGAATTCTCAGTTGCGGTCATAAAAAAAAAAAAAAAGCTTTGTGGAAACAAAGCAAAATTATCCATCAATACTAGATCCTCCTTAAAAAGTTGAAACTGGGTGGGAATATCCTCTGAGATTTTAGATATTTACATTTGTGTGAGTATGTTGTCTCTGAAATCCCTACTCTGGATCTTATCCTACTCCCACTGAAGTCAAAAGATAAAACTTCCAGAAAATAGTTAATTAAAATGTCATTAAAGGCCAGACATATCATCAAATGTGCCTGGTCTACTGAAGACCACTGCGCCAGCCAGAGTGACCATGGCTGATGGCATCATACCAGACATTGTAGAGAGAAGTTCCCAGATCTGACTCAGTCCTGTGAATCCATGAATCTCTGGGGTGGCCCCTCAGGCAACATCAGGTAGAATCCAGGCATACACCCCTTTGTATGTCGATGGAGAGTTTGAGAGCACGGTGTGCTGGGATATTTTTGTCCATCCTGGCGACATGGCAGAGGAATATGCAATGCTGATTTTGAATACAGTGAATGACTGGAGGAAGGGCAGATCTCTGCAAGATTATGGCATTTTGCACAAGTCAAACCACGTTGTGCTCAGGATTTGGTGATGACAGTGCATATGGAATGCCTCTAGCTCTCCAAGTCTGCCTGTAAGAAAGTCCAAGTTTCTGACCGATATAGCAGTATGGCAGTACACAAGTTTGATAGATCCTGAACTTTGTCTCAGCGCAGAGATGTTTTTGCATCCATAGGCAAGGCATGGACTTCATGTAGGAGGTGGTGAGACCTATTTGTCAGAGGACATCTGGTTTGCTGTGACAGTTTGAACTCAGCTTGTGGCCTAGGTAGATGAACTCATCGGCGCTGTCCATGGTGCTTGACCCCATCTTTATTGAGGATTCTGGTGGCCCAGCTCCAAGGTTCTGGACGTTGGTCTTCTGCCATGAGACATTCAACTCCATAGTGTGGGCAGCATCTCGGAAACTTTGAAGGCAGGGTGGAAATTCTCTGGCTTTCCCACAAATAGGGCAGCATCATAGGCATAATCTTGGTCAATGAACGTGGCTTGACCAACCTTGATTCCGATGTTTGGAGTGGGAAATCCTAGTATTCAGTCAATAGCTCAGCAGAAGGCTGCCAGGGAGAGAACACAGCTCTGCTGCACAGCTGACGTTGTGCAGAAAGCCATGAACCAATGCACACTTTCACACTGGTACCAGCGTGAAGATCATGCACTTGGAACTCCAGCTCCTTTTAGTGTGAACCTGTCAACCAGATCAAAAGCTGACCTGTGATGAAAGTGCTGACCTGTCAACCAGATCAAAAGCCATATATTGATGTCAATATATGCCGTGTGAAGTGGGTGGTTAAATTCTTGGTGCATCTCAGCTGGAGGGTAAAGGACAGTCCCATAGTGAAACCTGATTGCTGTGGAAGTCTATTAAAAAGTGGCTGCATCCTACCAAGCAGAATGCGAGCAAAGATCTTTCCAGGGACCGATAGCAGTAAGATCAGCCTGTAGTTGCCACACTCAGTGCAAGATCCTTTACCCTTGCACAGGGACACTATGATGTAGTCTTTCCATTCTGCTGGTACTCTCCCTGATGCCCACTTTTAAAAACAATTGGTGAAGATCAATGCACCTCTTGTCATGACCAGGACATGGGCGGTCTGGCCTAGTGGGTAGGACCAGGAGACTAGTCTAGTGGTCAGCACAGGAGTAGGGCCTGATGGAGGAGCAGGAGTTGGGATCCATGAGTCGGGATGCAGGAGTCATAGGTCAGAGCCGGAGTCAGAAACCAGGAGTCAAGCTGAAGGTCAGAACCACAGTCAGGAATCAGAGGTGTAGTCGGAGACTGTAGCTCGAGTCAGGGATCAGGGTCAAGCAAAGGGGCAGAGCTGAAGAACAGAGGCAGGGTCAGAAGCAGGGAATTGAGAGTGGGGTCTGTTATAGCAGCACCCCAGGTACTGAAGGGTTGCACAGACATCTTTCTGGAATTTCCTCTATGCTTAAATGGTGAGTCTGGACCAATCAGAGGTCATGGAGAGGTATAGCCAATCAAGTCTTCTGTGGAAGGCACTTCTTTTGGTGCTTAGTCTCCTGGGGTTTATAGTACATTGATCATGGTTCTGCTATGATTGCTGGATGGGTGGTGTTGTAGCAGAGGTCACCCAAAGCTCTGCAGACCAAGGTGCTATCTTCTGGATCCTTATACCTCTGCTCAGCTGTGCCTGATGTAAAGACCATTGAATTCAATGGAAAGATCCTCTCTACATTGGTACAATAAAAATAGAAGAGTAAAAATAGATAAATGTCAGCGTTACACTTTTTATGGAATCAATATTTTTGGAATTTGGCATTTTAAAATAGGGATGCATCTGTCACAGCCTGGCCCAGTACTACACTGTACAGATGCCAGTCTGTTGTGAGTGGACCTAAATGCTGGATCTCAAATGCTTCTAACCCAAATAGGTCTGGGCAGGGACTACTCACTGTTTCTTGCTCTGGGACTCTAAGGCACATACATAGGCTGCATCTGATTATCTGAGCCCTTCTTGGGATGTGGGACTCCACAGTCCAGGTGCTCCAGACCATGAAACCACTGCCTCAGACCTAGTTCCCAAGTTGCTTATACACACTCCTTCAGAATTCCTCTTAAACTGTGGGAACTGTGACTTCTTAGTTTAACCCCTTCAGGGACAACATGGCAGGAAAGCAGGGAACACACAGACTTAGACAAGGAATTTCTTAATCACAGTCACTTTACTCTTAACAAGCACAAGAGAGTTACAGATCTTTTCAAAATAGCAAGTCCTGAGATGCATCCTCCCCTTGACTAGTCTCACTGCTCCAGTGAGTTTGAAGTTTGTCAGCCCTTCAGACTAGGCAGAGTGCCTCCTGCCTTCTTTCTCTCCAGCCAGTCCTCCTTACATGTAGGGCAGCCAAGATTATACCATAACTATAAATATTTTACCAGTTAATGCATGTTTTCTAACAATAGCTCTCAATTTAAGGATATAAAATTAGAATTAGCAGGCTGAAAATTAGAGACTAGTTTAAACAAAACAGGGTCCATTTACACCGGTGCTGAATTTTAATCTTCTTTATATATGTGAATAGTATAATTCCACAGTGATTTAATTAGTGATGAACGTCCACCTTCTGGGCTAGGCTTGCTGTGTGAAAACAAGCTGGGTGAGGTAATATCTTTAATTGGACCAACTTCTGTTGGAAAAAGATACAAGCTTTTGAGCTTACACAGAGCTGCTCTTCTGACCTGAAGAACTCTGTGTAAGCTCGGAAGCTTGTCTCTTTGTCCAAGAGAAGTTGGTCCAATAAACAATATTACCTCATCTGCCTCGTCTCTGTATCTTCGGCAGGTCTTCAATGACTCAGCCTTCTGGCCTAGTCACACACTGTGGAATAGAACAAACCCCTTTCAGGGTATACAGTCTTTAAATTGTCCGGGCCCTGGTATAGGGCATACCCCCTGGGCTTCCTCCCCAAAGACATTGTCTTCCTGGAGCCCTCCCTGGTCTCAGTATTTGCTTAGTCCCCACAGCCAGCCAGGAGCGTCTTGCTATTTCCCCCATTCCCTGCCACACTGAGCTGTCCATGGTCCTGCTGCTCTTCCAGCCAGCTAGGAAAATGGTCAGCTCTCTTCCCACTCCAGGCAGCAACTGACTGTTCTGTTTCTGCTGCCGCTTTTTATATGGCCCTCCTGGGCTCTGACTGGCCACTCCAGCAGCTCCTCTGATTGGCTGCTTCCCCTGCAGCCATTGTAGGCTGCTTAGAGGACTTCTCTTCTGCTCTTTTCTGGGGCTGGGCGAGGCAGGGCTATGCAGCCTCCAGCAGGGTCTCCAGACGTAGTCCACCCCTTCACAGTAACCCACCAGTAAGTGTGTGTTATAAGTCTGCCTCTGTGCCAGTCTGCAGAGAATACTAATCTGTTATAGCCTTAGCTCTGGAGCCTACTCTCTTTAATTCAATCCTTAATAACTCATGCAGTTAATTCTGGAGGTCTATGGGTTCAATCCCTGGTATATCAGCCTAGATCAGTGGTCTCTAACCTTTTTACACCCAAGATCACTTTCTGAATTTAAGGGCAACCCAGAATCTACCCCGCCCCTTTCCTAAGGCCCTGTCCCTTCCGCGAAACCCCACCCCACTCACTCCACCCCCATTTTTCTCTGTCACTCACTCTCCCCCACCCTCACTCACTTTCACTGGGCTGGGGCAGGGGATTGGGGTTCAGGAGGGGGTGCAGGCTCTGGGCTGGGGCCAAGGGATTCACGGTGTGGGAGGGGGCTCCAGGCTGAGCCTGGGGCAGGGGGTTGGGGTGCAGGAGGGGGTATGGGATGCTGGCTCTGGGAGGGGACTCAGGGCTGGGGGTTGGGGCACGGGCTCCCACCGGGGGGCACTTACCTTGGGTTGCTCCCAATCGGCGGTGCAGAGGGGTAAGGCAGGCTCCCTGTCTGCCCCAGCCCCACTCAGGTACATTGACACCTCCTCCCCATCATGAGCCAGGCCACCGTCCCACCCTGCCAGCCAGTAGTGCACCACATGGCCATGCCGCTCCCAGAAGGGACCAATGCGCCCTTGCGGCCCCTGGAGGGGACACATGGCTCTGCACACTGCCCCTTTCTGCAGGCATTGCCCCCACAGCTCCCATTAGCCACCGCTCCCCATTCCTGGCCAATGGGAACTGCGGGGGCGGTGCTTCTGGGCAGGAGCAGCGCGAAGAGACCCCTGCCCCCTCCGCCCTGCAGGGCTGCTGGGGCATGCTGGCCGCTTCCGGGAGTGACATGGGGCCAGAGCAGGCAAGGAGCCTGGCTTAGCGGCAGGCAGCCCCGCTACGCCGCCACGGCCAGAGATCATGATCAACTAGGAGAGTCTCCAGGATTGACCAGTCGATCGCAATCGAGAGGTTGGTGACCACTGGCCTAGATGGTAGCCATCACATAATGGCTCATTTTTCTCCTCAGGTTTATTCCCTTTGACATACACAATATTCTGATGGTTTTCAATTAATGTACACTATTTTTCTTCTGCCATAGGAAACATTTTGGATAATCTGTCAAATATCACACAAACCACGATTAATCCCTCTGAAGTTGAGAGCATAATATCCAAAATGGAAAGTGCTCTGTCAGCCCAGAAAATAGAGCCAAAAGTTGCAAGAGAGATGGTCAACACAATTAGCGATCTCCTAAATGCTCCATTACAATCGCAAATGTCTAAAAGGTATGCATTTTTGTAAACAGATGAACTGAATGTTGTGTTTGTCATCTTGGTAAAGTGATACATTATAGGTAGCTCCTCGAATGATGGGCAAACTATCAGCCTGCACTTTTTTTTCCTCGCCCACACTGAAATTTTATATCAGAGGCATGATTCTGATTCCACTGGTTTTACACTGATGTAACTCCATGGCCTTCAGTGGAGTTCCTTCTTATTTACATTGGCATAAGAGAGATCAGAGAAAAGCTGTGATTGGTTTCAGAATATGCTTGGCTTGCTGTTTCACAACCGCTTGAAAATGAAGCGATAGGCGCATTGTAATACTAAGCATATTTTGTCTTAACAGAATAATAAAAATAGTGGATGCCATTGGCTTAAAACTGAACTTTTCAACAGAATCCATTAATTTTACCTCCCCGGCCTTGGCTCTAGCAGTCACCAAAGTCCACAGCAGCAACTTCAGCAAAATGTCATTCGCTGTCCAAGATTCATCAGATCTTCAGGTAAAGTCACCTATGATTTTAATCCTTAAACATTTAAATGCAGACTCTTTGTGGATAAAGGGCATTTGTTATATTGAAAAATAGAGAGATTTAATCAAGAGAATCTGAAATCCAGATCTGCCATAGGATATTTGTTAGGCGTGTCTGCTGTAATCAGAGGATCTTTATTAACTAGTTTGCTTTTGAAGTCTTCAAAAGATTTTTTTTAAAATTTTTCCACTAAGACTTATAGGAGAAAAATTCTGTATCGATAAGAAGGGTGTAAGCTACTGTCCTAGCAGAAGCTGATATTTCACTAACAAGCTGTTAGTAAGGGAACAGGCAGAACACCAGAAGGATTTGGCAAAACATCCCCCTACTCCAGCAGCCTAAAATCATGAATAGTTTAATCATCCACCCCCAGAGCATTGAAGAATTTCAAGGAGTTTTACCAGATGGCCTCACCTGTCAGGAGTGGTATTAGAATTACATTGGCTGCCTGGAAAAGAGCTATTAAGTTGCTTAGTTGATGAATTTCATATATATTTGCCACTCACAGTCAGTTGGCCTTGCCAAGAAAAAAGTGCTTGGAAAGGTTTAACACCGCTTTCTCACTTGAAAGCCTTTCCACCTCCTGATTTTGGGATAATTCTAAAGGGCACACTACAAACCATTAAGGCTTTTTCTGTAAGAGATCAAAAGTTCTCAACAAATATTAGAGCACTGTTGGTCTTCCCAGGCAAGTTGGTAACATAGTCTGATTTGAGCAATAAGTGGTACTTATATCCTTCTAGATTATAAATAATGTGAAATAACCGCAAGATCTAAGTTCTGTTTTGTTTTCCTAAGAATGTGTGAAGTATAAGTGTTTGGTGAGACTAGGAAGGAGGTAGTAGTGGAAACTTGACATTTGCTACTCCTGGAGGAATTCTACACCACTGTGCCTGCCCAGAATTCATGTGTCCCCCCAGATTTTTTTGCTTCTCCACAGAAAATGATGGGGAAGCAAAGGGAAGCTGCAAGAGCGGTCATGAGCTCCTCCCCAGCAGCGCAGGTGCATCATTTTGGGTGCCTGGAGCAGCTGGTGGAGAGGTAAATCACCAGAAAGGGGGGCAGAACTGGGATGCCCCAGTGAGTAGTTTCTACCCTGCGCTGGGCTCAGCTGCTAGTCCAGGCTGGGCTGGGGAGGACGGGACTTCCTCTTTCCCTGCAAGGAGTGGCCAGGGCTGCGTCAGACCCACCCCCGGCTGCAGGAAGCTCTGTACCCCCTCCTGCTTCCTGGCCCAATGCTCCTTAGCCACGGAGGGAGGGGACACTGTACAGGGAGTTACTCCCCCGTCCGCCCAACCCCTGTGCATCCAGAGCCCTTCTGCACCCAGACTACCCCTGCTGAGTCCCCCATACTTGAATTCCCAGCCTGATGGGACCCATCCCTCTGCACCTGGACCACCCTGACAAGCCCTCCACACCCAGATCCCCAACCCACCGAGCCCCAACCAGCTGCACCCAGACCCCCACCCCACCAAGCCCCACTTCCCCAGCACCTGGACTCCCCCACCAAACTCCATCCCCCCTACACCCTGCTGAGCCTGAACAACTTTCACTTGGATCCCCCCTGCAGAGTCCCATTCCCCCTGCATCTGGAACCCCTTAATGAGCCCCTGTGCATCCAGATCCACTCCGCACCCGGACTGCCCACCAAGCCATCTGCACCCAGATTGCCCCACACAGAACCCTCTCACCCCACATTAAGCCCCTCCACACTTAGATTGTGCCAGGCTGAGCCTGCCTGCCCCACACCTAGGTCAGGGGCCAAGGCTGGGCGTGTGAGACTTTGTCCCTCTCGCTTGCTATCTTGGTGCATATGGCATGGAGGGGCAGGGCCCCAGGATGTTTCTGGGGCAGGCCTGGCCCTTGCACTGTGTCAGGGTTGGGTGCAGCCTCACTGCCCAGTCCGTGTCCAGAGGAGTGAGGGAGCATTGCAGGGTGATCTCCCACCTCTATGCAGCCAGTGACCTGTGCTCCCCACTGCCATGCTGGAGCTTCCATATCTCTTTATGGACAATAAAATATGCAGACTTTTAGAATATTGTGTGAATAAATTTTTTATTCCCTCAGGAGTAATTTGGCTAAGTAAATCTCATGATGTACTATAAGGTTTAGGGGACTGGTAATGAGATATGCAGAGCTTTTCAACAAATTTGTATCTAGTCTGGATTAGAGTGATGGAAATGCCTTCGTAAACTTAGCTGGGGTCTCGGTGCTAACAGCCTGAGCGGTGAGAGACTGGGTTCTGGAATTTGAACTACCCTTGCACACTTAGAAGTTACCCCTCTCTGACCTCCAGGGCAGGACTGATGCACATTGTTAGGGCATTGCTGGGAAGCTTGCGCTGCTGTTTCTCGGCTGTGACTGTTCTTTTGATTATACATATGACTTCTGTCTGGAGTTCTGAGAGTCTAACACCTTTCATGAGCTCTAAACTATGACTCTTTTTTTAAGTTGTACAACTACAGTATCTTAGTGATACTAGTTACCTCAGAAAGCTAACGAGACTAAAACATACTTAAGCTTAAAGGTGTACCCCAAAAGTTTAGCTAAAAGTTAACATCCTGTTTGTATGCTGTTACATCTTTAAGGTCTTGAGAAAACTGAACTACAGTTTATCTGGTTTACCTGCTAGAATGAATGACATCACCAGTACTATAAACAATGGAATAAAAATAAGCAGTTTAAAAAGGAATAATTATTTCAAACCTTTGCTTTGTATAGTCGTAATTAAAGATGAGCCCACACCAAGATCCTAGCTCTGAAGACACCCAAATTTTGAAGGAGTTCAAATTATGATCCTAGATTTAAACCCAAATTTTACAAAATATCCTTAGTTTTATAATATGCCAAATCAAAATTCTGATCTGCAGACCTTTAACTTTAGGTCTTGATCTCATCTCCTTGTTATGGTGTCAGATGTCTGGCAGCAAATGATGTTAAAGTTGGGATAATTGTCTCAAATTTTGTTTAAGATGCAGTATTAAACTTCAGTTACAAACAGTGGCTATGTACAGCTCTTTTGGATTCATACAGAAAGGGTTTGGGGATTTCTTTTAAAAAATAAAAACAATTTTGTAGTAAACCTTTAATAACATTGTCATCACTGCCACCTCCTTCCTGATGTCTGGAATTTAAGTAGTTAAATACTTCTGTAAATTTCTGTGCTACAAAATACCAACTTTGGATAAGCTAAAATATATGCGGAACTATATGTCTGTTTCCCAACTCCCCCCTCCTTACCATCTCAGTGTTTCTTATAAAAGCATACATTGTTTTCCCCTCTTCTCTCAGCCCCTGGAATGACTCCTTAAGAGCTAGATTGTTGCTAGCCCCCGTGCAGCTGTGCAATGCCCCACCTCCTGCATAGCTCCTACATTAGAGCTACCCAGATTATGGCTCTGGGTCCTTTGCAAAGCACGGTTACCCACAATGCCGATGCTCTGTCCTCATGAGCAAATGGATGGAGCCATAGCTGGGTGCAAGAGCGGAGGTAAATTATTTCTCCCCTGGAGCTAAAGAAGAGCAGGGGATGCAGCTAATAGGGAGGCAAGGTGTGCAACATGAATTTTCACATGGGGCTGGAGAGTGAGCCTGTCCCACGTGCACCTGGCAGCAGCAGCTCCTGGTCTGCAGGGCTTGGCCCAGCTCCCTGCTCTGGGCATTGCAACATGACTCATTGGGTGGGGTAGTGCTGCAACCCCACATACCCTGTTACAATGCCATTCACTCAAATTTGGCTTGGCCACCCTTCCATCACAACAGGTAGGTGGCTGGGCCAAACCGGAATGGCCCTGCAACCACATGCACTAGGGCTCAATGCCAAGAATGGGGAACTGGACCAAGCCCAGTGGGACAGGAAGCACTGCTGCTGGGGGTGCATGGGCAGACTTGCTCTCCAGCCCACAACCAATGGTCCATCAGCCCCCGCCCGCAAGTTGCAAAACCTGGCTCTGCCACTGAGGGGAAATAGTATGATTGTGAGTCATGGTTCCTTCCCAATGGTGCTCCAGGGGTGGCACAGCTATACAATAGGCTGCTCCTATATTCAGGATTGAGCCTAAGGCACAATCTAATCTTCTGTTAGCAACAAAAATTATTATGCCTTTTTATGTTTAATTTTCAGATTGCTCTAGGGACCCAAGCACCTATAAATAGTGTTGGAGCTATTGCACTGCCTTCCTCATTGCTGACAAACTTGTCTTCTGAAGATATGCCTCTGGCTTCTAGAATTATATTCAACTTTTTTGAAAAGACAACTCCATTTCAGGTAACTTTTTGGGACCCTGTACATGAGGGCTCCTTCATAATGTTCTTTAACTCCATGTTAGAACTGATCGAAAAATGGGGTGGTGAGGGGCAAATGAGCATAAATTTTCACAAAAAATCATTCCGTTTCTAATCAGAAGATTTTAACATTTCAGACATTTTTGCCCAGCTCTAATCATTGTAATAACTGAAATTGTGTGTGTATGTGTGCTCTATTGTATTTAATTTTTTTCTACTCTTAGTTACCTTTTTGTTGTTTCAGGATTCGTCATTCGAGAATCTCTCTCTAATCAGTAATGTCATATCATCAAGTGTAGCTAACCTCACGCTTAGCGACTTGAAGGCAAATGTTACTGTCACTCTACAGAACACCAGGCCTATTCAGGTATGACTTAAGTTTTAGCAGTTTACAAAATGCCATTTTACTGACTCACTTAGAATTGTTTTAGCACTTATGCTATGTTGAATATGCAGGCTGCTTCAGTTGCTCTGTGGTTCTTTTGTGGTTTTCTCATCTAAGTTCATTGGCTTCAAAATTTCCAACAGATCTCATGTGAACCAATAATGTTTATTAACTAACATTATGCAAACCATGGATTTGCAGTTATTAGGGATTTCTCTCTATTCTATCAAATTCCTACCCAGCCAGCATATTTTATGTTGTTCCCCCTTAGATGAATGAACATCTCATGAGTGGGGTTTAGGCAGTTATGGCTAATAGGGAAACACTGGCAACATGGCTTTCACCGAGGTAATGCAGCCAGGAAACAGCATTTAGCATATAGCCTTGGCTTGGCCTGTGGGGTTGTCCTTAGATCCACACAGATTTGGGTAATCTATACATTTTGGGGGCTGATATCCCCTGCTTGTTCATGGATGGATTAAAATCTGCCGGTCTCCCAAAAAACATTCTGGGTTGAAACTGGCAGAGATTCCAGTCCCTTGTGTGGGATTTTCCCAAAGCTAGCTCTCTGTAATCAGAACTTGCACTGGTAAAATGTTGAGGCCAATGCAACAATGTAGTATTGTTGTTCATAATAACATTATACATCACTTACTAGCTGCAATGTTCTAGGATACTCAAGAAAAATACAACACTTTTAAAACTTTAACATTGCAATACTAAAACATGACCAAAAAACCTTTTAAAAAAAAAACCTAATTCCTTACCAGAGGCAAACTTACAGATATCACATATTCTGCCCTTATGTTACGTATCCTAAGATGAAAAGTTCCATTCCCTCTAAACTAAGAGTTTGATTCTGCAGACACTTATGAGTAGCTTGTATTCAGATGAGTAATCCCTTTGAAGCCACAAGTAAGATGTGCAGGGCTGTGGTCTGTCACAGGCCAGTACTCTCTCCCCCTGGATTTCTTACTGCAAACTGTCCTCTCACACACTGATAGCTAGCTTTATTTATAACATGCTCTGCAAGGGTTTGTTCCCCACAGCATAAGACAGCGGTCCCTCAAACCTTTACCTAGTACCCAAGCACAGGGAAAAGAGAGATCTCACCTCTCAAGCTTCTCTGGCCTTTCCTTTCAGCCTTACCCTCCTATCTCCGCCTGTCTCTTTTTTAACTGTCCTCAGCTGAGGAACTAAATCATCTTATTAACTGGTTAATTACCTGGTGCTTAACCAATGATCTCAATTTGGCCCTTGTAGGGACCCTTGCAAAGTGCACAGAGTGATGAGTCAGCCTTAGGTGACTCACACTCTGTCACATGGTCCAAGAGGTTAAGATAATATTTAGGATGTGAGAAACTTGGAAAGATTAAAATAAAACCTTAAATTCAATCTACACTGTCCATACAGACAACAAAACAGCAGGTAGTTAGGAAAAGCCCCTATTCCTACCACCAATAATAATCCTTCTGCACAAGCTAAGGGCAATAGATCTACTCATATAGCCAAGTTTAGTTTGTTATGTATATCCACATTTGTATAGATGTCCTCATCCATCCACAGTCTGGTACACCTTAGGCTAACATAGAAGAAATAGCTTTTCCTTATTATGTTGTATTGCTATAGACAGTCCTTACTTCTCTGTCCATTTTACACTCATAACTGCCTTACTCATCAACTTATAATTCAGTAAAATGTGTGTATTTTTTTTCAAACAGGATAATTTAACAGTTAGATGTGCATTTTGGGACTTCAATAAAAATGGTAAGTATTTGATATCACCATTTCTAAGTGCCATGCCATCTCAGCTGTGTTAACTTTTGTTAATCGTTTTAAGAGATACTGTAAATATTATCCTTAATGGAATCTTGTTATCTGTAACAGGTGGCAAAGGAGGCTGGTCATATGAAGGATGCATGGTTAAAGAAAGGAGAGCAAATGAAACCGTTTGTACATGCAACCACCTCACAAGTTTTGGAGTTTTGCTGGTAATTAGTTATAAATAATATCCCAAACTGGTGCATTTGGATCCCTGATTCAGGAAAGCGCTCATGCACATGCTTAACTTTAAGCAAATGAGGCTGTTGAACTGGGGGCATGACCAATGAAGTCTAAGGGTATGTCTACACTGCAGTTAGACACCCGCAGCTGGCCTGTGCCAGCTGACTTGGGGTCACCGGGCTTGGGCTAAGGGGATGTTTAACTGTAGAATAGATGTTCGGGCTTAAAGATAATTTCTGTTTTCTTTTTAGGACCTGTCCAGAAATTCTCCTTTATCACCCATCCAGACACTGGTTCTGACTTTTATCACCTATATAGGCTGTGGCATTTCTGCAATTTTTCTTTCTGTTACTCTTGTAACCTACATAGCCTTTGAGTAAGTACCTGCAGAGTTAAACTTACATTATAAACTTGACCATGATTGTCCATAACCACCGCCCTGAAGGACAATGGATGAGTCCTTTCTTCTTCAAGGGATTGCACATGTCCATTCCAATGTAGGTGTGTGTGTGCCCCAAGAACAGTCGCCAGAAATTTCTTCCTCCATAGTACCCGTCAGGGTGGCACTGGTGCCGTCTGGTGCCATGTGTTCATAGCACTGGTTTAAAGGGCCCAAATGACCCTGTGCCCCTCAGTTCCTTCTTACCGCCTGTGATGGTCTCTGGAATTGTTCCCCTTGCTACGGTAAGCTTTTCAGTGGACTTCCTTTCTGATTGTTGTATATAGTTTGTTTCCAGTTAGTTAGCAGAGTTTTCTCTGTACCCTTCAAGCCCTGTGTTGCCTGCAATAAGACAATGCCCCTGAGTTGTTTGAAGTGATTGGGTGAGGCTCACATTGGGGACTGGTGCCAAATTCGCAGGGACTTTAAACCCTGTACCAAGAAGGACTGGCAGGCTAGATTGAAGTTTCGCCTAATGGAGGCAGCACTGAGACCTTCCTCTGAGCTGAGATGGTTGAACTCGGCACCGAGCACCTCGGCGTCACTAAGGAGCGCTTCTCCTATGGTGTGGGAGTCCCGGCACTGTGTGCTAGCCTTGTTGCCGAGGAATAGGCACACGGGGCAGCCAGCCAAGAGGGGATGTTCCCCGAATCCTAAGAAGGCCAGGCATGGAAAGCAGAGCAGAGTGCAACCTAAGTCAGGCCACTCCTCTGTCTTGGCGTCAGTCAGAACTGTTGACTCCAGGCCTTATGTGCGTACCGTTGAGTCTGTTACTGGACGAACCATCGGCACACGAGGGACAGCGCGGCACCGGCGCCACTGAGGTGCTGTCTACACCGGAGGCGTTTGCTGCTGCCAGAGATCTGCTAGTGCTCTCCGTACCGCTGTTACCGGCAGTACAGGAACCATTGTTGTTGGTGCTGGCGGCCAGGAGGGAGCACATAGCCCCCAGTGGCTGCTTGGTTCTGGACCCTGCGGTACCGTCTAGAAGAAAACCAACACAAGCTTCCTCACCTTGGCACTGATATCCAGCACCGGTGAGAACCGCACCTCCATGGTCCCCAGAGGGAAGCTCATCGTTGGAATTGGAGGTTGGGCCGTACTCCTCTCAGCAGAGGAGTCACCCCGTTACCCCTCCAGTCATCCCTGCCCTGCCGTGGACCACAGCACAGGAGTGCCATTGAGTGCTTGGCCTAGTGATCACTTACCTATGCCAATGCAATGGACCTTTTGGAACCCATGGGCATTGCCCTTGATGGTGGGACCCCATTCGGGATGCTCATTCTTGGTGGCCTCTGAGAGAAGAGCACATCCGTCCCATCGGGCAGCACCTGACCCGGACATTTCGGGCAGGAGTGTCCTGGTGCTTATGGACAACACTGCAGCTGTGTTCAATCTCAACAGGAAGGGAAGGGCTCGCTCTTCCTCCCCCCACACACCCTGTATCAGGAAGCAATTCACTTATAGGAGTTCTGCATAGGCCACATAATTTTTCTTGAGGCTTCTCACCTTCCGGGAGTGCAGAACGAACTGGCAGATTGCCTCAACAGCCTCCAATCATCATAAGTGGTCCCTTTTCCTGGACATCATGAGGGATGCTTCCCAGTGTTGGGGGACTCCCCAGATAGACCTGTCTGCAACTGGGTTTAAGTTTTGCTCCCTGCGAGGCCACAGCCCAGGTTTGCTCACAGATGCCTTCTTGCTCCCATGGACAGTTCACCTGTTCTACGCTTTCCCCTCTATCCTGCTTGTGCACAAGGTTCTGCTAAAAATCAAGTGGGATTGGGCATGGGTCATTCTTATAGCCCCACCTTGGCCCCGTCAGCACTGGTTCGCCACACTGCTAGGCCTTTCAGTGGCTGCTCCAATTCCACTCCCTCTATATCTGGACCTGATCTCCCTGGACCACAGTCGTCTGCTCCACTTGAACCTCAGCTCCCTCCATTGATGGCCTGGAAGCTCTGTGGGTATGTCCTGGAGAGCTGGCTTGCTCAGAGCAGGTTCACCAGGTCCTATTAGGGAGCACATAGCCCTCCACCAGGGCTATGTACCTCTCAAAATGGAGGCGGTTCTCCATATGGGCTTCCCAGCAGGGAGTCTCACCCACAAAGTTGTCTCTGCAGGACATGCTCGACTATTTGCTATGCTTGAAACAGCAAGATTTAACAATTTCCTCAATTAATGTCCACCTTGCAACGATTTCATCATTTCACCCCCGGTGGAAAGCTGGTTTGTTTTTTCATGAGATGTCCATCCATTTCATCAAGGGCCTGGAAAGACTATACCCCCAAGTACAGGAACCTGTCCCTCCATAGAACTTAAAACTGGTCTTATCAAAACTTATGGGTTTCCCATTTGAGCCATTGGCAACATGTCCCTTGTCATACCTTTCACGGAAGGTGGCTTTCTTAGTGGCCATTACTTCGGCCAGAAAAGTCTTGGAGATCTGCACCCTCACGTTGGAGCCTCCATACATGGTTTTCTTTAAGGATAAGGTGCAATTGCGTCCTCATCCCAGCTTCCTCCTGAAGGTGGTTTCCCAGTTTCATAGTAATCAGGCAATTTTCCTACCTGTTTTCTCCTCAAAGCCACATGTGAGTAGGGAGGAGCAACATCTTCACACTCTGGACGTTAGATTGCCATAGTGTTCTACACAGAGAGGACTAAATCGTTCCGTAGATCCACCCAACTCATTGTAGCGATTGCGGAAAGGAAGAAAGGTCTCCCTATCTCGGCTTAGAGACTTTTATCGTGGATTACATCGTGCATTTGTATGTGTTATGAGCAGGTGGGTGTTCCACCACCAGCTATCCTGACTGCCCACTCCACGAGAGCGCAAGCATCATCATCAGCATTCTTGGCTCAGGTCCCTATTCAGGACATTTGCAGAGCGGCGACTTGGATGTCAGTGCATACATTCTCTAGTCATTACACCTTTACTCAACAGGCTAGGGATGATGCCCGTTTCGGTCGAGCTGTTTTACGGTCAGCATGTCCATGAACTCTGATCCCACCTCTTATGCAACTGCTTGGGATTCATCTACATCCTTACATTGGAATGGACATGTGCACTCACTCAAAGAAGAAACATAATTTAATAACCTTTCTGTAACTGTTGTTCTTCGAGATGTGTTGCACGTGTCCATTCCATAACCCCCATCGTCCTACCCCTCTTTTTCGGAGTTGGCTGGATAGAAGGAACTGGGGGGGACGGGACGGTGTCGTCTGGGCCCTTCATACTGGCGCTACGAATGCACGGCACCAGAGGGCGCCAGAGCCACTCTGCAGGTACCACTACCACTGAGGGAAAAAAAATTTCGTGACTGTGCTCGGGGCGTACACACACCTACCTTGGAATGGACATGTGTAACACATCTCGAAGAACAACAGTTATGCAGAGGTTAGTTGCTATTTTTTCTAGTAGGTTTCATTTCTACCTCAATAGTAGTACACAGAATGGGTACACTTTAAGGGGTGTATATCAAGATTTGATTCTCACCAGGGAAGAGTATCTTATAAATAAAATAATTTATCATGCAGTTTTGTATAGCTGGAAGCCAAGGAGCTGGGAAGGGGTTACTACAAATTGTCCTAATAAAGTGGAATGTACAAGGAAACTTTTAAAAATAAGGTACACATATGCACAATACATTTCCAAAATATTAACATGTTGTTAGACCAGAGGTGGGCAAATTATGGCCCACAGGACCCTCCTGCCCGGCCCCTGAGCTCCTGGCCGGGGAGGCTGGCCCCCGGCCCCTCCCCCGCTGTTCCCCCTCCCCCACAGCCTCAGCTCGCCGCACCACCGGCACAATTCTCTGGGTGGCGGGGTTCTTGTAGAATTACGGCTTGACCCGGTGCTCTGTGCTGCGCGGTAGCGTGGCTGGCTACAGCCGGGCGGCATGGTTGCTTGTCCACCACCAGAGGGCGTGGAACGGGGGTTGAATGGGGGCAGCATTCAGGGAGGGGGGGTTTAGATGGGGGGGCAGTCAGGAGCAGGGATTCTGGGGACAGTCAGGGGACAGGGAGAAGGGGTGGTTGGATGGGGCAGGGGTCCCAGGGGGGCCAGCAGGAGTCCCAGGGGGGCTGTCAGGGGGTGAGAAGCAGGGGGGTTTGGATAGGGGGCGGGGGCCGGGCCACGCCTGGCTGTTTGGGGAGGCACAGCCTCCCCTAACCGGCCCTCCATACAATTTCAGAAACCCGATGTGGCCCTCAGGCCAAAAAGTTTGCCCACCCCTCTGTTGGACTGTGTGGTTCTTGTGCAATAAAATGCAGTTACAGTACACTAGCTTTCCCTGTAAGTTGTCAGAACCTATCCATTACAAGAGTCTCACTTATTCAGTCCATTAGGCCAATTATACATCTTGACGGAGAACCCCTGAGCATGATTTATGAGCATTCTTTTATAGATTATTATTTGCCACTGTCGAGGTTTCCAGATACCCCGTAAAAAGGCTTTCAGGCCTAGTCTAACCTCTAATAATAGAGAATGCGATGAGTGTTGTTGTGGTGAAGTACTCCAACAATAAGAAGCCTAATATACAAAATAGAAAAATATGGACAAAAGTAATAAAATATTTAAACAAACATTAAACTAAGACAACTGAAATTTAAGCAACAATGTTTGTATTTATAAGAGTTTAGAACCTGGTTGTAACAAGAATAGTGATGTCACAAATATTAACCTTTTCATTCATAAATACTTCTTAACCATATGTAAAATGTCTTATGTTATTGGCTCTTCTGCATTAAGGACCAAAGAACACAGAATCAGTGTGGAATCTACAGTAATGCTCGTAGAATGATGAAAGCTTATATCATCTTACTAATTTTCTTTTTAGGAAAATCCGGAGAGACTACCCTTCCAAAATCCTTATTCAACTGTGTGCTGCATTACTTCTACTCAACCTAGTTTTCCTCCTTGATTCATGGATTGCTCTGTATAACATACGAGGCCTGTGCATCACAGTTGCTGTATTTCTTCATTATTTCCTCTTGGTTTCCTTCACTTGGATGGGCCTTGAAGCATTCCACATGTATCTTGCCCTTGTCAAAGTGTTTAATACCTATGTACGGAAATACATCCTTAAGTTTTGTATCATTGGCTGGGGTACGTATATTTTTCTGGGTTTGGAATCTAAAATAAATATAGTTTCTTTACAACAATTTTGGATGGAAGACCATTTAAAAGTAACAACAAAGCAAGTATCAAATACCTGTTGCCTGTCAGAATCCTCAGATGCATTATCAATAACAGAGTTCTATTTACTTCACTATTCTGTGACTTTAGCATGTTGCAGAATTCACCCCTTGTTGCAAAGTTTTTCAGATTGTAAGTTCTCTTGGGGCATACACTATATATTGTGGGTGCTATTGCAATTCAAATGAATAATAAATTGTTTCTATTGGAACTACAGTTGCAGCTGTCTGAGAGCCAATTACACATTTGACTATTTCCATTTCCAACCCCCAAAGCAGATGGAATCTCTTCCATTGGGGAAATTAATGTTATTGCTCCAGAATATCAACTACATATTCTACCTCTAGACTGCTACTGTTTCTAACAAAAGGTAGCAAAACAGTGCCTCCGACTTAAGTGATGAGAAAACCCTAAGCCTGATTCTCTTCTCTTACCCAATATTGTAAATCAAGAGTAACTGCACTGAAAACAATGGAGTTAAACTAGTGTAAAACACGTGTGAGAGGCAAAATCAAGCCCATTGTATTTCATGTCCTTAAATCTGTGATATCAAAGAGCAGATGCAACACATGTTGCTAATTTAACGTAGGTTGCAAGTGATATAAGTGGATCAAGTCACAGAATATATAGTCTTGTTCAGAAAGATTAAAACTTCAAATGTGTGCGAGTTTATTTTGCTTTTTACAAAGTAAGTTATCCTGATATAACAGTCTCCGACAGCCTTCATAACCTGGCCCTAGGTTTGATAGGAAAATATAGTTGTTTTGTCTCATCACAAAACTTTCATTCAGAATTATAACTATTATCTAATCTTTCAGGTGTACCACTTGTAGTGGTAGGCATTGTATTGGCTATAACACCAAATAACTATGGGCTTGGATCATATGGAAAGTTTCCTAATGGCTCACCAGATGAATTGTAAGTTAAAAGATAGCATTCACTTTTGAAACATGCCTAACAGAATGCTTTTATCTAATGGTGATGTGTGAGTGTGTATGTGAGCTTCTTTCCTGAAAGTGACACTTCTGTGAATAAATCTCTGCAGGATATATTAAGTCAAGTCTTCCTGAAACTGTTTGCAAGGCTCTGATCCTGGTCACAAAAGAGGGTATGCTCCAAAACACTGGCATGGAGCTAGAGCATGAAAATAAGGTGAAGGCAAGATGAGAGAGAGAAAGGAGATGGGGGATGAAGGGTAGAGTGTAGAAGAAAGCAAGCCTAAATGTAAAAAACAAAACAAACAAAAACCACCATATTGCCTAAGGAAACAGGAAACCTAAACCTAATCCACTGGTGTATTTATTTATTTGCTTTAACCCTTGGGATTCACTCAGATAGAATGATGATAGACACTGTTATAAACACCTACATAGACAGATGAAAACTTGAATCAGTGTATGTGGCCTTGAGTATTGCAGGATGATGTGTTTTCAACAAAATATAGCCATGCCTAATACTATTCTTTACCTAATATCTATTACTAATAATGAATGTCTGATAATATGATCTTTCCTCCTTTGTTTTTGTATTCTAGCTGCTGGATCAACAATAACATTGTCTTCTATATTACTGTCGTGGGATACTTCTGCATGATATTCCTGTTGAACGTTGGCATGTTTATAGTGGTGCTGATTCAGCTTTGTCGAATCAAAAAGAAGAAACAACTTGGAACTCAGAGAAAAACCAGTATTCAAGACCTCAGGAGTGTGGCAGGCCTCACATTCTTATTGGGAATTACTTGGGGATTTGCCTTTTTTGCATGGGGGCCAGTAAATCTGATATTTATGTACCTCTTTGCCATCTTTAACACGTTACAAGGTAAGTTTATGCTTTGTTATGGCCTTTTGTATAAAAATGTAATGAATAATTCAGTTCTAAGAAATGCTTTATTATGGACAAGAGTTTACCAAAATTATATCTTTACTGTTACATAATATAAAAAATAAAACTACCTTGAAGATGACCCTGCTTAATAGTTGTATTACATTTAAAGAAAATTAATGCAAAGCAAATGCTTTCAGAAGTGACGTGCTGTCTTTTTGAGTGCATTGTAATGAAAATTGTCGTCTTAAGATCCATTCATAGAATCACAAAAGCTACAGGACAAAAGACCTATTGGGTCATTTAGGCTCTGACGTAATTTATTTGCTTTTGAAAATTTTTACCCTATGTTGCATTTTCAAATCAGTTAGGCATTTAAGACCTGATTTTTAAAAGTAATTTGGTGTTGTTCCACTCAGCACTGCAAGGTATAAGTGATTTAGATGGCTGGGTCCTATTTTCAAAAGTAACTTAGGCACTTAGAAGGCTGATTCCCATTGGCTTTCATTGTGACTTACGCTTCTCAGTGCCTAAGTCACTTCTGAAGATGGGACTTAGCTGTCTAAATCACTTAGGCCCAGATCTGAAAATCCCACTGATTTCAATGGAAGTTAGATGTCTAAATATCTTTGAGGATCTGGGCCTTAGGCCTTGCAACAATGAGCAGAGCAACATCTAAATACCATTAAAAATCTGAGCATTAGGGCCAAATTGAAGTGCCCAAAGATGCAGATTTTCAAAAGCATCTAGGTGCCTAACTCCTGTTGAACACAATGGGAGTTAGGTGTCTAACTTACCCTGAGAATTGGTCCAGAAAATGCTAATCTCTGTCTTCTCCAGTCCAAACTTGTAGCTTCTCCTTTATTTTTCATTCCCTAAAATCTAACTTAAAGAATTGCACAACCACATTCTTCTTTGATACATTGTAGCTGGCAGGCAGTGTAAATATTTCTGACACGCTTTCTTTGAAAAGTGGAAGGTTTGGAAGCAAGTACAGTCCCATTCTGTATGGGAAGCAGTGAAAAGCGGATGGATTTGTGATCTGGCACAGTTTGAGGTACCCCAACATGTGTGATTTGCATCCTTCCAGGAAAAGATGTGGCTTTGAATTTGTGGTGAAGAGGGCTACAATTACTGTTATTTGAGCATGAGCGGTTAGCCCACGTGGGCTTTCACTATGACTTAATTGTGACTGCGGCGGGGGGGGGCGGCGGAAAAGCTGCCTGGTAACCTTGAATTTGCATTAGGTTTAATAAAATTTGCCCCAGTGGCCTATCAACATGAACACTGGTCTGTAAGTGTTATTGATTCCATCATAAGCAGCAGCAGCAATATATTAACTCCAAATAAAATATGGAGAAGTTCCACAAAGTATGTAGAGAAAGCCAAATTCAGTTGATTATACCTCAGATTTGAAATTATACTGCTATAATGAGGTTGTGTTGTTATCTTGTCTTGATTTCTGTACTGAAGGTTCAAATAAACTTGCAGCTCCACACAGATCTTCATATTTTAAACTCAGTTACCTGATGTATTTGAATTTTTGGTACTCTGTATCCTCCTTATATCTAATACATATCATGCAAGTGTAATGAGAAAAAGCATTTCAGGTAATGGCATCAGTCTATTGTTTAGACCATCAGTGTCTCTGCTGAACAAAAGAGTATGAGATCATTTGATTGGGATCAGTTGACTTGAGAAGAAACAAAAGAAAAACGACACATCCATTTAAAAAAGTTACAAAACGGCAAAAATTCTATGGCTTGAAGTAATATTCCGACATTTGGTACTTTGCAGGATTCTTCATTTTTATCTTCTACTGTGTGGCAAAGGAAAATGTCCGCAAACAGTGGAGACGATATCTATGTTGTGGAAAATTCAGGCTGGCTGAAAATTCTGGTAAATATTAAACACTGTTTTCTACATTTGTAAATTATATAATTACTGTCAGGTGTAAAGTCCCCATTCTCCTTAGCAAATATTGTTATGCAATAAATAGCATAGCAATATTTGCTGATATATCTACTACTTTGTTTTATTTTCCTGAAGCATAAAGATTGCATTTTATTTAATTGCAAAATACTGCTGTATAAAGTATTAATTTTGATTGGGACTCTGCATATATATAAGGCTGTAGCCTTGTGGAGTCCTTTGTATGACTGGGACCTAAATCAATCCCCAAAGATCTGCTTCCTCAAAGTCAATGGTAGCCTTAGCAATGACTTCAGTGGGAGCAGGGTCAGAAGCAGCTTTGAGAATAATGTGTCTTCCTAACAATTTTTGGGGGGTCTTTTATTGTAACATAATTGTATTTGAAAAGTTATACATACCCTTACACAATCTAAACTCAAAGGTGAAGTACTGCGGTTGCAGTTACTGGTAATCTCTAAATGGGCATACAGTCACAAAAGTATGATTAGTGACTTTTTAAAACTAAGAAATTAAAAAGAGAAAATGTAAATTCTTACACATCTAGAATTATGCAATTCCTATGAGAATAGTTTTCTATCTGAAATACTGGGAAAAGATCTTTGCTAGAATTTAAGTTAAATTGCATTATTAACTGTACTCTTGCATTTATTTGTGCTTGAATGTACTGCACTATTTTCTATAACACTTATTCTACTATAGATTGGAGTAGAACTGCTACTAATGGTTTAAAGAAGCAGACTGTAAACCAAGGAGTATCCAGTTCTTCCAATTCCTTACAATCAAACAGTAACTCTACTAATTCCACCACACTGCTAATGAATAATGATTATTCAGTACACGCAAATGGGAATGGTATGTATGTTGCAAAAGAGTACTTCTCAAACTATATCCTTTTGTTATTTTAAAACAGTTTTAGGCTCTATTATGGCAATTTAAAGTGGGCAGTGAACCAATTATTATTTATGAATACAGAATCAAAATGTTTTAGTATGGTCTTATAAATAATAATACTAAAATTATCCAGTTGAGGGTAATATAGTAGTACATTTTAAAAAAAATACTCACTTCTCATACTTAACGTGAACTGGTGATTATATGCAAAATTGTAAATGGTATACATTACTCAAATACCCAGCAGAAGTGCTATTTATATCCTGCTTGTCAGTTGAAGACAGAACTAGCAGTGGAAAACTTTAAGAACGTTTTAAAATAGCTATCAACTCTTAAAGGAAACACAGTCTACTGATGAAAGAAATGTGATGACATCCAATAAAATAATTTTTAAAAACATGAAAGCTATCATTTGGGAGTGCTATTAGTGTGTGAGGGCTTGATCTGCAGAACCCCTGCTAGCATTACCAGGACATCCATATGTAACCTTATGAGGCTGAGGAAGCAGAGTAAGAAAGGGAGAATGGGACAACAGAGGCCATAAAATCTTCTCACTTAAGAGGTCACAGCCAGAGAGCTGCATAGCTGTTGGCTACTGGGTAAGTAATGGAGCTCAGTTACAGTATTTTTTCTGTGACTTCCATGGCCAATCTTCCCTAATGGAAATGTATTTATGTGTTGCAGGAAATGGTGCTTAAGGACAAAATGCTTCATGACTTCATAGAATCATAGAATATCAGGGTTGGAAGGGACCTTAGAAGGTCATCTAGTCCAAACCCCTGCTCAAAGCAGGACCAATTCCCAACTAAATCATCCCAGCCAGGGCTTTGTCAAGCCTGACCTTAAAAACCTCTAAGGAAGGAGATTCCACCACCTCCCTAGGTAACCCATTCCAGTGCTTCACCACCCTCCTAGTGAAATTTTTTCCCCTAATATCCAGCCTAAACCTCCCCCATTACAAATGTGCATGCTTCCACTTAGGACAAACATAATGCTCCCTATTAAGTTGTTATTCTCTGTAGGCAATGTGGACATACTCATTCCCTATCCATCTCTCCCCTTTCCTGGCTCATGGAAATGCAGGTGTTCAAATGTCACGTCACTCCATTTCAGATGCAAATTGGAATGGCTAGTGAGAAAATTAGATATGCACATAATTTGAATGCACCCACAAAAAATGAACCTCTTATGGCTGAAAGTAATCTAAGTTTTGCATCTTTATCTAATGGCAGCACAAAAAAGAGAGCATGACTTATGCCAGGGGTGGCCAAACCATGGCTTGTGAGCTGCATGTGGCTCTTTTACAGCTGAAGTGTGGCTGGCAGACCCCCCCACATTTCTCCCCATTCTCCGCCTACCAGACTGGGGCAGGCGGGAGCCTGGGGCTTCAGCCCTGCAGCAGGGTGCTGGGGCTAAGGACTTGTGCCCTGCAGGGAGGGGTCTCAGGGCATCAGTCCTGTGCAGGCACGCTGCAGGGCTGAAGCTCTGAGCCCCATGGGGCTGGAGCCTTGAACCCCAGCAGGTGCCTCCCATGGGGCTGAAGCTCCAAGCCCTGGCAGGTGCACCCTGGCTCTCCAACTGCTGAAGGTTGTCTTATATGGCTCAGATGGTCAGTAAGTTTGGCCACCCCGACTTATGCTTTGGCCATGCTGGTTGTGCGCTCTGATGGTGCAGCACTTCCTCTTTCCATGTTGAAAATAAAAGAGTAATGACTCAGGCTATCCCACATTGTGGGGCACATAGGTCATCGTATGTTATAAGACATAAATACCGTACTCCTGGATGCCCAAAGGCCAGTGTTTCTTTCCCTCAGTCAAGGGCTGAGTCTCAGCACTATTGTTATTGCTCAAATTGTTTTATGTGCAGTTGACGAACTTCACAGACTGGCTACATGTTGTGAAGAAATCATGAGACTTCAGGAGATCGAATCTTAATGGCATTTTGCCATGTTCTCATTAGCTTTCCAAAATAAATGAGTTTGCGAAATAGTTCCTTTTGCCCCATCCCTCTCTAAAACCTTCTTCCACTGATACTTTGATACTAGCAGGATTAATGCTCTTGGTACCTGACAATTCAGTTCACAGGTAAAAAACAAAACAGTAATTCTCACTGCCATTAAAACAATGTGGGTGAGGTAACATCTTTCATTGGACCAACTTCTGTTGGTGAGAGAGACAAGCTTTCAAGCCACATATAGCTCTTCTTCAGGTGTACCTTCCCCAGACCTGAAGAAGAGCTCTGTGTGGCTCGAAAGCTTGTCTCCCTCACCAATAGAAGTTGGTCCAATAAAAGATATTACCGCACCCACCTTGTCTCTGTAATATCCTGGGACTGACACAGCTACAACTACATTAAATAGAAAGGCTTACAATGCTCACCTAAGCCTTTGCTGTATTTGTGCATTGTGGCAACTAAGCCACAAATCCCAGCACAGCTTTCCAGAGCAGAGGATTTTGGGTCCTCAGTGGTATTTTGGAATTATAGACAAACTCCAATGGTTTTAATAGGTGAGCAATTCCATTGATTTGAGGTCATCTCCCTGTCCTGTTCAATGCTAGCCTCTCAGATGACACTGAGTCCATGGTCTGCTTCTGCAATGAGGTTCTGTCCAGGCTGAGGATCTCAGCATATGTCCTGAGTTGGTACATCATCTTCCTGCTGATGCACCATTGCAGATGGAGGTGATGGACCATCACTTCCTAACCCACTTGGAAACTTGAAATGCTTTTATGGTAGACACTGCCACACATGTATGGAGGTAAGCCACTTATTTTTACTTAATTTTTAATTGAATGTTTTGAATGCTGTGAGCCTGCCCCTGCAGCCTCCACTCATACCAAAAAAGAGTTTTGTTGAGGGGGTTGGATGAAGCTTTAGAACCTGTATTACAGAGGTTCTCAAACTGGGGGTTGTAACCCCTCAGGGGGTCACGAAGTTATTACATGGGGGAATTGCAAGCTGTCAGCCTCCACCCCAAACCCCGCTTTGCCTCCAGCATTTATAATAGTGTTAAATATATTAAAAAGTGTTTTAATTCATAAGGGGGGGTTGCACTCAGAGGCTTGCTATGTGAAAGGGGTCACCAGTACAAAAGTTTGAGAACCACTGCTGTATTACATATGCCCTGATGCTTTCCTTCCTTTTTCTTAGGATATGGGGGAGGAGGGTCATCTGGAGACAGTGGGTCCTCCTGGCAAGCCCTTTGATGAACCAGTTCCTTCCACTCATCTGCCACTCATCTGGCAGTTGTACCTGAGGAGAGATAAATATGCTGATGGAAGGACAGGAGTATGCTGATGGTGGATAGAGTGACCCAAGATGGTAAGTTTGGAATTTTAGATGTATACAGGCTGTGGCTTTGCTTAGTTAGTGGAGCTCTAATTTACAATTTTATACTGTCACTTCACACTAATGTCTCTTCTTCTGCCTTTCTCTTGCAGATTTGCAGAGTTTGTGAGACTAGGTGGCTCCGAGATGAACATGTAAATCCCATCACTCAGCTTTGTTTTTCAGTCTCTCTGCCTCTGCCTGTTTTTGCAGCCTTTATTTTATTACAAGACATGAAAAGGAATAAAACTCCCATTTATCTTATATGTTTATTTGTATAAGTGTTTCAGTGATTGACAGTTTTGTGCATTAAACTGTGTATGTTTGGGTTTTGTGTCCTGTGTATTTTTCCAGCTTTCTTTAGCAGATCCAACACCAGCCCCGCAGATTTGCAGGGACTTGAGAATTACTATTGGATAGTTTGCTGTCTTCAGTTTCTAAAATGATGAGAAAAAACCTTACAAATCTAGTCCTAATCAGAGCCAGATCAAGGCATAGGTATTATAGGTCTGAACCAATAGAGCCCTTGCTCCTGGAGATATGTGCTTTACAATCAAAATATGACACAAGTGAAAATGATACACTGACATCTGCTTGAGTCTGTAGGGAGCCTGGAACAATAGCTCTGAGAGACATACTCCACCTAAAACCTCCCCCAACAGAAGGCCATGTGGTAGGAGGAGAAGAGAGCAGCAGTTCAAGCCCAGCCACTCAAACAGGAAAAACCCTGTCTGCTGGGTTAAATACTGAGCCCCCACTGCTGGCACTCCTGGTAACTAGAATACAACCCTATTGTGCTGCCCCTGCCTCTTTTGGGCAGAGCAATGGGGGAATCCTGTGTTCTGTTGTGCCTCTGCCCCTGGATGGTCTTAATCTAGCTCTGGTCTTGGCTGGATCAAACCACAGTCCCTCACATGGAAGCACATCTTGTGGCCACTGGACCAGTCTCTGATGTCTTCTTAAATAAACAGAACTGTGAATTTCTTTTTCCTTTGTTAGTCAGAAGGATATTTTCATGCACTGGATTTATGACCTCAGATTAAGATATTCGTAAGTGTTAATTTTTTTAAAAAAAGTTTTGCCAATACTCATACTAATAGTAATGTTTTTTATCTTTAATGAATACAGTTCCCCCCATAAATAACTGCACTGAACTTCTGCTTGTGAGCCCATTCCTGAATATTTGCTTAACACAAAACACTCGGTCTCAAAGGAAATGTTTGTTCATTTTTTGTTTCCCTTAACATCATATTTTTCATCACAATCAACCCACATCCTTTTTTTGTTCTGTTTTCATATCTTGTCATCTCCTCTGGCTCACTAACAATGCATGGAGGAAACTTGTTTTAAAATGCATTCGTCATTTTCTTTTGACTTAATATTAATTAAATCAATTATAGTAACTGTGGTGAAATACCCTGGAACTTTGAAAATCATTTGAATACAACACATAATACTGTCCTTAAAAGGCCTACATAAAATATTAGCAATCATATGTATGCTATGTCTGACTTCTGACAGCCCTTTCAAGTTGGCCTACTTTACAAGAAAGGACTGCAGAAACTCTAGTTTGAAGTGTTTACAGAGTTGGATTTTGTTATCAGAAAAACAAAATAAATGCAAAAGAAAGAGTAAGAGTTAAAATACAACTGAAGTATCTAGCATGCAATGTATAGAGATAAGAGATCCATACCCAAGGATTTAGGACTCTTAGAATTTCAGGAACCCTTTAAGTTTTCTCGAAGCTCCACTGAGCTGATAAGTCACAGTGAGTGCAAGTATACTTGTTCATAGCTGTGGTGGCACCAGAAACACTCAAACTTTCTATCCATATGTGGGTTTGGATGCATACTGTGCAAGGCCTGTATTTCATATGCTTCAAAGAAAGCAAATTCCACAAACAAGACATGTTTAAAAGAGGTAAAACTCAGTGCTCCAGCTGTCTTGCAAAGCAGGTAAACTCTTAAAAAAACATTAAATTAAAAATTAAAGTTTACATTCAAAATTGTTTTAATTATTGTTTTCTGGGTTCCATGTTCCTAGTAATTAATCTCAATTGATGTATTCTGATTTGAATTTTCTTGTTATACTGTATTTTATGTACTGCTACATTGCACTTACCTAATTTAGCACATATATTTTTCAATTTGGTGTAAGTCAGTTGGTTCCCTTTTGTTTTGTTTGTGCTTTGGAATTAGACACTATCAATATATAAATTATATCACATATTGTTTGACTAATATGGGGACAAGATATCAGTGGGAGATAATTGTCTGAGTAAGGTGAGAAGGATTTGGCCCTCTCTGTAATGATCTATACAGTTTAGGTCAAATTCTGTCCTCAGGCCACATGTGAAAATTATTATATAACAAATTAATTACAGAAAAATCCTTACTTAAAACTCATTCCAGGAGCAAAGAAGAATGAAATATGAATGTTCTCAGTATACTCACTGAAATTTTTAAGAAATATGCATGTCTTTGGTGACTTTTCACTATGAATCATTTCTGACTTGTGCCATGCTTTTATTTTTGCAGGTAATGTCTCCAGTGAGAAGAACGGTGTTTCTTTCAACGTACAGAATGGCGATGTGTGTCTTCATGACTTTCCAGGAAAACAGCTCGTATTTCATGAGAAGGATGATGCAGACCACAAAAAAACCCGTGTCTCACTCAGAAGGACTTCAAAGAGGGGAAGCCTACATTTTATTAAGCAAATGTGATTTTTTTTCAAAGCACATTGTTTTACAGTGTAAAACACAGATTTTTACTTTAACTATTTTACATAATGTGAGAAGACCAGAAACTTACCCTTGTTTTATAGACGGTACTGGAGCCTTGAGGCAGTCATGTACTGGGTTGATAATGAGAGTTATAATTGTTTAAAAAGTCATTGCTACTATTTGACAAGGTACTTCAGATACTACATCACAATTGGCACAATTTCCAATTTGATTTTCCATTCCCTCCCCCCCCCCCCCCCCAGGTTTAAAGGAAGGTTTGGTTTTAGACTCTTATTTTCTCGGTATAACTACAATTTGTATATCTGAATACAATACATAGTATTGTAAATGTAGGTAACTACAAGTTACACTTAAACAAGATTCTAAATTATCTTTCAAAATGTTAGTTAGTTTCAAATTGTCTACTACAACATTTTTAAGATTATAGTTGCAGATTTTATAGCATTGTAAATAAGCAAAACAATATCCATCTTTAAGCATTTTTATGCTATTTTTTATATTTATTTCTTGTAATATAAATTTAAAAATATTCCTTTGTATAGAAAAATAATTGATATTTTGTTTTAACTTTATTGTTAGAATGTAGTTAAAGTTGATTATTTCAATTAACGTCTGAAGCATTCTACATTTATAGGTAATTTGTTCAGTATGTGAAATAATTTACAGTGGTTACAGTGTGAAGATGTTCACAAGACAGAGAACTGTAAATATGAACACTGTCGCTATAGAACCACTGACTGGGACCCAGGAATACAGTGCATGGGTGTCTTATCAAGGGATAAAACTCCACAGGAGGGAGTGATGGATAAAGTAGGCAATAGGCTACTAGCTATATACTTGGAGTGAAATCCTGGCCCCATTGAAGTCAATGGGAGTTTTGCCATTGATTTCAGTGGGGACATGATTTCACTCCTAGTGGTCGTAACAGAAATAAATACGTGGCCAGTTTGCAACTGCAATATTTAAAGAAAAATAATTATCATTAAAAAACAGTAGTTATTATTTAGTAGCCAAGCCAAGTGTTTGTTTCATTATTAAATTGTATAAAAGATCAGTTTCTCTCACATCCAAGTTTCTATTTGTTTTTGGTCTCTGCTGACAGTCAAATCCTGAGGTCCTTACTCAGTGTTTACTTGTTACCTACTCAACTAAAACTTCTAATGATCTGCAGTGAGCGTTTATGAGGAGAGACTAAAAAGACTGGGACTTTTCAGCTTGGAAAAGAGATGACTAAGCGGGGATATGATAGGTCTATAAAATCGTAAATGGTGTGGAGAAAGTGAATAAGGAAGTGTTATTTACTCCTTCACATAACATGAGAACCATGGGTCACCCAATTAAATTGATAGGCAGCAGGTTTAAAACAAACAACAGGACACAACACAGAGTCAACCTGTGGAACTCATTGCCATGGGATGTTGTGAAGATCAGAACTATAATGTGGTTCAAAAAAGAATTAGATAAGTTCATTGAGGACAGGTCCATCAATGGCTATTAGCCAAGATGGTCAGGGACACAACCCCATGCTGTGGGTATTCGTAAACCTCTAACTGCCAGAAGCTGCGACTGGATGATGGGATGGATCACTTGATAAAGTACCCTGTTCTGTTCATTTCCTCTGAAGCATCTGGAACTGGCCATTGTCAGAAGACAGGATGCTGGGCAAGATGGACCATTGGTTTGACCCAGTATGGTCATTCTTATATTCTTATGTTTGCCTGAATAAGGACAGCAGGATTAGACGCTATATGCATAATATCTCATAATAGATAGAGAATGTCGCCTTCCTCCTTATGTTCTTGCACAAGGTCTGAGTGTAGCTGGAGTCCTTGGGTCCAGAAGTGCAAAGACTGCTACCAGCTAGTACCCACAGTAGTACCAGCCCCTCTGAAGGAGATTACTAGGGGCCTGGGTTATGCTGGCCCCCTACAGAGGAGGAACAAATGCTGTACTTCCTTCGAGGTTGGTGCACTTGCAGCATTCCTTGGGGAACCCTGGAAACACTGTTCTAGAGTGGTGAGCATTGGTACTGCCTCCTACTTTGGACTCTGTTGCAATGCAACAATTTGAACTCTTAACATTCTCACAAATGTCAAATCCTTCTGTATTGATACAATACATGGGTTCTGTTTGTCACCTATTTCTGAGACTGCCCTGAGCACATTTGTATATAGTGACAATTTAAAACATTTGTTCTATTTACCCACAAGAGTTGTAACTGTTGTTGTGAGAGTTGTGAACCAGATGTAAGAATGATCATGGTACCACAATACAAACACTAATAATCTAGGCATGCATTTCAGTTAATGCTTTAGCTATTTGGCTTAGGGGCCTTTGCACTGTTTCTTATAAATACAAGAAAACTAAATAATTTTATATTTTCAAATGTAAAAAATAAATAAATTTGTAGTAAGTAATGGGCATGAGCTATGGAATTTATTTCATTTAGATAATATGCAATTATAAATTATCTATTTACATTTCTCAGAATAATATGATCCAGGCTACCTGTCCTATAGGAAGAAATTCTATCAGGCCCTCTATATTTGTTTAGGTTCCACCTTTCATGGTTTTAGCAGCCCTACTCTTCATAGAGGAGGTTTGAACATGAACCCACCCAGAGCCGGTGAGTGCCACCCTATGAGTCTGCTGGAGGCGAGAACATGGTGTGAGAAGTGCCAAACGGCTATGTTTCTGTCCAGTATTCTGATTCCCTGCAAAAAAGCATGTTACACCACCATTAAACTGCTTGGATTCTTAACTTGGTTTTATTTTTGCATCCAGTGTGTCCTCCTTGCATTTTTCATCCTTTTCATTTGATTTCTTGCTCGTAAGAGTTATCACCTACATACCCCCTCTCTATTAAAATAAGTAAACATCTCTCATATATAATAATGCTTTTGGATAATAATGTTAGATAGAGTAAAATCTATAGCTTGGGTTCAAATGTCTACCATTTTCACATAATATTGTCCAATATACCGTATCACTTTAGCTCAGTGAACAACCTCCCCCTATTACCCCACTTGAGAAAAATGCCTGTACAACCACCTTTGTAAGAACTCATTTGGTAGTGGGTAAAGAGATGTTCTGTTTAAATTTTCATCTGAAATGTCTCATACTGCCTCACAGAAAGCATGTTAAATGCCAGTACATTGCTTAAACATTTTAGGGATGTATTAATCAAAGTTTTAAGTAATACAAATTACTAATCATTTGCACTTATACAACCACTTCAGATGTGTGCCTGTCCAAGAACATGCTGGACTCTCCAGTTCTCCCAACAATAGCATTGCTACTTAAATGGCATCTTCTGCTAATCAGAATTTCTTCTAAACAGGGATGAAAGGCCATCCACCAGGGCTTCTTGGCTGGGAGTCTACTGAATTGGCAGAGGGAAACACTTTCCTTGGACTGTTTGTTATGTCTACACAAAGTCCAAAGAAACAATTGCTTGCTATTGAAGTCAAGATGATTAGAAAACATGTTACAATGCCCAGTAAGACACTGCTTGTTGTATTGCCAATGCCTGTGTCTTATAGAAGTGGGCAGGTGGCTGGGGGGCGGGAGGGAAGAGAGAGGGGAAGAGTTAGAAATGCCTGCTTCTGCTGCCAGTCTGCCAAGTAGGGGAGAGGTAGCTGTGTAGGTGAAAGCAGCCCAACTGAAGACAGGCAGCTGGTGAGTTGCAGCAAGCAGAAAAAGAGGGAGGGGAAGAGAAAGAAAACCCAGAACTCTTTTAGTCTCTGCTACTATCTTGATAGGTAGCTGTTACCAAAATACTATTTATACTGTGCCACAGGGTTTGCATGACCTATTACTGACAAATACTGTGATGGCCTTATTAGGGTTTGGGAATTCAATCCAGACCAGTGAGGGATTGTGTCACCATTTTCCCTGTAACTTGGGTGCCTCACAATTCTTTGCTATTGTAGCTCCCAACCTGGGCCGCTCACAACACTACCAGCATGCAGGTCACACCCAAAATGTCTGTGTGCTAAACAGCCCTGGTTCAGCAGCTCTGACCCCAGCAGCCTGTCTACAGCCATAGCCCCACACTGGCTTCAACCAGCTTTGGTTACTACTTGCAGGGTGACCCCAACACACACCCTGTATTTTCCCAAAACCATGTGCCCTGAAGTGTCCGGCCCGGTCCTGGACAGTTCAGAGAAATAATATGGTTCATTTGTTCCTCTAAAGACACAAAAACATGACACAATTTATTAACTTAACTGGGGTGAGTAAACCCTTCCCTTAAAACACCTCACTGAGTTGGTTTATAGTAAAATAAAACAAATTTATTAACAATAGGGCATAGGTTAAGTAATGCTGAGTAAGAAGGAATAAAGTTAGGGAAAAAAGTCAAAAAAGCAAACAGGATGTTAGGAATTATTAAAAAGAGAATGAGACGGAGAATATCTTATTGCCCTTATATAAATCCATGGTACACCCACATCTTGAATACTGCGTACAGATATGGTCTCCTCATCTCAAAAAAGATATACTGGCATTAGAAAAGGTTCAGAGAAGGGCAACTAAAATGATTAGGGGTTTGGAACAGGTCCCATATGAGGAGAGATTAAAGAGGCTAGGACTTTTCAGCTTGGAAAAGAGGAGACTAAGGGGGGATATGATAGAGGTATATAAAATCATGAGTGGTGTGGAGAAAGTGAATAAGGAAAAGTTATTTACTTGTTCCCATAATATAAGAACTAGGGGCCACCAAATGAAATTAATGGGCAGCAGGTTTAAAACAAATAAAAGGAAGTTCTTCTTCATACAGCGCACAGTCAACTTGTGGAACTCCTTGCCTGAGGAGGTTGTGAAGGCTAGGACTATAACAGCGTTTAAAAGAGAACTGGACAAATTCATGGAGGTTGAGTCCATTAATGGCTATTAGCTAGGATGGGTAAGGAATGGTGTCCCTAGCCTCTGTTTGTCAGAGGGTGGTGATGGACGGCAGGAGAGAGATCACTTGACCATTACCTGTTAGGTTCACTCCCTCTGGGGCACCTGGCATTGGCCGTTGTCAGTAGACAGGATACTGGGGCTGGATGGACCTTTGGTCTGACCCTGTACGGCCGTTCCTATGTTCTTAAAAGGTTACAAGCAAATAAAAGTGAAAATCATCTAATAGTCTAAAACATAACCTAGCAAGACACAGGCTTTGTGATGGTTTCTCTCACCTATCTTCCTTCTTCCCAGCTATGGCTGACTTTCCCTCCATCAGGACTTTCCACAGAAGTATAAGGTGCTCGCTTCCCTTGTCTTCTTAGGTGAAAGATCTTTATGTAAGCAAGTCTCTCACCAATATTCAGTTCTAGAGACTTCAGCCCCTCCTTGGTTGAAGGACCCATCTTTCTCAGCTTGAAAAAGCACTGTTCTTCTTCAAGGAATGTCCCTGTGGGTGCTCCACTTCAGGTGAATGTGTGTCCTGGCGCCTTTAGTCAGAGAATCTCAGCAACAAAAGCTCATCTGAGTTGTGCATTCACTCTCCCAATCTCGCACCGTTATCGGCGCCTATCTAGCGCAGAGCGACTAGACCCCCCCCCTCATTTCCTTCTCAACCACCCTTGGGCTGAGATGAAACTCCCAGCAGTGTTAAAATCAATAGTTATCTTTAGGATTAGAATAGTCTTTTAGTTTGCTAGTTAGATTTAGTTATCCCTTTCTCCCTATTTCTTTCATTCAAAAATTTTTTCCCCTTCCTTTTCCCCCCAAGTTTGAATACCCCTTAGAATAAAGAACAGGAGTACTTGTGGTACCTTAGAGACTAACAAATTTATTAGAGCATAAGCGTTCGTGGGCTACAACCCACTTCTTCGGATGCATATAGAGTGAAACATATATTGAGGAGATATACACACATACAGAGAGCATGAACAGGTGGGAGTTGTCTTACCAACTCTGAGAGGCCAATTAAGTAAGAATTGGTAAGACAACTCCCACCTGTTCATGCTCTCTGTATGTGTGTATATATATATCCTCAATATATGTTTCACTCTATATGCATCCGAAGAAGTGGGTTGTAGCCCACGAAAGCTTATGCTCTAATAAATTTGTTAGTCTCTAAGGTGCCACAAGTACTCCTGTTCTTTTTGCGGATACAGACTAACACGGCTGCTACTCTGAAACCCTTAGAATAGTTTGTGTTCACCCTTAGGGCTGAACTGCTACAATTTGATGGACTTCAAGCATACCCTTTCCTGCCAGGAGGCGATCCTGGTCTCAGACAGACACTCGCAGTGCGTCCAGTGTCTAGGTCAGGCACATGTCCCACAAAAGTGCTCTCACTGAAGCAACTAAAAGTCTCAGGCCAGGAAGGCCAAAGACCTAGGTCTTAAACTTATCCAGATGGAGAAGTCTCTGTGATCAGCATTCGATCCCAGACAGTAGACACCCTCCACCCCGGACAACAGTCTCCTACGACCCCTTCTGAAAGACAACTTTCACCCTCCTCACAGAGGAAGGCTCACTCCTCCAAAAAGGCAGCAAGGAAAAGAGCATCAACCTTACTTATCTCAGCGACGCCGTAATCACCACTCTTCGGTACTGACGTATCTCTGGTATGCACGGTACCATGTCAACCCACCTCACTTCTGGCTCCTTCATTTTCCAGCAAGGAAGAAGACAATGAGGAGAAGGGTGCTTTTTCATCACACCATTCGTCTCCCATCCATACTTCAGCATTAGGCCTATCTGTACAGCCTAAATCTCACCACAGGGTTGACACCCAGACCTGGTATGGCCACCCATGGATGCCTATGCCATTCCCCATGCATTGGCCCTACTGAGGGGCATACAGGAACAGTACCCTGGCCCCCAAGCTCCTACAGGGAGAGGATTAGATCTCCCCCACTACTTTCAGTGGCTGCACCATCAGAGCACCCTGAGGAAAGCTTTGAAGAACAAGAGGAGGCCCTGAAACAAGAAACGACACCACCAGTCAACATTTCCTCCTTTTCCCCAGACAAGGCCATAATGCCCCCACCACCCACAGTTCCAGATGATTTCAAACATTTCCAGGAGCTCTTCAAAAGAATCGCCTAGAGATCCCTCTAGAGGAAGTCTGAGAGTTCCAACATACATTACTCGACATTCTCCAAACTTCATCTCCATCGAAAATTGCACTTCCAATAAACGAGGCACTTATGGAGCTGGCTACAAACATATGGCAGACCCTGGCAACAATACTGTCCACTTGCAAGAGAGTGGATAAAAAAATATTATGTCCCCTCAAAGGGGATGGATGGACTTTTTATTTTCTCACCCCGCATAAAACTCCTTAGTGGTTGATGTCGTCAATTAACGAGGCAGACAACACCAACCCAGATCCACCCCATATGACAAAGAATGGAAACAGTTGGATCTATTCATCAGCCATTCTTCAATTTTGGATTGCCAATTATGCTGCACTGATGGCGAAATATGATCACACAAATTATTCCAAACTGATGGACTTTATTGACTACATACCATAGGACAAAAGAGACCAATTTAAAGCCATCATCCCGGAGGGCCATCTCCTAGCCAGGACTTCCTTACATGCAGCAGACATGGCAGCACTCTCCACAGCCAATACCATGGTTATGTGCCGAGCTTCATGGCTTCAACCTGTCCAGTTCCCACCATGGAAGACCTCCCTTTTGATGGCCAGAAGCTGTTCACAGCAAAGACAGACAAGTCCCTCCACACCTTGAAGTACACTTAGGTGACCCTTCATTCCCTTGGGATATACACACCTGTATCAAGTAAAAAACAGGGTAAATACTATCCCACCCAGCATACAAGGTCTGCCCCATACACCCAACAACAGAGGCAATATGACACACAAAAGCTCAGACAGAGACTTCCAAAGTATCGACCACCTCCAGCTCAACCATTGGTGTCCCAGCAATCCTCTGCAAAACAACAATTTTGAGGGTTTGGTCAAGGGCCTGAGAGACCTCCCCCATTCCTCAGTGCTGACACCATCACTAACCATCTCCATTTTGGACATTGTTTGACTCCTTTCTATTCGGCGTGGAAATCCATCACCACAGACAAATGGGTTCTAGAAATAATCCACACAGGCTATTTGATTCACCTCCCGCCCCCCTTCAGGAACCCCTCTCACAAACATCTTCTATGGCAAGAAGTAAACCACCTCCTAAATCTGGGTGCTGTGGAGCTGGTACCATCAGTGGGAAGTTGTTTTATTCTCACTACTTCTTAACCCAGAAAAAGAACGGAGGATTGAGACCTATTCTAGACCTCAGACAATTCAACAAATTTGTAAGGGTCCAATGGTTCAGGATGGTCACTTTAGCAATAACACCACCAGCACTGGAACAGGGGGACTGGTCCTTGGCCCTTTACCTCCAAGACACCTATTTTCATACATCCCACTCACAGGAGGTTCCTCAGATTTACTCTGGGAACAGAACATTAGCAATACAAAGTTCTACCTTTTGGCCTTTTGACAGCACCATTGGTGTTTTCCAAAATGTTTGTGGTAATGATGGCACACCTCCGCAAGCAGGGAGATAACTCATCCAATCACAGATTCTCCTCAGTTACTGCACAGGGTGAGTAACCTTCTCTTCCCTTGTGTCTTTCTAGTGATGGATGCCAGAGATGGCTTCTGTCCTTGCTTATATCTTCCAAAGTTCAATTGACTTGTTTCAAGAGGCAGGGGGACCTCATGCTGTTCTTCTCGTCCTGCAGGCTTCCCATCCCCCTGAATGATTTCTACATAAATGGGGCTTCCATTGTTTTTTATTCCACAGTGCTTAATTTACACAGGAGACAAGTAGATAGCTGTGACATTCCCTCCTGTCTGGGCAGACTGCACAGCCCAATATCAATGAGCATCCACAATCCCCCACAGAGTGCCAATACATACTTTTCATAATGATATTAATAACCAGTGTGTCATTAGCTTTCAGAGAAGACCTCACTCAATACACTCTGATCTTTCATTAATATTGTATAGAATCATTTGATTCAATTGCTTGTCACTTGAGGTTCACCCCCCCCCCCCCTTGTCTTTATAGACCAGTGAACCTTTGCAGTGGATTCTTCTGAAAAGTAAAACTCAGACCAAGCTTCTCTCCTTTGAGGGGTGGAGATGCCATGCTGTCTCTTCCCCCATTTATTAATGTGAGGTTTGCCTCCACCCTTTGTTAGCTTGCTGGGTCGGTTTACTGCTCATATATAAACTGGGATAAACACATATTCTTCTGTTTAGGATAGACTTATTTAACAACTTCCCCGACATACCTGTTTACGCACACTTTAGTTATAATTCCAGCTGATATTCATAACTCTTAATGCCCACCACATACACACGTCACACAAGAATATTATTGACCTGTTAGTTATTAGTTTTCAGATGATACCTCAAAGGCATGTTTTGTACAAAGAATTACAATAGCGTGCAGGGTGTGAATAAAGGGGTGCTTTGACATTACTGACAGATGAAAAAAAGACAAGTCCTTGTGCTAATGAGCTAACAGCCTATATTGGAAAAACTCAAAAACAGAATGAGGGAGGGACTTGGAAGGATAAGGGTTATGACCTTCAAAGCTAATGAGTTATGCTTATTGTTACATGCAGTATTGTAGCCATGTTGATTCCAGGATATTAGAGAGACAAGATGGGTCACCTGAGAGCTGAAGAAGAACTCTGTGTAAGCTCAAAAGTTTGTCTCTTTCACCAACAGACATTGGTCCAATAAAAGCTATTACCTCACCCACTTTGTCTCTCTGTTGTTATATATGCAATTTGAGTTGGGAATTCATGTGACATCCTAACAAGATATCAGGTTTCTAGATATCATGGTGATGGGCACATTAAAATACAGAGAGAGTCACGCAACAAAGCCAGTCAGAGACAGGATGAAGTATTGAGAAACAGCTGCACATTTTAGGTTCTGCTAGACTTTTAACTTTGTACCTGTCAACACATCTAAGTATTGAGGCAGGTCAGTGATGTTATGTTATTGCTTAACACTTAGCAGCCATTGGTCATAAGTGTACTGCTTCAACAGAAACAAAGCCATCAAGTCCATACTTGAGCTGTTCTAAAGATTTGAGAATAGGAAAAATCTGTGATCATGAATGTTGAACAAACAGAACTCCCATCCATTTTCTCCTCTATGTTTTACAGAACTAACTATTTTAACAGGGGAAAATGGTGTTCCCTGCTCCCTTCAGTTTGAATCTTAAATCTTAAGACAACAGCAAAGTATCATCTAAAAAAATGGCACTACCTTACTCGACAGATCCGGCCCCCGTGTGTATTCATAGTCCTGTCTGTTGACTTTAGTGATTAAAAAAAAGGTTCCTATTTGTACTGTTCTCCGTTCCGTTAGCACTACAGAGTTAATATGGCTATGGGAGAGTGAGCTGGATTCTGTTCTGGGATTGTGCCTCGTCCACTAAATTGTTATCTAAATTCCAATTTCAGGGCTCTGGCTAGAGGGTTTAAGGAACTTCTGCATAGTAATTCTCCTTACCCCATCCTGTATTGTATACGGCAACACTTCCATAGTACAAAGACTGAATTCTCTGGTCTCCATTTCCTTATATTTACAGTCAGTCACAATCAATTTGGGAATCATGTAAAAAATACAGAGTATTACAACATGAATGCTTTTCAATAACATTCTTAATTCCACATGCAAATCCCTTGAAGATGTTTAGGCGTGGATTTTGTGCCTTCAACTATTTTGAAATTTCCCTTATGGGGTTAAACAGCCACTCACACGTCTGGTTCTTTTTTATTTTGGGGAGGGGGGAGGGAGCCAGTGGCAGGGCAAGGAATTATAGGTTTTGCAACTGTCTGTTGTGCACATGCAGGTCACGCATCTTTATTTGAAATCAAGACATGGAGCTCTGTGCCATATTGGGAAACTCTACAGCTTTTAATAGAGTTATACCAGTGTAAAACAAGAGTGACAGTGGTAAATCTGGCCAAAAGTGCACATTTCAGCTGTCCATTACATCCCTAATGACTGCTTATAAGAAAAACAGTTTAATTTACAACTGGATACTGTAAATCTTCTATCTTTGTTAATTAATTTTAAAATAAAAGACTAGAGTTGAATGCACCAGACGGATGGTGATAATCTCAAATCTGGTTTCAGTGCCAATTTGTTTTTCAGGTTAAAAAACAGTTCATTTTCAAGCAAATGTCCTTACTTTTACTAATGGCATCTTATAATATTAAATAAAAAACATAAAATCCAATTTACTTTGTACTTTTTATTGTTATTTTTGCATTTCTCAGCTTGGACAATGGGAATAGGCTACTCTTTTTCACTTTTGTTTGTAATGACTTTCTAGTTAATTTCACTTTCTTATGCGTTAACACACTGTTCGATCTTTAAGATCCTTATCTTGCAAGCTGCCCCACACATTACGTTGGCTTCAACAGAGCTCCATGTACGCATAGGGGTCTGTGTGCAGTAGCTTGTGAGTGCACAGCCTAAGTCACAAATATTGTAGGGGAAAGTGTATTGGTTCTTAGACTCCCCCCTCCTACCAGCCTGTTAATTGGAATTTTTAAAATAACTATTTCATGGAAACATTCCTATTGATCTTAGGCTTTATACATATTGATAGTTGCTAGAGGTAAATAAGGAGTCAAATTTTCCTTGAATTTGAAAGTCTCCCCTAGACACGCATCCTGCAAACATTTATGCATGTGCTTAGCCTTACTAGCATAAGTACTCCCTTTGACTTCAGACACACGGACTGGTCATGGTAGTAAAGTTAAGCATGTTTGTAAGGGTTGCAAATGCAGGCTCTTAAACTCTTCCAGGAATCTCTTTAGAGAGAGCCACCCTCCTCCATATCACTAAATTCACTATTGCCACCCTTCCAGTGTTCAAAAATCATGAGTCAGGCAATCCCAAAAATCAGGTAACTGGATGCAAAAGCCTGAGACTTAAAAAAACAACAACAACATACCAATAAATGCTTGTGTCTCTTTAGTTACCCCTGTTTTTTTGATCCTTCAGGGTTCCCAGTATCCAACTTTTCTCAGCTGCCATGAGGACCTTTTTCAAATGAAATGCCAGATTCTTTCTTAATAACATGACTCCAGGAGTTGGGGCTTTCAGAAAACAAACACACCAAATATCTCAAGAGCTGGCAACTAGCAGCGCTGTTACCCAGGTGGGAGATCGGACTCCGGCGCAGTCTCTGCCTAGCCGTGCATGAGACGCCAGGGCTGCTAGAGAAGGACGAGCGGGGGGCGCGCTCCGGCGAGGAGCTGGGAGATTTCCCGCAGCAGCGCGGCCGCCCCGCCCGGGCAGAGGGTCCGGCACAACAAGGCGGCTCCCCGGGATGCTCCCGCAGCGCCGGGCTCAGTCCGCGCTCTGCTCTCGCTGAGAACTAGGCTGCAGCTGCCCGGGTCCTAACAGCAGCGTAAAGCCGTTATTGATGCCAAAGGGCTTTAAAAATACACCCAAGAGAAAGTCCCCTCCTAACTCAAGCCTATTAGAAGCACCAACGATATCAGCGGTGAGGTGGTTTTTTTCTCGTTTCTCAAGAACAAGCGGTGGTTCTATTTGGGCGCCAGCCGCTCTATTGTCCTTGCATGGCCTGTGCGCGAGCGAGCTGCCGCGGGAGGGCGGGGCGGGTAGAACCCAGGTTTCCCCTCCCCCGGCTGCAGCAGCCCGGTCCCCGCTGCCGCAGCCCCGCGGCACCTGTCACTCAGCCGCCTGCCAGGGCTCGGGCGCGGAGCTCGGTGCGAACGGCCCAGGGCCTGCCCGCAGGGGGAATGAATGGGCCCGGCCCCGGGGGGCTGCTTTGCCTTCCTCGCCCCCGCAGCCCCTAGCCTGGGCAACGGATTGGGTTGCTGCTGGGAAAGACGTTCCTCCTCCCACGGCAGCAGTCCGGAGCGGGGCAGGCAGAGGATGGGGCTCCCCGGTTGTCCTTCGGCAGGTGAGTGGCTGCAGAGTGCTCAGCTGCGCACATCTATCCGAGCGGGTGACACCTACAACTGGCTGCGCTTCGCTGGTCGGGGACATTACCAGACATTCAGAGCATTCGGGATTCGGCAACGAAAGGCGATTGTTGGCCGGTGTTAGTAACTATGGTAAAGAAAACAGGCAAAGCAGCCATCGGCCAGTCCCTTAACCCAATCGTATATTGAGTTTAGAGCAAATTAGTGCTCCCCCCCCCAACCCCCAGAGCCGGGTTGTGTGTGAAATTCTAATCAGCTGGCGAAGAGGCGAGTCAAAGCATCGCTGGCTGTGACACACACTCTCTGGAATGCGGCAGCCTTGGACAGGGCCGGATTAACTTTTTGTGGGCCCAGCGCCAAACATAGCTGTGGGCCCCCATGGGACAAGGTGCAGGGGGGTGGGATGGTCAGTCTCCAGAGTGAAGGGCAGGCTGGGGGCAATGAGGCGCAGCGCGGCGGGAGCAGCCCTGCTCTGCGCAGCCCAGCAGGAGGGCACTGTTTACAAACCTGCAACTGCCAGATGCACACTGGCCTGCCCAGCCCTGTGCTGCCAGCTTGCCCCTTCCCCTTGAGAGCAGGCCCGCACTGCCCCTGTGCCCCACCCTTATGCCCAGTGCCCCCTCGCCCAGAGACCTCCACCACAGATCTCTATGCCCAGCCCCCACCCCCACCACAACTGCACAGCACCCTGCACACCACACCGCTCGCCCAGCACCTCCCGCCCATAGACCTCCCCACTGCCCACCATCTTCCCCACAGTCCCACCATCACAGCTGCACAGCACCCCATAATCCAGAGGGGATTCTGCACCAAAACATTAAAAATTCTGCAAATTTTATTTGTCAATAAATAAATGTGGAGGCTCCAACATGGCAGTGGGGTGCACAGGCCACTGGTTGCATGGAGGTGGGAGATTACCCTGCAGCCTCCCCCCACCCCGAGACAGGGACTTGGCAGTGAGGCTGCACCCGACCCTGACACAGTGCAAGTGCCAGCCCTTCCCCAGAAACACCCTGGGGCCCTGCCCCCCTGTGCCAGGCACACCAAGTGTGGGTGAGCAGACTTAGCCCAGCAGCAGGATCCAAGTGCAGAGGGACTTAGTGTGGGAGGATCCAGGTGGGGGTAAGAGAGTTCTCTGTGGGGCAATCTGGGTGTGGGTGGCTTAGTGGGAGATCTGGATGCACAGAAGCTTATTGAGAGGTTCCAGGTGCAGGGGCAATGGGACTCTGCAGGGGATCCAGGTGAAGGTGTTTGGGGCTCAGCAGGGGGGTCTAGGTGCAGGGGAGGTGGTGTTCATTTGGGTGGGGATCCAGGTGGTTGGGGCTCAGTGGAGAGGGTGTCTGGGGGGGCTCATCAGGGTGGTACAGATGCAGGGGAGGTGGGGCTTGTCAGGGTGAGGGTTTGATGGGCCTGCTTAACAGGGGAGCCCCAGCTTCTGCCAAGGGGATGCCACATGGTGGACTACAGCTTCCCTCCTGCCATTTCCTTCTCTTCCCATCCCATGCCCCTTCCCACCGCTCCATCTCCTCCTCATCGCACCCCCTTCCTGCCCCTGCTTCCCCCATCCCCTTCTCTTCCCCATCCCATGCCCCTTCCCCACTGCTCCATCTCCTCCTCATCCCACCCCCTTCCTTCCCCACTGCCCCCACTTCCTGTGCCCCCTTCTCTTCCCCATCCCATGCCCCTTCCCCACCGCACCATCTCCTCCCCAGGCTTGGGAGGCCGGGGAGGGGGAACTGCCCCCCAGCACGAGCTGGCAGAGTGGAGCGGGTTGGGGCCGGATCGCTCCACTTCCTGCCACCCAGTGATTGCAGGGCGGGCCCGACCCTGCACTCACGGGGTGGTGGGAAGCGGAGTTACCCGGCCCCAGCCCGCTCTGCTCTGCTTCCCTGGCTCCTGGAACCACTCCTCTGCACTCACCGACCGCGCGGCTGGAGGCTGGCAGAGCGTAGCGGGCTGGGGCTGGGTCACTTCACTTCCCACCGCCCAGTGAGAGCAGGGTGGGAGTGGATGGGTCACTACAAAAAGTAATTTTCCCTCTGCTGATACTCACATCTTCTTGTCAACTGTTGAGAATAGGCCACTTCCACCTTAAATGAATTGGCCTCATTAGCACTGACCCCCCACTTGGTAAGGCAACTCCCATCTTTTCATGTGCTGTAAAATATATATACTGCTTACTGTATTTTTCACTCCATGCATCTGATGAAGTGGGTTCTAGCCCACGAAAGCTTATGCCCAAATAAATTTGTTAGTCTCTAAGGTGCCACAAGGACTCCTCGTTGTTTTTACAGTTCATTGTGTCCCTGTATGTTTCTTAGATATTGAACTAAAGAGCTGTATTACCCGCTGGACTGAATCCCTATCCATGAGTAGGGTTACAGCACAGAAACTATAAACAATTGCTTACAGTTATTGCATACAAAAGATGATTGTATCCATATAAACACAGTTCATATGGTGCAGTAACTAGCCCATGCATTTTAGGTGTTATAAAATGATATAAAATATATTACTTCTGTCATATATATTCCTTATACACTGGAGTAATATTGCTTGCTTATGGATCATAATGATAGCATGTAGACTTGTGATAATTAGGATTATATATGACAGAAGTAATATATTGCAATATGTAATATATGTGTGTTAGGTGTTAAAATAGTGCACTCTGTTCTTGGCCTGAATTCCCTCCCCCCCCTTTCATAGTGGTATGAACATAGCATCGAGAAAATAAACCAATCATTTGTGGCATCTGATTATGTGAGAAGCATGTAGATAATGTCCATGGTGCAGTATGCACATTGATTACTGGCCAGGTTAGTCTGGCCAGGGTTTGCATGTAGATGAAGGGTAAACCCTCTCTATAATCCCTGCTTTGTTGACAGCTGCTCTGTTTATTTTGGAACAAGGGCATCAGTTGCTAGCAAGTGTCACAGGAGAGCTTGCTGCATGAATGAACCAGGAAGAATAAGAGCTGCTTCAGAGAGAGGATCCCAGCCGCGCTTTCTCCTCCTGCAGCTCTGAAGTGTGGGAGGGAGACACACACACAGAAAGAGAGAGACACAAAAATCCCAGGTCTTGGGGAGATGAGAAGCAGAAGCAACTCTGGAGTCCGCTTGGATGGCTATGCCCGACTGGTTCAACAGACCATTTTATGTCACCAGGTGAGTGCAGAGTCAGCGCAGAGAAGAGTGGGACCCTTCCACTCCTTCACCAACCCTGTTGGGCCTTTATTTTGAGGGAGTTTTTTCTCTCTTATTAATGTTTTTTTTTTAATCTTACTCATTTTTTCAGTCGGCTCCGTGGGATTCCTGATATGAATTCAGCGGACTGGTTAATTGCTTAGCGGACATGACAGTACTGGTTTGGGGCAGATCCAAGAGCAGCCCGTGCTTTTGGAGTATGTGTGTGGAGCTCATTATTGTATGGAGTGGAGTATGTTGGTTCAGCATGTTGCAATAGGGAGCAGAGTATGTTTGTACAATCTGTTATTCTAGGAAATAGAGTGTTTGTGGAGAGTTATGCTATGAAGTATTTCTTATAATGTGGTATGGTATGAGGTGGAGTTTATTGTACAAAGTAAGTGGAGTATTAGTTTAGGAAGAGAATAGAGAGAGGTGCACTGAGGCAGTGCTACAGATAAATATCCTGTACTGTATTCATTCTATAATGTGGATATTGGACATGCAGCATTCATAACCATAGAAAAATATTGTCTCTCTAAAGTAAATGGTGGCTTCTTTTCGTTTTGAGTGGGCATCAAGTAAAATTAGTCACTATAACTCGACAAGGATACTTAGTAGCTGATTATACAAGACGTGAAAAAGCATGTCCATTGTATGTGGAAACCCAGTGAGTTCTTAACCACCAACAATGACGTTAAAATAACATTTATGTTCAATGGCTTGCCTTCACTCTCAGATATGTGAGCTTGCATCGTTGTGTATCTTTTGAAACTGGTGAACGTAGGCATAATGGTGACTTTTCATTTATCTGAAAGTAAGACTGAATCCGAAATAGAGCTGGTTCAGTTGCCAGCAAACATAATTTGTTTAGTACGTGTCTATTGCAATACACTTCATACCAGAATCTTTGGACTGTTTCTCCTCTCAGTTACACTGAAAATCTACAATCACTATGTTAACTTTAGTGGAGTGACTTAAGATTTAAATCGTACTGTAACTCAGATCAGACTCTGACCCCTTGTTGTGTGGCTTGGATACATAAATAGTAAAAGAATGACACTGTCAAGGCTGGTAGGCAAAAAATGTGACCTACTAGATATGTTTTCGCTCATGGACATGCATAAACACCTACCATAGTGTTCTCCATTTGCTCAGCTCGTCATTTTCATCCTTAAGAACAGACATAGGGTGCAGAAAAGTTACAGTGTCCTTGAGATGGTGTGGTTCAATTAAAATAGTTCAGCATATAAAGATGAGAGCAAGGAATTTTTTCCATGAGTCAGTTTCCAAATATACTTATTACTAAGCACTGAAAGAGGCTGCAAGGCAGTGGAGGAGGGTGTTACAGACCCAAACCTGCTCCCGCTGAAGTCAATAGGAGTTTTGCCATTTCGTATATTTGTGAATTACTGTGTTTGGATAGTATTTGTTATAAGCAAAACAGAAATCTAATAAAAAGGAATGATATATTTAGTGTATACTGGGGAAGATTATTGGTTTTATTCCGATTTATACCAGCTGACCTATAATCTTCAAATCACACATTACATTTTTTGTGCAAAATATAAGTGAAGAACTCTTTCTTTTCTATGGAACGGTCAATATTGAGAAGAGTTTGATCTTTAAAAAGAAAAGCCAATTTCCCTTTAGACACTGATCATCTGATCAGAGGGAAAATTGTTATCAAAGCAGTGCTTGTACGCACGTGAACAGAGAAGTGCTGTAAAATGGGTGCCATTATTTCTTTACAGACTTGAAAAGTACACTTTTCATAACATCAGTACATTTAAAAAGAAAGTATTGTTCACTTACCTAAGGGGATTCAGTGCTTTCTTTGAGAAACATGATGTTCAGGAATTAGTTTCTAGGATAAAAATCCAGTGCTAAGCATTTACCATGCTAGGCATTTTGAAAAACAAGTATTGTAGTAGTAGTAGTAGTAGTTGTTTTGTTTTTATTTGCGTTCATATTACGCAAAGACAGATCTCTTTTAAAAGCAAAATTAATTTAGAAAATATGTGTTCTGAGCCAGGCCTAAATTCCAAATGCAGGCTGTCATCCTGCCCAGAGGTGTGCACAGGGGGGACCCCTGTGTCTGCATGGAGCCACATTGAAGTCAGAGCTCCTTGCAGGACTGGTGCCATAGTGAACATTCTATTTTCTACTAACATATATGACCCTCGCAGTGTATAGACATCTCTGTGATAGGTGCTTTAGAAATGCAAGTGGATAGATTAGATTTAAGTCCTTAATTTGAGTTAATATGATGGAGAAGGTGTAGCTATGATCATATATTAGTTAATGATGAGGAAAATCCAGTGGGGAAAATGTTCAATATGTCTCCTCCATGTGCAATATCATTATTCTTCTGACACAGTTATTTTATTTCTATAACAATTTTTATTTAAAGATTATTGCACTATATTATTTATACCCTCTATAGCCCAATGTACAGAAGAATAATGACTCAACTATTTTATTTCACTCATTGATTTAGGTTGGGGTTTTTTGCATTTTTTGTGTTTTATCCAATGTCAATATCCATTTTATGGACAAATTTTTAAGTTTTTCTTTTTTAAAAAAGTATTACATGGGGTACTTAAGGAGAAAAGAATATGTAGCTAAAATAGAAACCACTTCTGACTATCTTATTTTTTTATCAGCTGACATTTAGTGGTCACAAAAATACATTACATTCAACTTCATACAGTCAAACCCAGCTGGAGTTTAGTGAAGGTCTGACTTTAATATCAGTGCTCTGCTAGATCAAAGCAGAGGTTATATAAGCCAATGTGTTCACTAAAATATGCTCTGAGTGCAACTCTGATCTCAGTTATCTCAATTTAATTCTGTAGTAGCTCCAGTGTAGTAAATGAAATTACTCCATTTTTACACCAGTGACAGTGAGATCGGAATCTGATCTTTTTTTAGTAGATTCTTGTTTCTTGTTTCCAGACAAATAGATGTAATGAAATGCAAATATATTAAATAGAAAGAGACACAGCACACACAATTAAGTAACAATTTAAGGTCTCAGTCTGGCAATCAGATCTCTGCAACAGAGCCTTCTGTCCTTGCAGAACCCCATTGACTTCAGTGGGGTACCTTGGCACATGGATTTGCTCAGGCAGATCTCATTGGGAGGCCCCCATCCTACAAACTAAATTAAATTTTATAATCACATGGTGGGCCTAATGTTACACGGTGCCCTGGCATTCTTTTTATATCCATGGGAGTTGAGCATACCCAGTACCTCATAGTTCACACTCAGTATCTTGCAGGGGTGGACTCTTTGTATACTAGCAGGGAGAAGCTGAAAAAAAAATCCTAATTTTTAAGAGTAAGCATTTTATGAAGCAAACTTTTAAAAATATTAGTCAGTTAATGTTTCTTCCTGTGAATTGATGGTATCATAATGCTACAGAATTACCTTTGTTCATGATGTTTCACAAAAGGCCTGATCCAATGTCCATTAAAGTCCAGAGTGGACTTCACTTTTCGATCAAGTCCAGAGTGTCTAGGTTAAGTCCCTCCGATTCTAATGTAGAGGGGGAGAAGGGATTGCCTCTAGACCAGTGCTTCTCAAAGCCGGTCCGCCGCTTGTTCAGGGGGGCTGCGGGACGGGCGGCCAGCACATCCCTCGGCCCGTGCCGCTTCCCGCAGCTCCCATTGGCCTGGAGCGGCGAACTGCGGCCAGTGGGAGCCGCGATCGGCCGAACCTGCGGACGCGGCAGGTAAACAAACCGGCCCGGACCGCCAGGGGCTTTCCCTGAACAAGCGGCGGCCCGACTTTGAGAAGCACTGATCTAGATCTTGTATGTTTTCTTAACATGGCACCTTTTAAAACTTTGAAAGCAGGCAGGTCCCTGGTGGTTGATGGGTCTCCCAGTGTCTTGTGTGAACATTGACATTTTTGGAGGAACAATCTTAGTGCCGTTTAGAATTTTCCATTGCACAACTGGTGCCAGGCCCAGAATGTAGCTGCTAGGGGGCTTGCTGTGCAATCTCTGCAGTGCTAGAATTACAGCTACATAGACTTTCTTTGTACTGCAAGTGAGGGATGAACAAAAAAAGACTGTGCAAAATAGCTAGAAATATGAGATTTGCCTCTGAGGCTCACCCTTCTCCCTATTCTAATTAACTTAGACTGCAAGTGGCTTCTGCTAAATCATATTTTTTTTCTGTTCTGCTCTTGTTTTTTTCCAATTTGGAAATGTTTTGAGCAGTTAATCCCTGTTTAGGCATTTAAGTGACAGCTTTATGAATGGAATATTCCAAATAGCATCAGAGAGATTATTCAGCACTCATCCAATCTCTATTATTTGAACTATAAACTCTTTGGGACAGAGACTGTCTCCACAATGTAGATGTTTATACAGTCTATATGAGTATGCTGTGTGGCACTGATCCCTGATTTAGGCCACTGAATACAACTTTATTCTAATAATAAATGAAAATACTGATTATACCAGTAATGTTTACCTGGCTGCCACCCGTGTCTTCATTCAAATAATTCCTAAAAAGCCTACGAGAAGACAGGTGATGTTTCCTCCCCCGCAAAACTACCTCTTCCCAGAAAATAAGATTATATAAACATTTAACTGAACCGGCATATACCAATAATGAGTCAGTGTCTGATTCTGTTATTTGTAACCCTTGTCCTTCTGCACACCGGCCTCAACCCCTGTTTGTTGCTCTCACTAGGGCTTGGTTCTGCACCACAGACATCAGTGGTGCAGGGTCAGGTACTAAATACATAAGTTCTTTGAGCTGGGGACCTTCTCTTTTTATTTGTTCTCAATACTGCTAGGTCAGTAGGTGAATCGTATGCTCTTGGATGGGATGACTCATAGACTCATAGACTCATAGACTTTAAGGTCAGAAGGGACCATTATGGTCATCTAGTCTGACCTCCCACATGATGCAGGCCACAAAAGCTGACCCACCCACTTTCCCTTAACTCAGCTGTTGAAGTCTCCAGATCGTGATTTAAAGACTTCAAGTCGCAGAGAATCCTCCAGCTTGCGACCCCTGCCCTATGCTGCGGAGGAAGGCGAAAAACCTTCAGGGCCACTGCCAATATACCCTGGAGGAAAATTCCTTCCCGACCCCAAATATGGCGATCAGTAGAACCCCGAGCATACAGGCAAGAATCTCCAGCCGGACCCTCATTTTACCAGCGATGGCACGTTATTGCCTAATTGACTAAAATCACGTTATCCCCATGAGAACCACTCAGCTGTATGTCATAGCCTTTATGCTACTAGCAGTCAAAGGAGATTCTCCTTTACCTCAAGTTTTGGCAGTCTGGTGGTTAGATCAAGGTTGTATGCCACTGAATTTTTGAGTATCCATTGTCTAAGTGCAGGTAAGAGTATGAAGTCTTGTGTGGCCCTGTGTTTCTTACATCATCATTTGGGAGAGGGATAGCTCAGTGGTTTGAGCATTGGCCTGCTAAACCCAGGGTTGTGAGTTCAATCCTTGAGGGGGCCACTTAGGGATCTGGGGCAAAATCAGTACTTGGTCCTGCTAGTGAAGGCAGGGGGCTGACTCGATGACCTTTCAAGGTCCCTTCCAGTTCTCGGAGATGAGATATCGCCATTAATTATTATAATTATATGGAAAGTGCTGCTGCAGTTAAATAAGATGACTTTTCAGGTGAATAGTGTGTGCTCTTCTGGTTTTCTTTTCTTTACCGTTAGAATCCAGTTACTGGACTGCTTTCGGCCAGCACGGAGGAAAAGGATGCTTGGGTCCGGGACAATGTCTACAGCATTCTGGCTGTGTGGGGTCTGGGAATGGCTTATCGGAAGAATGCAGACCGGGATGAGGATAAGGCAAAAGCCTATGAACTTGAGCAGGTATGTCTAAATATTACATGTAGTAAATTTATTGTTTATCATCTCACAGCTTTTCTTTCATGTGATGCTGATTATTATTTTATGCTGTATTTATAATGCTCTTGTGGCCAGGATATACAAGGGTTTCCAGACACATAGAGTCTGGGCTGGTGCTGGCACTTTCCATCTGTTTCTCTTGGGTACTTATCTAGCCCATGTTACAATAGTATCTGAGCAGCTCACAATGTCTAAGGTGTTTGTCCTCACCACACCCCTGTGAGATAGGGAAGTGCTGTTATCCCCATTGTACAGGTGGGGAACTAAGGCACAGAGAGACTAAGGGTCTCATGGGAAGTCTGTGGTGCAGCAGGAAATTGAACTTTGGTCTCCCAATTCCCAGGCTAGCACCCTAGCCACTGGACCATCCTTTCTCTCTAAACAATTTATAATCTAAGGTCCCAATCCTCCAAACACCCACCTGGTTAACTCTAAGCAGTCCCATTAAAGTCAGAATCAACTGACCTAAGCATTTGCAAGATCAGGGTCTAAGAAGGCAAAACATGAGGGTGGCCATGGGGGGAGGAGACAATGTAAAAGAAAAGCCATGAGAGTGATAATTGGCACATGTGTTGTTAGTTCCATTGTCTTAAAATTGTAGTATTAATGATTTTATTATTATTATTCATATGGGGAGGGTTGAGGTAAAAGGATGGCAAGAAGAGTGGCTTAATAGGAGCAATGGGGTGGTGCGGGGTAGGAAGGGATGGAGATTACAGAGGTCTGACAGAGCAGGACCAGCTATGAAGGGACAGTGAGGGAGAGAAGCAGCATGAGGTTAGGGGAAGAGCCATAAAGTTGATTCTTCCCACTTGGAGACCCTGTTCAATTCTCCCACTCCATATAGTTGGGAGGATGGGTTTGTCCAGTGGGCATTTCTGTAGTGTCCTCTTGCAATTTTGGAGGCAATTGATGAATTTAATGCTTGACTTTAATCACCAACCCATGGTTTCCTTGGAAACCTACTATGGGAGAAATAGTCCAGACTCAGTAATGTGTATTGTCTCTTTGTATTCTGAGGCCATTGCATAACTTCTCAAAATATTCTTGTTTCGGGTACAAAGATGTGCTTAATTACTGGATTTAGGGGAAAATTCTACTGTCACACTGGTGTTGTATTCTGTAATTAGATTTCACCAAGCCAGTGACAAATGTGAACTCCTGGATCACTGTAACAGTCTTACCATGGAGTCACAGACAGTTCCCTGAGACTCTCCAGCCTATCTTGCCACCCAGACAAACTGGACTTTGTGATAAAATGGATACTTACACCAAAAATCACACCACATTTAAGTTGCTTCCCAAGAGACTAGTCACTTACCCCAGATCAATCTTGCACCAAAGAAATGCTGGCAGCCAGTTCTATAATAAACTAACTAAAGGTTTATTAACTAAGAAAAGGAAATGAGTTATTGAAAGGTTAAAGCAGGTTAAATATATGCACTGGTGAATCACAGTTCGTAATTCCAAATGTTGGCAGTGATGTAGTAAACTGCCAGTTTCGCAATTTTGTAATAAACTGCCAGTTTCAGGGTACCCAGATTGTCTCTGGGGATCTCTGCTTTGCATCTGCTTCCCTGTAAGAGTCTAAACAGTCCAGAGATTCAGGATCTTTCCTTGAGTCCATACTTCTAGCTTCTTCTTACAAAAAACAAGCTTACAGTGTCACTACCCATGTGGGCTTTTCCTTTGATGACGAAGAGAGAGGAATGCATTTTGAGTCTTTGACCTCCGATCATCACACACAATGACCATTTGCTTTGAAATGAGCACTTTTCTGTTTAAGTTCTTCATTTGCATCCAACAAGGCATCTTTCTCCTTTGATGGGTTATTTAGTTGCAGGGGTGTACACAATCTTAATGTTTGCTATTACATTATAATGGGATACAGATAAGTGAAAACAATGCAAGTAACATCCCATTAGTTTTCATGAAGTTTAAACACCAAATACACTCTTATACATTTAACAGTGAGGTGAGAATATCATATTTTTTTCAAGTGACCACATATTCGTTTCCCCAAAAAGCACATTCAAGGCAAAAATCTAGAAAAGAAAACACACGTAAATATATTTCTTTAAAAGTATTTCAGGATGTTCATGTTCACACTCATGGCAGGCCAGTAGTAGAGACCCTGAGCCTTGTCTAATACTGGTAAGTGGACTGGCGACTTTAGACTTTAATTATTCTGTTTTATTCTTACAGAATGTTGTGAAACTGATGCGGGGACTTTTGCAATGTATGATGAGACAGGTAATCTAATAATCCAGGAGTATTTACTCAGTTGCAAGGTCAGATCTGGTGTTTTAACATCAATTTGCGCATGAAAGGGAGAGATTAATTGTGAGAATATGGTATCCCAGATTGAAGGAGTGATTGAAATTCCCAAGACCAGTGGTTCTCTGGAATCCTTTTTTTATGATAAAGAATGCATCCCTTTGACACCTTCCTTAGCCTCATAGATTTGAAACAAATGGCAATACATGCTTTATTAAAATTAAGTCACCGCTCATATAAGTGTATTGCATATGAGGAAATACATTTATACCATGCATATCTGTGAACAAGTGCTTGTTATATTTACAAAGCATTTCAGTTCAGAGCAGATATTTCTTTTCTTTTATCTGAGACTTCAATTGATTGATTTGTGTGTGTACAGATGTGGGTGTAAGTATTTGAACCTGTGCAATTGCTATGAGCAAAACTCTGCTCTGTTATACTTTTATGACTGGTCACACCTATGACAAATTGCATTTATATCATTTAAATAAATTGCACAGCTGTAACTAAGGCCTCAACTCAGCAAGGCACTTAAGCACATTCTTAAGTGCTTTGCTGAATTGGAGCATATAAGAGTAAGATAACAAAAATCATATTATTTCCTATTCTTGGAGCATGTCCGTTCTTGACTGAAAAGCCTCTTGCAAAGTTTTTTTACTTTAAAATCCTGGATGTTCTTTTTAGATGGATAAAGTAGAGAAGTTCAAATACACACAGAGTACCAAGGACTGCTTGCATGCCAAATATAATTCAGCCACTTGTGCCACAGTAGTAGGAGATGACCAGTGGGGACATCTACAAGTAGATGCAACTTCCCTTTACCTGCTCTTCCTAGCACAGATGACTGCATCAGGTAAGCAGAAGATGTTTTAGCTGTGATCATTGGTGCAGATTTTTTTGTTAAGTTAAAATGTTGTAACTACCTTCCATCAGAACAGCACAAATAAGTAATTAAAGTTTAATAATGTGAAAATCTGCCTTTCTTCTGCAAAATGGAGTATACTAAAAAAATCACCAAAACATATACTTGGAAGAAGCAGCCCTTTGTTATCAGAACTCCATAACTATGTTCTGATTGCCCCCTCTTTCAAATACAAAAGGACAGGATGTGACTACCTATGGGTGTATGTTAGCATTGCTACTGATTGACCAGAGGGTTTTCTCCACTTCTCTATGTACAATGGGAGCACTGTCTCTGTTTTATTATCACAAGATCTTTTAAGTATAAAGAGAAATCTGGGCTGCCTCTTGGGTTTTGTGCATAATACTCTGCATAATGGTTTGAATGGGTTTCCCTGGCTCTACTTTTGCTTGTGAACCTCATGTCGCTTTTTTCTTCATGGGGGCACTCACAAATATCAGCACTTTCCTTTAAGTGCATTACCAGAGAGGATTTGCAGAGGAGTATCTTCCATAATTGAGATGGCAGTTGTATCATTTATCTAGCTGTGCAATGAAAGCAGTTATTGCTTAAACATTGTTCCTAATTAAATATTTAAATGCCCCATGGCAAAATGCCAGAAAAAATAAGGCCGTGATTTACAGCAATCAACAGTGAGCCTCAAGTCTGGTTATTGAGAGTAGGATTCCCAGCCTGAAATGTCCAAGCCAGTCTGAGTCCTGAAGGTACATGCCGGTAGGAAAGCAGATGAGCTATCACTCTGTATGGAGTTGCTTCAAAAATGAAAACTTGCCTCCCATGGCTGCCTTCCCTCTAAATCCACCTCCCCCCCCCCCCCCCCCCCCCGGCATGCGTAATATTGTAGAGGTGAAGAGGGGGCTGATACAGTGAGCTGTAACAGAATATCTATTTCCTTTTGGTGCCACACATCTGGCTCCTTGATAACTGGCAGGAAAATATCTCATACTCCTGGGATGGAATAAAATATGGTAGATAGAATATGTGAGCAGGGAGTACTACATTTAAAAGTTCTTTGCACTTACAGGGATGTAACGTCTCTGTGAAAAGAGATCTGGATCAGTTGAGACTCGGGTTTATTAAGAAAACAATCACTTGAAGGGCATTTTCAGTAAAGCTGCTCATGGAGGTGCAAAGCACATAGCGTATCCTGGATCATATAAGTCCGTTGTGCCTGTAAAGGGTAGATGGTAGTTCCACTGCTGCCCTGCCGAGAGCTTAGGGTGGGCTCCATTTTGGATCAGTTGTTGGTAGCCTAATCATGTTCATTTAGTAACTCTCTGAATGCCAGCTGTCCTGACCATGGTTCCCTGCTCACTGGCATCATGTTGTTTGAGTGCTTTACAGATGCCACCCACCACGTGGTCCTCTGGTACCTTCTATCCTCAGGGCCCCTTGCAACTGTCTTCCCCTGCAAAAGTGGGTGTCAAACCTTCCGGCACTCACCCAGTGTGTGAATGTGGCCCTGAGAGTTTTATATTTTGATGAGTCTTCGAAACAAAGAATATGTATTAGTGGCCTTTAAAGTGCTATCTCAACTGCAGCTATTATAGGGATCTTTCCACTGATTTCAGCAGGCATTGGTTGCTAGTGAATAAAATGAAAATTTGGAACTCATTTTCTGTCAAACATTTCAATTTTTGTGTAATTTTTTTGTTCTCTTTTTTAATCAGGATTGCATATTGTATTCACCCTTGATGAAGTTGCCTTTATACAGAATCTTGTTTTTTACATAGAAGCTGCCTATAAAGTTGCTGTAAGTATTTAGTTTATATATAAACAATTTGAGTACTTCCTAGGAAATGACTGAACAGAATTTCTTATTTCTCTGCTGGGAAGGAATATATTCTGACTGAAGGGTGGGGCTGAAGCAGCAAATCTGATTATAAGATTTCATAGCTGATTTATACAATAATTCAAACAGCATTCCCATTGCTTGGAACTTGCTGCTCTGAATAAGCAGGAAAACAAGCCAAAGTGGGGACCTGAAATGATTAAAGTTTAAGGATAGGTTCTTTCAGAAGAACTTCTTCAACCCAAGTTCAGTCATTTAAAAGGTTCATTTACCACATATATAGCCTGAACTTGCTTGAGTTAAGAAAGGTTCTGAAGTCTGGATCTCACTCAGTGCACATGAGTGAAATTACCTCATTAGAAAGAATTGCAGCTGTCTGAGATGATATCCAAATTTGCTTTGATAAACCATTTAACCTATCATATTGTTTAAAAGAGAAATATACAAGAACAAAGGTACCCAGACTGACCTTGAAGGAAGTGCAAGTTAATGGGCCAAACTGTGCTCTCCCATACACGCTTGAATGCCTAATGGGTCTGATTTGCCACTCTGGAATAGCCCTTTTCTTCGTGTGTAGCACCACTGAAACCAATGGGGGTCCATGGCCACTGTTCTCTGAAAGTAGAGATTTCTGTATCATATCGAAATTTGAACTAAGATTTGGTTTTGTTTCTTGGTACTTATTGTTCCAATTTTGTCATTTAAAAAAAAATCATTCTTTGTGGGGAAAAAAAGAAAAAAAATTGCCAAGTTGTTTTTAAGGAGGGAGTAGTGATATGAAGGGATTGGGAGAAGGTATATGGGGTGGGAGTTGCCTTCTTTGCTTTGACTTTCCTCCTCTATCAGGAAACTAGTACATGACTAAGGCCCCAATCCTGCTGAGATTTACTTGCATGAGATTTACTTGAAGCATGTAAGAGGTCCCATTGAATTCAAAGTTAAGCATGAGTAAGCCTTTGCAGGATCAGATCCTAACTCCATCAATAGATAGGTCCTTCCAATGGTGTTGTTGGGTTGTGTTTTTTTAAACTTGGCTGTTTTTCCTTCTTTTTGTTTCAGGACTATGGAATATGGGAACGTGGTGATAAAACCAATCAGGGCATCCCTGAACTGAATGCAAGCTCTATAGGCATGGCCAAGGTGAGAATATTTTTACTGGTTTGTTCTTCATATGTAGAATTAGAACGGTGACTCTCTAACATGTTTGTTTGCCTCACTGTTTTGGTTCATCTGACCTTGTGGTTGCTAATTGATTACATCAGAATATGTATTTTAGTGGAGATCGCACATAAATCTCAATGTCATTTTAGTCCTTTTGTGCCTTAGTTCTAGTCTCTGAAGCCTGGATATGTCTCTTTCTGGAGGGGGCTACGAATATTTCAGAGATATAGCTAGATGTACCAGCATAAAGTGCTTGCTCTCTCTTGGTATTAAGTATGCTGCTTCCATGGTGCTTTCAAGTCCGAAGGAAGTTCTGGAAAAGTAACCGAATGCTTGGTTAAGGAGTTAAATAAAAATAGTTTGGAGAGGAAATGAATAATAGAGGTATAAGTCAGGCATTGTGAATGCCTCTGTCTCACAGTGCAAGAACAAAGAGACATTCAGTGAAATTGAAAGGCAACAAACTTAAAACCGACAATCCACTTTTTTACACAGTGCCTAATTAATCTGTGGAACTCACTGCCACTAAATAACTTGAGGCCAAGAGCCTAGTAGGTTTCCAAAATGGATTATAAGGAGCCCTATAAGTAGAGTTCAAAAAAAGGATTTATATGGATACTGAGACATCTGCAGATACATTAGATAGTAAGAGGGAGAATTCTGCATGCTCTCACTGTAGACCAACCAAATGTTGATGGGAGTTGGATTAAGCTTGCTCCATAATTGTCTTGTGCCTTCCTTTGAAAAATCTGTACTGACCACTGTCAGTACTGAAGAGAGCGCTGTGCAGTATATACCTCCTGGGAGTGAGATATCTGGCTGATGTTGCACTGCAGGAGGAAAAATGCATGTTTGCTTTTAGCTAAACAATCTTCTGTGTTTGCATGTGTGGGGGAGCAAAGCAACCTGCTGCTAAACAAAAGGAAATTTGGTTTTCTTCGTTCAATACATTTACTCTCTTTCACTACAAATACAAGAGGTAAGGAAGGGAAATGCGAAGTGGAGGATAACTATTCCCATGGCAGCAGTGCAGCATGGATCATGGTTTCTTGATGGGCTCTGTACATGCTTGCTCGCCTTTAAGTCTCCCCTGGGTCCAGCTGTAAATTCCCCTACAGGAAATTCTTGTCAGCAAACACTATACAGCAGACCAGTAGAGAGATGCTATTCATAGTTTCAGAGCTTGGCAATAACACTGCTGATATTAGCTTTGCAGGGGTTTATGTATCCGTGTCTCCAGAAAGAACAAGACAGAAAGGGTTATGTTCTCTACTTGTATGCTGCTTGTGTCAGAAATCAATTTGCACTGCAGTGAATACCTAGGGTGAAAACAGAAAAGGAGACCTATTCACCTCTGGTGTAATGCCGTTGACGTCAGCTCCAGGAGAGAGCTCTGTGAGAAGTACAGCTCTGCCAGCCTGGCTCCTGAGCTCCAGGCATCAGCTGTCTCTTTGTCCATCCCCATTGCAGGTCCGAGATCCCCACCCCGGCGGAGTTACAGATTTCACAGCCCCTTTGGTATAGATCCCTCTGTCCCCATCATCAATTTTGGAGATGCTTCTGCAGCTCCCTCAGAGGAGCCCACCTCACTGGAAATATTCCTCCTCTCCCCTGTTCCTTCTTACGACTGTAGCAGCTGAACTAGAAGGATATGATAATCCTCCCTTGGACTGAAATAGCCTCAGTTGGTTGACCTTGAGGCATGCGGTAAAGCCCATATTTTTGAATGGGCACTTCAGGAGTGGTGGGGTGTGGGATTATTTGAGAAATGGGGAGATTGGCAATATTTTCTTGATTCAGTAGAGATGGGTTGATTGTTATGCATTGCATTTTTAACTGATGGAAAGTGGGGGGAGTCATCTTACGTTTGCTTAAATCTAAATACATAAATAGGACTCTTTTCTAAAAGAGTGAGGTCAGAAGTTCCCACGTTTTCTTATCAAGTGTGTAAGAGCCCAATCCACAAGTCATTGAAGTCAATTGGCATCTTTCCGTTGTCTTGAATGGGCATTGGATCAGGCGGGAAGTGCACAAATCCGGATTGACATGTGTCTGTGTTTCTGAAGGCTGCCCTGGAAGCAATTGATGAACTAGACCTTTTTGGAGCCCATGGGGGGTGCAAGTCTGTGATTCACGTCCTTCCTGATGAAGTTGAACATTGCCAGGTAAAGAGCAGCCTTCAAGGTTTCTTTGTTATAAGGGAGCACAAACGAGCCAGTGACAAGCACCCTGCTTGTAGAAAATGTTGATTAAGCGAAACCAGAACTTTAGCATACAATTTCACACAATACACTGTGTATCCTATGTAGAGTAGGTTACCTGCCACCAATGAGTAACTTTGACCATTCCCGTTTAAATAGTTCTCATTCAATAAGTTCCCAGCTGTTTTGAACACTGATTATGGGCTCTTTTTGCATCTGACATAATTCCTTGAATGAGGCTGATTGTTTGACATATTTTGTTCTCTGTATTTTGCTCAGTCTATTCTATACTCCATGTTGCCAAGGGCATCCACGTCAAAGGAGATTGATGCTGGACTCTTGTCCATTATTTCTTACCCAGCTTTTGCAGTGGAAGACGTGAACGTTGTTAATGCAACCAAAAGTGAAATCCTCACCAAATTGCAAGTAAGAGTTCTTTTTTTTTTCTTGGTCTGTTTACTTGCGGGGAGAGGAGGTAATAAATTGAGTCATCTTCTCCTGCCAGTTAGCTGAAAGATTGCAGGGCACGGTGGGTGTGAGTAGGAGGAAGAGGTAGCTCTTCCCTCCCCAGAAGTAATATAAAATAAAAAAGAACTTCTATTATGCAATGTCAACTTTTTCAGGAATGTTATTTTTTCCCCACAGGGGCGTTATGGCTGCTCTCGCTTCCTTCGAGATGGATATAAAACACCAAGAGAGGTCCTACTTCTGCAGATTTTCAGTAGTCATTTTAAAGATTTTTTTTTAACCCAAATTTATCAAAACTTCATGCCTGTTTTGTTTATTTTGTGCTACATAAAGTGATAGCCTGCATCATAACTAAGATTCTGCATCGTCAGGAGGAGTACACAGTGTTATACAATCCAAAGATCAACACATCCACACTGATAATGAACCCTGGCCAAAGGAGATTAGATGATAGAAAAACAATTATTAACAACAGGAAAACATAATTTGCCATTCTAATATCAAAACCAAACATATTTTTTTATAACTGGTTATGGTTCCTAAGGGGAGATAATAGCACACTCAAAACCACAACCAACAGGGAATAAAGATTAATTCCACATGCACACAGTCATCAAACAGTAGGCAGAGCAAAGGTGATCTTGATAAGATCTAGGTTTCTGGGATTGCATAGGGGTTTGGTTGAGTATGTGTGGGTACATATATGTGAGAAGAAAAGGTGATAAATGTAGGTGTGTGGCTTTATCCTGTATTTCCTTTGGTTTTAGAGGGTTTAGGTGTGACACATGTCTGTTCATATCATGTACAGAATATTAAATTAATATGATTTGATTTTTAGGATCCAAACAGGTTACACTATGATCCTGCTGAGCTCAAACTGTTTGAGAATATAGAATGTGAGTGGCCAGTATTCTGGACGTACTTCCTAATTGATGGAGTGTTTAATGGGGACAAAATTCAGGTAAGGAAGGAGCAAACTGCTTGAGTTAGGCTGGAATGGAAAAGCAGTAAGCAGTATGGCTGTTACCGTGCTTGTTTGGACTGTCCATTATTTTTCCTTGTTTCTGAGTAAATCCCCCTGGACTACTTTCCCCACTAGATCCCAGTGTTGGCTGTTTTAGGGAAATTCCTTCCATAGTGCCTGACGAGATGGACTGTGCATGGGAGGTTCTGTGGGAAGCCAGAGGAAGGAATCCTCTCCCCCCACCATGGGCAGTGAAGCAGCAATGGAGCCATTCTGCGGCTTGCTTACGGTCACAAAACCCCCTGGAGATATTTTCCAGGGGCAATGTCAAGTGGATCTGCATAGCGTGGATTCACCATCCACATCTGATACCCCTTCCCTGTCAGAGTGAGCTCCCAGCAGCCTGACCTTTTTTCCCCAGTGCTGTGCTTGGCATCTGCAAACCCGATCTATTGTGTCTACAGGCCTCTGTGCCTTAGGATTGGCCCCTGTGAAGAGCTTCTCTTCTGCTGATGGAATGAGTAGTTTAATTATCTTTCATTGTTGATTCAAGCACTCCCTCTCCAGTAGTGCCAAGTTGCCAGCCTTTTAATGATCATCATTTCAAGGAGGTGCTACAGCAAATTGTTAAATTATATAGCAACAAGTCACCCAGACCAGATTGTATCAATTCAAGAGTTTTGAAGAAACTCAAGAATTAAGAGGCTGAGGAACTAACACAAGTATGATTAAAATCACATAGTGTACAGGTGGCTGAAAGGGGGCCAAATGTTGTACTCTTATTAAAAAAGGGCACTGGGGTGATGCTGGGAATCACAGACCAGCAAGCCTCATTTCAGTAACTTGTACGTAAATGGAGTGAAAGAATAGCTAGAGAAAGAATTATGAAACACCTAGATGGCTATAGTACAATAGAAAAAACACCAGCACAGCTTCTTGAGAGGAAATGCAAAATTAACCTGTGGAATTTATTGCTGCAAGATATCACTGAGGCTAAAAGCTTAATAGGATTCAAAGTAGGACTAGACACATTTGAATACCAAGAGAATAGCCACTTACCCTTATGCTTCAGGACGTAAGCCAACCACTAACTTCTTGTGGTCAAGAAGCAACTTCCCCTGCAAGCAGGTTATTGTGTAATTATCCGTTACGGGGTTTCTTGTAGTGTCTTCTGATGTAGTCCGATCTTGGCAGGAAGACACTAGAGTAATGGATCACTGGCCTTATCCAGCATGGCAATACCTGTGTTACCAGAGCCCTAGTCATTTGAATATCTCTAAAGAAAGCTTTCCCCTGTTTTCAAAGATATTTTTTACTTGTGTTTTTATTTTCTTTTTATAGTCTTTTTATCCCCCCAGGAATTGTAGAATTTTAGATGGGTTCTACTCCGATTCAGATTCCAGTTATGAATCTCGCCAAAGGATTCTGAGAAAGTCAAAAGCTGTACAATGTATACTTCTTTTGTTTTTCTTATTTTTGAAAGTAAAAGCCAGTCAATAAACCACTGAAAAAGCTCCTTTTTTCCCTCTCTTCCCCACAACTTAATGGGGACACATCATTAATTTAAAATGGGAAGTTCAACAAAACTAGTGAATAAAATCTCAAATCAAATGCATTTTGGATCATAAAATCTTGGAAAACCTGATACAGCTGAGACTGGAAGATGTCTGAAAGGCAAAATAGATTCCCTGAATCTAAATGAAGAATGGAGGAGAATGAATCAAATGAATGCTTTGGGCACACAGGAGAGATATGGGTCAGAAACAAGTGTCTAACTATTTTGTCATTCCAGCTGCACGTTTAAAACAAGTAACCATGGTTATTCTTTGTACATAAGAGGTCACGGCATGCTTTTTAGAATGACAAATTGTATTGGCCTATTGAAAGGGAATCTAAAAATACAATTTCTTCCTTAGCGGTCCACAAGCTTTTCCATATTGTGAACCATGTTACAGCAAGAGTTACCAGATAGCAACTGTGAGAAAACAGGACAGGGGGTGGGGGGTAATAGGCGCCTATATAAGAAAAAGTCCCATAAAATGGGACTGTCCCTTTAAAAACAGGACATCTGGTCACCCTAGTTACAGCAGAGAAAAGTTTTTAGGACCTCTGTTCCCATATAAGCTGTAAAGAAAAGGAGCAAAGTCGTGACTTTCTTGGAGGTGATTTCTCCCCCCTCCCCGGATTGAGAATTTATGCTATCACTGAACTATTATTATTTTTAAAATAAGGATTTTTTGCTCACCGATCCAGAAACTAAGTCTAGAATTTGAATCCAGGTCTTCCGTTTGGCAGCACGTTATAATCTCTTCACTGCTGTACTGTCTTGAGTCAGGCCTAGAATTATTTATAGCGGATTTATTAGCTAGTTCTAAGATTTCAGCATTGTTCTTTTCATGCTGTACAACATTAGCTTCTCTCCTCTCTTTTTAAGGCGATATGAGCTTTCTCTACCCCCTCCCCCCCATTTTTTTCTCCCCAGGTTCAAGAGTACAGAGAGGCCCTGGAGGGAATAATTATTAGAGAAAAGAATGGAATTCTTCTGATGCCAGAGTTGTATGCTGTCCCTCCAGACAAGGTATTGTGACAATGCAGCACCTCTTGTAGCTTTCAAAGTGCAGATATCAAAATAAGTATCAGCATGATCATTTCCTGTAGTTAAATATAGGTTTGCAGTATGAGAAATGCCTTTGTCACTTCCTATACTTAACTAAAATGATTGTGCAGTGGCTTTGACTTTTTAAATTAAAAAAGACCTCACAGCTCCCATTGATAAGACTCTGGTAAATTTTTATGTTTCCAGATGGCTATGTGTCTGATATGAGGGTTATGAAAGAGGCACAAAAATATGATGGAGTCCATTTTTATCTGAGTGCATGTGAACGTATTAAAGCTAAAGTAGGGTTACCATACATCCGGTTTTTCCCGGACATGTCCGGCTTTTTGGTAATCAAACCCCCGTCCGGGGGGAATTGCCAAAAAGCCGAACATGTCCGGGAAAATGCCGGCCGGGCACTTCCCCTCCCGCGGCTGCTCTGCTCCTCCCCTGACTCTTCGGCTCTGTTTAAGAGCCGAGCTGCCCGAGCGCTATGGGCTTCAGGCAGCCCCCTTGCCTCCGGACCCCAGCCGCCGGCCGGGCACTTCCCCTCCCGGGCTCCGGCGGCGCAGGGTCCGGAGGCAAGGGGGCTGCCCGAAGCCGGTAGCGCTCGGGCAGCTTGGCTCTTAAACAGAGCCGAAGAGTCAGGGGAGGAGCAGAGCCTCCGGCCGCGGCGGCTCTGCTCCTCCCCTGACTCTTCGGCTCTGTTTAAGAGCCGAGCGCTACGGGCTTCAGGCAGCCCCGATGCCTCCGGACCCTGCGCCGCCGGAACCCGGGAGGGGAAGTGCCCGGCCGGGGGCGCAGGGTCCGGAGGCATGGGGGCTGCCCGAAGCCCGAGCGCTACCGGCTTCACGGTTTGCTGGGCAGCCTCCAGACCCTGCGCCCCCGGCTGGGCGCTTCCCCTCCCGGGCTCCAGCTGCGCTGGGGAAGCGCCGGCCGGGGGCGCAGGGTCTGGGGGCTGCCCGGCAAACCGTGAAGCCAGTAGCGCTCGGGCAGCCCTTTTCACGTGGCTGGGAGTGGGAGGGAGGAGGGGGCGCAGTTAGGGCGGGGTTGGGGCGGGGAAGGGGCGGAGTTGGGGCGGGGCTGGGGGTGGGAAATGGGCGGGGGCAGGGCCCCGTGGAGGGTCCTCTTTTTTTATTTGTTAAATATGGTAACCCTAGCTAAAGTCAAAAAAATTCCAGATTAGAAATTTGTCAAAAGAAAAAAAACAAGGACAATTGTTTTGCAACATTGTTGTTTTTAGTTTTTTTTTCTTTTTCTTTTTTCTTTTTTCTTCTTTTTTGCCATTGCAAGGGGATAAATGTAACAAATCTGTCTACCTTGAAATGAGATCAGATCCCCTGCAAAGAAAGAAAGTAACTCTGCCCTGCCTTTTATATTGTGTTTATCATCAGTGTGTTTTTTCAAAACCTGAATGTCCAAGATAAATTCCAGATAAATCAGATTTTTTTACATTTGCAGTTAGGGATCCACCTGATCCATTTCTTGATCAACAAACCCAGCCAGCCTGAGCCCTTTGCCAGTTCGAGCTACTAACCTATCAAATTCCTTCCTGCTAGGCCAGCCTCTCCCTCCTATTCCAAAACTTCCCAATCCTCATTGACTAAGGACATTAAATCCAGTGCAGACCAGGATATTTAAAGATGAAGTGTTGACATCTCCAGTCTTCTTTACAAATCTGAAGCTAAATAAGAGTATAGATGTACCTCCCTGCCTGTTATGTGCAAGCACAGCACTGATCCTCTCTTGTGGCTTTCAGCTGGAAACAGTGTAAATCTGGTAGGGATTTCAAGAAGTCGGTAGGGTGGGCTTTGCCTAACCTCTTTTGTGTCAGATCACATCTTACAAAGCCTCTCGTATAATAAAATTCTCTAGTATTTCCCCCTCCCTTCTCTTTCTCTCTCTCTCATCAAGTCACCATTATATTGCTCTGCAAATAAATTAATGGCCTTTTTTTAACAACAGACTTCCCCATTTCTTTCCTTGTGAAGCGTCTTTCCAAACACAGTAATGGTAGGATAGTGTGTACTTTGAGGGTGCATGTGCAGCTTTCATTCCAGGAAGCTAAGGTGGGCCTGCATCAGTAGTATACAAGGGTTACCTGGCAGGGGATCAGAAAGGAGACCCAAAATCGATTCAGAGCCATCGGGGGGGAAGGAAGCAATAGGAGTGAGAAGAATAAAACATGGAAGTGTAAATGATTATATTATATTCATGTCCAAAAGTCCTAGTCAGTATGGGGGCTCTGCTGGGTTAGACACTGTTCAAAGGTCGGCGTGCAATCTGAAAGAGCGTGCAATCTAGGAGGTGGAAGCAGGGTGGGAGGGACCAATACATCGTAACTAATGATGGCAAGTTAAAAATCTGAAAGGTGCAGATCCTTAACAGCACAAAGTATTTTGAAACATATGGTCTGCGATATCTCTTATAACCAGGTAGGGCTTATCTCTTGCTTATGTTTGTTGGCAGGTGGATGAGGAGTATGAAAATCCTCACTCAGTGGATCGTCTCCCAGGTGGAAAGTTGCCTCATCTCTGGGGCCAGTCTTTATACATCCTCAGTTCCCTATTAGCAGAGGTAATTTATCTGTAAAACCAGCGAGTTAATCTTTCAGTTCATCTTGAGATGCACTGAACTCTGAGTACTGCCCAGTCCAGCCTGCTCTCATTCAGTGTCAACTGGATGCAGTATATTTCGTGGCAGAATCATATCTGTGAGTTGGCAGAAGTGGTGTTTCTGTCAGTTTCTCTATCCAACTTAAATTAGTTAGAAAGTGTTTGTTCCCTTTGACCTACAGCTGACTTCATTTCAGTCCATCTCTTACCTTATATTTTCATAGAGTGACGCAAAAAGGTATCTTTGAAAACCCAAGCATATCTTGTTTTTATATGCTACATGAAATGTCATCATTGTAAGGAAATTTTCAACTTGTGAAGCAAGAGATTTGTTATCTGGGTTTCTCCTGTGGATACAAAGAGTGTGTCAGTTAAACCATTGTTTAGTCTCCATGTATGCATGTCTCTTGTGAACTACACACATTGTACACGCTTGGTTTTCCTTGGCAGAGAACATTGCAAGGCATTCTGGGCTCAGACTAATGGGCAGGCTCCCAAACTGCTGTGAAAGTGGAAAGGGCCAGGCAGCAGGACCAAGCAGCGGACTGGCCACATCTGTTGCTGGGCTCTGCCACCAGTCTTAGAGATATGAGGAAAGTCAAGAGCTTGAGAGGGATCATAGGAAAGGGGTTGGTCACAAGGAAGGTGCTAGAGACTACTCTGGAGTGCGTGAGGCAGGGGAGACCCTTCCATAGCTTTACGTAGGCATTTCAAGTGCTTATCTAACTGTACTGAACATCCAGTCTTCTGAGATTCACCCCGTATTAGTCCTTGACTGAGCCCAATAAAGACTCAGTAAAGGGTTAACTTTCCAGTGTCAAAAAATGACAAGAGCAACCAAATAATGTGCAGGTGCTCTCGCTCAATCATGTGAAAGGTGGGAACACAGATTGACTTCGGTCCTGACAATAAACACCTTTCCTGCAGGTTTTTTTTTTTTTTAATTAGAACTAAAGTTTTTACTGAAAATACTGCAGAGTAAAATAGGGGACAGAGATGTTTTATGTTACATTTGGAGAAGTTTGACGATTATCATGAGGATCCCCTATAACTGGACTGGATGTTAAAGGCAGCTTACTTGGGTTCTTTCTTTTTCTGTTTTATCCCAGGGGTTTCTAGTTACTGGCGAAATTGATCCCTTACATAGGAGATTTTCAACTGCTTTTAAACCTGATGTTGTGGTGCAAGGTGAGTGATTTCATGTTTGTTACATTTTGGTGAAAAGATGGGCTAACGGGTGGTTCTACCCTCTCAAGAAAGAAAGGCAGAATTAAAAATAAACGCAGAATTAAAAATAAACAAATAAAAAAGCTCCGACTAGTGAAGTGAAGGGGGAGGGGCAGGTCACTATGCAGTGCTACACTGCTGGGCATGCTCAATGTTTCTTAATTAGTGCATGGCATGTGGATACCCTGGTGATGATATCTGAGACAGAGAAACTGGGCGTGTGGGGTTTTTTATCGTGCCTGCTTTTTTCATGAGGAGGCGCTTACTGCAATTTATTACTGTTTTTAAAGCTCTTTCATTAGCAGTTTAAGATTGAATTTGCCAGATTCCCAGCCCCGCATCCACTTCCTGGGGAAAAGGCAGGTCTGGGCATGCTCCAGGATGATGACAGGGCAGATCTGACAGCGTGCCAGTTGCTGCGCTTCCCCTAAGGAACCAAGTGTGGTGGGAGCAGAAGGAGAGCCCAAGACCATCCTAATGGCTTCCTAATGCAGGAATCCCCAAACCCAGTCACTTATTGGAGGTTGTGGATGAACTAGCTAGTACCAGGCAGGCAGGCAGGCAGGCTGCTGCTGCTGACAGGCCAGGCTTACAGCCACTACTTAAGTATGTCCAAGAGAGGCAGGGACAGAGACTTTATCCCCTGAGTGTCCCCAGTACAACTGCCAGGAACCTGCTCCTTTCCTCAGTGGGAGTAGCAGCCAGAAAGGTGAGATTAGGGGGATGTAGCAGATACCTGGCAGCAGTGTGAAGCTGATCAAGGGATAAAGGCTCTTCCACTGCCCATCTGTGCAGCCCTTGAGAAGCAGTCAGGAGCCTGGATTGTCAGGAGCAGCCTTCATCTCTCCTTCCTCCCTGCCACTTGTGACCCTAGCTGCCATCTGTCCAGTTTATCTCTGCAAATACCACAGAGCCTGTGGTTTACAGCTCTAGCTGTCCCCCAGAACTAGCTGTGGGATTGTTGCACAGATCCTGCGTGCACATCCAAACTGGCACCTTAGGGGAGGAGTGTTCTCTTACCAGTGACGGTGTCTCCTTCTGGGACTGTTTCTGTTCCTTTAGAGGAAACTTTATAGTGTTCACTTCCAGTACAGATATTCATGGTTGGAAATTTAAAATTCACTTTTTGTCAGTATTCATGAATGCAATAGTATTAACTAGCAAGTCTGTACTAGATTGTTAGATCCCGACCCAGCAAACTGACCCACATTTGCAAAACCCCACACAGAGCATTCTGCAAGATCAGGGCCTTAGATTGTAAATTCCTTGGGGTAGGGTCTTCCTCTGTATTTGTACAGCACCTATCACAACAGGGCTCTGATCCTGATAGGGCGCCTGCATGCTGCTGCTATAGAAATAATAAATAGCGTTCATAGCATATGTATCTCACTGACACAGATAAATTGGCTTACTACAGTGTCTTACAGCGACATCTTGTGGGGAGGAGGGAAGCTGAGAAATCTGGGGAAATGAAATGCCAAATGCTGTTCTGCACATTCTTGCACCCCCAGTGGTATAACTGGCGTTGGCAAATCAAGAAAGAATACGGCCTTTAGCATTTTTAGACACCCACATGGTGGGTAAATAGCAATGATGGGTGATGTCAGAGTAAAGGAGAATGATTCTGGTTAAAATAATTCAGCTATTCTTTTCTGTTGTACAGTAACTGTCTTGGCAGAATCAAATGAAATTAAGGAAATCTTGAGACACCATGAAATCAGTGTTCAGAGCATTACAGACATCTATCCAATCCGAGTGCAGCCAGCACGGATCCTGAGTCACCTTTATGCCAAGCTTGGTAGGTGCTGGAATTTAGAAGTATATGGTGGTGGTTGTGAAACCTAATTTCTTTTTCTTTTCCACTTCCCCTGCCCCCATTTCTTTCTTTTTATTTATCAGGGGGTAGCCGTGCTAGTCTGTATCCACAAAAACAACAAGGAGTCCGGTGGCACCTTAAAGACTAACAGATTTATTTGGGCATAAGCTTTCGTGGGTAAAAACCCCACTTCTTCAGGCACCGGACTCCTCGTTGTTTCTTTTTATTTGCTTCCAGATCATTTTAACTTTTTATATGTTGCATGCATGTGGTGGTGAAATATACAGCACCTAAAGTAAAAACTAGTATTGAATATACTAATATGAATTGATGCCTTAGGTAAGGGATCTATTAGAAGAATATGTTCACTTTGTGAGCTGGCGGCCAATGTAGTGGTTTCTGTATGCTCTATTCCAATGGAGTTTCACAGACTGTCAGAAGCTGGTTCTCTGCAGGGGCTAATTCTAGGCACAGCCTGGGTTTTTGGAAAGAGCCTGAAGTTATGCATCTAAATCCCCTTGAACTTCGACCTTGGGCTCCTTTGACACTCCCTTCCAGGGGAGATTGGGGGCTTTGTAAAGCATAATAGATGCACACAAACAAATATTTCACCTGGTTCAAACCGCTCACAGATTTGCTTGGTATCGTCATGGACGTTATTTTTCAATGTTAAGTGCAGTATGAGAATGGATCAGGAATGGCAAATCCTCTCCATCACAGGCAGGGAAATTCATATTGGGCAGTATTCAGTGCCACCCTTTCGGTATTCCCATTGGGAATCCGGCTTATAGGTAGTACGTGAGGAAACCTCAGGTGGTGGTCAGTGACCCAGATAAGCAACCCAAAATTCAGATGCTCGTTTTAAGATGTTGAGCCTTGAGCAGAGATATAAATAAATCTCATAAAGTACACCTCTACCCCGATATAACGCAACCCGGTATAACACAAATTCGGATATAACGCAGTAAAACAGCGCTCTGAGTGGCGTGTTAAGGGTGCCAGGCCAGGGCCGAGGGGTTGGATAAGGGGCAGAGGGTCTCGGGGGGCGGTCAGGGGACAGGGAGCAGGGGGGAGCCACAGCCCGAGGAGGGGAGCTGCAGTGCAGGGGAACGTCAGACGGGCTCCAGCCGGCACTGAGAAGTTGGGGAAGTTGTGGATCCAGGGCAGGGAGAGGTGCCTGTCCTAGACGGCGCTGTGCAGGTGCCCCTGTCCCGGCGCTGGAGGGCTCGGCACACAGCGGGCCCGGTTAGCAGGCTGTGCCCCGCTCGCAGCAACGCTGGATGGGCTCTCCGGGTCCATAGCACACCACACTACCTGCCCGCAGTCAGCGGCTCCATGTGCCCTGGCGGACAGCTGGCCGCAGCGTCCTCACCGGAGATGGGCTGCGCGGGGCTCTGCGGAAGAGGAGAGACGGGCTGAGTGCGGGCACGCACAGCAGGAGCCGCCTGCCGATGGCTACCCTCCCCCGGCACTGCCTGGGCACGGGGTGGGGACCAGGCGTACACGGGCATCTCGGGCGAGGCTGCTCGCCCTGCTCCCCCTCGCGGGCTCAGCCGCCATGCAGGGCTGGGCGCACTCCGTGGACAGGGCAGCGGCCGCTGGGCTGCGCGGGGCTCGCCCCAGCTGATGTGGTCGAGCAGGTGTGAGCGCTTCCGTGCGCCAGCTCCCCGGGTCCTAGCGCCCGTCCCGGTGCGGCGCGTGGTTCAGCATGGGAGTCCTGGGAGTGATTAGGGACGGGGGGGGTTGGATGGGTCAGGGCTTCTGAGGGGTCAGTCGGGGCAGGAAGTAGGTGGCGATCGGATAGGGGGCGGGGTTATTTGCTGACTATTAATAACGGAGATGCTCGAGGCCAAAGCAAGTTCGATATAACGCGGTAAGATTTTTTGGCTCCCAAGGACTGCGTTATATCGGGGTAGAGGTGTATATATTTTACATGAAGAAATCACCCACACTGCTTAGGAGGAAAAAGAGGCAGAGAGGGATAAAATTAATTCTCATCTCTATTGGCAGAAGGTTGAATAGGCTAACTTGAAGCAATGTTGTTGATGTTTTAACAATGACTGCTTTGTCAGCATTTGTAGATTATTCTCCCTCTGTGATGTGATCTACCCCCTGCTCAGCGGAAGGGGAATCATGTACTATTTTGGCATCATCGGCTCCTTCCTGACTTGTAGAGAGCTCACTCTGGGGATGGGGACTGCAGGGAAAGGAAGGTCAAGGTCTGTAATGTGTTTAATAATACACGCATCACTCCAACCCCATGATCTTTGGGAAAGCCGAAATGAAAAATGTAATACAGCTGAAGGTCCCCTTTGCTTTCCAGAAACCTCTTTCATGGGAGCTCTTAGACCAGGGGTACATGGCCGTTGAGGATCCCCTCTAGTGGAGCCATGTTATCTGAGAGCTGCATGTTGAGAGCTCTGTGAAGATGGTTCTGGCCTCCTGGTGATCCCTCCTTCCAACTCCCTTCCCTTCCAAGGATTTGAAGATCTGAGTTCGGAACCTGCTGGTTCATTCTGCAGTGGCGATCCCTCCCATCATGGGGGCGGTTTGGGGAAAGCGTGGGGGTTATGTTTGCCTGCTGCAGAGGCCAAAAACTTTAAAGGTACAAAAGGGACTTCAGCTTGGTCCCTTGGCTAGGATGAAGAATAATACCCTCCCTGATGTCACTGCACATGGTGGGCCAGATGAATGCCTGCAATGAAGAGAAGAGTGGCCATGTGTATCCCTCTGCACTCATGGGACCACTATGCCAGAATAGGGATTCATTCCAGCTGGAGGGTGGGGTGGGTTTATAGGGCTGAGCTGGCTCCCAGACGCTAGGTAGCAGTTGTGGGTGGCTTGTGTCACTGCTCCCCACCCCGGTGGTCTTTCTGCTGCTATGCTAGGGGCCTCACATCCAGATGCTTGCACGAGTTGGACTCCTGAAGTGAATCTGGCCCAGTGGATTTAATAACTTTTATTTCCTTCTCAGAATGTATTTAATCGTCTAGCAGGTAGAGTCCATCTGTTGAAACTGGAAAACTTTTTAGGTGACATAAGGCTTCTGTAGAATTATTGAAGTGGGTGGAGTCCTCCTTCTCTGTGTGGATAGTGTAATCTGCTGGATACAGTAGAAACAGTATCTGTTCCTGAGGCAGAATTTAAGAGCTTAATTCTGCAAAGTGCTGATCACTCGCAACTCTCATGGCTTCAGTGAGACCTTTGCAGGGTCAAGCTCTCATCGAGTAGCTGGGATTTGCTTTTTCCTAAAGATGACAGATGTGCTTTGGTTATATTTGTGTCTGACTCAGCAAAAACAAAAAAGTGCTATGTGCAGTCCTGGGAAGGGCAGAGGGCACAACTGTGAAGGGGAGGGTTCTCTTCTACACTCAATTCAGTGGTTGAATTCAGAGGAGAAGAATTAAAATTGTTATATTAAAGACCGGGATTGCCAGCTACTTGTGATGTTTGATACAGCATGAGGTTTTCTCCATTTTTTTTTTGCAAACTTACCTTATTTCATTTGGAGTGCTGCCTGTCATTCACTGTAGATGGATTTATTTGACTTCCTGACAAATCAGTGTTTGTTCATGTATACCTTTTGTTGTTTTCCCATACAAATCTATATGGCGTTTTACCCCTGTGAACATTTGGCTAGCCAGCATCAGCATGAAATGCCAGCTAGAGCTTCATAGCTTTATTGGATCAGCTGATTTCTTGTTTGATCCCTGTCTTTGTTATACTCTTTTTAGGGCTTGTGTTCCTTTTTGTTCAGATTTTAAAAGAAATTGAGGAATTTGCTCCTCCATGTGTACATCTGCATAACTTCCTCAGTGGCATGTGACTGATTTGGTTGTTATTTTTTGTAAATACAGAATTTTTAGTGCAAAGAATTGTTATGCAGAAATAATTTGAAAAAGGAAAACATAGTTGAAACCAGGAATGTAAGTGTCACATTTGCATGTGCTATAACTTTCTTATCTTCTCATGGATCCATCACTTTAAAAAAAAAAATTCTAGTGCTTCAGATGCTTTACAGTGAAATACTGCAATTGCGGCAATCTATTGAGAGCCAGATTTCAGAGCTCAGTTTGTGTACTCAGTGGGAGCGGCTGGTTGCTGAGTACTTTTGAAAATCTAGCCCTGAGCTCTTATAGGGGCTGATCCAAAGCCCACTGAAGTCCATCCATGGGAGATTTTCCACTGATTTTAGAAGGCTTTTGAATCAGCTCCTAAAGAATCAGAATTGTGGTGTTATAGGATCAGATCCTATGATAGTGGGTGCATAGAAAACTTCTAAGATAGGTGCTAACACCATAGCAGTTGGAGCTATTCTCTAATTCTGCTTATTGTACATAACAGGTGTTCCTGACTGAAGCTTTGATGTTCACGTTTAACAGAAAATTATGTAATAGGATTTAAATACTTGTAGATACTTGGAGAAGAAAAGGAAATATTAGATTAGATCTTTTTCATTTTTACAGGCCGAAACAAGAACATGAACCTGAGTGGCCGGCCTTACCGACACATTGGTGTGCTTGGAACATCCAAACTGTATGTGATACGGAATCAAATATTTACTTTTACCCCTCAGGTGAGCATGTTAAGCCAATAGGAAAACTTCCTCTTACCTAATGTCTAGTGATTCTCTTTGTGACTCCACTCTAGGTCCAGCAGGACTGATAAAGCAGCTGTACTTTGCTTTGCTCTTTTATAGATGTTGGATGGCAGCCAAATAGTAATGTTGATACAGCCCTTTCTGTCTCTAAGCAGAGCCCAGCTCCTATAGGCTTATGAGCCAGTGAAGAGCACACTAGATCAATAGTACAAAATCACTGCCCGCACCACAATTCTGGCTGCTAAAAAAAAAAAGTGAGAGAGAGATAAATAGTTTATCTGAAGAGCTGATCACTTAATAAATCTTTCTACTAATTACTTCAGTTGAAAGTGTAGTTCCACTTTATCATGTCAAGAATTATAAACCTCCAGGAGCATGGAATCTGATCTGTGCATTCTATCATCACCATGGCCAGCAGTGCTACAGAAAGGAAATCTATTCTCTCTGTTTTCTCTTAAAAGTCCTTTTGAATATATGTTTGCAAGAAAAAGCCTGTATTTTAGAATAAATGGTCCTTCTTATCCATTTAATAAAATATTACACACTTCTAAGTACAGCCTTATTATAGATTGCTGTAATTCATCTCTGGAAAATTGTGCTTGCCCCAGAGCTCATAATTAGACCCCTGCAAGGATATAAAATTTGGATCTCCATCCATCCATGATCTGCAGAAATGGTCCACAGATAATCGCATCTGTGGATATAAAGCCGATAACCACATATTTGCTGGGCTCTCCTCATAATTTCTTTTTCATGGACAAATGAAATATTTCTTTCATTATCACCAGTCTGTATGGTATAGGGTAGGAAAGTAGATTTTATACTTGGGCTAGTAAATTTTCATTATAGTACCATGCAAGGCAAGGTTAATTAGAGCTGTTTCCTTTTCAGCCTGGCAATGTCTATAGGGCTTTTATACATGACTTAAGGAATGAAAATGAAAAAAAACGGAAAGAATACAAGTATCAGGGAGTAAAACTGAAAGAATACAAGCACTGGTAAAGACTTAACTTACATGTTTTCTGCTCCCCAGTTTACTGATCATCACCACTTCTACCTGGCTCTAGACAATCGGATGATTGTGGAGATGCTCAGAACAGAGCTGGCTTACCTCACCTCTTGCTGGAGGATGACTGGAAGACCAACCCTCGCTTTTCCCATCACCCACACCATGCTCAGTAAATTTGATTTTGTCTCTGTGACTATCCCAGGCATAGATGATTATTGTGGAGGAGTAGGAGGGTGAATTTGAGAACAAGCAGATTGCATGTCTATCATTAGTTTCTCTGCATTTTAAACATTAAGAATACGTTTGACTTCCTCTGGCTTCTGCCATATTTGAATGGCAACATGATGATTTATGAGGAATTATAAGGGTTTTTTTACCCCTCCTCTCTATCCTTGCATCTCCCCACTGTACCCATCCTGTTTCTGTCTAAGGAACACTTGATATAAATTCTATTTGAAACTTGCATGGTGTCAAGTATCAGGGGGTAGCCGTGTTAGTCTGTATCTACAAAAACAACAAGGAGTCTGGTGGCACCTTAAAGACTATCAGATTTATTTGGGCATAAGCTTTCGTGGGTAAAAACCTCACTTCGAAGAAAGCTTATGCCCAAATAAATCTGTTAGTCTTTAAGGTGCCACCAGACTCCTTGTTGTATTTGAAACTTGTTATCAATGCTTTTGAATAAGTTAGAGTTGTGTGCTACCTTTATAGCACTCTTGGCCTCCGTCTTGAACCTATACCTAGTTTGCGTTGAAGAGGACAGCTAGTTCATCTACTTGCAGGCCATATTTAAAAATGTTCCTAAACACTAAAACTAGTCCCCAGTTCAGCTAAGGACTCAATCACACACAGCTGTGTAAACACAATTGGGATCTTAATCAGTGACTCAATATCCATTTTAAAATCAAAACTATTTTGGTTACTTACAAGTAAACTGATCATGTTAAAATGGTCAAGTGATTTAAAAATATTAAATAGACATTTGTTCCCAAACTAAATAAAATTTTCATGTTTCTTTCTAGTCGATGATGGCTCTGACATTGATCCAGCAGTGCTTGCAACCATAAGAAAATTAGACGATGGGTATTTTGGAGGGGCAAGGTAATGTCACTATCCAAAAGCAATTATTCCACTGTTTCTTTGAATTAAGTCCCATTTAAGTCCCCCTGTTTTGAAGATCTGAGTGGTTCATAGGCCTTGTGCTAGCCCTCTCCATAGGGGTGAATTTCAATCTGAATTGTTACACGGAAATTAGTCACAAGTTCGAACTACAAATAACAGCAATGTAAAGTTCTTAGCAGAACCAAGTCTACAGATCTAACATCCATCGTTTTTATTAACAGATTGTTCTTTTGAGATTTCCAAGACTTGAAATTAAATCTTAATTAAGCATCAATATTGGATGTTGGAGATTTGTGGGTTTTCAGAAACATGGTATAAAAAACAATGATCTTCATTAAAATACTTATCAAATTTTTGAAATTAAAGGTGCATTATATATGTGTATGTATGAATAAGTGCGTACACGCCCTCTCTCTCTCTCTCTCCCCCTTCCCATTAGGTTATAAATAAAAGTAATGCTTATTTGTTTATTATTTCCACACTCGTTTTCTACTAAATTTCCCACTATTGGCATCTCTTGGAGCCTTAAATCAGCTTTACATCCTACCTGTGGCTTTTAATTTTTGTCAAAGGAGGCTGAACCCATGGTCTCAGTGGTGCTAAACCTTTTTCCATTAAACAAGTAGCATTCTGTGGGAATTCATTCCTGCTCCAAAAAGATAAAATTCTATCTCTTACTATATGTATGGGGCTGTGACCTTGATTTGGGCCTCTAAGCACTACTATAATACAAATAAATAATAATAGCTACAACAGCATCCACCAGATCTGTGATTATTTACTGGGCACATTTATTGTTTTGTTTCTTTGCTGGTACCAATTATGGCCTAATTACCAAATGTGGATGTGACAGTGGGCCTGGGTGGATTTTGAAGGGGTTTCCAGGGTTGTCCAATGAAGCACAATCCAATATAAAAATGGAAAGATGTTAATTCTTTCTTACATGTTTTCCTGTTCGCAGGGTAAAGCTAGGCAAACTGTCAGATTTTCTTACCACCTCGTTCTATACGCATCTGAGCTTCCTGGATCCAGACTGTGACGGAAAACTGTTCGATGATTCTAATGATGGCTGTGATAGTCCTGAAAGTGGATATGAATTAGAAGTGTATCCAGATGATTTATTTGACAAAGGTAACAATCTTTAACTTGGAAGTATTGTGTGTCCTATTGTTATAATTAAATTCTAAGTTTACTATAATACCTAATTTAGAGGGGAGAAAAAAGGTCTTTATTTTTACTGTTTATGTGCATTTGACAGTTGATGGTCAGTCGCTGTGTGTCTCAGGCACTAGTAGGGTGACAATACTCATGTATTTCTTTGGGAGGGGAGCTCATGTGCACGTTCTTCCCCAGCCCTCATAAGAGGGTGTTTACCTGTAATAGCAGCAGCAAAACTGACAGTGAAGTTAGGTGTGTGCATGATCATGTGTGGTAATGTTGCCCTATGGCCCAGCCAAAAGACCCTTCTAAACATCAGCTGGAGAACCACCTCCCCTGCTATTTTTCTTTTTTTTAATTTTATTTTAAGGGGAAAAAATCCAGGAAATACTATTTCAAAGAGAAACCTATTAGAAACATGATTTTTTTTCAAGTTGTTCAATTAAAAAAAATCAAGTTGACAGTGTCCCTTCACTATGTTGTCTCTGGTCTCTGTCCTTTTTTGCCTTTCTGTTATTTTTCAGTGGAAAAAAGATACTGTGCCTCTAAAAGGAAGCACATGTAAATATTTCCAATCACTTGTTTTAATAAGCCTTTTCTATCTGTCTCTCTCTCTCCAGAAAGCCAAGATGAGCTGGACCAGTATATAAACGATATGCTGCAAAGCACAGCGCATAAGTCCTACCTGCCTCCAACTTCAAAGGATGCTAATCAGCTTCATATGTTCAGTGCTGTTCACTCCATGCGAGAGATACTGTCAATAATGGCCAAGGCAAAGGGTTTGGATGTTCCATGTATGTTTTCTCTGTTTTTTTAATTCTTACTGGATGATAAATGTAATAAATGTAAATAACAGAATTTGACAATTGGTGACACAAGTAAATTGCAGTTGCTAGAAAGTAACAAGGTAGTGTGTTACTCTGTTTTCAATATGATTGCTTCATTATTCCCATAGTCCTATGTCATTTCATGGTAACTGTGCAATTAACATGCCACGGAACTTAAACATTTAATCTAAATGGACAATATGAAATCAGTTGCAACTAGCCCAATTTATTTTGTACTCATATTTGCAGGTGCTGTTTTTGAGTGGAACCTACAATAAAAAAAGACAGATAAAGACAATGGAAATGGGATCCCACAATGTGATTGGATGTATTGGGGTTTTTTACATTTGTGTTGTTTTAAAATGGACTGACCACTTTTGTTTTTAGTAAGGACATTGGGAAATGAAACATCTTTAACACCAGAAAATGCCAGTCAATGTACATAAACTCCAGAATTACAAGAACAAATAGAAAAAAGGGCTGCATTATAAACAATAATGGATAGATTGAAGGGCTATTAGATAATTTACCAGCTAAACCCATCTGTAAATAGACATGTAATGTATATGGAAATCCAGTGTCCATTGAAGTTAATGGAAAGACTCCACTGGACCTTGGATCAGGCCCTATATAAATAATAGTATTGTACAAACCTGTTATCCTTATCCCCTGTCCTTCACAAATAGCCTGTCCTGAGACTATAATAAAAACAATGTGAAATTAACCAGGTGTTTGCCATTCGTCTTCACCTGTCTTGTCATTTTAGGTCCCAGTCAAGTAAAGCACATCCTTAACTTTAAGCACATGAGTTGTGCTACTTGCCTTAGTTGGACTATTCTTGTGCTTAAAGTTTATCACACTCTTAAGTGTTGTGCTAGATTGCATCATTAGACTGTAAGATCTTTGGCGCACAGACTGTCTTTTTTACTGGGTGTTGGTAAAGAATCTAGCACAATGGGGCACTGACTCTGCTTGAGCCTTTGGGCGCTACCATGTGATTAAATCACATTGGATCAGTCTCTATTTAATGAGAAAAGATAAAAACCTGAGTGTGAAACTTGGTGTGTAAGTTACGTGTACCATGTCCCAGACAGCATGGCTCTTGCATTCTGATTGCTAGAGGTGTTTCTAACATTTTCACTCAGTATTATTTTTTTACTAGATGTTGCATTTCCTTTACATGTTGATTGTTTTGCTTTTCAGGCGCTTCGATGACTCTTCCAACTAAAGTTTTGAACACTCACCGGAAATCTCTGAATCTCGTTGATTCCCCACATCCTCTTGAAGTGAAGGTGAGCTAGTGGAATGATTATACAACAGGTTCTGGAAGATTGTATTTAGAATGAACTTTTGGCCATTAAAGGGGTTTTTGTTTGGAAATTATAGTTAATTGTATGTTATTGAATGAAATGCTTCCTTTTACATTAGCAAAACATAGTAAAATAACTTGTACTTATCTTTTAGAGGCAAATCCTGCCCCACCCTCTTCATAGCCATATAGGGATGATAGGCCGCAAGACCAGAGCAATGGAGGGACAGCATATTGGGAACTTAGTGTGATATGCACTCCCCATCCACCATTGAGCTGTTCTCCAAGAAGTTCAATTCACAGCAGTGTGTGGGGAGGGGGATTTGTGAAAGGACAGGGCATGGCTGGTGGCTATGTGGCTTTACCAGCCAAACCCCACCAGGATGGAGATATAGCTCCAACAGAGGCTACTGCAGTTATAAGAGTGCACTGTCAGCTGCAAAATGTTTCATATCCTGGAAGGATGGGATTCCACCCCTTGCAGGATTCCTCTCTTCAAAGGCCAATATTCGCTTATGCACGTGGAAAAAGGATATGGTCCTGAGTGCATTAGTCATGCAACACCCGACAGTTTATTAAACAGAATCACTTTCATCTAACCACAATTTTCCCTCAACTAATTTGCTGCCAATTCATTGTATACGTTGTTTAGAAAATTGCTAATGGCAATATCTTTACTTGCAAAGCACCATTTAGAAGTACAGGTGAAGAAACCAATAGAACTTGTTGGGAAATCTTCTTTTACTTGATTTCAACTAAATTTGTTAGTTTAAAAAAATTATTAGATCAGTGCCCATGCACATCTGATTTATAAAGTTAATAACACATGACAGGAGAGAGATGAGAATAGTTTGTTTCCTGCTGTTACAAAATTTCTAGTTTCTTTGGCCAGAAATCTTTCTCGTATTATAATATCTCTGCTGACTCACTGGACCAAAAGTATTTGTGACTGTATTGGGAATGTTCCATACTAGCTGTTATATTTTCTGGGATTAATCACCATCTCTACTGTAGCTTGATGTAAACTGCATGGTGTATCTAAATTTCAAATAAGGAATTGTATTTCTGTGCATTATTATGTCTTCTCCAGTGAGTAGCCAGAGCTAATGAGTTAGTGTTCCATCTACTTATTCTTTCATACTTTTGTTGGTGGGATTTTTTTTTTAAATCTCTTCTGTCTTTGATGATCAGGTTCCTGAAGCTGTTTTGCACTTACCCAAAGATGATCATGGTGATTTGGATTGTGAGAAGTTAGTTGAACAGCTGAAGGAGTGCCCAACTCTACATGATCAAGCAGATATATTATACGTCTTGTATGTAATAAAGTAAGTTTTCAAGGGTTTTCTGAATTGTCTCTTCAGCTTGTCTGGAAGTTCCATCACAGGTTCCCCAAACAAAAGCGTAGATATTGTAAACATTTCAGTCTACTTTAATAGTTTGTTTTTTATGGGGATATTTACAGGTACCTTAAGTATACTAATGCATATATGTACAGATTTTAGGTGAGACAGGTAAGAACACAAGGACTTGATGAGGAATTGTTTAACATAAAATATGCACTGTGAGGCCTGGAACAAAGCTCACTGAAATCAAATACGTAAGTCTTCTATATTCGCAAAATACAGTACATGATACAATATTATTGTGCACCAATAAGTTCACAAGAAGTTGGGGTAGAATTTTTATACACAGGTAGGTAGGCACGTGGACATTTAGTGCAAAATTGTTTCGTTGTGTTATTTTTCAGTATATAAAAGAGTACCGCTTGTCTGGATGGAGTGCAAATGTAGTTTTAATGAATTTTTCTTTGTTTCTTGCATGTTAAAGTGACCCAATGGCTAAAATCCAACAATCCTCAAAACACTCTTGGGAATGTCTAATTGGAGCTGCTAAACATAGTAAAATAGCCCAGTAACTAAGCAGGATTGATGAGAACAGAACACAAATTTAATCCAACAGCAGTTTTGTAAGAGTGTATTTACTAATACATACTAATTTGGTTTTTTTTATGTTGAAGAAACACTACAGGATATTGGCAGAGAGTTAGCTTAAGGGTGGGGGACACTTCACCCAATGCTTGGTTTTCTTAATAGCACACATGATCTTTTGTATACTTCTGTGTTTGTTAGTCTCTAAGGTGCCACAAGTACTCCTGTTATTTCTGTGTTTTGCTTCTCACAGCAGGGCCTTTCTTGGCCCTGGGATCTTTCTGAGCATATGTCTAGCAGCCTCATTTTTCTCCCTTGCCCTTTATATCAACCCACCACATTTCCACGGTGTTGGGCCAATGTCACAGCAACATCATCTTTCCAAAGGCAAGCCCCCTTTGATGCACTGCTTCCCACCAAAATTAGCTGGGGGGGCACTGTGGTAATATTATGAAGCATAATCAACAGGGAGCCAAGTTCTTCACCATCATGATACTCTTGGAGGGAGTTAAGAACACAGGAGATAAACTTTTTGTTCATCTGAACTTCTTCATGCCCCTTCCAGAAGTTTAGAAATATGAAAGATGTAGTTTCCCAAGAAGAATGTCACTATTTAATTTGTATAATCTCCAGCAGTTTTCTACAGAGTGTTTGGATTCCTATGACCTACTGCTAGAGTGCAGAATTCTCAAACCCCAAACACAGTTGCAAAAATAAACTCACTACCTCTTTCAACATCTTCACCATGATGAACAGCAGCAGCATTACCACCTTCTTTTGATGCCCAGAAGATGTCAAATCTAATAGGGTATAGTGTGAAAGTTTGATTAACAACTTGAGAAAAGGCAACATGAAAAAAATCTATGAGAAACCCTTGACACATTGAAGAAACTAATTCAATCTTCAGCACTGTTGGTGAAAGCCATTGTTATTTGGCTTTGTCCTGCAAGGTGCTGAGCACCTCGTTCCTGATCCAACAAAGTATCTAAATAAATCCTTAACTTCAAGCATGAGAGCCGCTCTGTTGACTTCAGCGAGACTACTCGCTTGCTTAACTTTAAGCAAGAATGTAAGTGTGGGATTTCCAAAGAGATTTATGTGCCCAAATCCTGTTGACTTCTAATAGATGCCTAATTGCCCTCTGTGCTTGTAAATTCCTTCCCAAGTGATCTGTTGGATTAGGGCCAGACTGCTTGGCACCTTGCAGGATCATACGGAGGTTCAGTTTCCTGCTTTCACCATCTGTCATGTCTCTGCATGGATTGTCTTTAGAAATCTGCGTTCTTTGCTCCTGGGCACCAAAGTTGTCATTTCTGCTTTTTCTTCCGGCAGAGGCCCAGACTGGGATACAGAGCTGAATGGCCAGTATGGAGTCACCATTCATTGTCTGCTCAATGAGCTCTACAGCAAGGCAGGCCAGAACCAAGAGTGGGGGTTAATTCGTTACATCTCTGGCATACTCAAAAAGAGAGTGGAAGTTCTGGCTGAGGTACAACAAACACAAATGTTGCCAATTTCTTCAGTTTCCCTCCTGTGTGCCCCAGAAACAGATATTCTCAAATAGTTTTGTCTATTAACACTCAAAACACAAATTACAATGTGGCCTATGTTTACCCCATTCTGGTTTTACCTTCCATCAAGTGTGTTAAAGCAAAGAGAATGCTGTAGTATATTTTAGAGCAGCAATGAAGGCTTAGTAACATGAAACCTTGCAATAAAACTCTGCCTTTGAACTTCTCTGAGAAAGGTAACATCTGAGTGAGGTTGCCTGGTTATTTGGAGACATGAGGGTTGTAGATTAGTGAAGTGAGACTAGAAAGGTTCTGCAGTACTGGAGAAGGTTAGATGAAGATTTTTAAAAAAAATAAAAAGGTGTCTTGAATATAATAATTATTTATTTGTGTTACCGTAGTGCCTTGGAGCCCCAGTCATAGAGTTTAAGGCCAGAAGGGACCATCTAGTCTGACCTCCTGTACATCATAGGCCATCAGCACCCATGCACTAAACCCAACAATCAAAATTAGACCAAAGTATTACAGCCCACAGGAGACTAGACTATGTGCCAAAGGCAGAGAATAGGAAAGAGCAAGGTGCACCAGTGCCCAAGACCCCTGTAATGGCAGGGAAATCATAGGCCAGTACAAAAGGATGGTCTCTTTCCCAAAGAGCTTACAGTCTAAAGTCTAAGTATATTAAAATATACAGGAATGACAAAACATCTGGAACTATTTAAGGAAAATGGCAGAAGTCCGTTGTCTACACCTTGGGCTTGTGTGCATGTACAGCACTGCTGTAGCGCTTTAGTAAAGAAGCTACTACGCTGATGGGAGAGCATCTTCCTGCCAGCATAGTTAATCCACCTCCGTGACAGGCAGTAGCTATGTCTACACCGGGGGTTAGGTCGGTATAACTGCGTTGCTCAGGGTGTAGATTTTTCACACCCCTGAGCGACATAGTTATACTGATATAAGTTTGTAATGTAAACCTGGCCATTGATTTCATCCTGATCATTAAAAATTATTTCCTTTCGGCTGTCATAAATAAGTCTCCAATTGCCGTGCTTATACTTAGTTACAGTAAATTCCTGAGATTTGCATATTGCTATCATTCCTAGCCATTTTTCGGCTTGCTTTTCATCCTGTGCAACGCTATTGCAGCGCTTTGACCATCACACACACACAGGCTACAGTGAGCAATTTGTTGTAACTGTACTGCACCATTTCCCTAAGTGTGAAGCATGTTCTTTTCCTGTCTTCCTAGAGGGGCCACGAAGGGCTAGCTGGGCATGGGGCATTGAAAAATTTATAAATTAGGATGTTGGGACTCTGACAATGGAGTGCAGGAGAGGATGAGGGTCTGATTAGTTCTCAGGGGGGTTGGGAAACATTGCTCTGCTCTCAATGGGCTTTGATTCAGGGGCTTATAGCTGTTAAACTAAACACCAGTCCTACCTTTGCACTAAGACCAACATAAAGAAGGTAACATACAGCAGGACTGGGGCGGGGGAGGGCAGTGCCTATTTGGAAATGAATTCAAGTGTCTAAACTGACTATAGGACAGTATATTACATACAGAGAATCTTTTTTTGAAGGGATACAATTGTTCAGAGTCTGTCTGGCTGTAATACTACATACATTCTCTCTCTCACACCCACACACACCAATGAAGTTTTCTTGTAACTTTATCTATTTTATCTTGTAAATAACAAAGTCATAATAATATAGGAAGGGTTAGAATACTCCATAGGCCAGAGCTAGCACCACTGAAGGTGAAATTGTCATATCTCCATTGGCTTCAGTGGACCTATGACAATCTACATTAATGTACATTTAATCTACAATAGCTGAGGATCTGCCTCTGAACTGTACATTTAGTAGCAGATGCAAATACACTGAGGAATTACTGAAGAAATGCTTTTTTTTCTAGAATTAAAAAAAAATTATCATTGTTGCCATATAACTTAACAGAGTGGGCTCTCTTGCTTTCTGTATTGTACTGTAATAGGCATGCACAGACCTTCTGTCACACCACAAGCAACTTACAGTGGGCCTGCCACCTGAGCCGCGTGAAAAAACTATTACCGCGTAAGTGTTAGCTCTGTCTCAGTCTGGATGTCTTGTATTTCAGAGTTCCTACTGCCAATACAGTGTTTCTGTAACAGGATGCTGGCCAGGAGAGCCTGAGCCAGCCCCCTGTTAGCCCAGATCCAACTAAGAAGCATTAATTGGAGCTGGCTGAGTATGCCATGCCTAATTGATAGAAGGGAAGCACCTGTGAGCTTTATTAGCCAGCGGGGCTCTATGGGGCTGGCAGGAAGGAAGCGAAGGGGGGAGAAAGGAAAGGGAGGAGCCAAGGGCTCTGTGTCCCTGCGTGCTGGAGAAGCGAGCTGTCCCCCAGGTTGCTAGTTTGGAGTGGTCTGTGAATAAAAGGCGGTGGGAGCTGACACTGTAAATAAAAGGCACTGGTGATTGCACCCAGAAGAGGTCTCTGGCTGATTTGTGGGCGCAGGGGTCCCATAGAGCGAGGGCAAACAGGAGGCCCTTGTTACAGTTTCCAAATTATTAACTGTTATTTTCAGAAGGAATCACGGGTCTGTAAGGTCTATAAAGCAAAGTTGTTTTGGTGCATTTTAAGTTAGACACTTCAAATTAAAACCTCTAAATCCAAACAATTGACACATGTAGAAAATAATAAGCATCATAAGCACTCCTAACTGTCTGGTTCACTTTCCTTAGCCCTCTGCCACCTGAAGAGTTGTCAAAGCTTATTTATGAAGCCAGTGGGCAAGACATCAGTATTGCAGTCCTTACCCAGGTATAAAACACGTGGAAGGAGTGGGGTTTTTTCATGCTGTACCTTCTGTTTCTTGTGTTGTCTGGTGCTGGCCAGAGTTATGATGAATGCCCCTGAATAGATATCCTTTGTTCATTTGCTCATGCCAGGAGATAGTGGTGTATTTGGCTATGTACGTCAGGTCACAGCCCAGCCTTTTTGCAGAGATGCTCAGACTCCGCATTGGACTAATAATTCAGGTGATGGCTACTGAGCTGCTTCGCAGTTTGAACTGTTCAGGTAAGTCCAATTGTACTGTAATACTGTAGTAAACAAATCTCTCTCCTCTCCCCGCCCCCAATGATCAACATTTCAGTTACATAGGACAAGATAAATAATTTGCTTATTTTTAACATAGCCCTTTTCTTAAAATATCTCTATCAAAATTCTCCCTTAAATAAACACCATAAAGAGACATTCTGGGGGGAGGGGGGGACTTTAAAACATTATTGGGGGGGGGGCTTTAAAAATCCTAATACAATAATTCTATTTTTAAGCAGACTCCCAATTTTGTGTGTGTGGTTTTTAGCTTTTATTTTCCCAGCACAGCTCAGCTTAAACACAATCTGTTTTTTAATTAAATCCTTTATCCAACACACACAGTTACAAACTTTGAAAATAATCTGCATTCCTAGCATCCTTTTGACATAAAGAAATACCCACACTCCTTTTAAAAAGGGTCCTAGCTATTTAGACGTGTACATTGTCCCGCAGTACGGACTATGGGGGTGTGAATTGCAGCGCACACTAGTGTGCTATGCTGTAACTCCCCCATGTGGATGGTGCGGGCACAAACTAAAAGGTTCCTAGTGTGTGTTAACTTAATCCTGTTTAATGAGGGCTATGTTAACATGAACTAGATATGTTTTAGTTCATGCCTGCAGTGTCCACATGGGGGGCGGGGGAGTTACAGCACAGTACACTAGTGTGCGCTGCAGTTCACACACCCCGAAGTCCGAACTGCTGGGCTGTATAGTCAAGCCCTTAGGCTGCCCTGACTAAGTCGCACTGAGGCCTGGTCTACAACTAAAACTTAAAAAGAACAGGAGTACTTGTGGCACCTTAGAGACTAACACATTTATTTGAGCATAAGCTTTCGTGGGCTACAGCCCACTTCATCGGATGCATAGAATGGAACACACAGAAAGAAGATATTTATACATACAGAGAACATGAAAAGGTGGGAGTAGCCATACCAACTGTAAGAGGCCAATCAATTGAGATGAGCTATCATCATCGGAAAGAGAAAAAAACAACATTTGAAGTCATAATCGAGATGACCCATAGAAGGTGTGAGGATATTTTAACATGGGGAAATAGATTCAATTAGTGTAATGACCCAACCATTCCCAGTCTCTGTTCAAACCTAAGTTAATTGTATCTAATTTTCATATTAATTCAAGTTCAGCAGTCTCTCTTTGGAGTCTGTTTTTGAAGTTTTTTGTTGCAAAATTGCCACCTTCAAGTCTGTCACTGAGTGGTTAGAGAGGTTGAAGTGTTCTCCCACTGTTTTTTGAACGTTATGATTCCTGATGTCAGATTTGTGTCCATTTATTCTTTTGCGAAGAGACTGTCTGGTTTGGCCAATGTATATGGCAGAGGGGCATTGCTGGCACATGATGGCATATATCACATTGGTAGATGTGCAGGTGAACGAGCCCCTGATGGCGTGGCTGATGTGATTAGGTCCTATGATAGTGTCACTTGAATAGATATGTGGACAGAGCTGGCATCGGGCTTTGTTGCAAGGATAGGTTCCTGGGTTAGTGTTTATGTTGTATGGTGTGTGGTTGCTGGTGAGTATTTGCTTCAGATTGGGGGGCTGTCTGTAAGCAAGGACTGGTCTGTCTCCCAAGATCTGTGAGAGTGAGGGATCATCTTTCAGGATAGGTTGTAGATCTCTGATGATGCGCTGGAGAGGTTTTAGTTGGGGGCTGAAGGGTGACGGCTAGTGGTGTTCTGTTATTTTCTTTGTTGGGCCTGTCCTGTAGTAGGTGACTTCTGGGTACTCTTCTGGCTCTGTCAGTCTGTTTTTTCACTTCAGTGGGTTGGTATTGTATTTTAAGAATGCTTGATAGCGATCTTGTAGGTGCTTGTCTCTATCTGAGGGATTGGAGCAAATGTGGTTGTATCTTAGAGCTTGGCTGTAGACAATGGATCATGTGGTGTGTCCTGGATGAAAGCTGGAGGCATGCAGGTAAGTATAGCGGTCAGTAGGTTTCCGGTATAGGGTGGTGTTTATGTGGCCATCACTTATTAGCACTTATTAGTGACACCATCATAGGACCTAATCACATCAGCCACGCCATCAGGGGTTCGTTCACCTGCACATCTACCAACATGATATATGCCATCATGTGCCAGCAATGCCCCTCTGCCATATACATTGGCCAAACTGGACAATCTCTACGCAAAAGAATAAATGGACACAAATCTGACATCAGGAATCATAACATTCAAAAACCAGTGGCAGAACACTTCAACCTCTCTAACCACTCAGTGACAGACTTGAAGGTGGCAATTTTGCAACAAAAAAACTTCAAAAACAGACTCCAAAGAGAGACTGCTGAACTTGAATTAATATGAAAATTAGATACAATTAACTTAGGTTTGAACAGAGACTGGGAATGGTTGGGTCATTACACTAATTGAATCTATTTCCCCATGTTAAAATATCCTCACACCTTCTATGGGTCATCTCGATTATCACTTCAAAGGTTGTTTTTTTTCTCTCTCCTGCTGATGATAGCTCATCTCAATTGATTGGCCTCTTACAGTTGGTATGGCTACTCCCACCTTTTCATGTTCTCTGTATGTATAAATATCTTCTTTCTGTGTGTTCCATTCTATGCATCCGATGAAGTGGGCTGTAGCCCACGAAAGCTTATGCTCAAATAAATTTGTTAGTCTCTAAGGTGCCACAAGTACTCCTGTTCTTTTTGCGGATACAGACTAACACGGCTGCTACTCTGAAAACTAAAACTTAGGTTGACCAATCTAAATTGCTCAGGGCTGTAAAAAATTTAATGCCCTGTGCTAATTAGTTAGGCCAATCTAACCCCACTGTAGACACCACTAGGTCAACAGAAGAATTCTTCCATTGACCTGGCTACCACATCTTAAGGGGGTGGATTTATTACTTTCTGTAGCTGTAATAAGTGTCTACCCAAAAGCACTACAGTGATGTAGCTGTAGCACTTGTAATGTAGACACACCCTGACTTTCAATGAAATTTAGGCTTTAGTGTAGACACAGGCTATATCAGCAAAATTTGTGTCATTCAGCGGTGTGAATTAAGTTACACCAACATAAGCGCTTGTGTGGACAGTGCTATGTCGTCGCTCATGGAGGTGGGTTTTTTATGCTGACGGGAAAACTCTCTCCCATTGGCATAGAGTGTCTTCACCACACAGGCAGTGGTGCAGCTGTGCCGGTGCAGCGCTGTATGTATAGACATAGCTTTAGATGCTTTTGGAATTTCTACTTGAAGTGACTTTATATCAATTACAAAGTTAGAGGCATTCAGCCTTCCCCTAGATTTCTCTCCCACCCCTCTCCCCACACACACATACTGCAGTCCTACATATGCTTGGCTGTGGTAGAGTTAGTATCAAAATTTCTGAATATTGACATATTTTCTCTTTAATTTTATTTCCCTGACCTCCCACAGGGGATATATAAGTCCTATTCTCAGCTGTTACTTATATCCTACTGCAAATGGGAATTAAATAAATGAGCTGTACACTGCATAGCTAATACAGCTTCGAAGTTCATCACAGGAGGAAGCAGTGAAGCTAAAGGGAAATCCATGAACAATTGAAAGAGTCGCCGAACAGTAAAATTTAAAGGTGTTATAGTCCTGTGTAGCAGTAGGAGCAATTATCAGAAGTGATAAGAGTTAATTGGTACCAAATCACAGTCCAATCACAGTCAAATCTTGATGCTGATACTGAGTGGACATAGGGTCCGCCCAGATTTCTGTGTCCTAGGTGGTCTCAGTGTCTGTGGCCCACTAAGTGAATCCTGTGTGGGAAGCTTCCAGTCAGCAGCAGCTGGTGGGCTTCCCAGTTTTTCCATCTCCTGGGCATGAATTCAGAGACCTTGCTACCCTCCCTGGCAGACTGGAGCACACTGATTTAAAAAAAAAATTACGTCTTGTGACCCAGTATTATACTTAGCCTGTATTTGGGAACTTGTGGGTTATTTCCATTAGGAAGAGAAACTGATGATGGAGTTAGGATTTTTTTTTTAATACAATCCTGTTTGTTTACAAAAAATATACAAAGTCCTGTTTCCCAGAACACAGTAAGAATGGAAAAGCAGGAGATAGTTTCTTTGCTCAATGTTCCAAGCCTCTTTCCAGCCAGCACTCTGCCCAAAAGCTTTCTCTCACTTAACTTTTTCTTGGGGTCATGCTACGAATGCTTCTCTGGCCATCTCTGGGGCTTCCTTGCTGCCTTCTCTGGCTGCTTCTGTGGTGTTTCTCCTGCTTCTGTCTCTTACACGGACAGCTCCATCAATAATAAAAATATCCAGACCTATGCATTTGCAATCAATCCTCAGGAAAATTCCTCTGTCCACATAGTTCAGATTCCTGACCAGCAGCCTTGAATGTGGCCTGTGTTTTGGGTGGTGGCTCCTATTGTTTCAGCTATTTTCTTTCCTAAAGGAGCCTTAACTTTTTCTTACATCTATCCTGATGAAGGATAGCTGTTATACCCACTAGCTTCTATGAGGTTTTGCCCAAACCCTAGTATAAATAATAATTAGGGTTCCTTTTATGAAGATTACCTCTTTAGGGTTTGTCAACTACTTTTTGCTTTTTTTTAAAAAATAAGCAAGTATTAATAACAGACCATAACTAGGAATTAACCCTGTTTTCCTAGAAAAACTACAGTATGAATGACCTAGTATAGTATTTTTTCACTAGGTGAAGAAGCCTCAGAAAGTTTAATGAATCTAAGCCCCTTTGATATGAAAAATCTCCTGCACCATATTTTGAGTGGGAAAGAGTTTGGCGTTGAAAGAAGCAGTAAGTTGTCTATTTGGTTGCTTGAATGTATTCTAACTTGTGCATGTATATATTGAGCAAGAGCTATTTAGATGCAGAGTTTATTTTAAGTTTTATAAGCAGCAGTCTCCTCTTTAGAAATGTTTGCTGCAGAGATCCCGATTATGTATGAAACACACGGGTTTAATATCCAAAAACAAACATGCCTGTTATTTTCAGTACCCCAAGTATTATTCTGAACTATAGAATTTTTAATATAGCAATATTGTAAAACCATGTAATCATTTTTGGACACATCTGTGGAAATATGTGATCTTTCCAGACAGGAGGGATAGAATAAGAATTGTAGTGAGATTGCATCAAGCATTTTTATATGTACAAAGAATGGTCTGTTTATAACCTATCTTGCCCCTCAACATGTGTATCAGCCAGGTGACATACTTTATCATGGCAGAGATAGTTTCATTGTTCTGTCATCTCTTCATTTTTGAATGCAGAATAATCCTTAAAACGTAAACTGTTCTAGGATTGGGCTTTGGTGTGGTCATACAGCCCCTGCCACGTTGTTGTGTGGGGGACAGATGCATGGTGTCTCAGTGGGAGCTTTGGGAGACATTGTATTAGATTTAGGCATGGAAGGCCAGATTCCCAGCTGGTGTAAATGAATGAACATCTGGAAGTGTGAGCCAGAGCAACTCCTGCCTTACACCCTTTTACAGGGCACAGTATGTGCTCCCCACTCAGTATAGGCCCAACTGTGCAGGATGTTACAGATGAGGAGGGGAATGGCCCTCTCCCCTCCACCTGTTTAGGGTAGGCTAGGGTTGCTGTCAGGACTAGCCAGGATCACTCTGAGCACAAGGACTAGGTTTGTGTCTGGTCTCTGTGTAGGGGCACAAAAATGAGAAGCTCCTTGTGCCGTGTTCCTACATAAGGCCAGATACAATGTTTAGTGTTGGTTGATTTCACTTATGTGCACACAGTTAGATGATAATTAAGGCTCATTATTAAACTTAAAACATAGATGTGGGTCTGAAACTGGGAGCTGGTGAAAATGCTTGTGAATGGCAAATATTTATAGATGCTAGATGCTATAGTGTTTCCATCATTTGTTCTGGGCATGTAATGGACATTGACAAAGCAGAGCTCTGTCTCCTTCCTACCTAACGACCATTTTTGAAGGTTCATCCTTTCACAGGTCTGCAAATCATGTTAAGTAACTGCACATCAAATTGTTTTAAAATATATATGAATACAGAAAACGTGCACTAAAATTAGGCCATGTCAAGTTCTCAGTGATACGCAGACAGACTTTTAAAATGAGAATGTCTAATGTGACCAGGGTTGAAGGATATTGAGAACAAAAACATCTGGCCTGTCTAAACTTCATATCGATAGTTCCCAGGAATTCCTGGCTCCTAAATCCATATTTAGGCCAAAATATTTGGAAGGGTTGAGCACTCAAAAAACCCCACTGAAGACATTGGGAGCTGCAGATTCCCACTAGCTTTGAAAATTGGGCCAAAAATATTTAAATGTCTAAATATGGATTTAGAAACCTAACTTTAGGCCATTCTGATTTGAAAGTTTGACTTATGCTTTTAATCTTATTGGAAATAAAGAGATATCATGGAAAGTGCATAGTCCTGAGATACAAGGTGTTTTTCCTTTAATTTCTACATACAGTTTTAAGTTGTATTCTTATTATTACTTAAACATAGCTACGTTTAATCTAGAAAACTGCCTTGTTTCTTTCTTTAGTGCGGCCTCTAGATTCCTCTACCTCCAGCCCTGCAATTTCTATTCATGAAGTGGGGCACACTGGAGCAACTAAAACAGAAAGAAGTGGCATTACTAGACTGAAGAGTGAAATGAAACAGGTGGGAGGATCTCCTTTTCTGTGCATTCTTTAAGCAGCACAGGATTTATGAAAGTCATTTTTTAAACTCAGGAAACAAAACTGATTTTTTTTTTGTTTTATCTAGTCCCTATTACATTCATGGTAAATTGCAAACTTTTCCTATCTGTTTTATTATTTGAAGTAGTAGTGGCTGTTTAAAAAAAAAAAAAAGGGCGGCGGGGGGGACGGCCGGGAGGTAAGGAAATCAATTTTTTTTCCAAACCATTTTCCTTTTTGGTTTTAATTTAAAATTCTTAAATTAGCACATTTCAACCAGCTCCTGGTTTGAAGCATTAAGGGCACCTGACAGACCAAGTTCCCATAATTCTTTCTTAGGTAAAGATTCCATTTGCATCAAAGTAAAGATTTGGCTCAAACAGTATTCATGCTTGTATTTTACACCTCTGTTTTTTCTGGCATACAAATCTTTAATGTCTCAGGTAAAGAATGTCTCAGGTAAAGAACTCTGTTTACTTTAGCAAATGGTAGGTTGGAAGGCAAACAAAGAGGCTTTTTCTTATCTCAGTAGGCAGAGGGATTGGTGAGCTACCTCCCCATTAATGCAGTAACATATGTACTGTATAAATAAGATACCAAGACAGCTGGAGGAGTTTTTCTATGCAGATTACTAGATGCAAACATCTTTTCTGGGAACAGCACATTCAATTCTTATTTACTTTGGCATGTAAATGTAATTCTTAAACCAAAACAAATTTGTCTAATGATTTGGCCTAAATAAATAAGTCCTGATTTAATTTCTGAGTATAGCCTCATCCTGCACTGAGATCTGCAACCAGGGATCTTTACTCTCCTCCCTCGCCTCCCCCCCGAGTCCCTCCATGCAGATGTAAAGATACACTCAGAAAAGAAATCTTAGATCCATTTTTCATGTGTTTCTGCGTAGGAGGGACAAGAGTCACTATCCAGTGAGACCACTGGGACTCTTTTTGCTAATACATTTTCTCATGCAGCAAGTGAGCATATGGGAAGATACAATAGAGAACACAAACCAGATTGTTTTTAAACTGTTTTAGGTTATTTTTGTACATTTGTTTAAATTAATTGCATAACTAATTTTTGATTCCAGATGAATAGGAGGTCATCTGCTGATGAAAAGGTGAAATAAATCTATATGTTCATAAGAATGCATGTTTTCCTCCCTCACTACTGAATTATGTACACTTGTCCTAGAACTAAGGTAACTAAGAGGCTTTTTGTACGCTGTGAATACAGAACACTTTAACATTCAAGTAGTAAATGATCTAATTAATATGGTGCAGTTTTGCCTGTGCTACTGCTGCTAGTTTGTTGTTGTGAGCAGAATGACCTATGTTCCAGTCTCTCCAGAGGTCTAGCAATTTATATCAAATTTAGAGTGTGGATATCAGTCACATTGCAAGTTGTGAATATCTGAGTTAATTTCCTTTCAAGTAGAGAACACATTATAATGTCCTGCCTTTTAGAATACCTGACTGGCCATTAGATGGCAGCATTATATTGTTCTACATAGAGATGTAGCACAGTTGCAACTTTCTGTAGAAATTTAAAGGTGGGAAAATGTTTCCTGAGATTAGTCACTTTAGAAGGAGAGGTGCCATTTCTGCACAGAAAAGGAGTTGAGTGGCTTCTTTCCTGCTGAGGAGAGTTGACCTTTTTCCATTCATGTTGATTCCCAGTAGGTTTTGTTGAGCCATCAGGAATATTCAACCTTTTGTATCGGGGAAAAACCCCGACTCTTAAAGACATCAGTTTGACGGTGAAGGTTTTGATTGTTTTGACCTTAGACTGTTTCTATATTGGAGCTGATTTTCAAATGTCCTTAGCACCTCCAGCTCCAATTATTGATTTCTTTGGGTGTTCCATACTTCTGAAAATCAGTCCCAGTACTTTTACAGCTTATCTGAATCATTATTGTTTAATCAAAAAGAAAGCTATTAAGAAAATACCCTTAGGTGCTAACCAGCATCTACTCATTTCTCTTGGAAAACTGCCTCAGTAGTTTTGCTAAGCATTACCGGCTTGGCTAGCAACCTGCATGATTTGATAGCATGGTATAACTTTCTTTCTAGCACTAATATAAGGTAAGGGATGCTGAAGAGAAAATGTAAGCTTGCAATATCAACCATGCATCGTGTGGATGCAGCTGCATTCTTTTTTAATCTCATTTGGGTTTTTATGTCTTCGTGCTATCTGAGGTAGATTCTGTGGAAAGCTTCTGATAGCGTAGTAAGAGATTAATGTAAAACTCTGAAGATCGTTAAACATAAAGGGTCTAATTGTGATTTCACTTTAATGTAAATCAGGAGTAACTTCCCTGATTTCAATGAAATTGTACCAGTGTGAGAGCCCATTTTGACCCAAAGAATGGTTCTCTCTTAAGTAAATGAGTTTAATTTTTATTGCACATTTGTTCCTTTTCATGCATGTGTCACTTCATCTTGTTTGTCTTGTCATGACTGACTGACTTTTTTTTTTATTTCTGTTTTGTAGTTCTTTTATGGGGGCCATTCCATGTCCAGCAGCATGCATGCTTCCAGGTTCACGGTAAAATACCATTCAGAAATTTGCAGTCTGTTTCTTTTCTCCCTCTGCAGGGAGTCTAAACGTAACTTGCAGCTTTTCTTATGTGAAATGCATGTGTTTTTTTTAAACCCTAGCTTTTTGTTTCATTCACCTTCATGGAGAGCCAGTTCTTATTTCTGGTCTTTTATAACAGAAATCTTATTTTCCACATTCTTCTAAATTTTCAGTGTTATGATGGATTTATTTCAGAATAGCAGCCGTGTTAGTCTGTATCCGCAAAAAGAACAGGAGTACTTGTGGCACCTTAGAGACTAACAAATTTATTAGAGCATAAGCTTTCATGGGCTACAGCCCACTTCTTCGGATGCATATAGAGTGGAACATATATTGAGGAGATATATATACACACATACAGAGAGCATGAACAGGTGGGAGTTGTCTTACCAACTCTGAGAGGCCAATTAAGTAAGAGAAAAAAACTTTTGAAGTGATAATCAAGATAGCTCAGTACAGACAGTTTGATAAGAAGTGTGAGAATACTTACAAGGGGAGATAGATTCAATGTTGTAATGGCTCAGCCATTCCCAGTCCTTATTCAATCCTGAGTTGATTGTATCTAGTTTGCATATCAATTCCAGCTCAGCAGTCTGTCGTTGGAGTCTGTTGTAGCCCACGAAAGCTTATGCTCTAATAAATTTGTTAGTCTCTAAGGTGCCACAAGTACTCCTGTTATTTCTGTTTTTGAAGTTTTTCTGTTGTAAGATAGCCACCCACAGGTCTGTCATTGAATGGCCAGACAGGTTAAAGTGTTCTCCCACTGGTTTTTGAGTATTATGATTCCTGATGTCAGATTTGTGTCCATTAATTCTTTTGCGTAGAGACTGTCCGGTTTGGCCAATGTACATGGCAGAGGGGCATTGCTGGCACATGATGGCATATATCACATTGGTAGATGTGCAGGTGAACGAGCCCCTGATGGTATGGCTGATGTGATTAGGTCCTATGATGATGTCACTTGAATAGATATGTGGACAGAGTTGGCATCAGGCTTTGTTACAAGGATAGGTTCCTGGGTCAGTGTTTTTGTTCAGTGATGTGTGGTTGCTGGTGAGTATTTGCTTTAGGTTGGGGGGTTGTCTGTAAGCGAGGACAAGTCTGTCTCCCAAGATCTGTGAGAGTAAAGGATCATCTTTCAGGATAGGTTGTAGATCTCTGATGATGCGCTGGAGAGGTTTTAGTTGGGGGCTGAAGGTGACAGCTAGTGGTGTTCTGTTATTTTCTTTGTTGGGCCTGTCTTGTAGGAGGTGACTTCTGGGTACTCGTCTGGCTCTGTCAATCTGTTTTTTCACTTCAGCAGGTGGGTATTGTAGTTTTAAGAATGCTTGATAGAGATCTTGTAGGTGCTTGTCTCTATCTGAGGGATTGGAGCAAATGCGGTTATATCTTAGAGCTTGGCTGTAGACAATGGATCGTGTGGTGTGTCCTGGATGGAAGCTGGAGGCATGTAGGTAAGTGTAGCAGTCAGTAGGTTTCCGGTATAGGGTGGTATTTATGTGACCATCGCTTATTAGCACAGTAGTGTCCAGGAAATGGACCGCTTGTGTGGATTGATCTAGGCTGAGGTTGATGGTGGGATGGAAATTATTGAAATCATGGTGGAATTCCTCAAGGGCTTCTTTTCCATGGGTCCAGATGATGATGATGTCATCAATGTAGCGCAAGTAGAGTAGGGGCGTTAGGGGACGAGAGCTAAGGAAGCGTTGTTCTAAGTCAGCCATAAAAATGTTGGCATACTGTGGGGCCATGCGGGTACCCATAGCAGTGCCGCTGACTTGAAGGTGTATATATTGTCCCCAAATGTGAAATAGTTGTGGGTGAGGACAAAGTCACAAAGTTCAGCCACCAGGTTAGCTGTGACATTATCGGGGTTACTGTTCCTGATAGCTTGTAGTCCATCTTTGTGTGGAATATGATGGATTTAGCTACTTGACTAGGAGCTGCGTGGCTAAATCCTGTGCAGCCCTGAACATTTAATGGTAATGTGGAAATATAAGTTTAACCCAATTTATTCTCAGGGGGTTTTTTAGTTATATAAATTTTGAATTCATAGGAGGAAAGAGATAATAGTACTGGTTAGAGCAAAGTGTGGGCCAGTTTCCACATATTGTAATATCTTACCCTTCTATTCCACCCCTGTTGGGATAAAACTGAGGAGTAATTTTGTCTACTAGGACTTGGATGAAATTCCCTTCAAATTCACTTTTTCTTCTCGATCTAAATAAGAGTTTGAAATTAGGCCTGCCTTTTCATCTGAAGGATAAAGCATATTAATTCATTGTGTCAGCTGCTCCTTCACTCCCAAACTCTCCCAGTCTGCATAGACAAATAGCCATACAAGTAAAATGACAAATGTCCAATGTTAGCTATCTTAGATGGTAGGATAACAATTAACACAGGGCCTACCTGTACTGCACCCAAAGACCAATTGACTTCACTGTGAAGGCGAGTACATAGCTGCTGGAACTAGGGGTGCTGGGGGTGCTGCCACACCTCCTGGCTTGAAGTGGTTGCCAGGGGCTGAAGGGTTTACAGTTTGGATCAACATCTCTCAGCACCTCCACTATACAAATTTTTCCAGCACCCCTGGTCGAGTACAGTTAAAATCTTCAATATTAGTAGCTGAAAGGTTTCACTTTTATGGGCTCCTAATTCATATCCTCAAGGATAACTTTGCAAGATCTTTAGTTTGTTTTAATACTCAAAAAATAGAATGTTTCTTCATTTCCAAATAACTGTCAAATGTGACCAACTAGCCTTAATAACTTGCTGCACTTTGAACCAAGTGCTGTACACGCTGGGTGCAATACATCCCTTTTCAGCGGGTTTGCACCAGATGTAGGCACCATTTACGACCTGGGAGGTTAAATGGTACATAGGATTTGGGCTGGCCACTGTGGACAGGGATAAATATCACCCATTCTGAATATTGACAAAGATTACTGGTCCAAATCCTGGTCCAGTACAGGAAGATGAATTTAAACCCATGGCTTTTACTAGTGTGAATTTCTTCTCCAGCCAGCCATCTTTCTTCAAGGCCTTTAATGGAGAGATCTTCAGCAACCTCTGCTCCAATTAGGCTCTCACTCTTGAGAGAAAGGAGCTCTTGTCCCCTTCCCACCATGCCTTGCTCTAGTAACCTGCCCAGATGCCCTCTCCACTTCAGGCCCTCAAATTCTCATCATGCCGCAGTGGACAGCAGAAAGCTGAAACTGGGCAATGCTGGACCTGGAAGCGTCCCTTCAGTGTCTTAAAGGGACAGTAAACTCCATTACTCCCACACTCACCCACCCCTTGTGGTTTTGGCCAGTGGATCCATGTGTACACAGACCCACAGTGCATGTTACGCCTCCCAAACCCCATGGATATTGTACAATGTACCATCTCAAAACACTTTTCTGACACAGGCCGTGTACCTCTTTGTGGTTTCTCCCTGGCCTGCCTGGTTCCTGCACAGTAGGTGTGTTACTTTTCAGTCCTTCTGCACCAATGCAAAGAGGGACCGAATTTGGCCCATATTCTCAGTGCACTTGATTCAAATGTAGTGAGTTATTAAATGAGATCTGGATAAACTGCTTAGCCAAAACAGGGACAAATGAAAGAAGTGTCTATGCACACAGTAATTACTTCAGCACTGGCACTCCTGCTGAACTCCTTCATTACTTAAATGTCATCTCTGCTGAATTGGAGAAAGAAAGCTTGACTGTGCATCAGTCAGGATGCTGTACAAAGAAAATGAACATACTGCATCAAACCAGCAAAGGTAAGCTGGTTTGGGGGTTTTTTTGCATTAGAAGGAAAAGCCATTGAGTAGGTATATCACGTTTTAGAATTCACGTCTGTAGTTTTCTAGCATTCTGATCCTGCAGACCTTACTCTGGCTAAACTTCCACAATCTTCAGTAGCAGTTTCCTTTGAGAAAGGACTGGTGGGATCAGGCTGTCAGTGAGCTCCTCTCTAGGCAGTACTCCAGGCGCAGTTATGCCTGGCCCTGCATGGGTGTGCAAGAGTGGGCAAGGAGCCTTTCCTACCTTAATACAGAACTGGGCACAATCCAGTTGACTGGAAGGTTTATGCAAGTCTAGAGCCACAGCTAGTGCAAGACTCTTTCCTCTTTGCACAGGACAACAAAGCTGGTTATATGCATGTGCATCACATAGCATAGTCACTCTATGCTCTTTTTTGGGCACAATACATTCAGAAACTCTTGCAATAGCTCTGCACCACTCCCAATCACCACTGTTTCCTAAAAGGCACCAATTTAGCCCTGAGAGTGTTTAAACAGATGAACTGTGGAAGTTGTCCACACTAGGCAAGAAATCCCATTTTAATCTATGCACGCTGTTCTGGTCATGGATCAGAGCCTGCCTCTTAAGTATTTCCAAGTTAGATTCAAAAGGAAAGTCCTCTGAAATATGAAGATGTCTTTCAAGTCATTAAACTTAGATTTTACATAATTGTCTTTTGCTCTAACAGGCTCATTTGTCCAGTTGGTTGACTTGAAAATGTTTGTGTAAGCACCAACCGATACAGTATAAATCAGCTCTCTTGGTCTAGCAGCAGGAGCCCAGCTATGAAAAGTTGCTTCTTCCTTCCCAAAAAATGGGAGGGACTGCTATTGTTACTTTGATTCCCCCTTTAAGACAAGGGGATACCCTCTAGGCCCCCAACCCCCAGATTGAGTACCACAAAGGATATTTGTAAGCAAGGGGAGAGACGCTTGCTCCTCTGTAGAAATCCGAGGAAGATGGGAACATTGCCCAGGAGTCCTATAGTTTAGGAGGATTGAATGATTCATGTATTATAAGAAGATTCCAGGATTGCCAGGCTGAGTCAGTGTGAAGCGATGGAAGAAACTACAAGCAGGATTGAGAGCTGTTGTTTAGAATGTCACTAGGTTCAATCCTCACTGGGCTCCATGAGAACAAGATGGAATGTTGGCATCCAAAGGTTCTATGGCAGTTAGAATGTGACAGTTGAGCAGAGGAGGTGGAAGTAACAGCCACACGGACTAACAAAAAGGGGGTGGTGCTTCCAGCTAGGGGGCAGCCCTGTGTACGAACTTTGGGGAACAAGTACAAACAGCAACATGGCTCGTTACAACACACAGTGCATGGAAACAATAGCCCCTCAAGATTGCCTACCTACGTGTCTTCACTATCTGATTTCCAATTCACTAATACACTCTGCTTTGTGGTGTTAGCATGTTTACTGCTGTGGTGTTTTGTGTGTTTCCCCTGCTGTGGTGTTCGGCAGAATAGTACACAAATGTACTCGTGTGAAGGGCTGCCACAAGTACTAAAATAATCTGATTCCAAGCTGTACAGAATTGGGCACAAGGGTAAACAGTTCCCATGTGTATCGCAATATGATGGCACTGTTACCAGGACCACTCTGAGCTTTGACCACCTAATGCCAGGAAAGCAAGCTACCCGTGCTGGCCATAGAGAGGCTAAAAGAAGGAAAATGCTATGGGAAAATAATCAGATAGAGAGCAAAGGTGGTGGTTTACTTGGCCTAAATGCCATACCCGTATGACAGCACTGGCTTTCATCTACTGATAGTGTATGTGTGATTTATTGAGTAGTCCCATGTATCAAAATATGGGCCCTTGTCTCTCTCAACCTATGATGCCCTTTGCAGTGCATTCCTTTAAATGGGTGGCTTTTGCTTCCCCAGGCTGAAGAATGCCAGAGCCATTCTTATGCAAGAAGGAATGAGGGCTTCTAATGCAGAACACGTGATTTCCACTGACCCTGGAAATAAGAATTTAATGATGGTGCCCCAACTTTACAGATAACAAAGAGCAGTAATCTGTTTGCCCAATTTGCTCATGATCAAGCCTGAAAGAGTAAATAACAGTGAAATCAAGAGTAATAATGACAGCATTCAGGATATAAGTCTGACATGTGGAGAGATATAATATCTCAGGGGTCGGCAATGTTTGGCACGCGGCTTGCCAGGGTAAGCACCCTGGCAGGCCAGGCCAGTTTATTTACGTGCTGACGCAGCACGTTCGGCCGATCGTGGCCCCCACTGGCCGCGGTTCGCTGTCCCGGGCCAATGGGGGCGGCGGGAAGTGGCGCGGGCGAGGGATGTGCTGGCCGCGGCTTCCCGCCGCCCCCATTGGCCCGGGACGGCGAACCGCGGCCAGTGGGGGCCGCGATCGGCCGAACCTGCCGCGTCAGCAGGTAAATAAACTGGCCCGGCCTGCCAGGGTGCTTACCCTGGCGAGCCGTGTGCGAAACGTTGCCGACCCCTGTAATATCTTATATCTTCAATTATCATTTCTACAAGATAGATTCTGACCCCTGTAGCTTCTTGCAAAAGTGCCTTCCTGAAATTACGGACCCATCATTTGTCTTAAAACACAACTGCAGATCCTGTAATCTCTTTCACACCAAAGGCTGTGGTGCAAAGAATTTATAAGGTCTGCAGACATGCTTGGCAGAGCTGGTAAGTTCCACAAACCAAATAAACTCCTGTTCAAGAAAGTTATACACTCAGCTGGCAAGACCAGTCGAATTTTTAAAATTCCAGGAAAGGTCTGATGGGGGAAATGCCATTTCTGCTCCTTATGTCTCCCAGGGATTACTGAGATGGTCCAATGGAAGGTCTCCTCAATGGGGTATGAGGGCATTCCTTTGCCTAGCTCTAGCAGTTAGCCGCAAAAGAAATCTGTATTTGGGTATCAGGAAACTGGAAAAAGTCCAAGTTGGGATAGTTGTCCCATATACTGCACTAGAGGGGGCAGAGAAGCAATCCAGATATTTGTCAAATGGACAGATTAACAATCATCCCTTGACCATGGATGGCTGGATCCCTCTCCATACACATATACTATGCAGTGTGAGCAAACAAATCTACTAATCTGTTCTGTTTAGTTTAACCATTTTTGCATGCCTGTGCCCTTTTCATAGTATACCTTAAAACCACCATTGAGCTTAGAACATATTTACAAAAAAGTTACAATTCCTTCCTACTACTTTTAGCACTAAAGTTTATCTCTAGCCAAATCCCCAATATATATTTTGATCTCAAGCTAAGGAAAGTCCAGCCTGTTTAGTTTTTGAATGGGAGAGCAAGGGGAAAATAGCCGGTGCTGCCAAGTCAGAAGTGAGGCATTTGTTCCCAAGTTTAAGTACTTTAACAGCAGTGCCACTTAGAATTAGGATTCAGTCTGTGTGGTTGCTCTGTCAAGTAAAGACATCCCCTCCCCCCACCCCAACCATGATAGAAGACTTTTCTAAACTCACTTTATTAATTGGGTCAGATGAAGCTGCAATGTCAAGCTGATTTTGTTTTGCTGACTGCTCATTGGTTCATTTTGAAATTGAGGCAAATAAGTAAAATGTGAAGAGATTTGTTGTGAAAGAAAAACGTTTACCTTATCCTGTCAACGTCTTCAAAAGAAATCAGTCAATATTCACTAAAAACTGCATTGAATTGAAACTAACAGAGTGGTGTAACATGCAAGAGTGGGTGCTCTCATGTTAACATGTTGTAGTTACTAAATGGTCTGTCTCTTGCAGAGGGGCAGTATTCCATCATCTCCCACTAGGACTTCATCTCCTACAGGGTCTACTGGAAATGACATCAGCTGGGGTGATCGCCAAGGGCAATGGCTCCGCAGAAGAAGGCTTGATGGTGCCATTAACAGAGTTCCTGTAGGGTTCTATCAAAAAGTATGGAAAATCCTTCAGAAGGTAAGTTAATAGTAGTAGAGGGTGTACAGTATCTTGGGAGGCTGGTATTTCAGATGGAATATTACTGTGGTCAGGAAAAACTATAATACTTCGTGGAATATGTCTGACTAATACACAAGAGCTCCATTCACATGTGCTCATGAATCAGTTTGTCAATGTATTTCCTCTGAAAACCAGCACTAAACTGCAAACGAATGATTAAATTCTACAGTTTCACATTGTTCCCCATCTTAAACAGGTCATGGTCATTAACACTGGAGGGCTCACAATCTGCACATCCTCAATTCAAGAAGATAAGTCGGTAGAATAGGAAGGGTTAAATAAGTAGCTATGTTTCTTTAAAATGTCTGAGTTCTACTGCTGGATTTCATAAGGGCTATACTATTTTTTAAACCAATTTTTAGTTTGCTCTACTGTCACTGAAAATAATCCCTGCAGTTGCTCCTGAGTTTAGTAATATGGTGCAGTAGCTGAACTTGAGAATGATTTAAGAAACAGGGGAACATGAATTCCAGTTGACTTCAATGAGATTAGTCACTTGCTTTTGTTTATTGCTGGATTAGGGCCAGAGTGTTCAGCACCCAGCAGCATTGAGCCGTATTGAGTACTAAAGTGGAGGTAGGAATATATGCCATGAGTCTAGATAGCTCACAGTTGTGCAATTCAAAGCAACACTCTAAAATACAGGCTTAACTGATGCCAGCAAAGACACAAGTCTTTTGTGAATTCATCCACTAGGTTTATTAAAGGGACACTGCCAACTTAAATTGCCTTTGTCTGAAATGTACCATTTTTACAAATAATACCTAAAGTAACTAAAACTGACAGATCAGAGGGAAAACTGTTCAAGTTTTCCTTATGGATGACAGCATTTTTTATAATCAGTGTCACAGTTTCCCATGAATAGTCGGTCAGTTTCCCTTGTTGTTTGAGTGACTTCTACACAGCGACCATGGAAAGGAAAAATATTTAAAAGATAGCAAACTACAATTGTAAAATGACTGAGGTCATACTTAATTTGCAATATGGTGGAAATTGCGGATTCGACAATATTAGGCTTCCACCATCATTTTGATTTTAATTAGCTCACTTTCCTGAACTACTGTACATGTAAGGTGGTTTTTGGGTTTTGTTTGTTTGTTTGTTTTGGAGAATCAAATAGAATTTTATTTAGTCAAATTCAGCCTATATTTTCCTTTGCTCATTATCATCCAGTTATTCTTAAAATCCCTTTGGACAATTCTTAATACCTCTCCCTCCTTGGTGTTTTCAGACTTCAGATGCCTAGATGACCGTCATGCCTTAGCCAAGCTACATGTATTTAGTTTTTTTTAAACTCTTTCCTCATATGCCAATTTGTCTAGCTCCTCTGTAGTTTTTGTTGCCCATTTTGAATGGCACTTTTCATTTACTGATATTCTATTCTGGTGCTCCAAGTCATATATCCTAAACTAAGTGGTGTTTGACCCTAGAGCAAGAGAGAGGGATCTTCACTTTCCTGGTCCATAGCAATGCTTCTCTGTTGGTGGGCTTATAGTTTTTTTACCCTCCTCTAATTGTCCTTTCGTATTGCAAGCTCATATCTAATTTGCTGTACTTTCACCTTTAGATGTCTCCTGCTGTTACTGCTTTCCAAGTACCTCCCTCCCACTGAACAGTTGTGTTTCAGCTTAAGTGTGGCATAGGGTTATTTATAGCATCCAGTCTTTCTCTCCAATAGTTTTCTTGTCATCTGATGAACTTTTTGGGACAAATGAAATAACATTTTATATGGGTTCACTGTTTTTAAAACTTGTCAGACATCAGAACAGCTTTTCCAGGAAGAATTTAAAACTCAAAAGGAATACAAGATTCCAGATATACTTTTAAGGATTGTGTTTTTAATCAACACTGATTTTTTTAAATTTTTTTTTAGTGCCATGGCCTGTCCATTGATGGCTATGTCCTTCCTTCTTCAACTACAAGAGAGGTATAGTAAATAATAATATTAATGGGGTCTTTCCACGATTTTATGATAAGTTGTATGACTCTCAAGCACACGATGTAACAGGATCATTGGAGAAAACGCTTTGTTTTAAAACATTTAAAATCTAAGCTTACAATGGAAGTTTTACAGTTTGAATCTTAACTAATAGTTCTGCTGAATGTATGAGTGATGGATGCTGTAGGGCAGATTTTAATCTGAGATCCATGATGTTCACAGATGCAAGTCTTGAAAATACTAGGCTTTCCCACGACAACATAAGATTATGTTTAGAACATCTGAGGTTTGCATGTGTTAGTATAATTTCTATGATGTGAGCCTCATTCACTTATTCAACATCACTTTTAACTTGTATCCTTTTCCCTCTGTGCATTTAAGAAAATGAAGTTATTTTTAACCACAGGCAATGAAGTATCAGAGCTCTGCACCTGCAGTGAGTTGATCATTAATCTTGATGGCACATTCTGAATTTAGAAGCAAGATTTCCCATCCTTGACCTCTGGATGCAATTTTCCTAGAAAATAGCAATAACGTAACATTTTTTTGGTGGCTAATGTGCAGTCAGTCTTTTTCTCTTAATTTTCCCTGTTCAAGTATTAATTTTTTACTAAAGAGAGGTTAAAGTTTACTCAGTTCTGTTTAAGTATTAAAACAGAGGGTGGCAAATACAAAAGGGAATAGAAGCCGAGTTAGGAAAATTAAACAATTTGCTGAAATTAAACAAAGACAAATACCTGCTTAGAATTCTGTGACTGCAGACAATATTCCAGCACTGTGGTTATAAAAACAAATACGAATCACAGACATGTGGCTGACCCAAATTTTGCCTTTTTAAACCTTTGTTCTTTCTTCATATAATTTTTTTGAGCTGTTTCAATCTGAGAGAGCAAGTGCTAGAGTCTTGCTTCCTTTGTGTGTTGCAACTATCCATCAATAGGACTCAGTGATTCCAAGTGATTCCCTTGTCAATGTAGATCATTTATGCTACACATAGATGTTTTATTTTAGTTTTCCCTTTCATTCACGATCCTAAACTTTGAAGAGACCCACCTACCACCTCTCCCACCACCTGAACCACAAACAATCTTGCATGTTAGGACCTTGACGCAGTATGATATAGTGTAATGATGCTCTGAGCCAATAAAACAGGGAACCAAGTCATAAGGCTACCGAGCTGTAGAGTGAGTAGGTTAAATTATTGTCTCTAAACCTTTCCACTTGCCTGTTTCTCAGCATCTGGAGAGTAACTGTTTCACAGATTGCAAACTGTAATCATTCTTGTCAATTGAAGATATTTGAGTATGTTCCCTCCAGGAAAAGAGAAGCACGTGAATTTCACCCCACCCCCAACCAAAACCCTACAATGCTCCATTCCTGTTTCCACTCTCAGGGATCTTTGATCCCAAAATTGTCTTTCCTTGGATAGCTGTTTACCACCAGGGCTGCTTTGTCTCCAGAACTGATGGTTTTTCTTCACCGCAGGAGCAGACCTTACCTGCTCCTCCAGCAGTTTCCAGGCAGCTCTTTGTTCACCATGATAAAAAACCTTTTTTTCTTGCTCTTAAATGCTACGGTTGATTCAGTTGTGCAATTTGCACAGGTGGCATTACACTTGTGAAATGCAAAATCTTTTTGCAGTGCACTTGGTACAGCAAGCCATGTGTTTTAACAATTTCATGTATGCCGATGACAGTACCTCTTATGGTGTGACTGTCACCCGTACCACTTATAAGGTGGCACCTCACTCATGGGTATATATTAATGAATATCAGTGTAATATTGCTGTTTGATTAAAATGAATACCATCCCTTGTAAAAGCGTAATGTCTGCCTTGTATAGTGTAATACTGCATGATTCTCATATTCTGACTTGTATCAGAGGGGTAGCCGTGTTAGTCTGGATCTGTAAAAGCAGCAAAGAGTCCTGTGGCACCTTATAGACTAACAGACGTATTGGAGCATGAGCTTTCGTTGGTGAATACCCACTTCGTCGGATGCATGTAGTGGAAATTTCCAGAGGCAGGGATAAATATGCAAGCAAGCGTGAGTCAGGCTAGAGATAATGAGGTTAGTTCAATCAGGGAGGATGAGGCCCTCTTCTAGCAGTTGAGTTGCATATTCTGACTTGTAAGCTTTATTGCCATTTAATTGGTTAAAACACTTGGACAGCATTCACTCTCCTTCAAATCTGTTTTCAGAATTAACAGGATACGGTGAGGATTGGTAGGCCTAAAATTAGACAGTCTGGCTTTAAGTTTACAGATGTATTATACATGCAAACGATGCCATCCTGCCTATCTGCCTCACTCTTGTAAGTATGTAGAGTATTGAAATTCACAACAATCCTACTGAATTCCTATGTAATGCAGACTCCTGTCTGCTCATACAAATAGAGCAGACAAGCAGAATGGAGGCACAGCTCAGTGTGCATATCCCTGTTTGAAACATAGGCATCACTCTATGTTATGGTGCTGGTAACAGCTGCAAAAGAAGATGAAATTGTCTGTGATATTGCAGTCCTTATTTTGTGGAAGTGATAAGTTTCCCCTCCTCCAACATCAGGCTAGTTACAAAAAAGAGGATTCATTTTTAGACCTGTCTGACCTTGACCGTATCTAATTTCACTGTTAATAGGAATCAAACTAAATAAGCATAACTTCCTGAGGCTATCATTTCATGTGACATCTGTACAGCTCTGCCCATGCAAAGTAGGTTGTTCTAGCAGCAATGTAGATATCAATCTTTGGGATAACATTCACTCTTAGCTGGTGATGTGGGTTTTTTTTTTTTAATCTCTACAGTATCTTTGGCGTCATAAACAAAACCTGTGATCCAAAAAGATGCCTACACAAAATAATGTGAGGTTAATATCGTGATCAAAGAATGAATTTGCAAGATAATAAGCATCAACATTCCCATATGTAAGCAATGTGTGTTGACAGATAGTAATAGTGTAACAGACTTTTCTGGAAGTTACAGAATTTTTTTTTGATTGCTAGGCCTTGAGTCTACAAACAGTTTGCAAGTGCTTAGTTTTACATATGCAAGTAGTCCCATTCATTTCCGTGGGACTATTTACATGTGCAAAGTTAAGCACATGTTTAAGTGTCTGAAGGATCTGGGGCCTTATCTTCTTGCATTTATCTGTTTATCTTTTCACTAGGGCTGTCAAGCGATTAAAAAAATTAATCACGATTAATCACACTGTTAAGAATAGAATACCATTAATTTAAATATTTTGGATGTTTTCTACATTTTCAAATATATTGATTTCAATTACAACACAGAATACAAAGTGTACAGTGCTCACTTTATTTTTGATTACAGGTATTTGCACTGCAAAAAAACAAAAGAAATACTATGTTTCAATTCACCTAATACAAGTACTGTAGTGCAATCTCTTAATCATGGAAGTTGAACTTACAAATGTAGAATTATTTACAAAAAAAATGCACTCAAAAATAAAACAATGTAAAATTTTAGAGCCTGCAAGTCCACTCAGTCCTACTTCTTGGTCAGCCAATCACTCTGACAAACAAGTTTGTTTACTTTTACAGGAGAAAACGCTGCCCACTTCTTGTTTACAATATCACCTGAAAGTGAGAACAGGCATTCTCATGGCACTGTTGTAGCCAGCGTCACATGATGTTTACGTGCCAGATGCGCTAAAGATTCATATGTCCATTCATGCTTCAACCACCATTCCAGGGGACATGCGTCTTTGCTGATGACAGGTTCTGATCGATAACAGTCCAAAGTAGTGCAGACTGACGAATGTTCATTTTCATTATCTGAGTCAGATGCCACCAGCAGAAGGTTGATTTTCTTTTTTGGTGGTTTGGGTTCTGTAGTTTCTGCATTCTAGTGTTGCTCCTTAAGACTTCTGAAAGCGTTCTCCACACCTCGTCCCTCTCAGATTTTAGAAGGCACTTCAGATTCTTAAACCTTGGGTCCAGTGCTGTAGCTATCTTTAGAAATCTCACTTTGATACTGTGGCGTTCCCCTCTGGTGTTACCTGGACCGGTGATTTGCTAGGTCCTTCCAATCCTTGACTCTGGGAGCCAGCCTTACCCTGCTCTGCTGTGAGAACTCCCACTCCTGGGATGTTCACGCACAGCCTCTGGCATGTAAGCTGCTCCCAGCTACTTGCAACCAAATGACACTATGACACTAGCCAATATCTCCGGCCCCAGACACAACCCCAGGAACCTCCGTCTTGCAGTGTCCAGTTATGCCCGCTGGACGCTGCAAGCTTATATGAGTTCGTCAATTTAACAAAGAAATGGATATGTACCAGGCTTGTTATCCCAAGGGGAGTCTCTGACACGCTTCAAACCAAACGCACTGCTTCAGGTAGAATAAGCAAACAGATTTATTAACTACAAAAGATAAATTTTAAGTGATTATAAGTCAAAACATAAGTCAGATTTGGTCAAATTAAATAAAAGCAAAATGCATTCTAAGCTGATCTTAACACTTTCAATGCCCTTACAAACTTAGATGCTTCTCATCACAGGCTGGCTGGTTGCTCTTCAGCCAGGTTCTCCCCTTTGATTAGCGCTTCAGTCGCTTGGTGTGGTGTCTGTAGATGTAGGTGGAAGAGAGACAGAACATGGCAAACGTCTCTCCCTTTTATCTTGTCCTTTCTTCCTTCTTGGCTTTGTCCCCCCCTCCCTTCAGAGTCAGGTGAGCATTACCTCATCGCAGTTCCAAACTGACCAAAGGAAGGGGGGTGACTCACTCGAGAGTCCAACAGATCCTTTTGTTGCTGCCTAGACCAGCGCCCTTTGTTCCTGTGAGGCTGGGCTGGGTTTGTTCCATACCTGCCCTGATGAGATGTGAACTGCCTCTCTGTTCTTGGAAAGTTTTTGCCTGGGCTTGCTGTAAGCCATGAGGATTCATTTTCAGCCTCTTAACTATATACATGAAATTGTAACCTATAACCTTACTATAACATTACTGTAACAATTACTATAACATCACTATAACAACCATGCTCAGTGCATCATGAGCCTTCGGAAGACACCCAACATGATAAACTTTGCATTGGATACCACACAATCATTTTATAAAGATGAACATGGGGGTGTAGGGTGTTCCCCCAAGGTACAGAGTGTCACAGATACTTTCTTTGCATTTTGTGAAATCTGCAGTGAAAGTGTTCTTAAAATGAACATGTGCTGGGTCATCATCCTAGACTGCTATAACATGAAATATATGGCAGAATGCAGGTAGAACAGAGCAGGGGACTCCTCTGCCAAGGAGTTCAATCACAAATTTAATTAACGCATTATTTTTTTAACAAGCGTCATCAGCATGTCCTCTGGAATGCTAGCTGAAGGGGCATACGAATGTTTAGCATATCTGGCACGTAAATATCTTGCAATGCCAGTTACAAAAGTGCCATGCAAATGCCTGTTCTCACTTTTAGGTGACATTATAAATAAGAAGTGTTTGTTTACATTTATCTCCTGTAAATGTAAACAAACTTGTTTGTCTTAGCAATTGGCTGAATAAGAAGTAGGATTGGGTGGACTTGTAAGCTCTAAAGTTTTGCATTGTTTTGTTTTTGAGTGCAGTTATATAACCAAAAAAAATCTACATTTGTAAGTTACACTTTCACGATAGAGATCACACTACAGTACTTGTATGAGGTGAACTGAAAAATATTCTTTTTTGTTTATAATTTTTACAGTGCAAATATTTGTAATCAAAATAATATACACTTTGATTTCAATTACAACACAGAATACAATGTATATGAAAATGAAGAAAAACATCCAAAATATTTAATAAATTTCACTTGGTATTCTATTGTTTAACAGTGCAATTAAACCTGCAATTAATCACGATTAATTCTTTTAATCGCGATTAATTTTTTGAGTTAATTGCATGAGTTAACTGTGGTTAATCGACAGTCCTACTTTCCACTAACCTATCCCCTAACTTTCCAGATGACCCCTTGTGAAATCAAGTTTGCTGTGCATGTGGAGTCAGTGCTGAACCATGTACCCCAGCCTGAATACAGACAGCTGCTGGTGGAAGCTATTCTTGTTCTCACACTGCTGTCGGACATAGAGGTGACCAGCATTGGGGGCATAATCCATGTGGATCGAATAGTGCACGTAGCTAACGATCTATTTCTTCAGGAACAGGTGGGTACAGCAGATTTCCAGTAATATCTGAGGGTGGGGTTGGGAAGGTATTGCATTTGAAACTGTCTAACTCCATTTTTGGTATTTGTGGGGGGAAAAATTCCCTCCTCAAAAAGCAAGTCATGTAAGCATCTTTTGAAAATGTATTCAGAAGATTAAAACCTCCTGCAATTAACGAAACACAGTCTCTTTTGGTGCAGTTTTACAGTTATAGCAGGGGAATGTTCTCTCAAGTCTAAATATCTGTTTAAAATCACTTTTTACATCACCAGAATACTAAAAACCAAAGGGACACTGTTTAAGTAGAGATGGAAAAAATAGCTAGTTGTGTGTTACCAGAGAAATGCAAAAAATAAGGTCCATAAAAGAGAAGTTAAGAGAACTGAATTAGCATAGGTAGAGAAAAAGGTTCTAAATAACCTATGTTGTCCTACAGTCTCTGGAAAGGAATTCGTGAAGGGAGAACTGTTTTCCATATTCAGTGCAGATACAATAGTAGTCCTAGTCTAGGATTTATTTTTAAGCTTAGTAATTCTGATCTGAACGTGGATATCTGATTTTTCTCCTCCCCTCCTTTTTATTTTCCCCCTCTCAGAAATCACTTGGAGGAAATGATGACTTCTTGGAGCGAGACCTCGCCACAGGAATTTGCCACTTTTTCTATGACAGTGCTCCAAGTGGGGCATATGGAACTATGACATACTTAACGAAAGCTGTAGCCACCTATTTACAGGATTTCCTGCCTAGCACAGGCTGCCTGATGCAATAGGCTATGCCTCTTGATAAAAAACAAAAGTAAAGATTCAGAAGCTCTTTTTCCCCCTCTCCTCTCTCTTCCCTATCCATATCTCTTTCAGTTGGTGAACATATATCTTTCACTCCACAGAATTTAAACACCACTCATCATGTGTGAGCACCAATCTGTAGGGGAGGGCTGAACAATGAAGATGGAATTTGGCCTAATTCCAGAACTATGAGAAACAATTACAATGAGTGAGGCCTATTCTGCCCTAAATGCAATGTGCAATTTAAAGTAAATTATGTAAGAATTATGCACTTATGCCAAGAGGAAAATAATTAGTGTAGAGATCAAAAAATATAAATAGGGAGATGCACCTCTGGCATAAATTTCCCAACTACAGAGAGTGTATTTTTTTTGTATATTGGAATTAATGAACTCTCTTAAGCATGGCTTCTGTAAGTTGATGTTGTGAATAGTTAAAGCACAGTTTAGTGTTATCCTTCTCTGATTTATTCAGTTTCCAGGTGATACCCAGGCATTATTTTTAATACACATTGAGCCGGATTCTGATCTCCATTACACCAAGGTGACACAGGAGTAACACCAATGAAGTCAAGCATGAGATCAGAATTATGGCTTTCATAAGTTGGTAGCCTCTCTCTGACGACATAGCATCTGCCTTGGGGAAACCTACATCGTTTGGACCAATGCAGCTTTGGAGAAGCTGATCTCTGACTTCCCCTTTTAACGACAGTTTTATGCTTATAATCGTTCTGGCTAGATGAATAAACAGCTGCCTGTAGATCCAAAAGATACGTTTCCTTCACTCAAGCACTGTTTCTAAATCTTAATATCTTGTCCACTGTAAATGGCCTAGAAGATGAGATACATAAGCATCATCCTTCCAGAATACCATGTGTACTTACTAGCAGAAGAGTTGATGTTGTTTCATGTCTTTTGATTAGACAGATGCTCCTTCATCAAATGTAACTAGAACCATTAGTGTTGTTCTCCCTAGTAGAAAAATCTCTCTCTTTAAACAGCACCATTATAATACTTAGTACCTTTTAATGTGTAGGCTCTTGTTGTTGTATTTGTTTATATTAAATATACAGAGCCACAGTGCTCCCTCCTGTGGCTTAACCCAGGTGAGCTCAAGGTGGAGGAAGACAATGATTTCCCCTTGTTGACTTCCACTGAGGGGTGAGGCTTGCTCCTGTGGAATGGGCTGGTTCTTAGCTAGAGCCATGTTAAAGAGAGGTGAAATAGTACTGTCATTTGTTGGTGTAATTACTGGCCAGTGCACAAGAAACGGTTGGAGTAGATGCCAAATGGCAGATTAGTAAAAGGGTAAGTAGAAACTGTACCATCCAGTCTCTCATTTTTACTTATTAAAAGTGACCTTGAGTGGGATCTTTCCTTAAGCACCAACACCCTGATGAAGAAATGGTCCTAGTGCCGTTAGAACTTTTGAACAGCACTTATTTGAGTCTTTCTACAGGGAAATAGTTTTTCCATCTCATACATTTTAAAATGTTTTCCTAATTCCAAAATGTGTTGACAGAAGGAAAAACAGTATCATCTGCCCAACCCACATGATCTCAATCAAGCTAGGTGGCAGGAGTCAGATTCACCCCCCAAACCTGGGTATATTGTGAGATACTACAGTGCACTGCTGCCACAGCAATGCACATCCAGACGGTATTTTGTGCAGGCTGGAGAGATGAGTGCCCTAGGTCAGAGTTGTCCCTTACAATGTTTTAGGCTTAGGAATTTCCCAAAGAGCAAGAGGATGCACAGCCTTTCTGGATAGACTGTACATGGGGAAGAGGCAGGTGCATGTGTGCATATTACCAAGGCAAAGACTTGTTAATGGTGTAAGGAGCAGGGGTGTGTAGCTCAAATGCATTTGGAAGTCAGTATCTTATATATGCCCATTTGTACTTTTGGTTAGTCTTAGCTCTTCGTTTGTATACATGTGCTGAGCGAATGATTTAGCTCATTTTCTAATTAAAATAAAAAATGTCTCAGTTTAAACAGGGCAAGCCTTACGTTGAAAAGTAATTTATACTGTGTATGCATGTTCATATGTGAGGGACTTATATAAGCTCTTATTTTATTAGATTCCGTATAAAGCTTTGGTAACGTCCCTTTTCACGTGGAGCTCTTTGATTGATTGAGATGCAAGAAGGTTCTCTCTCAAATCTGTTTTAATGTGCTTTTTTTATTCAGTCTGAGACATTAACAGTTTAAAATTTGTAGAACAAGAGAAGACTGCTGAAATCTGACATTTGTATGCTGCTAAATAGAGGTTTAAAATAAATTAGGGCCCACAGCAAAATACTACCCATTTACAAATTTAAATTTGCGTGTGCATGTAACTTTTTTTTTAAAAAGTTACCATTTATAATATGAACTAGCTTGGTATACATGGTTTAGAAATACTGGTTTTTAATCTGTCTAAAAGTGATACTAACACAATCAGTGAAGTGCAGTCATAGGAAAAATACTTTTATGTAATTTGGAAGTCTGGGACAGTTCAGTACAAAAGGGTGAGAGACAGTACAGCGAATTTTGAATTGCAGTGTGACTGGACCAATCACCCATTTATACTTCTAGGTTGACTCACTCATCTGTTGCCTTTTCCCCTGAACTTCTGTTTAAAGGAATATATTAAAATCTGTACCATTCATTGCTGGAATCATTGTTCCTGAAACAGAGCAAACTTAATTGGGTCATGAAGGTGTCTTGTAGCAACCTCTCTGGAGAGGATTCAGATGTGTTAGGGAGTTTATGAATCAACCATTATTGAGTCTAGTGCAGGGGTCGGCAATGTTTGGCACGCGGCTCGCCAGGGTAAGCACCCTGGCAGGCCGGGCCAGTTTATTTACCTGCTGACGCGGCAGGTTCGGCTGATCGTGGCCCCCACTGGCCGCGGTTCGCTGTCCCGAGCCAATGGGGGCGGCGGGAAGCCGCGGCCAGCACATCCCTCGGCCTGCGCCACTTCCCACCGCCCTCATTGGCCCGGGACGGCGAACCGCGGCGAGTGGGGGCCGCGATCGGCTGAACCTGCCGCGTCAGCAGGTAAATAAACTGGCCCGGCCCGCCAGGGTGCTTACCCTGGCGAGCCGCGTGCCAAACGTTGCCAACCCCTGGTCTAATGTGTGTTTCCAGCTAGACAAACTCTTTTTCAGTTTATTTAGGGTAAGCTCATTACCAAAGACTTAATTTGGTTGTCAGGCATCCCCGAGAAGTGAAAAATGAATGAAATGTCCAACTTCTAACTCTGGGAACTAATTTATGGAAAATAAATAAGACAAGGGTAAACAGACACCTCATGTGTCTTGGAAATGAGGGCATTAATGGAATGAAAATAGAACCAACTGAGACCCACTGTTTTAGTTTGACAGGCAGTGCTGTTGCAAGAGCAGACTGCAGCTGTCACGAAGGAAACACCTACACTGCTTCCTTGAAATATCAGACATGTCTGAAAACAGAAAATTGGTCTGAGATGGTGCAGGGACCAGAATAATAAAATGGTACTAGCATACAGTGGGTACTGTATAGTGGTACTAGGTCCAACTTTTGCATGAAGTAGTATTAGGGTTCAGTCTCCATTCATTGAATCAATACTCTTTTTCTCCCCTCTCCCAATTGTATCAAATACTTAACTGTTTAGCGTTGTTAGAATTTTGTTAAGCTTTTACAGTTTAATCATTGGTTCTGATCTGTTGCCTATACTTAGCACTCTTCACTTTCAGTGTGTCTAATCAGTCCTCAGACAGCCTTACAAAATAGTGAGGAAAACTTACTAGGCCAGGCACAAAAATCTATTCATATTAGTTATGAGTTACTTGCTCATCAAAAAAAAAAAAAAAAAAAGCTTGTTACAGGGAAGTAGAATTTTGGAAAAGTTGTTCACAACATCCTTGAAGGTAAATATTATTCATACTTTACAGATGGGAAAACTGAAATAGAGCAATTAAGTGACTTGTCCAAAGCAACAGTCTATGTCAATGCCAAGATAGCCTATCTTTTCCTAAGGATAAGTGGATGTGCATCATCATGAAGTTTACCTCGGCTATTAGTTACAAAGGAATCCATGACAGAAGTCACTAGGACCATTCGCTTCTTTACAGCATAAATGGAGAAAAAAATCAAGGACTGAATATAAACTATCGTTTCATTAATGCCCCATTTCCCCCAGCAGGGCCAAGCCTAATTTAGGGCCTCATCCACTGCCCGTTGAAGTCAGTGGAAAGACTTCCATTGACTTCACTGGGCTGCTAGCTGAGCACTCTTGAAAAATCTGGCTATTAACGTACATAGAGAGTTCAATAGAATATTCCAAAGGGGCAATCTGTATACCTGTTATGGAAACATTTTTGCAGTTTAAGTACAGCAGAAATCTCCACTGGATATTGCCACCCACATATCTATGGATCACTGAGTGTTAAGCCAATGGTGCTGGGCTTGCCACCAATGTCATACAAAATCAGGGCTAGAGGTAGTGTACACATCTGCCACTAACAACTTGTTTTACATACTAAGAGAAATTGATGTACTTTTAACAAGTGTAGTAACAAGTGCTCTGAGAGGTTACAGTAATGGATCTCTTAATATGCATCTAGCCCAGTATCCTTTCTTCCCCATTGGCCAATGCCAGGTGCCCCAGTGGGAATGAACGGAACAGGTAATCATCAACTGATCCATCCCCTGTTGCTCATAATGCACAATATAGACGGGATATGTGTTTTCTGAAGATGTTATTCAGAATGCCCCAGCGGGTCCTCCCAGCAACACCTGCTCAGAGTTGTGTCATGGGCTTACTTTTAAAAAGTGTCTGCTCTCAAGAGAGGACTCCTCCAGGAGAGATTTTAAAAAATGTATTTTAAAAGTAGATCTTAAATACTTCTTTCCTATAGGTGCAGCTCTCTCTCTCCTCGCACTGGAGGAAGGTGTGGACAGCATGTGACCAATATCATTAATACAGCATACACTGTAGGAGTGTAGGTCAATATTGAGGGCAAAAAAATGCATGCTATCCAGCCATTGTGGCTCATAGCCTTGTGTGTGTATATATTATGTCTGTGCTATGATCATCAGTACTTTATTAAAAATTAGAATGCAGTGCCTCTCTTTGCACCAACTGTATTCATATGAACTGGACTATTTTAAGTGTAAAGTTGGACAGTAATGCACCATGATTTACCAGCTGTAAACAGACTTTAGAAATGGTGGCTCAGCAAAGGATGTTACTGCATTTTGGGATTAATTTAAAAAGCTTTAAATGTAGTTATTTTCTTCTGCTCACCAATAAACTCTGCTTTGAGTATCTGAGTTATTCTTCAGTAAAATTAACTCTGGCTAAATGTATTTTTCAAATCCATGGGCTGAAACTTTCTAATTTGTTTTTCACTCTATATGATGATATCTACAAAATTTGTTTTTGGTAGGGTTTCTTTTTCTTTCTTTTCTTGTTATAGAGGACCCCCAAATCCTTTTAAAATTGCACTCAGAACATCACCCTCCATGCACAGCATGAAAAAATATGGGTCCAGCCCTTCCCACTATCAAATGTAGAGGTGGGGGGGGAGAGACATGGGGCTCCCCTTCCTCTAGACAGCAGGACTTGTGGAAGGAGATCCCAGAGCTCAAAGGTGCTGGAATAAGGTTGAAGTGGTTTCCATTATATACAGCAGGCCCGCCATTATATCCCTCGGCCCACGCTGCTTTCCGCAGCCCCCCCCCCCCATTGGCCTGGAGCGGTGAACCGCGGCCAGTGGGAGCCATGATCGGCCCAAACTGCAGATGGGGCAGATAAACAAACCGGCCTGGCCCGCCAGGGGGCTTACCCTGGCGGGCCGCGGGCCAAAGGTTGCCAATCCCTGATATACAGGGTTTACAGTTTGGTTCAATGGCTATCAGCACCCCCCTATACAAATTGTTTCAGCACTTCTGCCAGAGCTCCTCTCACCCAGAAACTGGCAGCATGAAGGGAAGGGACTTGAGCATTTTTTTCCTCTCATCAGCAGCACCTTTGCTTATCCAGGGAAGGGGCTCAGGGCACTATTGCCCGTGACTGAGCATGAGGTGATGAGCTCTCCATTCTCCTCCTACCTCAAAATCCTCCTGTTGAGTGGCAGGAAGCTCCCCTGCAGAGCAAGCTTCTCTGGGAAACTGCTAGGAACCCTAAAGGAGGTGGTATCATGTACCACCTTCAGCCAGCTGACCGAGGACACTTTTCTAGAGTGTGCTTCCCCAGTACCATTGTACCTGCTTGTTTTCTCCCACCATGGGCAATGTGCTTTGCCTCCACCCCCTAGCCCTGGCCCTTATCACTCCATGTGAAGGTTTTCCTCTGTCTTTTGAGCACAAGCTATTTTTAAGCCAACCCCAACTACCACGGGCAGAGTTTTTAACCACCGTAGTGGCAATGTTTAGGGCTAGCACTGATCAGAAAAACCTTGAGGGAACCATTTTCCCATCAAAAAATGCAGTTCTTTTGAAAAGCTTTGTGAAGTTGTGGTAATTCCACCAACATGGCATTTAGGAGAAAATATGAAAAAGTTCCAACAATGACAAAACATTTTGGGAATGAAACATTGATTTTTTTGTTTTGAAATTACTTTGGACAATTACAAATTGTCGAAAGTCAACACTGAAATAAAAAAGCAATTTTCAGAAATTCTCCTAAGGCGTATGTGGCTACGCTTTCAGGTTTTGTTCCAATTTGAAATGAAGCCAAATTTCAAAATCCTCCAGGAAATGGAATTGCCTTTACCTAGCTGTCTCCTGGGACTATTTGGGGGGGGGGGATGGGCACATGTAAGACCTTCCCCTGCCCCCAACTTGACACTTTTATCCATATTTAGCATCAAACTAACCCAGTTGGAGCGTCTGAAATGTACAGAACACACCCCGCCACTCTCTTTATTCTTTATCTGCCTTTGAACCCTCATATTCCAGTGATGGGTGCAGCATAACAACAGACTGACATGCCCAAATGCTATGAGTGAAGTGGGAATTATGATTCCCTTTGATGCAAAACATCCAGTCACTTCAGGGAACCTATTGTCAAGCAGGAGTACTGGTTAAAGTTGTTTACATTTCTGTGTGTTACATACCTGCCATTTGATTATTTTAAATGAAAGCCTGTTGTGACTCCTGATTGACAGCCCATTTTTTCCATAGGCAGGGTCATTTATTAGTGTACTGCAACCTTTCGGACAAATTCCTATTAATTACAGTGTGACAGTTCGATATCACAGAGTTGGGATTTTAGATCCATACCCACATATACTGAAGAGGCACGTACAGCTTCATAGACATATTCCACGGTCTTAAAAACCTTTTGCATGCTATATAGGTGCTGAGGCATGGTATAAAGAACCTGAGGAACATAGACTTCTAACTTTGGAAAGCAAAGTCATTGACATCTGCACATAACGCAGCACCCTACACAGTTGGGATTATTTAGAAATCTGCCTGAATTTCATAAGGTGTCACACAACAAAGCGTTCTTTGTAGTTAGGTACTGCATTTCTGCACCCAAAGGAGAAGATTGTATGGAACAAAAAACTCAGCTCCCAAGATTGACATTCACGATATTTGCTCTTAACAGCCCAAAACAATGTAGCTGAAAGGGCCAAGGAATAGACTGTCACCGGAGCATACTAGGTGCTTTGAGTTTATTTCCAAATTCTTGTCAAGTAACTGGAGGCTTGGGCCTAATTAGGAGGTATGTATGTTTCTAGAAGTGTGAGTATTCTTTTAGTTATTACAAAGGTAAATTTGCATAGAACTTTTAATAAATGCAATTTAAATAAACATTCTCTAAATAAGCTTCCCTAAATCCTGAAGTGCCATGAGGCACAACAGTATCCTAAGAAAATAATGGTAATGTAAATTGGAGGTATGCAGTATATGTTACGAGAGCTCATGAGTCTAGGTTCTCCTCCCTTGTCTGCGCACGTAGGGCTTGAACCAAAGCCCATGGAAGTCAAGCAGGCCCATATGCTGCACTATTTCACATATATTATATCTACTACATTCCCTTCAGCCACTAATTTTAATTCCTCCATCCTCCGCCCCCAGTTAATCGGATAGGATTTGTTCTTTATCTACCTGTTGCTCGTGGTTACCATATAGACTCATGCAGAGCTTAATTTTTGCCAGGGTTGAGCCCCAGCAGCTCCAAGCTTGGCAATTCATAGCCACGGCACCTCTGGGCATGATGTGTCAGTCATGAAAATAAAAAAAAAATTGCTTGAGCCCCGGCACCTCTTTCATTACAAAATAAGCAGTGAACTCACGGAACAGGTTCCCTTACCTCTCTGATGTCAGGTCATGTCAGTTGCCCCATCTTTGGCTGGAGGACTGCAATATTGCCTGGTAAATTGTTGCTTTGGTGCATGTCTCCTCCCTGGAGTCCCTTCACATCTACCTGCGTCAGGTCGTGAACAGATTACTTCCCTTTGGGGTTTCTGCCCCATCACAGACTCTCACTACAGCTCCTCTCTGGGCTGCTTCCCCAGCTTTCTTCACGGAGCTGAACGCCATGTCAGCTTTCCCCCCACTCCTTATAAAGCAGCCCATGCCATATATGAATAGTCCTGCAGTCATCTGAGCTTGGTCACATGTTCCTTTAGTCACATGATCCTGTAACCCCTCACTCCATTTTAGGGCTAGATCTCCCAGAATGCCATTGTTGGGGCTGAACCAGGACTGGCACATACTTGCTTATAATTTCCCTTAAAAGGCCAGTGCACATCCCATTATGGCCCTCATCCTGCAGCTGAGCTCCATGGTTGGATGTCTGAATCCACGAAGGGCCCCAAATGTTAGTCTGTGCAGACAGTGCCAAAGCCATAGATGCTTAGGAACTCTTTTCTCTTAAAAATTCTATTCTTTTAGCAGGGCATGAAGATTAATTCACATGTCAGTCAGTACCAAGCTCAAGGCACAGGAAAGCGATCTAACTAGGAGTGCCAGCCTCTCAAACAAATCTCAGGGGTTAAAACATGACAAATTGGCTGTAATTAAAGCTGCAACGCACAAAACAGGTGCCCTTTCGTGTACATGCTTTCAGTAGAAAACACCTAACAGCAAGGATAGTATGAATGTGTGTGGTATTTTTCAATGATTTCTAGTGCTACTAACTTTATGCCCCCATGCTCTGGAAGTGTCCCAAACAATAGGATGTATATAATCCCAGGCCAGGTCCACACTACAAAGTTAAATTGAATTCATGTAAGTCAATATCAAGCCTCAATTTAAGCAAGTCTATCTTGTGTGTCCACACTACGCTCATTGTGTCAGCAGTGTGCATCCTCACTAGCAGGGCTTGCATCGACGCACAGAGCGCTGCACTGTAGGTAGCTAGCCCACAGCGCATATAGCCGAGTGGAATTTTGGGTTGGGCTTACAATGCCTTATGGGACCAAAACATTGGTGCGGGTGGTTATGGGAACATAGTGTTAGCCTCCCATGATGCACTTACCTCCCTCACTCCCTGAAATCAACAGCAAACAAACCAAGCCTTTTGCACGTCTTTTTTTGTAAGCCTGGGTTACCCACGCAGATGCCATAGCATGATAAGCATGGACCCCGCTCAGCTGTACACTGTTGTTGTGAGCATTACAAACACCTTGCACCTTATCCTGCAATATTTACACAGCCAATACAGGAGCCACCGCACAGAACAATGTGATGGCACGCAAGCAGCCCTGCTCGAAGCCATAAAGTGGAGCAATTCGCAGTTGCTGGCAACAGTCACGCATCACCTTGACACGGTTGAGTGCCGTTTCTGGGCCCAGTAAACAAGTATTGACTGGAGGGACTGCATCGTTATCCAGCTATGGGATGATGAGCAGTGGCTGCAGAACTTTTGAATGCCACTTTCCAGGAACTGTGTGAAGAGCTTTCCTCAGCCCTGAAGTGGAGCAATACTAAAATGAGAGTTTCTCTGACAGTGGAGAAGCAAGTGGAGATAGCCCTGTGGAAGCTTGCAACGCCAGACTGTTACCGGTCAGTGGGACATCAATTTCGAGTGGGTAAATCTACCGTGGGATCTATTGTGATCCAAGTATGCAGGGCCATCAATAGACTTCTGTTAAGAAGAGAAGTGACTCTGGGCAACATGCAGGACATAGGGAACTCCATCACGGCAAAACCATCCACTAACTGCGGTGGGGCAATAGACGGGTTGCATATCCCTATCTTAGCACCAGACCACGTTGCCATAGAGTACATAAACTGAAAGGCATGCTTCTCAATGGTGTTGCAAGTGCTGGTGGATCACAGAGGCCATTTCACCGACATCAAAGTGGGATGGTCGGGAAAGGTGCATGACTGTTCAGAAAGCTGCAAGCAGGGACGTTCTTTCCAGACTGCAAAATAACCGTTGGTGATGTGGAAATGCCAAACGTGATTCTGGGAGACCAGCCTACTCCTTCCTTCCATGGCTCATGAAGCCGTACACAGGCAGCCTGGACAGCAGTAAGGATTGGTTCAACCATAGGCTGAGCAAGTGCAGAATGGTGGTGGAATGTGCCTTTGGACATTTAAAAGGTCACTGGTTTGTTCGCTTACTAGGTTAGACCTCAGTGAAAGCAATATCCCCATTGTTATCGCTGCCTGCTGTGTGCTCCATTATATCTGTGAAACAAAGGGAGAAAAGTTTCCGGCAGGGTGGCAGGTAGAGGCAGACCGCCTGGCAGCCAATTTTGAGCAGCCAGACACCAGGGCAATAAGAAGAGCACATTGAGTTTGAAGACTTTGAAAACCAGTTTCAGCAATGACCCACAGTAATGTGACACTTATGTGTGTTGTTCGTTACCAAGCTGTCCCCTTCATTGCATGTACTCCCCTGTAAACTCCATCCCCACCAATCACTGTGTGTTGAACGAATAAGGAGCCTTTTCTCCTCAATCTGTTAAGTTTTATTATGCACACAAACACTGAGAGACAGCAAAGAAAAGTAAGATAACCTTTTGCCCAAGGTTATCTGTTATATTGTGAGGGGAGAAACAAGGAAAGCTTGCTTACAGATGCACTGCAATAACAATCAAAGGTGTGGGAATGGGAGCCTTCAGGTCCTTGTACCCTCCCCTGCTGTTGAGTGCAAGGGATGCCGAACTTTCCCGCCCCGCCTCATAGGATGTTGTTGGAGGAGGATGTAGAAGTGGGTGATGATGTCAGCAGGTTCAGCATAGGCCGCAGAGGGACTCTAGCATCCAGCTGCCTTTCTTGAACCTCAACCAGACGCCTCAACATGTCTATTTGCTCCCTCATAATCCGCACCATCTCTTCCTGCGTGGCACGCTCTTGTTCTCTGCATGCTCTCCTGTCCTCCCTGTCCATGTCCAGGTTCTCGGACAGTGTCATCCTCCATGCTCTGAGCTCCGTCTTGTCACTCTTAGAGGCATGCATTAACTCACATTGAACATGTCCTCCTGAGTCGTCTTTTTCTGCCTTCCAATCTGGGAAAGTCTGTGTCCCGGTGCGGAGGATGCGCCAACGGACAAGGTCTCAGCTCCAAAGAATGCAAAGCACAAGGGTCGCATTGACAGTGTATACATTGTTTCTGGTGCAAGGATAATTTTTTTAATTAAAAAAACAGCCCTCAATACACTTCACTTCAAGCTACAACATAATCATAACCGCTGGCTATTGCAAGAATCGGTTTGCTGCTACAGCCATGGTGTGTAAGGCCACGAGGCATTGGCGAGAGGTCTTGTGCTGTTGCTTTTGTGAAGACATCCTTGGGATCACAGGTTGGAACTTGAAAAATAGCCTCCTTTCCCCCAGCAACCTGGATGGTGCTTGAGGGCAGGCACCAGTGTAAAGCCTCCAAATAGTTTGTTTTTTTACAAAAGTGACACTGGGTTGCGGGGGGAAGGGAGACAAACAGGAAGCCACCACCCGCCCCTTTTTTTTCCAATACTGCTTGCAATACATGGTGATGCCTTCCAACCACAGCCATTGCAAGCTCAGGAAAGCATGGTTGCATGACCCAGATTTCACCAAACGGGACGGATTACTTGTTGAATTGTTTGCGGTTTAAGGGCTAGCATTCAAAACTTCCCCCCATTTCCTGTAGGTGACCCTATGCGATATCACTCTCCTGAGGGTAACAGAGGCGGCAAGGGAGCAGATGCTGTAAGTGTCTGGGTACAGACCTGTTCCTTATGCTGCAATGCTGGGTGCTGCAATGATGCCAGAAGAGTTAATACTGGAGTGGCATGGGAAAGTGTCCTACCGTGATGGACGAAATAAGGCAGTCCTTCCCAGAAACCTGGAAAGGATTGCAGAGAACCTCCATGAAAGCTTCCTAGAGATCTCCATGGAGGATTCCCGGGCCACCCCCGGGCACATAAGCAGTCTTTTTCGGAGAGCACCCTCTGTGTAGCTGGAGTGGCCACCGATACCCACTACACCTACTTTTTTGTTCAGATTAAACATAAAAAATAATAGCATGTAACCCTTACAGTTTGATTGGAAATGTGTACTCACCAGACATGCCTTCCCCGATATCACGCTCTGCCGCCAACTGGTCCTGTGAGGGGATGGGCTCCAGGGTTAAAAACAGTTCTTGGTTGTCGAGGAGAATGCCTCCTCCACTTGCCTGCCTCACATTCTCCTCCTCCTCAACAATGTTCTCTTAGTTGTTGCTCAAGTTCTCCCAGGGTTCCTGGGAAGTATCCCCAGAACATTTTGGGATAGTGGTGGGATCACTGCCAAGAATCGCATGCAGCTCCTCATAAAAGCAGCATGTCTGTGGGGCATAACCAGAATGACTGTTCACCTTCCTTGTCTTCCGGTACACTTGCCAAAGCTCCTTTATTTTCACGCAGCACTGCTGCATGTCCCTGGTGTAGCCCTTCTCCCCCATGCCCCGTGCAATCTTGGCATAGATGTTAGCGTTTCTTCTGCTGGATTGGAATTCTGCCTGCACAGACTCTTCTCCCCACACAGCAATAAGATCCACAACCTCCTATGTCCTCCATGCTTGAGCACGTTTGCGGCCTTGAGCATCCATGGTCAGCTGTGCTGACAAGCTCTCCACACCGATCAAACAAGAAATGAACATTCAAAAGTTCCTGGGGCTTTAACAGGGGAGTGGCTGTTTCCTGTGTACATGGCTGACGTGCAGTGGAATTGAAAGTGTTCTCCACAGCGGTCACAGCGTAGCACTGTGAGATACCTTCGAATTACACAACACAGTGTCTACGCTATCCCCATGTCGACCCATGGACGTCGAATCAAGCGCTACACCTCTCACGGAGGTGGAGTACAGAAGTCGACTTTACAGGCCAAATAGGTCGGCGGAAGTGACTCGGTAGTGTAGACACATACACATTATTAGATCGACTTAATGCGGCTTATGTCGGCCTAAGTTTGCAGTGTAGACCAGGCCCCAGTTTAAATGCAAGAACTGACGCTAAATTCCAGATTTTTCTTTCTTCTGGAAGGAGTCTGCAGAGTATCATTTTCTTTATAGTACCTGTAAATCACCTGCAGTACACACACCAGGACTTCCCAACTTGGAGATCATGTTAACATTAAGGTGGCCTGTTGTATATTTCCTAACTTTCCAAGTTAGAATGGTATATACTGAAGAAAAGAAAAATAATGCATTATCAAAAGCATCTTCATTCTCTATAAAGCAGAATCTTCTAAAGACACACTGCAACAATAGTCAAAGTAATTCTGCTGCTCTCCATCAGCCTGCTTGAATAAGAAAATGAGGGAAAATAAAAGCCACACACATTTCTATTTGGGATGGTCACTTTTTTATTTTAAAGCCATATTTTTCAATAAAATGCACCTTCTTATATTTCTTACAAGTGAGTTTGCATTTTTGAGACAGGTGGTAGTCAATTTTTAACAGTTTCAAAAAAGAAAAGAGCTCAATTTATCTACTATATTTATATCAGCACTGTAGCAAAGCGCCGACTCACCGGCACGGCGCCTCCTGCTGGTTGTCCAGGAATTAGCTCGATTCCAACCTTGGAGCGCCTCCTGCTGGCTGGTGTCTTCCTACCTGCTTTCTGTAAATCTCCACCACTTGTAGCACTTCAGGTCCCGCGTCCCTCCCAGACCCCGGTGCTGCCCCACATCAGTGTCCCCACACTCTGGGTCTCCCCTCCCAGGGGAACCCCAACCCCCTATACCCACCTTGCCTCAGTGGCTACTGCCAATCGTCGTCTAGCCCCTTCTCTCAGGGGCAAACTTCATTCTGTAATGGCCACTCATCACTGGCAAGGCGGTTTGGACCTGCTGCCTTTCTAGCCCCAGCTGCCTCCTTGCAGCCCTAGTACCTCCCCTGGCCTTTAGCAAGGCCCCAGCCTGGGGACTCACCAGGCCAGAGATCTTCAGCTCTGCCTGCCTTTCCCCAGCCCTGCTCTGCCTCAGGTACCCTGCTTGCTCGCCCAGGCAGCCTGGTCCTCTCTGCTCCCCAGCTGGAGCAAGAGTCTTTCTCCCACTCTCTCAGCCTGCCCTTTTATCAGGGCTAGCTGTGCCCTATTTGGGTCAGCTACACCTGTGGCTGACTACCCAAGCAGCCTCCCTTGGCTGCTTTTAACCCCTCTCTGGTTAAAGTTAGACCGCCCCACTACAAGCACTAAGCACCGAAGTATCTAAACACTATGGGCATGACACAAAGTTTGTTGAAGTCAATTAAAAACAAGACACCTAGATCCTGTACTACTGTCTCAAGCAAAATTCCCATTACAAATAATAAATAATGGGAGTTTTGCTTGGATAAAGAGTACTCTTTTAGGCCTAGGATAGTACTAGTCTATTAATGTGAGTAGACAATTCAAACTGTGAATTGTCAAATCACCTAAAACAGTCAAAATATATAAATGCAAATCTACAGTACAAGCATATTTTACCTCAATTACAACTGAAAAGTAAGGAAATATCTGGAAGATCATTTCCCTCCCATTCTGTTTTCGAGTGCTGTACCACCATTATTTTTTCCAGTCCTATGGTACCGTCCTAGTTCTCCATGCTTGAAAAATAATTGGAATGATTCAAGTAAACTCATGAGTTCACTGCTTTCAAACCTCAGACAAGTGTCATCCAAACATGCTTCTTACTGATACCCCTTCATGCAGTACTCACAAGGTCTTCAGTGCTTCTAACCGGGACTGATCCTTCCAATGAAGTCAATGGAAAAATATTCTTAGACTTCAGTGAGAGTGGGATTAGGCGCCAGTGGCCAGAACATGTTGTTGTTAAAGTAAGACTTCACAAGCTCACCTACAGGCCTTCAGGGCCGGCTTTAGGCACCGTGGGGCCCGATTCGAAGGAGCTGCCGCCGAAGTCCCGCCGCTGTCTTCGGCGGCAGCTCAATCGCTGCCACGGAGGAAGGACCCTCCGCCGAAATGCCGCCGAAGACAGCGGCAACGATTGAGCTGCCGACGACGACAGTGCCGGGACTTCGGCGACAGCTCAACTGGCTGCCGGTGCCTTCGGCGGCACTTCGGCGGAGGGACCTTCCTCCGCGGCAGCGATTGAGCTGCCGCCGAAGACAGTGGCGGGACTTCGGCGGCAGCTCCTTCGGGACGTTGCGGGGCCCGATTCCAGGGAATCGGCTGAATCGCCCTAAAGCCGGCCCTGTAGGCCTTTATTACTCTACTTATCCCCTTTGTATCACACTAGTTGATTCTGCTTTTTTGCAAGCTAATTCTCTGCACACACAAATACTACTTCTTCTGTTAACCCTAATATCACTAAGCAGTCCCTTCTAGAGTGACACTGGCCACCTATTATTCTTTCTTTCTTTTATTCTCTTTCAGAGGAAGTGTCATTTGTTGCAGTTTATGATGGCACAGAATGTTCCAGTATTGTTCCACACATAAATTTAAATACTTCCTCCCACTACACCAAGCTCAGTCATTTTCTTAATATCTCACACGTTGCTTTCTTGGAATCTAAACCCCTTGTATGGCTGTGCTCCATGACCCCATTCCATATGATGTTGAAATCCAAGAACTTTTTCTTTGCTATGTTGAAGCATCTCATGCTCAGTGCCACCAAGCTTCCTTATTACCACCATTTTCTTAGTCAATTCCTCTTTAATAAAATACCCAAGTTATTTATGGAGGAAATCAATGTTCTACTGTGTGATCCATACAATACCAAGAGCAGTGAGGCAGGATAATATACCACATTTCTAATTGCTTTGAAAGCTAAGATTTTTATTCTGATATTGACCACATATTTATGCCCATTCAAGACAGTAACGTACTTTGAGTTTAAACTTAATGGATCTCCATTCTTATCATAATGAGACATATTCAGAAAAAAAACATAAGGGCAGGCTTTTCAAAAGAATGCTTATTAACTACCCTAGCGCATGGGGGAATCAGTAACAAGAGCAAACACTTTCTGTATTTAAATAGTAGGCTATGTATGTAAACAATAGTAAAAGAGGTAGTAGTGAGCTGAAATTATTAATTTATTATCATCATGCAAAATACTAGTTTAAATGTAGAATAATTTCTGTAAATGGGTGTTTCTCCTCTGTTTTCAACCGTAGGATAGCTGGTCTGAAGGATCTCTTTACTTTTCCCTATCAGAAAGGACTTCCTTCAGAGTACATCAATTCTTCTAATCTGTGAGGACTGTTGTTGAGCCGCACAAAGAAGTTCATCTTAACTTCCCACAGGGTTAAAGGAGCTACACTGGCAGTGATCAAGTTCCCAATGGTCAGGCGATAAAGAAACAAGGACTGGAATCAAACAAGTTGCTAATATGGCAGTGTTCTGCTCTACCATCAGGCAACCACCCCATAAGAAGGATGTTAAAGTTTTTCGCCTCTTCTCTCTCATCATTAATATTCTTCAGTGTAGCAGCTGTCCACAACTGGCTAAGAAATGACTTCCCCAAACGGCACCACGCTTCTGGTTCTCCACCTCATACGTTTACCATGCAGTCCCTTCTTTCTCAGACAGGCATTATGTTTCTCAGTGCAGCATATCATCACCGGCAGATAGTCAAGCTCCTGACAAGAACTTCTGAAATTAGTTCTGGTTCTACTTGTTTTGAAATTTATTAACCACATGAAAGGCCTCTAAAAATTCATTGAAGTCAATGCTGCCATCTTTGTTGAAGTCAATGCTGCGAGCTAGGTTGTCAATGGATTCATCATCTATGTCAATTTTGAGATGAGAATTGAAGAGTTTCCACGTCTGGCGAAATTCCTCAATGGAGATCAGACCTAAAGGAGACAGAAGGGAGAAGCAGTGCACTATTCAACTCACCTGTCTCCCCTCAAAAGGGCTATCTGCCACCTATCACCATTGGAATTTATTTGCTATGTAATGGCCACCTAAGACACACATCACTTACACACAATAACAACAAATATATGCTTCATAGACGTGTAGTAGTCAGCAGAAATTACCCTAATGTACCTGAATGATCTTTGTCAATGATGTTAAAGATTATCTCCAGATCAGTTCTGTATCTGTACAGGGTTTCCACCAAAGCTGGTTGAACCTAAAAAGATTTTGAAATTACATACTGTGGGCAGATCGTACCTCAATCTGATTTAGACTAACAAACAGGACAGACATTGTACCAATCTAAAAAGGAAACAAATACACGAAGCGTACATTTTCAAATATTAAAAAGACTCCTTTAGCACAGCTTCCAAGCAGGGATTTCTCCTTGGCCCTGAAAAAACAGCAGTAGACAGTACCTGTCTGTCTTTCAATTGCCAGATACATTGCCACTAAATGGCTAAGAGAATTGTCGCTGGGATAAGGAGCCTTTCACATCTATAATCAGTGATTATTAATGAAAGCGCAGATAACCTGTTGGGGGTGCTGCATATTATGCACTCAAAGACACACAACTTAAAGGTGCATATGGAAAGTGACCCAGCTGTTCTTACTTTGAAAAAAATGGAAACTTCAACTACAGGCCAGACTTGCAAAAGGGCTCAGCACCCAAGTGCTCCTATTTAGGTCTCCATGCATCTGAATGTAAGTGGGGGAATGGTCCCGCTATTGTGGGGAACTTTCCTGGCTTCTGCACTACCCCGGTGAAGTGGGCTAGCGAAAGGATCCGAGTCCTCGCTCCCACTTCCTTTACCCAGAGGCCTCCCTGCCCTTGAGGACTCCCCTTCCACTCTCCTGTCTGGCAGAGTCCTCGTAAACCCCGACAAGGCTGGGCCCAGGATTCCTGGGGGGCTTGACCCCCAACCCTGCTGTGGTCACCTAGGACAGGGGCTAGGGTGTCCCCACTCTGGGGTACTCTCTCTGCACTGGGCACCTCCCTGACCCACTGATCATTTCATACAATTTAAAGCAAATACAAGTTGTTTAATTAACAATTACTTTTTAAAAAAGAATAAGGAAAAATGGGAAAGGTTAAAGGAAACACATCACCCTGCTCTGTGGCAGGGAATATCACAAGCAGTGTCTCTGGAACGTCAGGGCAGTTCACAGTCTGTTCCTTGTAGGTCCCAGGCCTCCTTCTCAGGCCCTGGCTGTGCTGCAGAGACGCTGCGGGTTGGACACTTGCTCTGGCGGTGGCCACACGCTCTCAAGCTCTAGGTGGCAGGACCCTTTTTCCCAGCGTCGTCCCTGCCCGGTCGGGGTTATGATCCCCCTCCAAGTCTGGCCTGCAGAGCCTCTTGGCCAGGGGCATCTCCCTGCGCTGGGCCTGCTGCCCAGGGTCCCCCTCCTCTCCCCAGTTGCTCACCACACCCAGCTCTGGACTGCTCCAGCCCCAGCTCCAGCTCCACTCTGCCTCAGCACGGCTGCTGCTGCTGCTCTGCCTTCAGCTCCCTGGGCTGCTTCTCTGGCCTCTCTGGCTCTGGTTGCTACAGCTCTGCCCCCAGGGCAGGTCTGCTCTGCAGGCTGCTTCTGTGACTCTGCTCCCAGCTCTGACCTGCTTCCTGGCTGCTTGTCTGGCCCCTCTGGCTCTGGTTGCTGCAGCTCTCCTCCCAGGGCAGATCTGCTCTCTCTGGGCTGTGCTCTGGCTTTTGGGGCTGCAGCTCTGCTTCCAGCAGCTTAGCTTGGGCCCCTGCTCTCTCCTTAGCTCGGCCCCACTCTGTCTGACCCAGGCAATTCCAGTTCACACGGAGGACGGGACCCCCCTGGCCTCCTGACTCTCTGATTAGCCTGCCCGCCCTGTCAATCAGGCTGATCTGGAGCATTGGCCTCTCCCCATTGTTCCTGGGGGCTGTCAGTCTCAGGCTCCTGATTTGCCATCGACCCTTCCCCTTTTAGTGCTGGGAGCTAGCCAACCAAAACACCCCCACTGAATGTTAGTAAGGGGGCAACAGTCCCCTTACATGAAGAAGTGGGTTTTTACCCACCAAAGCTTATGCCCAAATAAATCTGTTAGTCTTTAAGGTGCCACCGGACTCCTCATTGTTTTTGTTTAGGTAAATTCACACTGCAAGTGAAATCATGAATGAAGCACAGGTAGGCATACCCATAGCAGCTTTAATCTAGCTAGCACAGCTAACATTAGAAATGGAAGCATGGGCTTCAGCACAGCCTTGCAACCTAAGTATGTACCCAGGGTCCCCAGCAGACTTACACTCAGGTGGCTAGCCCAAGTACAAGCTTATGCCACCATGTGTTCACTGCTATTGTTACTCATGCTAGCTAGATTAAAGATATGCCTATCCATACAACAATCACACCTTCACTTAACACTTAAGTCACTTTAATAAATGGAGAGATGTTAAAAGAGCTCACTTCCTATTTAGCACTTTTTGAAAATATGACCATTTTATTTAGCTTCCTGCATGGAAATTGAGCATTTTGAAAATCTGGCCTCAATTGTGAGTGCTGAACATTTTTGAAAATCTGACCCTAAGCAGCCAGCCTCCAAGAAAATGTTCCTCTAAGATTTGGATATGACTTTTTTTCCTCTTACCTCTTTTATGGCTGGCTCTATTTCCAAATCATTAAAACATGAAAGATACTCGACACTTCCATCTGGAGCAAGCTGCACCAACCGAGAACGCAGAGTCCTCCATGGGAGATCCAGATGTAAAACAGATTCCACTGCTGAGGCCCATTCTGTGGCAGAAATTCTTCCTGTCAAAATGGATCATTTCATGGTTATAAATTATGCATGCCAAACAACACACTCTTACTAACTGCTAGCCATTTTTGTTGCTGTTTTTTTAACAAGTTGCAGAATAGTCTAATGCAGATATTCTTTGACACAGAAAAACTAGACAATATTTGAAGTGTTTCAGTACTTTTGAAATAACTGTATACTGAACAATTACTTTATTCAAAAGGAATGTTACAGATTTGAGGTCCTGCAAACATGTACTGTAGCTATATTACCATGCACAGCTGACAGGGCAACATAAGACCTAGAAAATGTGACTTGACTGTTTAGCTCTGAAATGGTGTTTACGACCTTAACATTTGGGTTATCATTTTAAAGGACATTGGATGAGATACTGTCATGAGGAAAAGATTTTCGGTGCCCCAAGGTTTCAATCCCTATTCCTATGCAAATAGTCCATCCAATGTCAAACAACCACAGATTTACCTTCACTTGATACCTTATGTTCTCTAGTGGCATTGCCCGACAGCTTCACCCATTCTAGGGACTTGTGAGACTATATGGTGGAGGTGCTCACTCTCTGACTTTTTACCCTTGACCTCAGTTCCACACCAACATAGCTTTCTGAAGATGTCTAGCAACGGAGGAGTTTGGAAACGCTCCCAAGGCAAGGACTGCCTTAGCACTGCTGGACTTGTGTCCGCCCAAACCCTCACTCTCATAGTTGGGGCATTTTCTATCTGTGAATTTCTTCAGCTGCCCACTTCTTTCTTAGTTCAATTCCTCTTCCAGTATGATGCTTAAGGCCCTGAGGCCTGCACTTCGATTCCAACCCCTTCACCCATTTCACCTGGAAAGAAGCATGCACCATTGACTAACTGTCACACCTAAACCCCACCTCCCAGGAAACATGAGATGGTTTCCCACACAAAGAGTAATTGGAGGCTCCCCAGCCACTGAGGCAGCAAATCAGGCTGGATAATCAAACAATTCCATACTTCAAAGCTCTACTATAACAGAGCTACACAGGATCCAACAGAATCCATCAGGCTCCTATATGAATAAGTGAACCGGTCAGGTTTCTGTCCCTCCCCCCACCGTTTTCAGAAACCTTGTGCTGAAATACATTGAGAGGCAGCTCTGGACACTCCTGACTTGGAAGAAGCTTTTGTGCAGTTCCTAATTCCCAGGAACAAGAAACCGGCTGGGCCTAAGTGGGGTAGTACAAAGTGCTATGTGTTATTCAGTGGAGGATGGTAGATTGACACTCAAAGGTATGGAATCTAACTGCGCAGCATATTCTTTGGACAGAAAATGGAGTGACTGATGTCTTGTCCAGGGTGAAAGGCCTCCCTGAGCCAGGGACATTCTTCAGACTGTCACCTCACTTATGGGGAACTCTGGGAACTCGTGAAACCCAGACCCACCCGGCATGGCTTGGGTCCGTTCGCCAAGCCTCACAAATGCAAAACCCTGAAATTCTTCACAAGACCTCCATCCAGCAGTGCACTATGATGCGTCCTTGATTCCCTGGCATATTCTTCTATTCTGCCTTGTACTTATATAAGCATTGGCAAAGATCCAGTGATGAAGGACAAAGCAGGAGACCGCTTTCTAGACCTACTCCAATTGCATCCAACAGCAGCCTTTTCACAGGCATATTTAAGGCCTGATCCCTTTGAAGTGTTGAGCACCTCCTGTAAGGTGCTGAGGGCCCTTAGCTCCTATTGACTTCATTGGGAATTGGGGACACTCAGTCTCTCACAGAATTAGGCTCTTCCTTTGTTTAATCATGTATTTTACAGATTACAGTCGCCTCAGTGGATGTCATTCATGTGAAAAATATGTTGTGCTCCTGATATGTATCAAGTATTAAGACAAATGGTACTCTTGATACACTCCAGTTTGGGGGAAGTTTGTTCTATGCAGTTTTTGTATGCCTTTACATAGGAAACTATCCTAATACACAGAAGAAATAATGTTATATTAATAATATAATAAAATAATAACACAAATCCAGATATTTAATAGCTGTTAACTACATTTTAGAGAGCATGGATTTTTAGTTCTATTCGATGACAATGCTGGCAACTTAATTTTAAGAGCTAATTACTTTCATTTGCAAATGAAAGGAGACGTGTGGTTGGTTTCATTACCTGTGAAATTTGGGTCGTACTGTCTGAAAGCTGCAATGAGTTCTGATCTCCGGGAGTAAAGTTTTTCTCGTAATGACTTTAATGCAGACCATTCAACTACACTCACCCTATGAAGAAAATAATCAGAGTGGACAATTAAAGGGTTGAAGTTCTCTAGCTCTTCAAATTTTTCCATATGCAGTATTTATTGCGTACCAATCCTCTGTAACAAACAATCTCAGTTTAGAAGCCCTGCAACAAGCCCTTCTAAAACAGTGACATTAAAAAAACAAAAAGAATTGTCTGAGCTTATCTGGTGGCTCAGTTATTTATGGCAGACATTACACAGTCAAGTTATAAGTCCTTTACATTAGCAAAGCTGACTCTAGTGCCAGGCATGGCAGAATTGTGCTGACAAAATTCTTGGGCCTGATTCACACTAGTATTACTCCAGTTTTATGCTATGGCATTACACCGGTGTGAAAATGGTGTCATACAATGGCGAATCAGGCCCGACATATATCCTATACATTTGCTGTCTTATACAATTCAAATCCTTGATTCTTTTTATAGCACTGCAAATAACTCAGAACAATCAAATTAGAGCTGTTGGAACCCCTTTTATCTGTTATCACATTTGTTTTAAATCCGTTAAAAAAAAGAAAACCAAGTAACATAAAGAGCTGTGCAAATACAATTAAACCTCTCATGTAACTTCTACCGTGAACAATTCATACATTCTGGGTTCGTATTGATACACTGTACATGTATCCACAGGCGCTGGCTTCTAATTTTCCCTGGGGGTGCTCAACCCCCACTTAGCCCCAGGCCCTACCCCCACTCCACCCCTTCCCCCAAGGCCCCATCACCACCCCACCTCTTCCCATCCCTGCTCCACCCCCGCCTCCTTTCACCCCCTCCCCCAAGCACCCTCATCCCTGCTCTTCCCCGCTCCATCCCAGTGCCTCCTGCACGCTGCAGAACAGCTGTTCAGGAGGCGCTGGGAGGGAACGGGAGGAGTCGATTGGCAGGGGCCACTGGCGGGCGGGAGTGGGGGAGGAGGGGTGAGCTTGGCTGGAGCACCCACGGAGTCGGCGCCTATGCATGTATCCATTAGATGTGTTGTCCTTACTGTACCTCTGGTGAAGAGTCTGTTTGCGTGTGCATTTACTGACTTGATATTGCACAAAGCGAGGTATCAAATCAGGATTCAGTTTGAGATAAGCACCACGATTGCTGCCATCTTCATAGTAGTTAGAGGCAGAAAAAATAGTGATCACCTGATAATAAAAGAAAATAGAAATCAGTGGGATTGATTAAAGCTGCCCCCTTTTTGGACTTTAGAAAACTGAGACAGGTTACAAAATGAATTAAATCAAGTGTAAAACCCTAATAAATCTATAAGTCTGCCAATGGCTGCTCAGCTAAACAAAATGTCAACTCTAGTCCTGCTTCAGGACTACAGTTTTTATTTGTTCCATGAGGACTTCACTTTATAAGACAGACAACATATAACTACACTTGCCACAAAGGCAACAGTTCCCTGGGGTCTAAATGGTTTTGAATTTCCTTCCCTTCCTTCTAGCCATGCGTGTCAGAGAGAGAGAGAGAGAGAGAGGCCAATAAGATGAAGGAAATTACTTGGAGGAATTAAAGTAACATGTATATTGATATACATATAATACAGTGGGCCTTGACCTTTCCCACACTGGAACTCACCTCCCATGTAGCAACACGAGAAGGACAGGGTGGTCATGACCTAAGCTGCACGGCCGCGCACCATGCTATCAAGGGTCACGCAGATGGGGAGAGGTGCCCCGCCCCTCCCCCAGCCCGGGAGCAACTGCTGCAAGGCGCCCCTCCCCTGGCCCCAGCCTCAGAGCTTCTGCAGCCAGGAAGAGGCGCCCCGACCCTGGCCCCAGCCTCAGAGCTGCCCCGGCCGAGAAGAGGCGCCCCAACCCTGGTCCTGGCCTCAGAGCTGCCACGGCTGTGAAGAGGCGTCCTGGCCCCGGCCCTGGGCTTGGAGCTGCAGCAGCTGGGGAGAGGTGTCTCTCCCACGGCTCCAGGCTGCTGCGGTGAGAGAGGGCTGGAGGGAGTCCTCTTTCCCTGCCGCAGCCCCCCAAACTCCTCATCCCTGGCCCCACCCCAGAGCCCACACCCCCAGCCAGAGCCCTCACCCCCCTGCACCCTAATCCTCTGCCCCAGCCCTGAGCCCGCTGCCACACCCTGAACCCCTCATCCCTGGCCCCACTCCAGAGCCCGCACCCCCAGCTAGAGCCCACAGCCCCCTGCACTCCAACCCTCTGGCCCTGAGCCTCCTCCCATACCCCAAACCCCTCATCCATGGCCCCACCCCAGAGCCTGCAACCCCAGGCAGAGACCTCATGCCCCTGCACTCCAACCCTGTGCCCCAGCCGTGAGCCCCCGCCCACACTCCAAACCCCTCGGCCCCACCCCCACCACACATCAACTCCATATTGGTGCATATAACAAAATTCATTCCGCACATGGCTGTAAAATATTAGAGGGAATATTGGTCATGACCCTCAGTTCATAAACCCATGTAATAATGAATGTAATTCATAATAATGGACTAGCATAGATACAAAAAGATTATTGGAATTTTAGGCTTAAGCAACAGGAAATGACCAAGAAACATCTTCCCTATCAATTTCCCAGTCCTAGAATTTACCCAGGGTAAGATTTCAGGCATAAAAATGTAGCTCAGATTCTTTCCCTGCCTTCAGTGGTGCAGCTCTAACTAGCTTTTTTGCTGACAAATTTCCAGTGAGCAAAAAAAGAGTTGCAGAAGCACTTGCAGTAAGCTCTATAATGTTTCTATTACAAAGTGCCGGTCCTCACATTCAGTGGGCCTTTAAGTGAGCCTTTTGCAGAGACACAAAGACACGCTTTTTTAAAAAAATGCACTTTCCTAAGGAGGAGATGGTGTGACTTGAGCGGAGGTTTTTAGCAACTTCAAAGCACAGATGGCTACGGCGCCATCTTGCAGTCAGTAACAAATCTCCCCTTAAAGGTGAGGGGAGTTTTTCCTAAGAAAGAACTTCATGATTCAACCTCACATGAGTACTGTGAATATTCCCAATACCTATTTTATAGAACTCACTCTTTTTTGCCAATCATCTTAGCTGATAATTTGAAGTTACTCCTACAGGGTTTTCTGGGAAGTTCACAGCAGAATTTTATTTTATAAGTGACGATCTTACCTGCCCATCATGACTGATCTCATAACCTTCTTGTTTACATTCATGAGACCTGATCAGCATCTTCAGATTATACCGTTTAAGCAGCCTGGCAGTAACATCAGGCCCAAAGTAGCAACCACCTCCTCGAACTTTGTTTGGTGTGCAGCCATTTTGGTTTTTTGGATCACTCCAAAGAATATCAACCACCTTTGAATAGCAAACCAACGCACATGATTACTGACAATTAGTACAACATCGGCAACAACCTGGGACATTATTTAGAAATGATGGCCATTACAGGGTCCCCAAGCACAATAAGATACAGCTAAGTGCCAGTATGGTCTTCTCAGGTTTTCTTTATTTCTTTAAACTAATACATTCCTTTTGCTTGGAAAACCTTTATTTTTATTTGCCTTTATTAAAAAAAGCCATCTGAGTTGAGCTTTTAAATGTAAATCACTGGGTAGATTTTATACTGTATTTCCAAACAATTTCAGAAACTAATACTCTCAAGAGAGAACAAAACACTTGCTTTTTGTTTTCTGTTGCCTTTGGAAGCTTCACATTTCAAAAGAATGGGCTAATTTCTACACTAGAGTTTTATCAGTCTCCATTGTATTGGTTTAAGGACCTGCCTTCCTAAGTCACATGGGTCAGTGGCAGGAGACAGGTTTCTTATTTTAGAAGAGAGTTGCTTGCAGAGAAGCCAGTATAACCATCCACTTCTGCTTAAAGGAGCTGACCAAAGAGAAATTTAGAAAATATGCCCCTGCCTAACAATTATATTTTCAGATTCTAAGCAGCTCTGTGAATTAAAATCACAGAGTTGTCACAATTTATTAAATTACTATACACTGGGGGCTTAATCTTGTTCTTTGGTAAACAAAGCAAATGTGGAGGGAAGATGACAAAGGTAAATCCCTTTTCCCTGAACAAACAGCAGGCCCTGCATACCAGAAATCCGAAGAGTTGGGATTTGTTGGGTAGGTTAGCGTCCAGCTCCCCAAGCCTGCTCGTGTGTGCATTGCAACCACAAAATAGGTGCAGTTTTTGACTGATGACTGGGAAATTATAGCCCATTTAAACTAAAAGTAACTTTTGTACTATCAGACCTTACCACACAAGGACACTCAACTGCATCAGATACTACTCAAATGGACTGAAATGTTTGCTATTGAGACATTTTGAACACTGAAGAAATATAATACATAAAACATATTTATTTGTAGAATAGAGTGTTGTGTCTTTAAACGCATCTGAATGACCAGAGGCAGAAGGTAGATTCAGCCATAATGAAATCACCTTGACTGCCCAGAATGATGTCTGAAGTTAAAAGTTTTCTCTATTCATCTCAGAATCAAAACATCCTGTTTACACAAAATAAATTCCATTTGTCTATACAGATAGGGGTTTTTTAAGAAGTCTGTATTTGGTTTCACATACTTGTTTCCATTCCTTTGCTGTTAATTCTGAAGGCATGCTTGGCATACGAACACTGGACTCTAGATACTGTGCCTCTAGGAGCGGGCCAGAGTTGACACCATCATGAAGCAGACACATGCGCTCCCCAACATCCAACAGATCACTGGTGTATCGTCTTCTATGGCTAGATGATGATGAAGGCCTGGTCATTCGTTTGACAGCAATATCCTGCCCAGGAAGGCATCTCTTGACTCTTCTTATAGGAGAGTACTCTACAAAGTCAGTTCTTTCTGGATCATGGGTTCTCTCTGTGCTTGATTTTGGTGGTCTCAGCACAGACTTCATCTAAAAGACAGACTCATTAGTGCATATTTACTGAAGCTTGTATAAATCAAAAAAGTCAAAGATGCACCATATTTCATCATATGCTCCATAGCTCAACAACAACTGCTTTAAGGAAATATTAACTCATCACAACTCTGGATTCAAACTCTGGGTTTTAACTTTTCACCAAATACAGTTCTTGAACTCAGGGTAGAAACTTTGGTACCTAATTCCATTGGAAGTTAGATACCTATGTTGAAAATCTGCCCCTTTATCAATAATATTGGGAATGAAATGGTATTCACTGAGAAACATGGACCTGATTCCCCACTCTTTACTCTAGCATTACTCTAGTTTAACTCAGTTGAAATCAATGGAATAACATCAGGATAAAACTGGAGTAACCTAGTAGTGAATCAGAAACTATATCCTTAAATAAACCTAAGCTCCTGGATTGTTCACCAGGTCTAGTGCTCTTCTGGAGCTGCATAGGTTGGCTATGGCAATTTATTTTAAAACAAATCTTTTCTTGAAAGAGTTGGGCTGCTTCTTGCATTCTCTTTTGAGATTCACTTGCACTAGCTCATTTTTTTAGCCAAAAAAGTGTGTGTATTAAACAATTTATTAAAGAAAAAGAAAATTGATTCTACTACTACTATAATTTTCTTCCACAGAGTCCTAAATATCTGAGCAGAAGCTGTCTTTCCCTATTATCTTGACCAACACCCAAACAGTTGTTATCTACCTAAGGCACTGACTCAAAAATATGAGCTGGCCCCAGTGGGGATTGTGTAGCGTGCAAAAAAATAATAGCTAGATATCAGAAACTGCTTCTGGCAGCAAATTGTGCCAGGGATCAGTTTGGAATAGCACAAATGCCAGCGCATAGCCTGGAATCTGGCCCACAAATGTCTGACTCTTACTGAAGTATTTCAATACTCTCCTGCGGAGGTGATTTCACATGTTAATTATGAGTTGCATAGAAGCTGCATTAATATCCGCAAATAACAGACCAAGCATAGACTTGATGTTAGTAACTTCCACTGTTTTCAGCAGGAGTTGCACCTGCTTAATCTCAGGGCTGAATTTGACCTCTTGCCTTCTGAGTTTGTTTCAGTTATGAAAAGTGGAATTTTGGCTGCCTCTGGGCCTGATCCTGAAACAGGATCCAAATAGGCAGAGACCCTTGACTTCTGTGGGATTTCACCCAGGTGTAAAGTAGCTCCACGCAGGCTGAGGGGTTCTGCTTGCACAGATCAGATTGTAGGGCTGGGGCCCCAGTGCACAACTGTCACTAAAGGAAAGTTGAACTGGATTGAAAAGGAAGAAATTCACACACTGATGGATTTCCTAGTTCTCCTGAAACTTCTGTGAGTTGTTAAAATAAGGTAATTTTCATATTTTCTAGGCAAACATATGGTCTTACTATATAGTGGATCAGATGCTCAGGTGGTGTAAATTGGTGTAGCTCCACTGATCTCAATGGACCTACACTCATTTACACCAGCTCAAAATGTCCATTGGCACCATTCACCACAAATGTTTCCTTCTGAAGAAGTCATTGTCTCTATTTTGCTGTATTTTCTTTAGGTTATATCTACTGTCTTCTCTAAATCTATAAAATGCTTAGATAACTTTATCTTAATATTTTTACTAGTAAACACTTTCAGAGATCACCAACAGAATAAAGGTAACAGTATAGAAGCATGGTCTCTTACCTTATTTCTCTTAAATAAATTCAGGAAATCCAAATCAGTGGTGTCTGATATTCCTCCATGTACGATTAGTACTTTGCTGTCAATTACAGTGGCAAGGGGAAGCCAGCTATAAACATCTTGCAGAAGATTTAAAATTTTTTTGCTATGGGACTGTAAAATGTATTATTTTATTAGATATCATTCTTGAAAGCCTTTGGTGCTAATCACAACAAGTAACTACTGTAGAAGTTTCTTTTGACCTCATTGTTTTGCTCGGACTTCAATAATCTGTATGAACAATTCTGCCCATTGTTTTAACCCAGAAATATAGTATGAATATATACATTCCAGAATTTACCTTCTGCCTTGATCATTTCGTTGCTCTTTTAGCTTCATTTTTTTCTGATGTTTATTGTTTGACTTCATAAACTTTTCCTATTTCACCTCATACATCTCTGGACATAAATAAAACTAACAGTTCAAATTCTAATCTCACGGTTACACTTGTGTAAATGCAAAATAATTCCACTGATCTTGATGGAATTATTCTGTATTTACACTACATTCCTGAGAGCAAATCTTCTTGTTGACACACACTTCAGTTTGCACAGGTTGGAAGCAAATAAGGGGGGAGAGAGGATATCTTACCCGGTACTTCTTCATAACTTCTTTTGTGAAACCATATCTGAAAAACAGAGGCAGCATCACGAACTGGCTTTCTGCATGATCACTTTTTACTCTAACCCTGCAATAGTTTCTATGATTCAACACATCTGCCATTATAGCTAGTGCACAAACTGTAAATCTTTAACAATAATAATTACAAAAAATGAGGACTACAGTAATTTCTAGGAATTCTCCATTCCCTCTTTTCCTCTTCCATCCCCCATAACTTTTCCAGACATTTTCCTGATTTAACCGTATACACAAATGGCTTTCCTCTACTCTCTGATTCATTTAGTTGAGGATGAGTTTTGACCATTATACAATGTTAATGGAGCCAGAACTTTCTGGGCAGAAACAGAACCCAGAGCAAAAGGAATTGGTGGTCTCTTGCCCATTAGCAAAAGAGAAACTTCATGCAATTCAATGGCACCTAAGTGACTTCAGAGCACAAGTCCCAGTGAAAGTCAATGGGAACTGTCCTCTTAAGTCATTTACGTTCTTTCCAAAAGCTTGCCCACCATGTCTGTGCTTCACAAAGGGTAGGATTCTGATCTTCCACTGGTTTTATATGATTGTAACTCCACTGATTTCAGTGGAATGAAGTCCCCACACCTCTCATCCTTCAAATTAGCCAATGTGATACAACCACTCAAAATATGTGACAAATGACCTTAATGTGGAACACCTTAGCTTTCTTGCACATCACACCATAATTGACAGATTTGTTTTTTCACTATAAACCCCATTTTTAAGGATATTGTCTCACTGTGTGAATTAAACAAACCAGTTTTTTAAAAAACAACACTGGAAAAATAAATGTCATTATTTGCAACCATAAGGATCCTCTCCTATGGAACATCAACAAGGTTTGAATTCTGAACCTGAACTCCCCTGCATAGCTCTCTAGCACTTGAGCTAATAGAGTAATTTATCCCCTGTGTAATGATCACAAGAGGGGGACACAACTATTTGGTCAGGCAACTATTTGCTAGACAGCAGTAGAATGTTGGGGAATCAGGATTGCTGGATTCTCTTCCTGTGCCTGGGAGAAGTGTTGTCCAGTGGTGAGATCCCTGGGAACAATCAGGATAGCTAATAACGTTGCTTTGGCACATCTTTTTCTGAGCTGCAGCATGGCTGAATGGATGAGACGTGGGTCTGCCCACATCCTTAGCTTTTCCCGAGATCACTTTGTGCAGCCTTTCAATTCTCTTATTTGTACAATGAAGGAGGTCTGACGCTAACCTGTCTCCTAAGGCTGGGGTACGACTCCTTGGTCAATAATAAATGCTGAGAAACAGCCGTCAGTAGAGGTGGGATTTTAGCTCATGGTCTCCTGGCTCCTATCTTAGTGCATTTCTCCTGGTGTTACGACGTATTTGGACAGGGAGCGTCGCTTGTTTGTTGATGGAACACCACCTCCCTTATCAGTGCTGTGGAACAGGCAACCCGATTCAAACAAAATATGGATTGTGCCTCAAAATCTCGTACACTTGAAAGCTCTGCAAAGTCGATTGACTTCAGTGGGCTTTGAATTGGGCCCTGAGTGAGAAATGAATCAGATCCATGTTTAAGGTGGTTAGTAGAAATATCCCTTCCCCCTGCTAGATTAAGATGCACCATTAACATCTGAGTGCCCAATAAAACACTGGTTTCTGTATGAGACAAGCCTGTGGAAACTAGATTCATCATAACCTTCACAAAAGGATCAAAAAGGCGTTCATCTCTGTGACATTTGCATGGAAAAAGAACAGAAGAAAATGTTACCTCAGATTCATGATATGGTCTTCATGGTTCCCTCTGTTCAAGTGTAAATGGTTGGGGTAGACAAGAAGAAAGGCAAACAGGATAATAAGTATTTCTATGGAATTTTCCCCCCTATCCACAAAATCTCCATTAAAAAGGTAAGGGTTTTCTTCTGAAGGCAGGCCGTTCTGCAGGAGGAAACAAAACAAAGTTGGTGAGCCAATGTACTTAATAGGTATAGCTTGAAATTAATTTCCAAAAACAAAGGCTAGAGGTTTTCAGATTGTATGTCATATTATGGTTGTTTTTATAACATGATAAAGTGCAGCTGCAAGCAACACAGGTTATATTGCTAGATCATCTACATAATACATGGATTTAGAGAGACAGTACTGTCACATTGTTCTCTCCTTTTTAGGACAGAGGAGCCCACACTGTGATCTTTGGACTACTAGAGGTTTGCAAAGTACTTGCTGGTGATGACTCATGGAAATCTGACTCCTTATGTGGTGCTAACTCTAAGCCTTGCTTCCACCTGCTAAATTATATTAAAAAGGAGCAATCAAATCATTACTCTCCTAATGTAATATTATTTTCCCATAAATGCCATTGCTGAGAGGAAGTGGTACAATTGCAAATGGCAGGGAGGAGGTCTGTTCATCATGAATGGGAGGCGAGGTGCCCATGAGACACTCTACAGTTAAGAGTGAAAAAGTCTGAGAAGCCCGGAGTTAGCATACTCAAGAAGAAAGCTATGATCTAAAAAGTTCTCAGACTCAGGGGACAAGGGATCTGGGATTTGTAGGTATAGTAATAATCCACACTTTGTAGTTCAGAAAATATAAGGTAATTCATTTTTATTCATAGATTCATAGATTCTAGGACTGGAAGGGACCTCGAGAGGTCATCGAGTCCAGTCCCCTGCCCTCATGGCAGGATCAAATACTGTCTAGACCATCCCTGATAGACATTTATCTAACCTACTCTTAAATATCTCCAGAGATGGAGATTCCACAACCTCCCTAGGCAGTTTATTCCAGTGTTTAACCACCCTGACAGTTAGGAACTTTTTCCTAATGTCCAACCTAAACCTCCCTTGCTGCAGTTTAAGCCCATTGCTTCTTGTTCTATCCTTAGAGGCTAAGGTGAACAAGTTTTCTCCCTCCTCCTTATGACACCCTTTTAGATACCTGAAAACTGCTATCATGTCCCCTCTCGGTCTTCTCTTTTCCAAACTAAACAAACCCAATTCTTTCAGCCTTCCTTCATAGGTCATGTTCTCAAGACCTTTAATCATTCTTGTTGCTCTTCTCTGGACCCTCTCCAATTTCTCCACATCTTTCTTGAAATGCGGTGCCCAGAACTGGACACAATACTCCAGTTGAGGCCTAACCAGCTCAGAGTAGAGCGGAAGAATGACTTCTCGTGTCTTGCTCACAACACACCTGTTAATACATCCCAGAATCATGTTTGCTTTTTTTGCAACAGCATCACACTGTTGACTCATATTTAGCTTGTGGTCAACTATAACCCCTAGATCCCTTTCTGCCATACTCCTTCCTAAACAGTCTCTTCCCATTCTGTATGTGTGAAACTGATTGTTCCTTCCTAAGTGGAGCACTTTGCATTTGTCTTTGTTAAACTTCATCCTGTTTACCTCAGACCATTTCTCCAATTTGTCCAGATCATTTTGAATTATGACCCTGTCCTCCAAAGCAGTTGCAATCCCTCCCAGTTTGGTATCATCCGCAAACTTAATAAGCGTACTTTCTATGCCAATATCTAAGTCGTTAATGAAGATATTGAACAGAGCCGGTCCCAAAACAGACCCCTGCGGAACCCCACTTGTTATGCCTTTCCAGCAGGATTGGGAACCATTAATAACTCTCTGAGTACGGTTATCCAGCCAGTTATGCACCCACCTTATAGTAGCCCCATCTAAATTGTATTTGCCTAGTTTATCGATAAGAATATCATGCGAGACCGTATCAAATGCCTTACTAAAGTCTAGGTATACCACATCCACAGCTGAATGACAATTTAGAGATATACCTTAGTGAATCTATTGTACTATGTTTTACCTGCATTGGTTGTCAACATACCAGTGGGTACTGTCAGCTTACAGGAAGCATGACGGCAATGTTTGTATCTCCATCATTTCTAAGGGATATGAATGTTAAAATGGTTTATTCCACTTATGACTTGCTATAGAGATCACCCTGCCAGAAAGAAACCCACTAGACATTGGCATACAGATGCATTACTGGCAGATTATCACCATACACATTAACACAGTACAACTCCAATACTGTGAAGTCATCCAAAGCATTACATCCCCAGGGCACAGCACAGGTTACTCAGCATTTCTTGGACAGCTATGAGATTCCTTGACAAAGTGCCTCCCAATTGACTTCATTCTGGGGAGTGAAATGGGACACTGATGGGCCCCACCATTGTATGCAAGTTGGTGACCTAAGGCCTGATCCAAAGCCTGATGAAGTAACAGGGCATCTTTCCACTGATTTCAATGGGTTTGGATCAGGCGTCTGATGATTGGTGTTCGCCCTGCTATTAAAAGAGAGCAGTATTTGATTTCTGATTCTGGTCTCTCAATTCTCTGGAGAGCACAGGCTGGGAATGTTGCAAAAGCAGCATGCTCATCCCCTGCAGCAACTTCCCTCTGATTCAGGCAGTTTCTGAATTAAAGGTCACAAAAAGGACTATAACTATGAGAGTCTGAAGATGAAGTGAATTAAAATAGTAATTTAAAAAAAAAAAAAAAAAGAGGAAGGAAGGAATCCTTGAGGCTTCAGAAAGGGCAGGGACATCCACAGAGGAGGAAAAGGCAAGGAACTGATATTAGTATGTGGAAAGCTGGATTGATTGGAGTAACATCAACTGGCGTTAGTTCTCTAAGCTCTACCAATTCTCTCTTGGAAAAGCTTGTGACAGCCCTACTTTTTAAAAACAAGTTTAGATTTTGAATTTAAAACACAATTATACCTGGATTCCAAATTCAAAGTGGTATTTTAGCTCTTCGATGTTCTCTTGTAAAGTTTTAAAGTGATTTCCATTTCTCCAATGTTCACTTAGAAACGTAGATAGCTGGGTTTGTGATGACCGGGAGAACCGCATGGTGACTTGTCTGCCTGGTGCGAAGGTTGCGGATCTCTCAAGGCATCTAGACAGACTTATGTGTAGTGCTGGGGAGGAGCCGGTGATCGTAGTACATGTAGGTACCAATGACATAGGGAAGGGTAGGAGAGATGTCCTGGAGGCCAAATTTAGGCTGCTAGGGAAGAGACTGAAATCCAGGACCTCTATGGTGGCATTCTCAGAAATGCTCCCAGTTCCACACGCAGGGCCAGGTAGGCAGGCAGAGCTTCAGAGTCTCAATGCGTGGATGAGACGATGGTGTAGAGAGGAGGGGTTTACATTCATTAGGAACTGGGGAAACTTTTGGGATGGGGGGAGCCTATACAGGAGAGATGGGCTCCACCTAAACCCAAGTGGAACCAGACTGCTGGCACTAAACATTAAAAAGGTTGCAGAGCAGTTTTTAAACTAGGAGATGGGGGAAAGCCGACTGCTGCAGAGGAGCATGTGGATCGGACAGAGACTTCTCTTAGGGGAGAGTCTAATGATAGAGAATCTCCAGGTTCTAGTCAGGAGCAGAGGATGGAGGAGGATAATGTAAGGGCCAGATCAGATGATAAACATTCACATAAAGAATCGGACACATCAGAAAAGGGCAGACAAATAAACAGTGACAAGTTTTTAAAGTGCTTGTACACAAATGCTAGAAGTCTAAATAATAAGATGGGTGAACTAGAGTGCCTCGTGATAAAGGAGGATATTGATATAATAGGCATCACAGAAACCTGGTGGACTGAGAGCAATCAATGGGACACAATCATTCCGGGGTACAAAATATATCGGAAGGACAGAACAGGTCGTGCGGGGGGGGGGGGGGGGGAGTGGCACTATATGTGAAAGAAAATGTAGAATCAAATGAAGTAAAAATCTTAAGTGAATCCACATGTTCCATAGAATCTCTATGGATAGAAATTTCATGCTCTAATAAGAATATAACATTAGGGATCTATTATAGACCACCTGACCAGAACAGTGATAGTTATGATGAAATGCTAAGGGAAATTAGAAAGGCTATCAAAATTAAGAACCCAATAATAGTGGGGGATTTCAATTATCCCCATATTGACTGGGAACATTTCACTTCAGGATGAAATGCAGAGATAAAATTTCTCAATACTTTAAATGACTGCTTCATGGAGCAGCTGGTACAGGAACCCACAAGGGGAGAGGCAACTCTAGATTTAGTCCTGAGTGGAGCGCAGGAGCTGGTCCAAGAGGTAACTATAGCAGGACCGCTTGGAAATAGTGACCATAATACAATAGCATTCAACATCCCTGTGGTGGGAAGAACATCTCAACAGCCCAACACTGTTGCATTTAATTTCAAAAGGGGGAACTATGCAAAAATGAGGGGGTTAGTTAAACAGAAGTTTAAAAGTACAGTGACTAAAGTGAAATCCCTGCAAGCTGCATAGGCGCTTTTTAGAGACACCATAATAGAGGCCCAACTTCAATGTATACCCCAAATTAAGAAACACAGTAAAAGAACTAAAAAAGAGCCACCGTGGCTTAACAACCATGTAAAAGAAGCAGTGAGGGATAAAAAGACTTCCTTTAAACAGTGGAAGTCAAATCCTAGTGAGGCAAATAGAAAGGAGCATACACGCTGCCAGATTAAGTGCAAGAATGTAATAAGAAAAGCCAAAGAGGAGTTTGAAGAACGGCTAGCCAAAAACTCCAAAGGTAATAACAAAATGTTTTTTAAGCATATCAGAAGCAGGAAGCCTGCTAAACAACCAGTGGGGCCCCTTGATGATCGAGATACAAAAGGAGCGCTTAAAGACGATAAAGTCATTGCGGAGAAACTAAATGGATTCTTTGCTTCAGTCTTCACGGCTGAGGATGTTAGGGAGATTCTCAAACCTTTGCTGGCTTTTGTAGGTGACAAATCTGAGGAACTGTCACAGATTGAAGTATCACTAGAGGAGGTTTTGGAATTAATTGATAAACTCAACATTAACAAGTCACCGGGACCAGATGGCATTCACCCAAGAGTTCTGAAAGAACTCAAATGTGAAGTTGCGGAACTATTAACTAAGGTTTGTAACCTGTCCTTTAAATCGGCTTCGGTACCCAATGACTGGAAGTTAGCTAATGTAACGCCAATATTTAAAAAGGGCTCTAGAGGTGATCCCGGCAATTACAGACCGGTAAGTCTAACGTCGGTACCGGGCAAATTAGTCGAAACAATAGTTAAGAATAAAATTGTCAGACACATAGAAAAACATAAACTGTTGAGCAATAGTCAACATGGTTTCTGTAAAGGGAAATCGTGTCTTACTAATCTATTAGAATTCTTTGAAGGGGTCAACAAACATGTGCACAAGGGGGATCCAGTGGACACAGTGTACTTAGATTTCCAGAAAGCCTTTGACAAGGTCCCTCACCAAAGACTCTCACGTAAATTAAGTTGTCAAGGGATAAAAGGGAAGGTCCTTTCATGGATTGAGAACTGGTTAAAAGACCGGGAACAAAGGGTAGAAATTAATGGTAAATTCTCAGAATGCAGAAGGGTAACTTGTGGTGTTCCCCAAGGGTCAGTCCTCGGACCAATCCTATTCAACTTATTTATAAATGATCTGGAGAAAGGGGTAAACAGTGAGGTGGCAAAGTTTGCAGATGATACTAAACTGCTCAAGATAGTTAAGACCAAAGCAGACTGTGATGAACTTCAAAAAGATCTCACAAAACTAAGTGATTGGGCAACAAAATGGCAAATGAAATTTAATGTGGATAAATGTAAAGTAATACACATTGGAAAAAATAACCCCAACTATACATACAATATGATGGGGGCTAATTTAGCTACAACAAGTCAGGAAAAAGATCTTGGAGTCATCGTGGATAGTTCTCTGAAGATGTCCGCGCAGTGTGCAGAGGCAGTCAAAAAAGCAAACAGAATGTTAGGGATCATTAAAAAGGGGATAGAGAATAAGACTGAGAATATATTATTGCCCTTATATAAATCTTGAATACTGCGTACAGATGTGGTCTCCTCATCTCAAAAAAGATATACTGGCACTAGAAAAGGTTCAGAAAAGGGCAACTAAAATGATTAGGGGTATGGAACGGGTCCCATATGAGGAGAGATTAAAGAGGCTAGGACTCTTCAGCTTGGAAAAGAGGAGACTAAGGGGGGATATGATAGAGGTATATAAAATCATGAGTGATGTGGAGAAAGTGGATAAGGAAAAGTTATTTACTTATTCCCATAATACAAGAACTGGGGGTCACCAAATGAAATTAATAGGCAGCAGGTTTAAAACAAATACAAGGAAGTTCTTCTTCACGCAGCGCACAGTCAACTTGTGGAACTCCTTACCTGAGGAGGTTGTGAAGGCTAGGACTATAACAGGGTTTAAAAGAGAACTGGATAAATTCATGGTGGTTAAGTCCATTAATGGCTATTAGCCAGGATGGGTAAGGAATGGTGTCCCTAGCCTCTGTTTGTCAGAGGATGGAGATGGATAGCAGGAGAGAGATCACTTGATCATTGCCTGTTGGTCCACTCCCTCTGGGGCACCTGGCATTGGCCTCTGTCGGTAGACAGGATACTGGGCTAGATGGATCTTTGGTCTGACCCGGTACGGCCGTTCTTATGTTCTTATGTTCACTGACAGTCATAGTTCCAGAGCAAAACAAAATTAAAATCTATAGAAGCTTGAGACACTTCAGAGATGAGAACAAAAAATAGCTCTCCAATGATTTGCAGACTAGTGCTGTGAGGCTGTTTGCTGCTGGGCATCATTATTGTCTCTTCTGTGTTAGTGGTTAATTAGCTTCTCTTTGTTATCTGCCTTCTATTCAGCTTCAGGGTATCTCTACACATCAATTTACCAGAGTCTAATTTAGCAATAAACAATTTAAAATCTCAAGGCTTTGGGTGAATGACTGGAAACACTGTAATTTAACAAAGACTCATGCCTGGAATGAAGCATCTACAAATTGGACACTTCAGTTAAGAAAAGGTGAGATAATCTTCTTAAAAAAATGAAAGCAAAAAGTATCAGGCATAATATTATGTAAAATTCTTCAACTGATCATCAAATTTTTCATTTAAACCTATGTAACTCCTATCCTTTTTTTATTCATTAATGGTTCAGAGATGTGTATACATTGTGGCAAAAATCATAAGGATAGAAAACCAATGAGTGTATAGTGAGCAACATCTGTAACTGAAAAGGGGGTTAGCAGCCATGTCCAATCCACCAAGCTCAGTAGACAGCTGAGTTAATGGAATTCTTCAGCTGGGTGTTTAGAGAGTTGTATCACTTTGTCCCTCTGATGGGGAGCTAATAGCACTTGTTATCTCAAAGGAAGAAATTCCTTTTAAGTTTAAGAATGTGGTGCTGATAGAGTTGCAAATGGCTCCCAGATGTAGTGCTGGCCAGATCCCCAGCTGATGTAAACTGCAGCTCCATTTCCCTCAACTGAACTATGCTTTACACAAGTTGAGGATCTGGAGCTTGTAGGATTGGACAGGGGGAGGAAGGAAAATTCATTCCTGACCTGCGGCCCTTTTGTGCTGACTATGCCCATGAAAAGTGGCCACAAAACAGCCATTGCCTATAAGCCACCTCCCCCACCCAAGAACACACCTGACATATGGTGCATCCCTGGGATGTCCAGAGCCAGTATAGACCGTTGCACATACATAGAGCCCTACCAAATTTACAGCCATGAAAAACACATCACGGACCACGAAATCTGTTCTCCCCCTCTGAAATCTGGTCTTTTGTGTGTTTTTACCCTATACTATACAGATTTTGCAGTGGAGACCAGCATTTCTCAAATAGGGGGTCCTGACCCAAAAGGGAGTTGCAGGGGGGTCGCAAGGTTATTTTAGGGGGCTTGCAGTAATGTCACCCTTACTTCTGTGCTGCCTTCAGAGCTGGTCAGCCAGAGAGCAGCAGCTGTTGGCCAGGTGCCCAGCTTTGCAGGCAGCATCCCACCAGCAGCAGTGCCGGAGTAAGGGTGGCAATAACATACCATGTCATCCTTACTTCTGCGCTGCTGCTGGCGGTAGCTCTGCTTTCAGAGCTGGGCTTCTGGCAAGCAGCTGCCGCTCTCCGGCTGCCCAGCTCCGAAGGCAGCGCCGCTGCCAGCAGGAGCACAGAAGTAAGGTTAGCAGTACCGCCACCCTCCCTACAATAACCTTGTGACCCCCCCTACCCCCCAATTGTTTTTTGGGTCAGGCCCGTTACAGTTACAACACTGTGAAATTTCAGATTTAAATAGCTGAAATCATGAAATTTATTATTTTAAAAATCCTGTGACCATGAAATTGACCAAAATGGACTGTGAATTTGGTAGGGCCCTATACATACACCTCCCCATGCAGCAGCCCCTGGGGCTTGGTGGCACATCAAGGACATGTCAGGAGAGTGTCACTGGGAAATTCCTAAGCCTAAAGGCTACGCAAATCTATGTTGAGGACTGAGCTGTCCCTATCTGCATCAATTAATTACTCTCCACAAAAGTAAAATTCTCAATCCTGAATTCCCTGACCACTCAGAAGTCATGACAAAATGTTTGCTTTTTTTATGTAGTTTGACGAAAGGATCCTGTCAATAACTTCCTAACCATGGAAGGCTTTGGGTAAAGTCCTGGCCCCATTGACGTCAAAGGCAGTTTGGCCACTGATTCCAGCAGAGTCATGATTTCATCTCTCACACTGAGGGCTGTTTTCATTATTTCATCCTGATTAAGAGACAAACCCTGTTCTCCAATGTCATATTTTAAAAGGGTACGTCATATCCAGGGCTGTTTACAGCTATAAACATTCCAGTATTCCCTCCCAAAATAGAGTGTTTTGAGTATTGAAAGTGCGCTGAATCCAGCCGTTCTATCATGCTGGTCTAATATGCAATTTGGAAATGGAAAAGTTGTCTCATTGAACTATCAGCTAAAAGGCAGGGAAGCAAAGAAGTAGCTAAAATTGGTAACTTAATAACATGGGAAGTTGACCCCTGCATAGGTCAGTATTGTACTAAATTTTTTTAATTAGGTTTCTGCTTGGACAAAATATTCAAGTTTTCAGCTGACAGATGAGTGGAAAGTGTAACTGAGCCAATTAAACAAAGAGGGATTACATCATTCAAGCACCTGGATTAACTCACGCCAGCCTTGGTTCAGTGCAGATGAATACAGAATAATGAGTCACAAAAAGAAATCAGAGGGAGTATCTGTTAAATGGTAAGGTGGTGAATCATACTCAAAAGAAAAGAAATTTGGAACTTATTGTAGGAAAATTCTTATGCCTTCAGTTAAATATACAACTGCAGAGAAGACAGCCTGGAGTTTTATTTTTTCCACGTTAGCAAAGCATAATTATGTTTTATTTAACATGAAACACATGAACAGCTGCTGCAGGCTAAATAGAGGATGCCCAAGATATTTTCATTTTGTGCAAAATTGCATGAGTGCTTTCAAAAAAGGGAAAGCTTTTAAGCAGCTAGAAGTGCTCTGCACTTCACTTCCTGTAAATAATTAAAAAAAAAAAAACACTTTTGTAGATATTGATTGGAAGTGTAAATGGGTTTGGAGAGGTTTGAGAAAACTGCTGCATTCTTCATGATGGCTAAAATCAGCCATGATGTAGGGTTACACCAGAGATGAATTTGGCTCCTTCTCTTTGAAGAACTGAGACTTTACAAAATATTAGAGTAGCACCAGGACTTTGTAGAAGGTACAAGAAGTCATCTCTCATTTTGGTTTATCACACTAGTCCAGGCGCGTGCAAACTTTTTGGCCTGAGGGCTGCATTGGGTTTCGTAAATGGTATGGAGGGCTGGTTAGGGGAGGGGGTCATGGCCCGGCCCCCCACCTCCTATCTGCCCCCCGTCCCGGGACTCCTGCCCCATCCAACCCCCCCCCCCCCCCGTTCCCTGACGGCCCCTCTGGGACCTCTGCCCCATCCACACACACCCCCACTCCCTGTCCCCTGACTGCCCCCGGACCTCCGCTTCCCCATCCAACCCCCCCTCCTTCCTGACTGCTCCCCCGGGACCCCTGCCCCCATTCAACCTCCTCTTTCCCCCCCGACCACCATCCACACCCCCGCCCCCTGACCACCACCCCTAACTCCCCTGCCCTCTATCCAACCCCCCCTGCTCCCTGCCCCCTTACCGTGCTACCTGGAGCACCGGTGGCTGGCGGTGCTACAGCCGCGCAGCCCAGCTGGAACCGGGCCACACACGCCCCGCTGTTGCCACCACTATGCAGCACAGAGCACCGGGTCAGGCCGGGCTCTGCAGCTGCGCTGCCCCAGGAGCTCACAGCCCCGCCGCCAAGAGCATTGCGCCGGTGGCACGGCGAGCTGAGGCTGTAGGTGAGGGGAAACAGCGGGGGAGGGGCCGGGGGCGAGCCTCCCAGGCCAGGAGCTCAGGGGCCAGGCAGGATGGTCCCATGGGCCGGATGTGGCCTGTGGGTCGTAGTTTGCCCACCTCTGCACTAGTCTATGCCCTCTGCTTGGCATTCAGTCAAACTGTCAGAGAGCCAAAGACACCCAGATTTCTCTCTTCAAAATGGCCATTTGGTTGCTGAGGTGGAAAGATAGCAGTAGCCAAAGAATTGCACAACCTACTGTTCTGTGAATATATATCACCTATACAGTACCTAACAATACCTATGTGGTATGCAGTTGCTTTCCTAGCGCCAGCCTAAAGAGTGAAAATGCTCAGTAATAAAGCATCTAATTACCTTGTAGAATATCAGCAAAAGATCATCCAGTTTTCCATGCAAATCACCTAGAGGGAACAGGATATTCAAAGTTTTGTGACAAAGTCTGATTAAATGAGGTGTCAATATGATTTTATCACATTTTCCCTTGTAGAACTGTCCTTGCACTTGGATTATACAGACTAAATTTTCAAAACGGTGTGCCTGAGCTGCACATCTAAATCTGGCAATTACACACTGAAGTGAGCCTCCAATATCCTTGCATGAAGCTTTAATCTTTTTATGTGGGCGTGTTGGAGGGTAGAAGATCACTTGCACCCTTGAAAAGAGTTAGGTATTTGAAGAGATGGGTACACTATGGACAAACATATTATGAATCTTAATTCTTATATTTGTGCTTTGTTATCAGTGAAGGGTGCCCTAGAAATACTTATGAGAAAAAGACAGGAACCTAGAAATAAGTGTTTAGCATACCTATCATAGAATCATAGAATATCAGGGTTGGAAGGGACCTCAGGAGGTCATCTAGTCCAATCCCCTGCTCAAAGCAGGACCAATTCCCAACTAAATCATCCCAGCCAGGGCTTTGTCAAGCCTGACCTTAAAAACCTCTAAGGAAGGAGATTCCACCTCCCTAGGTAACCCATTCCAGTGCTTCACCACCCCCCTAGTGAAAAAGTTTTTCCTAATATCCAACCATAAGTGCACCCTGGCACTTAAGCAGATGGCCATGCTTAATTGGGCAACTAAATGAATGGTATGCTCACATGTAAATTATTGGGATTTTAAAATACTATTTATTTATTTTTTAAAAATCACCTTGTTATCTGACATATATTATATAGCATCTGTTTTATTTGTCTAATTCTGGACCAGAGTTTGGCTGTTACGGGTGGGGATGGGCAGAGAGAGTATAAATCTTTCCAAGAACAAGATGCACCAATAATCCCAGTTTTAGCTCTGTCAGGGGGGTTTCTTGTGGAATAGTATACAGTACTATTCAACAGGAGGAATTCATCCCTGTGTAAAGGGATCCTGCACTACTTTAAGTCTTCAAAGTAGACTAAGTTGAATTTAACTGGTGCATAGGTCCCCTCTGCATAGGAGTGAATTTCCCCTGAATGAGAAGGGGAGCCAGAATCGGGCTCTTAACTTGTATCGCATCATCCAAATAAACATAAAAAAAAGTCTTCCAAATTTACATAAATATACTCAATGATTTCATCCTTTCACCGTCAGTATTAAAAATGGGGTGAGCAGAGGCATTTTTACTCTGTTCATAGGACATATATGCAACTATGCCAGAGCCTGAATCAAGGCCAATTTTAGTCAATTTAAACACTCCCGTAGACTTCAATGGGCTATGGGGTTCAGATAGGAAAATATTTCAGAATAATATTTAATCCTCAATTTCTGTATGAAGTTCAAAGGGGATCTGGAGGCAGGAAATCTTATTTTAAGTTAATATTTTGGTCTCAACATCAGTAAAAATTAGGCTTTCATCTGCTACAAAACATCTTTTTGGTTTCAAAGGCCATTATTTATTTGAATGGCAGGAAGGGACATCTTTTATGCTGCTTAAATAGTGCAAATGAGGCTACAAATAGGAGGATACATGTATATTGATTAGCAAGAGAGTACTGATCAGTTAGCAAATGTGAACATACGCGTATTTGGTTCAGATTTTTGGTTTTGGTTTTTTAAGTCTAGTGAACAATAGTTTACCTAAAAGACCTAATTTAGGTGCACAGCTGCACATGTAAAATCCCTTGTTTGCAATTGTATTACATGCTCAACCAACTCTTATGAACATTGTACACTTAATAGCAACTTATTATTGTAAGTAACTTTGGACAAGTTATAGTTGTCATTTACTATAGCCATTACTATTCTGTTTTGCAGCTAAAACTCCCTACCCAGGCTCTGTTGTCCTTTTATCTATAATCTATGGCAGCATAATCAAAATGGATGGATGGTAGGCACTTTTCCTTCTGAAACTTCTTCCCTGTGTCACACTACATCACCGTGTGAAGATTAATTAACTTCTTGTGTAAAGAAAGATTAAGCCCGATAATGACATTAATCCGTTTAGAAGGCAGAAGGTTTAATAGGCTATTACACATGTTGTTACATACAATATAATCTATTCCAGAGGCAGGCACGTTGTCAATCAAGGGCCTTATTCTGCCATCCCCATCAATGGCAGCAGTCACAGAGTGAGGTACGACTAAATGTAAAGATGGCTGAACTTGGCCTGAAACATGGTGAATTTCAGCGTACTGACTACACCCATGGCAGGATGTTTCTATCATATACTCCATAACTCTAATCTTATTAACTGGGAAATATAGGGGCCTCATGTGCTACCTCAAAGTAGCACCCTGGAACCTCCATATTCACCATGGTGATAGAATTATGATATGTTTTGTACAAAGTATGCCTTGTGAGGTATCATTTTAAAAGTCTTGATCTGTTGAACATATCCTGTTGGATTGTATGTCCTGTCATTGTATGTGGAGTTATGAAGTATTGCTATACGTGTGTGTTACTGAAATATGTTGTGAGGTTGGGAACACCCATAACCAGCCTTTCAGTTACAACAAAAGAGTAGCCGTCAATAGCCAGACAGTATTAATGGCTCATCAACACCCAACAAGAAAGAATCCACTATCCCAGAGATTCCTTAGAGAAGGCAGATATGTAATGGAAACTGCTTGATCAATGGGAACTGCCTGGTCCCCACATCACAGCAAAGATCTTTCCAGCAAGCTGGAAGAAAGTAGAGAGACAGTTACATTATCACTTGGCTTCTCTCTCCTCTCCCCCAATCTCAGCACCTGGAAGCATGTCTGGGAGACAAAGTTTTTGAACAGGGGAAGTATGATCTCAGGCTGGAAAGGGAGTCCAGTCTGTGTTTTGGGGAACTGTAACCTGCTTGTACCATCTGTCAGGGGGGAAAAAAGATGTTCATCTACTCTTGCTTAGAGTAAAAGTTTTGGATTTAGAACGTGTGTTTCTATTTTTATTTTCTTAAGGAAACTATCTCTGACCTTTATGCCTACCACTTATAATCACTTAAATTCTAGCTTCTGTACATTTTATCCTTACCAGTGAGTTTGTCTAAAGTGCTTGGGAAATCTGTTCAGATTACAAAGGCTGTGCATGTCCACTTTCCGCTTCTGGCCAGTGTAAAATGGTACAGTTCTGGGGTGCAAGGCTGGGAAGCTGCGGGAATGTGTATGTGCAGTGCCTATCAGAGGTTGGTAGCTTGACATCAGCATCACAGCCTGAGAGACATCCCAGGCTGGTGGATTTTGGAGAGCTCAGCGGTCCCACAGTCCAGGTTGCACCCTGGGGACCCCGTCACAATGAGTTTCATACCCTTCAGCCCTATTAGGAAATTTTACATCAACTTTGAAATTTTAGGAAGTTCCTCGTGATTTACTGAACATAGAGTTTTAGTCTCTTTGTTTATTTGATACAAAGCATAGACCAAGAAGGAGCACAGCCTAAGCATTACCCCTTAACTCAGGGAAACGCTTACTGAAATTATTGTTGAGCAAGAGGTGATGGAAAGTTCCCTTTCTCAAGGACATGAAAGTCAAGCAGTGATGCAGAAAGTAAATGTTGACAATACTAGGTGGCATTTTATATATGGTTATGCAACTTTAAAAAAAAAAACCAATCCCTACTATACTGCAGGTTCCGTGTTTTAACACTGACTCACCAAGCAACATCTGACAGGGGGGAAAAAGAGAGGAGGTTTTTGGCTTTCTTAAAATATACCAGTGGTGACTCAACAGCATGAGTTGTAGTAGTTTGGGGAGATTTGCACTTTTCTAAAACCATCTACAAAATTACAGTTATGGCTGCAGTGAGGAACATCCATATCATCCTGTGGCCAAAACCAGCTATATGCACGGTCATCTTACCACAGATGGTTATCTCCTTGGAGTAGGAGGTCGACAGATGAATGATGTTAGGCATCTGTTTCAGGAGTTTCTTGGTTTCGTGTAGCAGCTGTAGGACATAGCGGGCATGAAGGTGCTGTGAAAGGAATGCGGTGAGACAAAGGAGGCATATTATAAATATACATAGACCATACTACTTCATAAAAGTTCTGCCAACACAGAGACCCACCCACTACCAACAAGTTTGCTACAGGTACTTGCCATTTAAAGATTGTTTACAGTAGACATTTACTTTCTAAACACAATTACAGGCAGCATGGTCTAGGATGAAGAATCAGGAACTCATAAAAACATAAGAATGGCCATACGGGTCAGACCAATGGTTTATCTAGCCCAGTATCCTGTCTTCCAACAGTGGCTGGTGCCAGATGCTTCAGAGGGAATGAACAGAATAGGGCAAATTTTTGAGTGCTCTATTCCCTGTTGTCCAGTCCCAGCTTCTGGCAGTCAGAGATTTAAGGATACCCAGAGCATGGGGTCTTAGAACTCCCAAATTCTAATCCTAGCTTTTCCAGTAAATTGCTTTGGGGAAGTCACTTCACCTGTCTGCCTCAGTTTTCCCACTTGTACAATGGGGTTAATAGGTACTTAATATAGCTCTTTGAATAGATAAAGGCTATACAAATGCTAAGTATTGTTAAATAACAAAAACAGACTTCCTTTTAGCTGTGAAAGTTTAATAACAAGTAGTAAAGTACAAAAGAAAGAAAAAAAAACAAGAGAGAGAAAACTAAAGTCAGGGCTGTAAAGTTAATAGTTAATCTGCCTTCTTCTATATAAGCTACTCCTGATGGAATTTTGAGCACCTGCATGGATGCAGAATTCTTATGGTCTGCAGATTTCTGTGCCACCACGCAGAAAAAAATTGAGTGAGACACATGCCTCTTCCCCATTAGACCACGTGGCACGTCTGTTCCAGCACCTGGAGCAGCCCTCAGAGACACAAATCACGGGGAGGAAGAGGAGAGGAGAGGCTGGGCATACATGCCTGCATGGGAGACATTAATCACCATCACGGGCTGGGCATGGCTGCCTGCGAACAAGCAAGAGAGACTCTGTCCTTCACCCTTGCTACTGTGGAGCACCCGACGTGGAGGGGTAGGGCTTTGGGTTGTTAGGCATGAGGCAGGCTCTGTCCCCTGAGGCAGAAATATAGCAGCCTGCCTGCCTACGTTCCTTCATTGCAACAAAGCAAGCAGCTGTTTTGCCAGGGTTGGAAATGCAATCAGCCCGTGCTATCCCTTTAAATTGCCTGGCGGCTCATTTTATAGCAGATAACAAGCATTGGATTGATAGAAAATTCATTCAGTTTTTGCTTGAGAGGGGATAAGGTGTGGAAGAATAAGTGCATTCCTACACAACTGTTTCAATGTTTAAAATAAAACACAGTTCTTGATGTGAAAAAAATACATTGTTAATGTTGCTATTGATAGTTAATGAATCTCGTTCTCTGAGGCAGAAATGTAGCAGCCTGCCTGCTAGTGACATTGTTAATGTTCCTATTGTTAGTTAACTGTTTCCATTCTCAGTAAATTCCTCCAGGAGCATAAAATCTGTAAAAGTTTTAAGGCTCCTTTACATTGCCAGGGTGATATAAAGGAGCCTTATTACAAAAGACAGTAAGGGAATCCTCAGCTAGGAAAACTATGTGCTTTCTCACTTTTTTCTGTGACAAAGTGGCACAATGGGGTTAGATTACAGCTCAGGATTTATTTTACTTACACATTAAAAAAAAGACTTTGAAGGCAAATAAAACATTTACCAAGCAGTCAATAAAATGTCAGGACAATCAGAACCAAGCACTTCCCAAAGTACCCAGCCAGGTCCAGATGAAGTTACCAAAGGGCAAAGGGATATTTGTTCTTTTGCACGATGTGAACAGCCTTCACATCATGCATCAAAATCGGCTCCACCATCTTCTCATGCTCGAGAATTCTCTACAAAACTGCATGCAGATGGGGACAAATTATTTTGCACATTCTGGAATGTTGTTCTCAATCATGATTGATGGTCTGTAATTGTGGATCATTTTGCATAAAAACCCCACATTATTTCGACAAAATATGCAGAATTTTAAAATATTGTGCACAGAATTTTTAATTTTTTGGTACAGAACTCCCCCAGGAGTAAGTAAGCATGAGAATGAAACTCTCAATCTTTAAAACTCATCCATTCTATCTCTTTGTTCCTCTCAGCTGCAAAAATACTTTCCCACTGAGATTCCTTCTTTCTTGTACTTCCTGCTTTGTTAATAGTGTCTAGGATGATCCCGTCATCCAATGATTGCAGGTCTTTTCATTTAAAAATAGCCATCTCAGTGCACCATCCACCTGAAATTCTACTGAGACTTTCAACCACTTCCGCTTTGGAAGGTGGTACGGGGAGAGGCAACTTCACAGAGGCTAATTACCCCATCTCCAAAAAACTTTTGATCAAAGAATGAGCCTTAACTCCCTCTTGGGAGCAAGAACATTGGTGCTCAAAGATGAAGCCTGTGTTTGCTCATTTACTCTTCTATTTACCACAGCTCCTCTTTCTAGATCCATCACTCGAGATATATATTGGAAGCCCCATTTACTCAATAAATTTAAAACTAGGCTGGACTATTAATAGTTAGCACTGAAACTGCAGTTTAAAGTTTCAAATTAATCACTCCCCATAACACCCAACAATGTAAATATTAGCATCATTGTACAGATGGGGAAACAGAGGCAAACAGGCAAAGAATTTGCCCAAGAGCACATACAAGGGAGTCAGTAGCAGAGCTAACTTCAGCTTTCCTAGCTTCTTGACTCATGCTCAGTACTTTAGATCATAACAAATAATCAGTAAATGAACAGCAGAGAATAATCCTGCATTGCCAGAAAGAGTAGAAAGATGTATTACGTCACCTAGTTCACTTAGTTTCTATGACCCTATAATTTAGTCTTCATAACAACTTTTGACATTACTTAAATTTAGTCATGATAGTCATAGTCTAAAACCAATACAGTCCCAACTCCTAACTTGCCTGTTGATCCTTGAAAGCATGAAGAAGTGAATTAGTGTCCGCAACAGTCAGGGGAAATGACAGCCGAGGTCCATGGTAGGAGTCTGGGACCTCTATCGTCCGCTCATATTCTAGTAATTGTACATCTGAACCTGCGGTATTAAAATCACTGGGACTATTGAAAAATTGATAAATCAAATCTAGAAAGGGAGGGAGGAAGACAATGTAGAAAGTCTCATCTTGGAAGGCAACACAAGTTCTGAACGCACATTAATCACTGGTATTTATACTGGTATAATAAAGTGGTTAATTAGTTCCTGCCATTAGTTTGTGGATCAACTACAACTTTCCAACAATTATCTCTGATTTATAAAATAAAAAAATACAGTGTCTAAAGTCAGATTGAACATTGCTGCTAAATATTTTTCAACCACAGCCTGTAATTCAGATTAGGAGAAATTTAGCTATCCAATCTGCCCTCCCTTCTCCCAACATAGATTTGAAGTTTATTGTTAATGATCGATAGCTCCTTCTTTATTGTTAATCATCAATAGCTCCTTCACCTGTTTACAACAATGTAACGTTAAACTTTTAATGGGGTTTAAAGCCAATTAGTTTTGTTGTAGTTACTTTCCTATATATGAGAAATGCCAAAAGCTCACTGAAGATTTAGGGCTTGTCTACACTCAAAACACTACAGCAGCACAATTTGCATCACTGCAGCGCTTCAGCACAGACGCTACCTACACCGATGGGAGGGGTTCTCCCACCGACGTAGGTAATCCACCTCCCTGAAAGGCGGTAGTTAGGTCGCCGGAAGAATTCTTACATCGACCTAGCGCTGTTTACATGGGGACTTAGGCTGGCTTAACTACGCAGCTCAGAGGTGTGGATTTTTCCAGACCGATGTAGTTAAACTGACCTAATTTTCTAGTGTAGCCCAGGCCTCAAGCAAACAAACCCTATTCTCTCACAGCCGTGTGCCAGCAATGGTGTTTCAATATCACCATTTTCACTAGAGCTGAGACGCAATGTCCCCACGTGGCCAGCTGTCATAAAACTATTGCCTGAACTGCAGCAAGTATAAGTGTGGCAGAAGAAAGAAACATAGTTTGTTCTCCTATTCTTCGTGGAGTGTGGAGAAGGTGGAAATATTTCTAATTGCTTCAATTCAGGGTTCTTTTTATCTACACTCGTCTATACATGAGTATGTAGGGCACTGAAGTGTTTGCTTTTGCACATCATTGGTCTGCCTCATTCCTTGGGCAGACTGAGAACCAGCTAGCAGCAAGATCCTTATTAAAAACATTGTAGTGGTTGCTCAGGTCAAGCTATGGTGTTGCTCTTGTGAGGTTCCAGTTTTTAAACAGCTTTTGTTTTCTTGTAGTTGAGCTTAATTTTTTTCATAACCCTGATTAGATTTGATCTGAAATTCATAAAAAAGGGTTTATTTATTATTTATCATCATAGCCGAAGAACTGGATGCAAAATAAAACTCACAGCAGCTGAATCCTTCTTGCATTCACATACATATTTTATATCATTCATAATGAATACAATGCCATCATATAGATAGAAGTTCAACTCGGCCAGCAACTGAAGAAAGTTCAAAATAAGAAGTGTTATCTGAAGGAACAGAAAGGAACCGTTTCCTTCTTAAATGCTTACCCCATTCAAACCCTGGGTCTAAGTCAATCTAACTGGAGCAAAGCATCAAGCAGCAACGCTAAGGGCTTTAGCCTACAAGGTGCTGAGCACTCTCAATTTCCACTGACTGCAATGGGAGCTGAGTGCACGTCACCATCTTGCAGAATGATCCATAACTGACTGACTAGTCAATAACTTACGAGTGCCTTCCTCTTTACAGGGTAATAACCAAATCGAGGTTAAACAGACTCCAAGGGCCTACCTACATGGAATCAATTTTGCCATGAAAAGCACAGTGACCTGATCATCCCAACCAGTGTGCACACCAGCTCTCACTGACAAGCCCGAGGAGAATAGCTCAGGCTATAGTTACTATCAAGTTAGCAGGGAGTATCTTGAAGATAGGACACTGAAATGGGTTCTCCATTCTCTCGCTTCTATGCTCTGATTGGCTCCTGTCCTCACAGCTCCCCATCCAGGGCTCTGACAAACCTAGCCATTCCACCTTCTTACCACTATGCCCACTCTGTCTCCATGCCTAATCTCAGGCTTTGCAATGTCTCCTTCTGCTCCTTCTAAAGGGCTGGCTTATCCCAGCCCCTACCCCCACTTTAGAGCAATTCCATTTTAAAATTAAATTTTATTGATTCGCTGGGGATTGCATGGGGTGACAGGCAGGGAATCAGGTCAGAAATCGAGGTATCTATGTTTGCTGTGGGCATATGGACGAGGAATTCTAAGAACAGTAACCAATCAGAGCAGGGATTTATAGGGGCCAGAGTAGGGAGATTTACATAATTACTGAGCTTATACTGAGAAATAAGCATAGAATAATTATGTAAATCAGAGCCCCACCCTAAGCCAGCATGCAGGGATGTGCATCACTGAAAAACACACGTCTAGCCGTGGATTCATAACTGTATAGTATCCTGTGTTCTCGACTAGTGGGGAGAACTCTCTTTCAAGGTGACATGCAATAAAGAATAGCTCTTCATATACCAAATAAACCAGTTCCTCACTGCATGTGACCAAAAGATTAAGACAAAACACAAAGGCAATCTACGTTTTTTTAAAATGTGTTCCCACACAGTACAGTCTGTTACTTTTTTATTTAAATGATGGAAATTACCAAGAATATGTGCTATGCCAATTGCTTAAAATTAATTTTCTTTTCTCCTGGTAGAGATCCTGGGGGTGGACTGAAAGGCTGGGCAGGTACATTCACAAAGTCCCCCCCCCACACACACACACCCTTTTTTTTTTTTTTTTTTTTAATACTGCTGAAAGGGCTTTTACAGCTCCCTCCCACAGACCTTTTTGAAAATCACCTCCAAACACCACCAGAATAACAAGACTGCTAAGTGAACAATTTACACAGTTATGAAGCATCTCGCTCGTGACGCTGAAACTACACTGACATCAGGAAGAGGAGGAGGAGATGAGAAATAGCTGTGGGCAAAACAAATCAAAAGGACAATTGCATTAAGTGGAAAGTGATCACAATTTTTTTAAAACATTAAAAAAACCCAGGAAAGTAAACTTACACTGTGATGAGCCAGGAAGATTTTTGGGGGGCTTAATTATAGTATAAGAAAGACCAGGGTCTATAGACCTTCAAAGATCCCCACCCCTCTCTTCTTTCCAGCACATAGAACTATTGAACAGGACAGGCAATCTCTGCTTTTACTGAGACTCTCACAAGGGTCCAATACAGAAGTTCTTGGGGAGGAACTTGGCTAGCGCGGAGCGAATAAGCCATGTTTCAGTTCAAGGTTCGACCAGAAAAATCCAGAAAAAACATTAGTTAGATTTAAATAAAAAGATTTTAAAGAAAAATTGTCAAATTGAAAGACTTGACAAAACTGTGTGAATTGACAGAAATGTTTTGGATTGGCCCCAAACTAATTTTTTTCCCAGTTTTTCATTTCAATCGATATGGTTTGGTGAACTTGAATAGATTTTTTTTATTTTTTCATTTTGATTCTGTCTTTTTCAGGTGTTTTTCATTCTGTTTTTTTTTCCTGGTCAAATTTCAGAACAGAGTGGTGTTTCAGTATAAAAAGTTGAAACGAAGTGTTTCAGCGTGGCAGAAACAAAAACATTTTACGTTAAAAAAAAAAATTTTTTTTTTTTTGTTTTTTTTTAACAGAAATTATTTGTCAAATTGACTCAAACTGCAAATAGTTTTGGAGCCCCGAAAAATGCAAAGTTCATCTAAAACATTTTGCCTAGCTCTACTCAGAACTTTTTAGCCTTGTTTCTATTACCCTAGTTAAAGGAACATGTGTTGAGGAAAGCAGCAGCAGAATTCTTTTTACCGGATCCTGGGCTTCCTAAAACATTTGGACAATTGTCCAGGCTGATTTGCAGCTTCTTTGTTCTCTATGCTCACATTCACAGAAGGTCAGTTCCGTAAGGCAGCAAGAACTTAAGTACCTGCTTAAGAATAGCCCTGCTCAGAAAAGCATTTTAAATACTTGCTTAAGTCCCAGTAAAGTCAGGTTCTTAAATGCTTTGCTAAATAGAGATGGACTTAGGTATATGCTTTAAGCTAAGCACATGCCTAAATGCTTTGCTGAATCAGGGCCTAAGGGCTTGTTTACGCTTCAAATGGTAAAGCATTGCAGCTGCACTGCTGTAGTGCTTCAGTGTAGACACCACCTACACTGATGGGAGAATCCCTCCCGTCCACCTAGGTAATCCACCTTCCAGAGAGGGCAGCCAGGTGGATGGAAGAATTCTTCTGTCAACCTAGCACTGTCTACACCGGGGCGTAGCTTCTCCTAATTATGCTGCTCGGGATATGGATTTTTCACACCCCCGAGCAATGTAGCTGGGTCGACCTAACTTTTTAGTACAGCCCAGGCCTAAATGTTGATTTGACAAGCTTCGTATTAAAAAAAACAAAACAAAACAAAACCCTCTACTGCACATTTTCAGTATGCAAGCACTTATAACATGCATATAGTTAAGCCAATTCCCTTTGGTGCAAGGCCTCGTGCTGCCTCTCAATGAGAACTATTTCCTTGCTGATGGAAGATTTCCATGCCTGAAAAGATTTTTTTTAAGGGAAGCTTGTATTTTTTAGCCTCTCCTATTGTAAGAGTGGTAAACCTTTTTACACTCAAAAACCAACAAGAAAAAGAGTTATCTTTGGGCAGGCACCAAGTCTCAAACATTTAACCCCAAAGATACAACTTTCTCAAAACTATATGACAGTGATAATTGAGCTTTAAGGATCACAGAACCATAGGGTTAAAAGGGACTGCAAGGGTCATCTAGTCTAACCCCCTGCCAAGATGCAGGATTTGTTGCATCTAAACCATGGCTATCCAGCCTCCTTTTGGAGCTTCCACAACCTCCCAAGGCAGTCTTTAACTATAACTAATATTTGCTCTTAATGCACGTAGACCACACAGGGAAAATAAGGGGCAATTTACCCCCCTTACTCTTCTGTGTGGGCACAAGAGGTGAGCCATGACTTCACCCTATGTAGTTAAAGTGTTTATCAGACCTTTACCTAAGAAAGGTCAATATACAGATTTATCTAGGCTGGTTAGGGGAGACATCTCAGACATGATTTACAAGCAACTGCATAGCCAAGCTAACCTATCATCCTAAAAACTTTGGATTCAGTTGGGTTCAGAGGGTGAAGTGAAATACACCATTAGCACAGATAACTAGTAGATGATATGAACTTCATTAGATTTTCTTCGAGTTAGCCACTTTACTCCTATAAAACCCACAAGAAAAGCGATCATTCGCAGACCGCACTTATCTGTCATAGTGCACTGTGTAGAAAAATTAATTGCAGGACTACCTTATTCTCCGTCTTGGCCCTGGAGCATAGCTCAGATGTACTTTCTCCTTCAAGAAGAGTGCACTGTACATTAGGCACTCTAGGCAGTTTAAGAGAGAAGAACTGTGGTTTCTAATTGTTGCCATTAGAACACTGAACCACTTATGGTTTTTGATGGTTTTATTCTGCTATCAAAGTGCCTTGTATGCATTTTAAAGGAAGTAATCAATGGCTGGCCCAGATGAAAGAGAAGTGACCTTTCATATTCTTTTATGACTCAGTATGGTGAGCACTGCCTCCTTCTTAACACAGCTAGGTTCAGACTTGCTTATCTCTCTTCAGACCTTCTAAACAAATTGATGTTTGTTTAACAGAAGTCAGTTTCAAGCTGTAGCTCTGTGTGGAACTTGCACTTCAAAGGCTACTTTTATCCAAGGATCTCAAAACACTTTAAAGATCAAAGGCTAGTCTGTGGTTGCCTTATTAGAGCTGGTTGCAAAACGTTGGGACATAGCCTAATATAAATTTTAATTTGATCATTTTAATTGTTCACATTCTGAATGGTTTTGGTATTCCTTGAATCCTGTGCACTATTCACTTCAGTCATATAGGATGAAATTCAATAAGGACAAATGCAAAGTACTCCACGTAGGGAGGAACAATCAGTTGCACACATACAAAATGGGAAATGACCACCTAGGAAGGAGTACTGCAGAAAGGGATCTGCGGGTCATAGTGGACCACAAGCTACATATGAGTCAACAGTGTAACACTATTGCAAAAAAAAGCAATCATCATTCAGGAGGGATGTATTAGCAGGAGTGTTGTAAGCAAGACACAAGAACTAATTCTCTCACTCTACTCCGCGCTGATTAGGCCTAAACCGGAGTATTGTGTTCAGTTCTGGATGCCACATTTCAAGAAAGATGTGTACAAACTGGAGAAAGTCCAGAGAAGAGCAACAAAAATGATTAAAAGTCTAGAAAACATGACCTATGAGGGAAGATGGAAAAAAAATGGGTTTGTTTAGTCTGGAGAAGAGAAGACAGAGGGGGCATGATAATAGTTTTCAAATACATAAAATGTTGTTACAAAGAGGAGGGTACCTCCGAGGATAGGACCAGAAACAATGGACTTGAATTGCAGAAAGGACAGTTTAGGCTGGACATTAGGAAAAACTTCCTGTCAGGGTGGTTAAGCACTGGAATAAAGTGCCTAGAGAGGTTATGGGATCTCCATCACTGGAGATTTTTAAGAGCAGGTTAACCCAAACATCTGTCAGGGATGATCTAGATAATACTTAGTCCTGCCATGAGTGCAGGGGACTGGACTAGATGACCTCTTGAGGTCCCTTCCAGTTCTATGATTCTACTAAAGTGAAATTACAGTATGTTCCTGTTGTGGTCTTTCCTCCTGAATCTTCTCTGGCTTCCAACCCTCTGCTTCTACAGCTTCTTCCTTCGTTGGCTGCTCCCTTTAATTTTCAGAATATCTAATTCCTACAGGGATCAGAGAAGTAGGATGGCAAAGGGATCCAAGGGATCCCTGACAAGTCTGTTTCAGCTGAGTTCAGTGATTACAACTATTTTTAAGAAGATAATATTATCTATAAGCATCTGTCCCAATTTTTTTAAATGTATGACTAAACATACTACAGTCATTGTTTTATTAAACCAAAGCATTCCCCCTGGAGTGTCAAAAATCCATGTCATACCCACAAGGACTGGATTTTGCATCTGCAGCTCTGGTTAGCTAAAAAATGTGGAAAAACTCATGTAGCCAGACAACTTCCTACTGGCCCCACATAAAATGCTCTGCAGTAAAAGTCCAGAATAAATTACACTAAAAAATGCTCCATATTTGCCTATTTCAGACGACGCCATAGAGAACACCTCTGTGCTTTGTTACATCTGCTCAGTATTGGTCAATGCATATTCCTTTTTGAGACTTTTCCATTACAAATTAGAAAAATACATATTTCTAGAGATTGGGGGTGGGAGGGTTGCAAGCAGTAAGAACACAAGAACAATTTACTAGCTCTTCAAGGAGACAATGTAGCATAAAACACTATATACATTTTGGGAGCTACTTATATGTTTGACTGGAATCTCACACAGTTCAATCTACTGTATATATATTTAACAGAATCAGCATTTATAGGATCAAGTTTTCACTACAGTGTATGGGAAGCTCCAAGCTAAGCTTCAATCATGTGCATGTAGCTAGGCATCACATAGACAATTCACTTGCTAATGTCTGGTTTTAAACTGGAATTTTCATATTAAACTTTTTTTATCCTTACCTGTATCAGTCTCGTTGAGATGAGTAAAGTGATCCAGCATGAATGTAAAAAAACTGGACAGCTGAATAAGAAAAAAAAAATACACTGATCAATTCAGGAGATCACACAAACATTAATGGTCTCTCATTTTTCTTTACTCTTTTCCCTCTAATTGGGACATTTAGATAGAAAGATACAGAGGCACCTTGGATCTGTATCACTCGTTTATGATAACAATGCAACCTTGTCCTCTTGTAGGAATTGCAACTTTCTCCTTCCTCCTTACTGCAGGCTAGTGGGCTCACGCTGATTCATAAACATACACTAATTGAATTCAACAAACTCCTTTAAAGCTAGTTGATACTGTTCATTTTCAGAATAGAATGAACATTAACTGAGCTTCATTAAACCATGTAAAACAATAACAAAAAGCAGCAGTACAAGTACCGGTAAGAAATGGATTCCACTTGCACCACTGACAAAAAGGGACCAAATTTTGAAACCCAGCACTGCCTGTTGACATATAATATTGACTGTAGTCGTTTATAATGTTTTGTAAGAATTCATTTAAAAACACACACTATTAAAAAATGTAAAATGCTTACCAAAAAATTAAACTGAATTTTTAAAGAAAAGTGTGAGAAATGTAGAAAAATGTGTGGCAAAGAATTTTCCACCTTGTTCTTGACGTTAGGTCAGTGAACACCCCAGAGGTGGATTAAGGTCTCCTGGGACCCTGGGCCAGAGCAAGTGGGGAGGCCACAGCGATGGAACGGTGGCCCCGCCCCACCCTTTCTGCCCGCAGCCCCACCCCCATTCCACCCAGGGCCCCACCCCATTCCACACACACCCCATGACCCCTCCTCCTGTTCGCTCCTTTCTGCCACCACCACCCCACTGTGGCCCCAAGACTGGAGAAGCTCTGTCCCCCCCGCCTCAGCCCTGGGTCTGCAGCGAGGAGTGAGAGCTACTCCAGCTCTGAGGCCATGGCAGGGAGAGAGAGCTACTCCAGTCCCAGGGCTGCAGCTGGGGCTTCCCCTGCTCGCCCCACGGTTTCTGCTGCCCCATGGCGGATTTCTGCTGGGATGCCCATTTTTTCAGGGCCCCCCAGGTACAGACCCCCGGGTACAGGCCCCATGGGCCCATTGGATAATCCACCACTGCCCCCACTCTCTTTAAAATGTTGATGAGGATGATTATTTGTTTGTATTACAGCAGCCCTATTGGGCTAGATGCTGTACAAATAGTGAGAGATATTATCTGCCCTGAAGCACTGACAAACTAGAGTGTGAGAAAGGAAATATTTTATGCTAGTTTACTGCTATTTTAATTTTTGACTTGCCCAAGATCACACAGGAAATCTGTGGCGGAGCCAGGAACAAAATCCAAGTCTCCTTAGTCACAGTCCAGAGCCTTAATTACAAAACCATCCTCCTTCCTCAGTTAACAAACAAACGAATTACAGGCAAAAAGCTAAATAAACTGAACTTTTTGGTAAGCATCCAAAACATCCACGGGATTAGATAGGGTTTTTTTTGTAAACATACAAGTAATATAATCCCTCCTGCTTCAGGGCATAAAGTAACCTCTAACTGGTGGAGGGTTAGGAAGAAACTTCCCCTATAAGCATGTTATTCCATTATTTTAATTACAGGGGTCATGCATCTTCTTTTGAAGCGTCTGATACTGGCCACTGTCAGAGACAGGTTACTGCACTGGATGGAACAGTGATCCAGTCTGGTATGGCAATTTCCACATTCCTATTTTTAAGTAAATCAGGAAATTGGATACACAAAAAATTCAAGTGGCACGCAACTCGGAAGTTGCAATCCACACATGCAGTTATCTATTTTGTTTGTGCAGCTTAGGGATACATTTCTGGACAGTGTGGCCTTCATGTTTCACCATAACAACCCAGGAGTACAGACCTGTAGCTGAGCTTGTTCTTCAGCATATTCAATTGACTGAAAGATGCTAAGAGCATACTGCCGCCTCATCTCCAGCCGGGCCATGTAACACCGATACCACCTCTGAATGAGGATAGCTGCTTTAATTGCTGCCAAAATACAAAGCCACAAAAATACAATGAAACGAAGTTACTGTGCAGCTACTGTGAAAACAGAAAGGCGTTAAGTTTCCACACTCCCTCCTCCCCATAGCCCCGTCCAGATATCCACACCCCTCTCCCCCAGAGTCCAGCTGTGGGGTCCCCTGCAGCCCAGATACCCGCACCCCTCTCCCCCAGAGTCCAGCTGTGGGGTCCCCTGCAGCCCAGATACCCGCACCCCTCTCCCCCAGAGCCCAGCTGTGGGGTCCCCTGCAGCCCAGATACCCGCACCTCTCTCCCCCAGAGCCCAGCTGTGGGGTCCCCTGCAGCCCAGATACCCGCACCCTTCTCCCCCAGAGTCCAGCTGTGGGGTCCCCTGCAGCCCAGATACCCGCACCCTTCTCCCCCAGAGTCCAGCTGTGGGGTCCCCTGCAGCCCAGATACCCGCACCCCTCTCCCCCAAAGTCCAGCTGTGGGGTCCCCTGCAGCCCAGATACCCGCACCCCTCTCTCCCAGAGCCCAGCTGTGCGGTCCCCTGCAGCCCAGATACCCGCACCCCTCTCCCCCAGAGCCCAGCTGTGGGGTCCCCTGCAGCCCAGATACCCGCACCCCTCTCCCCCAGAGCCCAGCTGTGGAGTCCCCTGCAGCCCAGATACCCGCACCCCTCTCCCCCAGAGCCCAGTCATGCCCCCACCACCAGCCCAGATACCTGGCCTTCTATCCCCCAGAGCCCAGGGATCCAGAGGGAGAACAGCCTGATGCTCAGTCCCAGGCTTGCATGGTGGAGTTTCCTGCGCACTGCACAGTTGCCAACTTTCAGGCGGTAAATAAGCCCCCGACTTTCACAGTAAGCCAAAAATCAAGCCAACCCTATTTCAAAACAAGGCCAAAACAAGCCAATCCCTAAGAACCCCAACACTCTATGTGCCTAGATCCCCCCGGCGTGCAGTCTGGGACTGTGGTGGGCCCGCTGTGCACCCCTGACTCTCTCTCCCTCTTGCCCCCCCTTCCACCTGCTTGCCGGGAGCCAATAAAAAAAAAAGAAGCAACAAGCCAAACAAGCAACAAGCTACAATTCAAAAACTAGCCAACAAGCAACTCACAAGCCAATTAAGCCAAAAAACAAGCCCAATTTCTGCATTTTTTCCATGGGGTTGGCATGTCTGGCACATCGCCCTCTCCTTCCCTCAGGGCGTGCGAGGAGCTGCAGCTGCTGGAAACCCTCCAGCTCCTCCTCCTCCTTCCCCTCCTCCCCGGCAGTGTCTTCTATGTGCGAGTTGGGCTCAGCAGGGTCCAGCGGCCGCTAGCGGCAGCCCACTGCAGCCCATTTTTGTGGGAGAAAGGAAATTCTGCACAAAAAACATTAATTTCTGAAAAAATCTGCACTGTGCAATAGCACAGAATTCCCCCAGGGGTACTAGTGGAGACACATAAGAGTCCTTTTGCCAGTATAGTTTATACCAGTTCCCTGAACAAAATAAGATAGACCAGCAAAATGACTTTTTTGCTGGAATAACCGCATCTACACTAGGGCTATGTACACACTGCAGCTTAGGTTGGTATAAATTGTGTCGCTCAGAGGTGTGAATAAGCCGCCGCCCTGAGTGACGTAAGTTACACTGACCTAAGCGCCGGTGTGGCTAGTGCCCTGTCGGCAGGAGAGCTTCTCATGCTGACATAGCTAGGGCCACTTGTGGGGGCTGGAGAAATGAAGTCAAAGGGAGAGCTGTCTCCCACCAGCTTAGACCATCTGCACTAGCAGCGGTTCAGCTGCCCTGATGCCGCTGCGCTGACGTAAGCTCTGTAGTGTAGCCATAGCCTAGGACTTTTGCCGGCATAGCTATGTTGGTTGGGCAGTGACTTTTTCCACATACCTAACTGAGGGATGTCTACACAATCAATAGCTTTTCCCATTCTCCTCTCCCCATCCCCACCCCTGATCATTAAAGGGACTGCATCAAGTAGTTATAATTATTTGTATTACCATAACACCTAGAAGTCCCAGTCATGGACCATGATCCCTTTAGCCACTGTACAAATACAAAAGGCAGTCCTGTTGAGAGCTTATTGCCTAGGTAATGGTTAAAGATAATGTTACTTTAAGTTCTGGTTAAAATGTAACCCTATTACTAATGGGCTAATCCCATTCAGCACCAGACACTGATGGTCTACACTTACCCCCCAAGTCGAAGTAAGGTACGCAAATTCAGCTACGTGAATAACGTAGCTGAATTCGACATACCTTACTTCGAACTTACCGCAGTTCAGACGCGGTCCACACGCGGCAGGCAGGCTCCCCCGTCGACTCCGCGGTACTCCTCTCGTCTAGCTGGAGTACCGCAGTCGACGGCGAGCACTTCCTGGTTCGATTTATCGTGTCCACACCAGACGCGATAAATCGAACCCGGAACTTCGATCCCCAGCCGCCGAACTAGCGCGGCAGTGTAGACATACCCTGAGTGTTACAAGTATTCAGTGCAGGGTATTAAACTAGTGAGCAAAAGAGGGAGAGCATGTCATTTAAAATCTGTGACCCTGTTCCTCAACTGTAAAATGAGCAGAAAATCCCCCCCTCCTCCCACTTATTCTGTTTTGCAGACTACAAGCTCTTCAGGGTAGGGACTGTTTCTTACTATGGGTATCTACAGCACCAAGCACCATGAAGCTTTGCTTCCTGATTGAGTCTTTAAGCACTATTATAATGCAAATAATAATAAAGCTTGTGCAAGGCATGTGAAGGGGAAATCGAGCCATCCCCAGGAGCACTGTGCAAAGGCTAGGCACATTCTAGCTCTATGCTAAACACCACTGGCATATACCACTGTGTGACCTATTTTTGAACAAGGAAAATGCCGGCATTAACTTTTAACAGAATTTTTACCCAAGTACTGAAGAGATTTGTAAACCAACAGACTAACTGACATTAAGCAAGAAATTAAACAAAACACTGTTTTGCAGACTAATCATTCTGTAGTGCAATTATTGAATCTGACCATCACTGAGGTAGCTCTGTTTGATTTCAGTTTCTTTTTAAGTAATAGAGTCATTCTGCCTTAACCAATATTTAAAAGTCAGACATCCTCTAAAAGAGAGCATTTAAAACAGAATTTAATCTAAGCTACTACTTGAAAACAGGATGGGGGGGGGGGAGTGCAACGCTTTAATTCTCTTTCATTGTTAACAGAGGATAACAAGGCTAACAAATGACACAGGCACAGCACCTACCTCTCTCTGACTTTTTTGCCCGACTCCCAGTCACAGAAGTGCCACATCCCATGGCTCTAGTACAGACTGTCTATCAATTTAATTTCTCTTCATAGGCAATGGGTTTTTCTCATCCAACCGTGTTACAAGCATTTCCTTTATGTTCCACTTATGATGCAATGAACCACCCCAAGCTGATTCACTCCTGTTATTAGCTCTAATGAGGAAGAGGAGTAGGGGAGGTAATAAAAAAGAAAGTGGTTAATAGCATAGAATCTACCGTGCAACTCAGCAGAGATCATTAAAGCTCGTTATGAAATACTGTATGTCATGTGATGTGGAAACTGAACCTAACAAACAATGTAGGGTTATTTTCCAGAACTCAGCAGCAGTAGCCTCCCATTGCTGTTGCCTGCATTAGGGTCAGATGAACATCTATGAATAAAGTTTCCTCTTCTGAATAAAATGCTACATACTGGCTGAAAAGCAATATGTACCAGTGAGCTATTGAAAGCTTTATTACCAGTGACAGGAAACTACAGAGAAATTACTTTTGTTATTGTGATTTGAAAAGTAGTGCATCAGAACTTAAAGAATTTAAAATTAAATGGAAATGATACTGCAACTATTAAACCAACAAAATAAATTTTAAGATGACTCACCCTACCATTTACCAGTACACTGCACTTAGTCTCTCATCACATCATAATGCTGTTTACCAGTTCTTCTGAGTACAGAAGAAGCTCTTTAATGTACACTTAGTTAATATCAAATCTCAAATTCACTTGAACACAATACAAGGTGACCCCTTGCAAAGTTTAAGTAGCAGATACAATGCTGTAGTGAGGTGTCTCATAATAAGAATTCACTTATTTTTACTAAATGTACTACAGCACATTTACTATGAGTCATGATAACAAAACTAAACTAATTTTGTCAAATAAATGAACAAAGTACTTTTTATAATGCAGTCTTCTGAGTTTTTCTTTGTGTTTGTTCATCCACTCACTAATTCACATCATTCACAAATCTACCACATGTCTCCTAGTCACTGACTTCAAATTAGTGAATTTCACTGTAAAATAAATTTGGTGAAATTTTTGGAGTGCTACACAATTCTATAGAGCTTTACGATTGCTGGGGTTTATTTTAGCCTGAACACCTTATCTGATCATACTTTTACTTCTCTTTCCTACGGTTATGTATGAGTCTGTAGCACAGACTGCACGGCTAAATTATTGTGTACATTATATTTAATATCCTTTCAAAAGGTTTCAAAACAAAAAGCAAAACACTCTCTCCAGCCAACCTAAATGTGACTACATAAATAATAGAACAAATGCTTGAGTAGTGCTCTTTTGCGTCTATTTTACTGTTATGATAAATGAGATAAAAGGCATGAAGAGGCAGATAAAGGCAAAAATGTTATACTAACTAATGCAGTCTATAAAGTTACTGTATTTGCAAGACCATAAACTAGGACACTGCTGTTGCAACATTTTTTGTAGTCCCGAAATACTCCTACAAAAGACAAAAGTATGCTTTAAAAATCTACGCCGGTCTTGCGACTGCCCAGCTTCTGAAGTCAATGACATAGAGCATACTTCACAGAGAGGAGGGTTTTTTCTAGTAACTCCAGTGTTCTGGATGTGTTTATCGTGAAACACTGAACAAGTGATGTTAACATTCACTTTGAGGAAAACAACAGCTTTAATGTCTGCACTCATTCAGCTTCTCTCTTTGCTCTACGCAGTGTTCACTGCACTGAACACCATCTCCTAACTTGCCTCCCTAGGATGTTCACAGGCCATTATGGGTCCAACTGGCACAGTCAATCACACTTAGGTCCTGGTTTTAGAATTAGATGTCAATATCGAGGACATCATAACCCAGCCTTCATCTTGGACAGACCATCATCTCACTAAGGAACTAATCAGAGCTCTCCCGGCTCCCACGTATCAAGAAAGACCCATACAACCCTGATTCAACCATCAAGGCTCTTCGACTCCATCAAACTGCTAAAGGAGTGCAGCATTCCACCCACAGGACAAGTTGTTAAGGATCCGTGAATCATCATCATTGTATACTAGCCTCAAACACTGACATAGTCTCCCCCAAATGGCCCATTCCTCCCCATTGCCTCCTTGGTTTTCAGACACCTCTGTGCCAGATGAAAGAGAGAGAGGCAGAAACTTGAGCACCAATGATGGAAAATGAAGGCTGAAACACAGAATTCTTCCAAACCTACACTGATCCTGGTCCTGGTCTTCCTACCAGCCTCCACGGAAGCTGCCAAATCCAACCTGAAGGAGCTGCTTCATCCATTATGAATGCCTACACCCTGCATCCAAGCTGAGCACCAAGCACTGTGAAGAACCATCATTCTATTTTGCTGAAAAGTTCATGCACAAGCACATTCAGGACGGTTTCTCAAACAGCATGGACCCGCTTTGCCACCGAACAGCCCACCTGCACTCCAAGAGTGCAGTACATTCACTCACTGAGAAGTACTAGACACCCTAAAGAGTCTTGACCCAAGACCTGTGAATCAACTTATGCCCTTCCTGACTAGTGTAAGACAGGCATGAGCAACTGTTGCCACTCCTGACTGAAATAGCCAATGCCATCTTCAGGAAAGGAACCATCTCTTCCTCCTTCAAACATGCAAAAATCTGAATGATTCTGAAGCAACCCACCCTGGAAACACCAGTGTCAAACCTGTTCCTGAGCAAGCTCAGAGAAGCTAGTCAAAGGCCAACTGCAAGCTTATCTACTTGAATCCAATATTCTAGACCCAGCAGAATCTGGACTCAGGCCAGGGCATGGAAGGGAAAACCTTTTAGATGATCATCTGCTGCCAGTGGGTGGTGACATCCATTCTCATCCTCCTGGATGTCTCTGCAACATTCAAATCTTTCAACCATTAGATACTCCTGCCTCTGCTGAGAGAAGTAACAAGAGTCCAGAGAAATGTACTAAAATGGTTTATGTTCTCCTTGTAGAGATGCACCCAAAGTATAGCAATGGAAAACTGCACCTGAACCCCTAGGGTCCTCTTTTGTGGAGTTCCACAAGGATCAATTCTCTCTCTCTAGTCCTAGTCAATGTTTACCTGAAGCTGCTTGGTGAACTGGAAAGACCACTTGGACTCAAATGCCACCAATATGCAGATTAACACAGCTCTACTTATTCTTCACCACATACGATTGTACCACTACCACCAACCTGGCTTAGTGCTTTGATATCAGCTCATGGACAGGGCCGCCGAGAGCGGGTTCGGGCCCCGGTGAAAAAAAATTTTTCGGGCCCCCCAGTAAGGGCGGACCGGCTAAACAGGGCCGACGAGAGGGGGGGGGGAAGCCGGGCCCTGGGCCCCCTTCCAGACCACTGGGCCCCGGTAAAGCGATGAGAGGGGAGGGAAGCCGGACCCCGGGCCCCCTTCCGGACCCCGGTAATTTGTACCGGCTTCCCCCCCCCTCATCGGCCCTGCTCATGGATGAAGAACAGCTGATGGAAGCTGAACCCAAGCAAGACATGGGTGGGCAGAGGAAAGCATTCTGAAGAGTTTGCCGCTAGAGTGCAGTCTCCATTGTTTGAAGGTACACTTCCACAATCAGCGAATTCAGTGTGTAGTTTAGGAGTGCTTCTGGATTCCTTGCTGATGCTAAGCTCTCACATAGCAACATCCCCAAGTAATGCTTCCCATCATCTCTAGTTGGCTAGGAGACTCCATCCCATCTTGGTGAAGAATGATCTGGCCTAGGGTTATTCACACCTTTGTCTCCTCTTGACTGGACTACACAGTGCAATATTCCAGGGAATGAATCCTTCATCACTTACAAAACCCCAGCTAATACAAAACACTGCAGCACTTCTCAGCAACAAAGGCTACCGTGAGCACATCTAATCTGTGCTCCACTCTCTACTGTGGATTCCCATAGAATATCAAGTCAAGTTCAAGGTTTCGATCCTTATTTTCAAGGTGCTCAATGACCTGGGCCCAGGGTATCTAGAAGATCGCCTAATGTTCCAAAATTAAGACTGGTCAACAACTCCACTCCTCTAGCACAATGGAACACTCTACAATAAGGGTAAAGTAAGTTTGTGCAGGAGACAACTTTCTTTGAGACCAGTCTGAAACTCCCCTGGGAGCAAGCTCCCCTAGGAACTAAGGATTATCATAAACCTCACCACCTTCCGCTCCAAAGAAGTGCACCTGGCACTTGATCTGCCTTCTCTACTAACCACAAACCAGTGAGTACATTAAAAAAAAAATCCCCAAAACACAAAATCTTACCAACACTGTACATATAGTTATCCCCCGGGGGAAAAAATGAGAGAGAACAAGTCACATATGACACGTTAGTCACAACACTTAACAGGCCACTGGAAGGTGCTCAGATACCATGGTGATGAAGTAGCAACCTATTTAGAACAGAAAAGGAGTTCCACTGTACTATTTACTCCTGATAAATACTGAGCAAATATTACCCAGTGTAGCAATGTGTCTTAAACAAACAACAAAAAACAAAAAGCAAAATAAAACCCTAACAATTTGACTGATGAAATGAAAAACTAGGGCTTTCCTGGTGTTTCAAAAGAAGTTTCTAGGATACCAGTAAATCATATGAAAAAGCAGGACACAGGGTAGTTAGCATTCTAGCTGCTGTTTTTAAAGAAAACATGCTTCCATAAGGCAGATAATAGAACAACTTTTGGGACAATAAGGGTAAGCAGGTTTCCTGGGGAATCTCTGGGGAGCAGTTAATGCAAAATGCACAACCCCAGTTATGCAAAACCCCAGACTTTTGAAGCTTCATCCTGAGAAAAGGGCCACTGACTAAGTCAAGGGTCGGCAACCTTTCAGAAGTGATGTGCCGAGTCTTCATTTATTCACTCTAATTTAAGTTTTCACGTGCCGGTAATACATGTTAACATTTTTATAAAGTCTCTTTCTATAAGTCTATAATATATAACTAAACTATTGTTGTATGTAAAGTAAATAAGGTTTTTAAAATGTTTTAGAAGCTTTATTTAAAATTAAATTAAAATGTAGAGCCCCCCGGACCGGTGGCCAGGACCCTGGGCAGTGTGAGTGCCACTGAAAATCAGCTCACGTGCCGCCTTTGGCATGTGTGCCATAGATTGCCTACCCCTGCACTAGGTGATTACCTGTTCCCAGAGCCTGGAGATTCTTTATAGAGCTCAGGCCTAGAGTGTAACAGCTGAACTGTCCAGTCGGGATGTGGAAAGACTGACACCTACCGAAGTCCTATGTTGGAGTTGGTGTGGCCTCTAGTAAGCATCTAACATGCAAATAGGTTCTTTTATTGTTTTTTTATGTTGTCTCTGTAATTGTTTTACCCTAAGAATAAATGCAGTTTGCTTTGTGGAGGAAGGCTGGTAACTGGCATACCCTTGTAGTGTATACACCAAAATTGAAGCACCCAAACTAGTGGACGCATTTGAAAACGCATTTGACTTTTAATGAAATTAGATGGCAAGGCTTTTAGGGCAGGGAGTGCACCTGTTTTGTAAAACACAGCATATATTCGCAGCACTGTATTAGTTATGCTATAAGCCGATGAGCCCATGGGCTGTCAGATATAAGACAGAGCAGGCCTGAGGGTCCAATGGCCATACAAATGAAAGCCACTAGCCTCTTACCTCTCATTCTTCCCCTATCACCAGGGCTTAATTTTTGCCAGGGCTGAGCCCCGGCACTTCTGGGCTTGGCAGTTCATAGCCCCAGCACCTCTGGACTTGATGTGTCAGTTATGAAAATTAAAAAAAAATTGCTTGATCCCCAGCACTAATTGCTTGAGCCTGGGCACCTTTCATTACAAATTAAGCACTGCCTATCACTGTTGCTCTGCGTGTTCCTTCTGTTTCTTCCTCACTTTCATAAATGAAGATTGAAGAGTTGTATTCGTTTTTTTTCAGGACAGGATCCCTGCTGGGATGCAGCTTAACTTATGCTACATTGTCCTTCCCCTGCAGGTGGTTTCAGTGGACATTTCCCATTGTGCAAGTTCTCTATTCTCTCTCTCCCATTCCTATCTGTATTTCTATTACAGGGCTTTTATGATGACCTTCAATAACATTTGTTAGAAAAACATTTGTGGTTTGATGAATTATGAGAGGGAGATGGATTTTCTAGGAGCATCTGAGGGTGTACATTTCTCATTAGAGGTCTGGCTTTGGCACCTGCTCACTGCTTATATTTTGATTTATTAAACATTCCACCAGTGCTTGTCACATTCCACCAGTGCTTGTGGAAGACTACCTCAGTTAGTTTTTTTTCCATGGAATTGAGGACTAGTGTACACATAAATGATAGGGTTGATCTTGATAGGATAAAATTTATAATATCTGGAAACCTTTCCTGAAATCTGTTCTAAGAGAGGCTAAATAAGACAATGGAGATTCAGGATATCATCTGTCTAGGTACTTACAGTATATGGCCCTCATCACTGTTGTACCTTAACCCCTGAAAAATACCTGTTTATCAAGGAAATTATACCACGTCCAACCCTGTGGCACTTCTGTGCAGTACAACACCTCTTGTTGAGACCCTTGTAGAATGATATTGTTTATTGACATATTGTTTATTACCAAACCATACTACTAAGTAATATTTCCTGGAGCCTGGTGGGATAGACGTGGTGAAATTAGGAGCAATTTTATTTTATTTTTCTTTAGAGTTGGAATAAAATGAAATCCTAGTGGTTCACTGAAAGAAAATCATCACTATAATCGTTTGTGTTGCACAGCGTTAATTTACTCAATTTTTTCTATGTAACTCTGATTAAGCTTTCTGGCTCTGTAACATTACCTGTTTTTATTGTTTTGTATAGTATTTGCATCCACTATACTAGTCAGTGGCTAAGATTTTGTCTAGTGGTAGGTATGCAGTGCCAAAACCTGGGATTAGACCAACTATGAACTTCAGGAGCATCTGGATCCAAACTTCAGGCTCCAGGACCCATCTCTTGCACAGTGTACGTATGTAATCCATTTGTTATGAACAAGTAATTTTAAAAAGCATTTAACATTTTTTAAACAGGACTTTTAAAAATAGTTAAGAAAATGCACTGGGTGAGGGGATATTCATAAGAGAAACCTCTCATGTGTCCACTATAGATGCTATTGCCCTGGGAGAAACCTAAACATATTGCCATAGTTTAAGAGAAGAATACTATAATTAGGGCCCTACCTGATTCACGGTCCATTTTGATCAATTTCACAGTCATAGGATTTTAAAAATAGTAAATTTCATGATTTCAGCTATTTAATCCTGAAATTTCATGGTGTTGTAACTGTAGGGGTCCTGACCCAAAAAGGATTTTTTTGGGGGGGGGAGGTCACAAGGTTATTGTAGGGGGGGTTGAGGTACTGCCACCCTTACTTCTGCGGTGCTGCTGGCAGAGTGCTGCCTTCAGAGCTGGGTGCCTAGCCAACAGCTGGTGCTCTCTGACTGCCCAGCTCTGAAGGCAGCGCAGAAGTAAGGGTGGCAATACCGTGACCCCCCCTAAAATAACCTTGAAACCCCCCTGAAACTCCCTTTTGGGTCAGGGCAGCCAATTTGAGAAACCCTGCTTTCCCTGTGAAATCTGTATAGTACAGGGTAAAAGCACACAAAAGACCAGATTTCACAGGGGGAGACCAGATTTCCCGGTCCGTGACACGTTTTTCATTGTCTTGAATTTGGTAGGGCCCTATCTATAATCGAGATTGAAGAAAACCTGCAATAAGTCATTTATGGCTGCATGTTGTTAAACACACTCAAATTCCCTTTGGTTTAATGGAAGTTGAAGGTGCTCAGAACCTTATAAGATTATATCCTTAAAATCAGCAGTGATGTACCTGAGAAAGATAACTTTTAAGTTAAGAAGAAGAGGATGTAAACAATAGCTTATGAAGAGCAATACATTTTTTATCTATTGATTCTTTATCTGATAAGGCCTACTACACAAGGCATGACTAGCATCTCTATTTAAGTGATTTGCAGTGACTATATATGTGAAGGGAAGAAATCAAATACTTTCTGTTTCAATATATTATAAATAAAATAAATATTGCATGTAACAGCCAGTTAATTTCTTGAGCCTATTTAGGGATAGGAAGCTAGGGTCAATATTGAATTGACTCAACTATTTCTGTGCATTGCTATGGGTGATGCCTCTCAAAGACCAGGCCAGGAATCAATAGGGAACAGATGTAGTAAGCTATCTGAAAGCCAATAAAGTCAACTCCAAATTCCTATGGATCGTGGAAAGTGTAATATGTTCCAAAACTTCAAATCACAAAGCACTCTGTTTTCATCTACTCAGAACTTCTGGATAGCTGGTCCAATCAATTTAAAACTTTTTAAGGTGAACCATTCTGATTTTTATCACAGCAGTAAGCAAAATAATCTATATTACCATACACATCCTGTCATTCGCTGCACAAAGCTCTGATGCAGTTAATTTGCCTTTTTTTAAAGTGAATTAAAAGGGATCTTAACCCCTCCCCCCCCCCAAAGAAATTACCTGTTTTCTTCTGCTGCTGCAATGCAGAGGGCTTCCACAAAAGTGTCTTTAGGAGAATAAAAAAGCAGTCTCTTTTTGGAACCAGACGACATGACAGGGGTGCAGATCTGAAGGAGAATAGGTACTCTGGTTCTCTCTAGGGCTCTGAGGCTCACAGACTGCAATACTGGTGCCCTCCTTGCACTTACACAGCTTCCTGTGAGGAAATCTTTTAAGCCCCGCTTCAAAAAAGAATACAATAACCCAAAGAGCTGCTTTCCATCTTCCAGCTTATTATGGGATCACAGGGCTGCAGACACAGAGCTAAACTGTGTGGATGCTGTTGCTGGAGCTGTATGTCACTATGCTCCCTGAATCTCAAACAGAGAAAGGATGTGCCGAAGTTATCTGCTTCAAATCTGAAGTCACATGATCACTTTCAAGAACAGCCATTGCACAGTGACTATGAAACAACAATTTGCATCTGAACAGCTCTAGTACACAAAATATAACAGGGAGCTTAGGTCCTCCAATGTAAGATCCCAGCTAGAAACACAGACTGCTAACTGCATTTAGCAGTATAGCATTGTGTCTATCAGTTAGTGCTGGAATATTTTAGAAAACAATTCCACTTTGTTGTTGTGAGGCACTCAACGACTATGTTGAGGAACTTCATAGAAATGCCTATAAACTAAATACATTCAGTAAGCTAAATACATGCACTGCTTAGAGTGGACCAGTGCATGGTTTCCCCAACCCAGGCAGAGAGTGGGGAGTCAGATACTCCATAGGGTCAGAGATGCACATGTGGGGCAAGTGGGGGCATGGTAGGACATATCATCCCCCATTATACATGAACTTATTACAAGCTGAGGCTTTATTAACAGCCTCAGGTTTATTAACTCCTGAGCTGAGCAAATCTTGGCTGCAAAATCCACCTTTAAAGAGTGTGGGAACTGCGAAGGTGTGCTGGGGGATTCCAGAAACAGCTGCACCAAAAGAAGCCCTTTCAGTCTAGAGAATTGTAGGAGGCTAGGAGGGAGCACACTGCATTTGGTAGATCCTCAAGGTCTGCCAGGATCTCAGGAGGCCAAATCCCCTGCTGCTTCCAGAGAAGGGTGTCAAACCCTCCTCCCTGGTCTGGATAAGGAATTCAGAGGAAACTCTGCAGGTTTCTTGGCCCCTACACAGGTTTTCCTATGTAAGCCATGATCTGACTTACATGTACATTGGTGTAAATCCAGACTGACTTCAGTGAAGTTACACTGGTATAAATTTGGAGTAATTGAAGACTGAATTAGGCTCAATGATCTATATTCTGCTCTCCCTTGTGTCATGTTACACACGATTTGGAACATGCTCTAGAAATGCTTCTTCTGTGGGGGCTAATTCAGATCCTAAGCACAATGCAATTTGCATGCCATGATTCTTTATGAATTGAAAATTATTCTGCTTTTGTTTAACCATAGCATAGTGTCACGACTTGAGGACATCAGAGCTTTACATGCTGCTAAAAGCAGGGAGTGAATATTACTCAGTGAATATCACATCTCTGATGCTGGAGTGTCCTAGCACAATTTAATACAGGCTTTGGGCTAATGAGCCTAATCCACACATACCCAGACCTATTAACAAACTTCATATATCTAGGGCAGGGGTGGGAAAACTACGGCCCAGGGGCCGCATCCGGCCCTCCAGATGTTTTAATTTGGCCCTCGAGCTCCCGCCAGGGAGTGGGGTCCAGGGCTCGCCCTGCTCTGCGAGGCTCCCAGAAGCAGCAGCATGTTCCCGCTTCTGCTCCTATGCATAGGGGCAGCCACGAGGCTCCACATGCTGCCCCTGCCTCAAGTGCCACCCCGGCAGCTCCCATTGGCCGGAAACCACGGCCTATGGGAGCTACAGAGATGGCGCCTGCGGACATGGCAGTGCACAGAGCTGCCTGGCTGTGCCTCCACATAGGAGCTGGAGCGGGGACATGCCGCTGCTTCTGGGAGCTGCTTGAGGTAAGCACCCCCCAAAGCCTACACCCCTGACCCCCTCCTGTGCCCCAACCCCCTGCACCACCCCTGATCCCCCCTCCCACTCTCCAAACCACTTGGTCCCAGCCTGGAGCACCCTTCTGCACCCCCAACCCCTCATCCTCAGCCTCACCCCAGAGCCCACACCCCCAGCCGGAGCCCTCACCCCCTCCAGCACCCCAACCCCCAATTTCATGAGCATTCATGGCACGCCATACAATTTCCATACCCAGAGGTGGCCCTCGGGCCAAAAAGTTCACCCAACCCCCTCTCAAAACTCTCGGCTAGTCCCACAGGGTAAAGCAAGATATGTACAGTACTTCCTCACTCTCCTGGGTAAGAAAAATAATCATCAACAGCACCTTTCCCAATACCGAAAATTTGTTCATGCCACTGCTCAGGAATCTAAACTATTTATTTATTTTTTTAAAAAGGGAACCAAATGGTAGTAAGAACTTTTAAAGATTTTACACAAAACACTATTAAAATCTTTTCAGATGAGATGCAAAACCAAGGTCCTGGCCACTTGTGGTCATTAAAGACCTATATGACACTTTTTCCTAAGAGCAGCAGTGTTCAAACCCAAGGTCCTAAACAAATTTCAATTTGGATAGCAACCTTCTGCCTACTTAAAATTTCTCTCAGGGCTGTTTTTCCCCCAAGTCTAAAAAAAATAAAATAAAATCTGTCTTTCTTAAAGCCATGGCTTTACTGAGCTCAATCTTGATCTCCTTCCTCTCTCTCAAAACTCCCTTTGATTTCAGTAAGACTTTTGTCTGAAAAAGGAATTCACGATCAGGCCCCAAAAACTCTAAATTAAACTAGGTTTATAAATCAAAATGTGCCTACGGTTTCATCAGTTGATTTAGTTTTTTAGTCAATCTGTAGATTCACAGAGTTTAAGGCCATAAGGGACCATTAGATCATCAGGGGTCAGCAACCTTTGGCACGCACCTTGCCAGGGTAAGCACCCTGGTGGGCCGGGCTGGTTTGTTTACCTGCCGCGTCTGCAGGTTCGGCCGATCACGGCTCCAACTGGCCGTGGTTCGCCGTCCCAGGCCAATAGGGGCTGCTGGAAGTGGCGGGGGCCGAGGGATGTGCTGGCCACCGCTTCCCGCCGTCCCCATTGGCCTGGAGCAGCAAACCGCGGCCACTGGGAGCTGTGATTGGCCGAACCTGTGGACACAGCAGGTAAACAAACCAGCCCAGCCCGCCAGGGTGCTTACCCTGGCGAGCCGCGTGCCAAAGGTTGCCGATCCCTGATCTAGTCTGACCTCCTGTATGACATAGGCCATAGTATTTCATCTAGTTATCCCTGTATTGAGCCCAATAACTTGTGTTTGGCTAAAGCATATCTTCCAGAAAGGCAACCAGTCTTGATCTGAGAATGGAGAATCCACTACTTCCCTTGGTATTTTCTCCCCAGGAAGTTTCTTGTACACTGTAACAAGTCACCTCTTGAGACCAGCCCGTCCCTATCAATTACGGTGCCCTACGCAGCCTGAGCACCTGCTCCCCCCCGCAGAGGGTCTGGGCTGCGGAGCAGGAGCTGTGGGCAGGGCCGGCTCTAGGCACCAGCAAAGCAAGCAGGTGCTTGGGGCGGCAAATTTGCAGGGGCGCAAGAATCCAGCATGAGAGCTGAGAACCAACAGGGAGCCCTGGGAGCTGTAGTTCCTTGGTTAGCTCCCTGCCTATAGAGCCAACCCTGGAGCAGGGAAAGAACTACATTTCCCAGCATTCCCTTGGCCGCAATTAACAGGAAAGGGAGGGGGAAGGAGTGTAGAACTGAAACCTCATGCTGCAGCTTGCTGTAAATGGTAGGAACAGAGCCAGCTCTAGGTTTTTTGCCGTCCCCCACCTCAGCCCTGGGCTCCCCCCCCCGCACCCCCGTGTTGCCCCAGCCCTGGACTCTCCCCCGCCCACACCCCCTGCTGCCCCAGCCCTGGCCCCCACCCGCACCCCCTGCTGCCCCAGCCCTGGGCTCTCCCCCCCACCCGCATCTCCTGCCACCCCAGCCCTGGGCTCTTCTTCCCCCCCCCCCCGCACCTCCTGCCACCCCAGCCCTGGGCTCTTCCCCCCACCCACATCTCCTGCCACCCCAGCCCTGGGCTCTTCTTCCCCCCCCCCCCCGCACCTCCTGCCACCCCAGCCCTGGGCTCTTCCCCCCACCCACATCTCCTGCCACCCCAGCCCTGGGCTCTTCTCCCCCCCCCTGCACCCGCACCCCCTGCGCCCCAGCTCTGGCCCCCACCCGCATCTCCTGCCGCCCCAGCCCTGGGCTCTCCCCCCACCCGCATCTTTTGCCACCCCAGCCCTGGGCTCTTCTCCCCCCCCGTACCCGCACTCCCTGCTGCCCCCACCTGCACCTCCTGCCGCCCCAGCCTGGGCTCTTCCCCCCCCCCCGCACCCGCACCTCCTGCCGCCCCAGCCCTGGGCTCTCCCCCAAAGAAAGAATTGGGTGGACTAAATGGACATTGCACCTCTCTATCTGAAGCCTAGCAAGGCAGGTACGTGGATCCCACTAGAATTTAAAATGAAAAGTAAGGGAGGGGAGGCTCTACTAGACTGGGCAGCTTTAGATACAGTACCAGGCACATAGGAGGATTTACACTTCTGAGCCATGGAAGCAGAAATTGACTTTTCTTTTCCAGATTTAGCTAATATTCAGAAAGGGAATCCAGCACCTGCCTTCCAGATTTGAACACCCTCAAAATTCAGGAGTGCTCAAGCTCAATTTGGGCAGCTGTTACTTCATTTCTCCCAAATCAAATATACTGATCCACTGTAACTTGCTATAGGAAAAAGTAGAATAAATTGAGCAAGAAATGCTTCCCAGTGGTTATTAGGACTGGAATTGCTATTTTCAACAGCCATTGCTTTTTATTATTAATTATTATTATTATTTTTAAGTTTTAGTTTCATTTGTTTAAAAGGAAGACAGTGATATTGCATTGGCAAATTCCCCACAGAAACAAAGAATGGAACAAAAGAATAATAAAGGCACCTCAACTTTTCCTCATTTATGTAGGACAGTCTTATAATATGCATCCAGATAGCCTTCAATCACACAAGCTGAAAATTGTTCCACTTTACTGCAGTTCTGTAACCATATGGGAACCAATCCTGTCTATGTTTTGTGCACATCCAAAATTCCTGCTGAATGACCCGCCCTGGGAGCGAGTTACCAGTGACCCAGGGCTGGGGCGGCAGGAGGGTGCAGGGGAGGGGGGGGGGAGCCAAAATATTTTTTGCTTGGGGCAGCAAAAAACCTAGAGCCGGCCCTGGCTGTGGGGGGCTGGCCACCGTCGCTGCCACATACCAAGCCAGGGCCGCCCGGGGGGGGGGGGGGGGAGCAAGTGGGGCAATTTGCCCCGGGCCCCGCAGGGGCCCCCACGAGAGTTTTTCGAGGCCCCTGGAGCAGGGTCCTTCACTCGCTCCGGGGTCCCCGGAAAACGCTCGCGGGGCCCAGGCCCCCGGAGCGTCTTCCGTTCCGGGTCTTCGGCGGCAGTTCGGTGGCGAGGGGTTCTTCCGCCGAAGACCCCAGGCCCCCTGGATCCTCTGGCGGCCCTGTACCAAGCACGCAGCTGCGTAGGGCACCGTGAAATTTGGGGCAATTTGGTGCCCGACACAGCTGCATATTCTGCATATGCCTAAGGACAGCCCTGCTTGAGACCTATGTACAAGACCCTGCAACGTAAAGTGAAATCCTAGTGGTAGAATAGATATATTTTTAAAGTGTAAAATTATTTTGTGGCAGAACACTGAAGCAAATTATATTGTAAATTTATTAGTTTACATCTTAATTTACTGAGCTGATTTCTTGTGGCTTTTCTCATGTCCTATGCGCACACGTCTATTTTCTAAATCTGTTTTATGTTACTGTCCCTGTCATAATAAAGTTTGGGTAATAAATAAACACAGACACACACCCTGAGATGATGATTTTATGTCACCCTAAAAAAAAATTTTTTTTTTGACAGTATACACTTTCCCTCAGAGTTACAGTATCTAATCCTTTATGTATGATCATTCTGTTCCAAAATACATGCAAGTAAAAATACATTACAACCTCTTTTCACTACACTCTGGTGGTATATGTTATTTATCAAATATTTACTCTATGTGATATATTCATGCATGTGAGCAATGTCTAATATTTCAAAATAAGAAGTTATAGGGCTTAGTCCAACTTTCACTGAAGTCTTTAGACAGGTTTCCTTTGATTTCAATGGGAGTTGGATCAAATCCTTAATTGTTAGCTTCCATAGGACACAAACATCCATTGTGTGTCTGCTTTCTATTCTATTCCTGAGGGAATTCTGCACCAAAATACTAAAAATTCTGTGCCAAAACATTAAAAATTATGCAAAATTCTGCAAATTTTATTTGTCAATAAATAAGTGTAGTTCCAGCATGGCAGTGGGGAGGACAGGCCACTGGCTGCATTGAGGTGGGAGATCACCCTGAAGCCCTCACCTCCCCCGGTACAGGGACTCGGCAGTGAGGCTGCACCTGACCCTGACATAGTGCAAGGGCTGGGCCTGCCCCAGAAACACCCCAGGGCCCTGCCCCCTCTGCGTCATGTACACCAGGTGTGGGTGGGCAGGCTCAGCCCATCAGGATCCAAGTGTGGAAGAGCTTTGTGTGGGGGGATCCAGGTGTGGGGTGAGAGGTTTCTGTGTGGGGCAATCTGGATGCAGGCAGCTCAGTGGGAGATCTGGGTGCACAGGGGCTCGTTGTGGGGAGTCGGGTGAAGGGGCAATGGGAGTCTGCAGGGGATCCAGGTGACAGTGGCTGGGGCTCAGCAGGGGGGGTATAGGTGTGGTATATGGGGCTCAGCAGGGGTGTCTGGGTATGGGGGGCTCTGGGTGCGGGGAGAGTGGGCTTTGATGGGTTGGGGGGGTCCAGGTGCAGCTGCTTGGGGATCAGTGAGGGTGGGGGTCTGGGTGTTGGGGGCTCATTGGAGGGGTCCAGGTGTAGGGGTGTAGGGCTTGTCAGGGTGAGGGTTCGATGTGCCTGCTTGACAGGGGAGCCCCAGCTGCTGCTGAGGGAATGCCGCATGCCGGGCTCCCGCTTCCCCCCATGATTCCCCTATTCCCTTTTCTTCTCCATTCCCGATTCACACATTCCCCTCCCTCTACCCTGTTCCACCCCCTTCCTTCCCCATTGCCTCTTCACCCCCATGGTCCCCTTCCCTCATTTCCCCACCCCCTCCTTGCCAGCTCCACCGCGGGCACTCACCGTTGCACAGAAAAAAGGAAGCTCCCAGCACTCAGAAGCGGAGCACGACTGGCACTAGGACCCAGGAGGCAGCGTTCAGCTGCAGAGTCAGTGGAGCCGAGACGCAGCCTCCTTCAGCTGGGCAGCTCTGCGCTTGCAGAAATGGTGGGGGGCAGCGGCATGTAACCCTGTGTGCCCCCCATGCCTCACCTCTGTTTTGAGGGGGCAGTCCCCCCCCCCCAATGCACCCATGGTCGTCCCCCCGCTCTGCACTGCTTCCCTTTGGTTCACGGTCATTTTCTCCAGGGAAGCACAGGAATTCTGCGGGGGGAGGGTATTTTCTGCAGGTGCATAGTCACACAGAATCCCCCCGCGGTACTATTTATAAAAGTTCCTTGTTCTCTGTCTTAGCGATCTGGTGTGATTAGACTTAGTGGGAATTTGATAAAGGGAATGGTCTGCGCCACCTCTCCAATTACCAAACGGGATCATGATACCATGCAACTTGAGGAAACAGAAGTGAATGCAGTTTCCAAGTTAACCCCCTCTATGTTCCAATCCCCCGACATAAGTTATGACCTAACAAAGTGGCTTCCCCTTTTACGCATGGCAGGCAGAACATACAACTTCCATGAGCAGGGCCAGGCATATACTCTTTTGCTGAACATAAGGTATACCGTGCACCACTAAGGCACTGAAAGGAATTATACTGAGAGCTGATTCTTGAAACAGCTAGTAGGCAACAACCTATATCTGAAATGAGAGAGTCAGTGTAACATGAACAACCATCAATAAATGCTGCTAGTGCAAAGGTTAGGTAATCTCTTACAATTGCATCCACCTGAAATAGGACATACATGCTGTCATCATGAATGTACATTTTTTGGTTCCACATAGTGTTTCAAAACTAAGTTCTTAAACAGATTACCATGCATGCGTGTCACCAACATAAGTCAAACTTAGTTACAGGCTTATTTCTGAGAGGCTCCAGTTTAACTGATATTTTTGGGGGACGGACTATGACCACAAGTCAGAGAGAGTGTGCGCCTTCAGAGCTCTGACCAAGTTCTTCCTCCTCTTATCCCATTTTGCCACAAAACTCAGAAAATAATTATTTTTAACAGTGCACACTTGGAGGCCATCCAATCATACAATAAAAGGGAAAAAAACAAGAAGGGAAGAGTGGACCTGCATGTTGTTTGGCTGTTTGTGAGGGGCTCAGGTTGGGAGCTACAGCAGCAACGTATTGTGAGGCACCACAACTTGCAGGGCAGGTGGTGACAACCCCCCACTAGTCCAGATTGCACCCCAGAATGTCATAACCCCTGAGTGTCTGTGTATAGCTGCAGCCCCTGCCAGCACACTCCAACCACACTCTGGCTTCCACCCGCATTGGTTACCACTTGCAGGATGACCCCAACACACTCCCAGTCCCAGATTTTCCCTCAAAATGTGTGTTCTGCACTGTCCAGCCCTTTCCCAGACAGTTCAGATATTTTAGGTCCGTTGCACCTGTAAGAGGTCAATGTCCAACAGTTTGCTACTTTAAATGGAGTTACCACACAGCCAAGTTTAACCACAACACCGGATTCGTTTTGATTAAAGAATAAAACAAGTTTATTTAACTACAAAGAGAGAGAGAGATTTTAAGTGAGTACAAGTACAAGGCATTAAAGTCAGAAATGGTTACAAGAGAAATAAAGATAAAACTATTTCTAGTGCTAAAGCTTAACTAACTAGACTTGGTTCAAGATAAAATTCTTACCACATGCCCCCAGCAACAGGGCTGACCAAATTTCAGGTCAGCATCTCTCCCAGAGTCAAATGGCTGCTTCCTTTGTTGTCTTAGGTGAAAAAGAAAAGAGAGAGAGAGATAGGAAGAGATACCTAGGGTTATTTTTGCTTCTCCCTTTATAGTCCAGTCCTCCCTTGAAATGCATTTTCCCGAGGATTATCCCTAGATAAAGTTCATTTCTGCTGTGAGGATGTAGACAAGGAGGCTGGTGGTGAAAGAAGTTCCATGCTGTTGTTTGCTAAAAGGCAGATCAGTTTGTCCCTGCCCCTCTTGCTTCCCAAAGAATGGCCATTTGACAGATGATTGCCATCAGCTTTGATGACACCTGACTAGAGGTATCAAAAGGATGTGGAAAAATTGGAAAGAGTCCAGCGAAGGGCAACAAAAATGATTAGGGGGCTGGAGCACATGATTTACGAGGAGAGGCTGAGGGAACTGGGATTATTTAGTCTGCAGAAGAGAAGAATGAGGGGGGATTTGATAGCTGCTTTCAACTACCTGAAAGGGGGTTCCAAAGAGGATGGATCTAGACTGTTCTCAGTGGTAGCAGATGACAGAACGAGGAGTAATGGCTTCAAGGTTTAGGTTGGATATTAGGAAAAACTTTTTCACCAGGAGGGTGGTGAAGCACTGGAATGGGTTACCTAGGGAGGTGGTGGAATCTCCATCCTTAGAGGTTTTTAAGGTCAGGCTTGACAAAGCCCTGGCTGGGATGATTTAGTTGGGGATTGGTCCTGCTTTGAGCAGGGGGTTGGACTAGATGACCTCCTGAGGTCCCTTCCAACCCTGATATTCTATGATTCTAGGATCAGCTTGTCTCTGAGAAACTGGTTTACCCAGACATGTCTGGTAAAACACATTTCAGACCTAATTTCAGCTTATGTTTATAACTTTACATATAATCATGCTACACACATTTCAGCATGATGTTATTGACCAGTGAGTTGTTAGTTTTCAGATACCACCTCAAAAGGCACATTTTGTACAAAGATTACTACAATGGTGTGTAGGGTGTAGTGGTTATCACATCTGCTTTACATGCAGAGTCTCCTGGGTTCATACCCCAATGAAACCAAAACCTCTGACTTTATTTTTAATAGGCAGCAGGTTTAAAACAAACTAATGGAAGTATTTCTTCACACAATGCACAGTCAATGTGGGAAACTCTTTGCCAGAGGATGCTGTGAAAGTCAAGACTGTAACAGGGTTTAAAAAACAAACAAACCCCTATATAATTTCATGGAAGATAGGTCCATCAATAGCTATTAACCAGGATGGGCAGGGATGTTGTCCCTAGCCTCTGTTTGCCAGAGCTGGGAATGGGTGACAAGGGATGGATCACTTGATGATTACCTGTTCTGTTCATTCCCTCCGAAGCACCTGGCATTGGCCACTGTTGGAAGACTGGATACTGGGCTAGATGGACCTTTGGTCTCACCCAGTATGGCTGTTCTTAAGTTCTTATGGATGTGAATACAGGGGTGCATTCAGTCACAAGGGTGTGAGGCTTTGAAATTGAAAAGAAACTGGGCCAAAACATGTAAGCCATCAGAACGTCTTCAGTAAAAAAGCAAAACATTATCTCCAAACTACAGACAGAGACCCAAAGGTACAATTTTGTAACCCTGAAACACCCACTTTACTTATAATGTCCCATAATAGGTTTCTTAGGTACTTGGTGCTTTTTGTATCTTGAAAAGATGTAGCTTTTATATAGATTAAGAGATCTAACAATGATCTTACACAATAATTCACTTTCAAAAACAGCTACCGAGGGAGATGATAGATACTCATTCATATCTCTAATACAAACTCCCTTTTTACTTGAAAGGTACATACTTTTGTGATAATAATCTAAAGAAAAATTCAAAGTATTCCTCTGACTTTTCAGTGTGAAATTACACTAGAACGATGAAATCCATCAAAGTCTGAAGATCACGTGACATTGCCAAGATAATACCAAACATAGCAATCTGCATTCAAGTTTTTAAAAATGGAAACTAAAAAACAGACAAATTAAACTAATGTTGAGCAGGGCCGGCTCCAGCATTTCTGCAGCCCCAAGCAAAAAAAAAAAAAAAAAAGCCGCGATCGCGATCGGCGGCGGCAATTTAAAAAAAAAAAAAAAAAAAGCCAGGATCGGCGGCGGCAGTTCAGCGGCAGGTCCTTCGCTCCTAAAGGGAGTGAGGGACCTGCCGCCCCCGAATTGCCGCAGGTGCCGCCCCTCTCCCTTGGCCGCCCCAAGCACCTGCTTGTTAAGCTGGTGCCTGGAGCCGGCCCTGATGTTGAGGTTCAGACACCCACACACAGACCTACCCACACAGACATTTTGAGTACATGCCTCCCTGAGTACATTAAACTCAGATTTCCTCTGCCTTAAATCACACCACATTTGGTAACAACAACAAAAAAACAAAACAAAAAAATGGCAAGGGGATATCTTCAAAGGGTCCCATGTTAAAAGCCTCTGGGAAAATATTTATTTCAGTAGTCTGATGTTTCCCCTCATGAGAAACCATTGAATCTAACTTTAAGTCTAATCCTATTTAAGTACCCTTTTCTTGAATGTACGACAAGGTAGTGTAATGCATTAGATAGTACACTGGACTGGGAGTCAGCGATGCGGATTCTGGTCCCACCTCACCCATTCATCTCCCATGTGACCACAGGCAAGTCACTTCAACTGTCTTTGTGCCTCAGTCTCCCCTCCCAACTTTTGTCTGTCTTGTCTATTTAGATTGTAAACTGTTCAGGGTGGAGATTGGCGGGGGGGGGGGGGGGGGGGGGAGAGAAACAATCCTTCATCCCTACTGAGGCCTCCAGGAACTAATGAATTTTTTTTAAAAGTGTTTTTAAGGTACTGAAGGTACATATTATGAGAGTTAATCACTAAAGCAACGGTTCTCAAACTGTGGGTCGGGACCCCAAAGTGGGTTGCGGCCCTGTTTTAATGGGGTTGCCAGGGCTGGCTTAGACTTGATGGGGTCTGGGGCCAAGGCCCGAGCCCCATCACATGGGGGTGAAGCCCAAGCCGATATTCTATGGGAAGAAGCCCCAGCATGTACAAGTGTTTACAGGATCATGTTCTTACTGAGGTGTGTTAACTAGCACTAAAAAAATGTTGCAAAGGTGCAATGTTGCAAAGGTTATTTCAGAATACCTACAGACTGTGCTTCACTGTACCTACACAAAGGCCTGGTCTACACTACACCTTTAATTCGGATTTAGTGGCTTTAATTCGAATTAACTCTGGAACCGTCCACACAACGAAGCCATTTAATTCGAATTAAAGGGCCCTTTAATTCGATTTCTGTACTCCACCCCGACGAGCGGAGTAGCGCCAAAATCGAATTTGTCAATTCGAATTAGCGTTAGTGTGGCCGCAATTCGATGTTATTGGCCTCCAGGAGCTATCCCACAGTGCACCATTGTGACCGCTCTGGCCAGCAATCTGAACTCGCATGCACTGGCCAGGTGGACAGGAAAAGCCCCGGGAACATTTGAATTTCATTTCCTGTTTGCACAGCGTGGAGAGCACAGGTGACCACAGAGAGCTCATCAGCACAGGTAACCATGCAGGCTGATAATCGAAAAAGAGCACCAGCATGGACCGTACAGGAGGTACTGGATTTGATCTCTATATGGGGAGAGGATTCAGTGCTAGCTGAACTGCGTTCGAAAAGACGAAATGCCAAAACTTATGAAAAAATTTCCAAGGGCATGATGGAGAGAGGCCACAATAGGGACACAGATCAGTGCCGCGTGAAAGTCAAGGAGCTCAGACAAGCCTATCAAAAAGCAAAGGAGGCAAACGGTCGCTCCGGGTCAGAGCCGCGGACATGCCGCTTCTACGCTGAGCTAAATGCATTTCTAGGGGGGGCCGCCACCACTACCCCACCTCTGACTGTGGATTCCGAGCTGGGGATAATCTCATCAGGGACACCTGATGATTCCGCGGAAGGGGAAGAGGAGGAGGAGGAGGAGGACGAGCTGGCAGAGAGCACCCAGCTCTCCGTTCTCCCCAACAGCCAGGAACTGTTTCTCACCCTGACTGAAGTACCCTCCCAAGCCTCCCAAGCCAGCACCCAAGACCATGACCCCATGGAAGGGACCTCAGGTGAGTTTACCTTTTAAAATATAAAACATGGTTTAAAAGCAAGCATTTTTAATGATTAATTTGCCCTGAGCACTTGGGATGCATTCGCAGCCAGTACAGCTACTGGAAAAGTCTGTTAACATGTCTGGGGATGGAGCGGAAATCCTCCAGGGACATCTCCATGAAGCTCTCCTGGAGGTACTCCAAAAGCCTTGCCACAAGGTTTCTGGGCAGTGCAGCCTTATTCCGTCCTCCATGGTAGGACACTTGACCACGCCATGCTAGTAGCAAGTAATCTGGTATCATTGCCTGACAGAGCCTGGCAGCGTATGGTCCCGGTGTTTGCTGGCATTCAAGCAACATCCGTTCTTTATCTTGCTGTGTAATCCTCAGGAGAGTGATATCGCTTAGGGTAACCTGGTTGAAATAAGGGAATTTAATTAAGGGGACTGAGGTGGCCGTTCCTACTGGGCTGTTTGCCTGTGGCTGAAAAGAAATCCTTCCCTGCATTTAGCCAAGTGCAAGGGGGGGGGAGGATTGGCCCAGAGCTTTTCGCGTTTTGCTAGCAGGGATCTTCCCTGATACCAGCCAGGCGGTGGGGGGAGGGATAAAGCACTCATCCCAGAGAATTCATGGCGGGTGGGGGGGGGGGGTGTTAGTTTGGTTCCTGCAGGGATCTTCCCTGATACCAGCCACGCGGTGGGGGGAGGGATAAAGCACTCATCCCAGAGAATTCATGGCGGGTGGGGTGGTGGTGTTAGTTTGGTTCCTGCAGGGATCTTCCCTGATACCAGCCACGCGGTGGGGGGAGGGATAAAGCACTCATCCCAGAGAATTCATGGCGGGTGGGGTGGTGGTGTTAGTTTGGTTCCTGCAGGGATCTTCCCTGATACCAGCCACGCGGTGGGGGGAGGGATAAAGCACTCATCCCAGAGAATTCATGGCGGGTGGGGTGGTGGTGTTAGTTTGGTTCCTGCAGGGATCTTCCCTGATACCAGCCACGCGGTGGGGGGAGGGATAAAGCACTCATCCCAGAGAATTCATGGCGGGTGGGGGGGGGGTGTTAGTTTGGTTCCTGCAGGGATCTTCCCTGATACCAGCCACGCGGTGGGGGGAGGGATAAAGCACTCATCCCAGAGAATTCATGGCGGGTGGGGGGGGGGGTGTTAGTTTGGTTCCTGCAGGGATCTTCCCTGATACCAGCCACGCGGTGGGGGGAGGGATAAAGCACTCATCCCAGAGAATTGGATGGGGGGGGGGTGTTAACCTTCAGCAGCAGAAAACAAGCTAACAGGAAAACTGCAGCACAACGGGCTTTGCTTGGTATGTGGGAAAGCAGGGCGCAGAAGCCTAAAGACAGTGGCTTACCATGGCAGCATGCAAGGTGAATTCTGTTTCCCCGACCTGCGTCTGTGATCTCTAGCAGCAAAGCCACAGGCACTCAATATTAAGAGGCAAAATGCGACCTTGCACAGAAATCACATGTGCTATGTAATGTGAATAGTATACACCGTGAAAGAGTATAAGCATTGTTCTGAAAAATGTATCTTTTAAAAAAATTCTCTCCTTTTTTCACTCCCTCCAGCAGGTGCAAATGTTTCAAGCCTCCCTCCTCCTTCCCGAAGGCTATCCCAGATAAGGCGTCGTAAAAAAAAAACGAGAGAAGAGATGTTTTCCGAAATCATGCAATCCACCAGGAATGAAAGAGCTCATCTGAATGAGTGGAAGGAGACGGTTTGCAAGTATAGGAAAGAAGCCAGTGACCGTGAGGACAGGAGGGACCAACGTGAGGACATGAGGGACCAACGTGAGGACAGGAGGGACCAACGTGAGGAGAGGAGAGACGCTCGAGATGAGAGGTGGCGGCAGGAAGATCAGAGGAGTCGGGAAGCAACGCTGGGGCTGCTGCGTGAGCAAACAGACATGCTCCGGCGTCTGGTGGAGCTTCAGGAACGGCTGCTGGAGAACCGAGTGCCGCTACAGCCCCTGTATAACCCCCCTACCTCCTCACCATGTTCCATAGCCTCCACACCCAGACGTGTAAGAACACGGGGGGGGAGGCTCCGTACACCCTCCCATTCCACCCCAGTGGACAGCCCAAGCAAAAGGCTGCCATTTTTTTAACCTTTTTTTACTGGGCTTTTCCTTCCCGCAGATCCTCCTCCCAAACCCCACTCAGGTTCTGTGCCGCTACAGCCCCTGTATAACCCCCCTACCTCCTCACCATTTTCCATAGCCTCCACACCCAGATGTGTAAGAACACGGGGGGGGGGAGGCTCCGTACACCCTCCCATTCCACCCCAGTGGACAGCCCAAGCAAAAGGCTGCCATTTTCTTAACCTTTTTTTACTGGGCTTTTCCTTCCCGCTGATCCTCCTCCCAAACCCCACTCAGGTTCTCTCCCTCTTTTTATAATCAATTCATAAAGAATAAATGATTTTTAAACAATGGTGACTTTATTTCCTTTGAAAGCAAGCTGGGGGAAGGGGGAGGGTGGGTTCCTTACAGAGAATGAGTCAATAAAGGGGGCGGGTTTTCAGGAAGGATAAACAAACATAAATTTCACACTGTAGCCTGGCCAGTCATGAAACTGGTTTTCAAAGCTTCCCTAATGCGCAGCGCTTCATCGTGTGCTCTTCTAATCGCCCTGGTGTCTGGCTGCGAGTAATCAGCAGCCAGGCGATTTGCCTCAGCCTCCCACCCTGCCATAAAGGTCTCCCCCTTGCTCTCACAGAGATTGTGAAGCACACAGCAAGCAGTAATAACAATGGGGATATTGGTTTGGCTGAGGTCTGAGCGAGTCAATAAGGATCGCCAGCGACCTTTTAAACGGCCAAATGCACATTCTACCACCATTCTGCACTTGCTCAGCCTGTAGTTGAACAACTCCTGACTCCTGTCCAGGCTGCCTGTGTATGGCTTCATGAGCCATGGCATTAAGGGGTAGGCTGGGTCCCCAAGAATAACAATTGGCATTTCAACATCCCCCACGGTTATTTTCTGGTCCGGAAAGTAAGTCCCTTGCTGCAGCCGTTTAAACAGATTGGTGTTCCTGAAGACGCGAGCGTCATGAACCCTTCCCGGCCAGCCCACATGGATGTTGGTGAAACGTCCCTTGTGATCCACAAGTGCTTGCAGCACCATTGAGAAGTACCCCTTGCGGTTTATGTACTGGGTACCCTGGTGCTCCGGTGCCAAGATAGGAATATGGGTTCCATCTATTGCCCCACCACAGTTAGGGAATCCCATTGCAGCAAAGCCATCCACTATGACCTGCACATTTCCCAGAGTCACTACCTTTCGTAGCAGCACCTCCGTGATTGCTTTGGCTACTTGCATCACAGCAGCCCCCACAGTAGATTTGCCCACTCCAAATTGATTCCCGACTGACCGGTAGCTGTCTGGCGTTGCAAGCTTCCACAGGGCTATCGCCACTCGCTTCTCAACTGTGAGGGCTGCTCTCATCTTGGTATTCTGGCGCTTCAGGGCAGGGGAAAGCAAGTCACAAAGTTCCATGAAAGTGCCCTTACGCATGCGAAAGTTTCTCAGCCACTGGGAATCGTCCCACACCTGCAACACTATGCGGTCCCACCAGTCTGTGCTTGTTTCCCGGGCCCAGAATCGGCGTTCAAAGCCTATAACCTGGCCCATTAACATCATAATCTCCAAAGCACCGGGGCCCGCGGTCTCAGAGAATTCTGTGTCCGTGTCCATGTCCTCATCACGCTGGTCGCTGCGCTGCAATCGCCGCCTCCTCCTCCTCCTCGCCTCTTGTTTCTGGTCCTGTGTAAGCATAAACTCCACGAGAAAGCGCGAGGTGTTTATAATGTTCAAGACTGCGTTCTGGAGCACAACGGGATCCATGCTTGATGCAGAATGGAGTCTGCAGAGTTCACTCAGGAAAAAAGGCGCGAAATGGTTGTCTGCCGTTGCTTTCAGGGAGGGAGGGGGAGGCTGTACCCAGAACTACCTGCGACAATGTTTTTTGCCCCATCATGCACTGGGGTCTCAACCCAGAATTCCAAGGGGGGTGGAGACTGCGGGAACTATGGGATAGCTATGTAAAAGCTACCCACAATGCAACGCTCTGGAAATCGATGCTACTATGGTAGCTTGGACGCAAACCACCGAATTAATGGTGCCTAGTGTGGCCGAATACATTCGAATTTACAAAATCGGTTTCCTAAATTCGAATTATATAAATTCGAATTAATCCTGTAGTGTAGACATACCCAAACTTATGTTATACCATAAAGATCAGAAACAGTTAATTGGGTAAGGAGAGCATCAGGAAGTATAGGGAATGAGCAACTCATCAAAGTGAGCACTGAGAGCCCTCTACTGACAGAACACAGATCCTCAAAGCTACATTGTAAGAAAATGGCACCGCCAAAGCTCTTGTCTGTCTTTCAACGTATTGTTTGTGTTCACTGAAAACACACCCACATTAAAGTAAAAGTAATGATCTAGTTAAAAAACAGAAGCCTCTCAGTTAAGGCAATAACTTATCCTTTAGGTACCCTAGCACCCAGTGTCCTGGGTACGGCAGATCTTATGTGCTAGAACAAGAGGCAAAATGGGGTGGGTTAAAGAACACAGTTTTAGGCTTCTCTCTACATTTTTTGACTTCTGTCATTTAAAGGAAAGAAAATGCTTAATATTTTATGCAGATTTTAGAAAGCAAATATATCTGGTTTGTTTTCTTAATGCTCGCAAACAAATTCAATCACAAATATGTACTACATAATTATTGTTAGGATATATCATAATAACCACTACTTTGGATCCATTCTGGACTATCTCACAACTTCTTAAAGGGGCACTATACAAGAGCAACAAATTCCACCCATTTCCTTATTACTCTTTTTTAAAAAACTATCCTCTACGCCAAAGAAAATATATCACTTTTGTTTTCCTCCCAATGAAAAAGTGGTTAAAAAAAGCTACAATATATTATTGCATTAATACTTTCCCATAACTTATTTATAACAAATCCACACAGCCACGCTCCCCAGAAACAGCAGGGGCATGTATGCATCTCACTATGCTCATCCTGCCGCTTAAACATTCTGTCAGCATTCAGGGTATTGAAATGAAATATATCAATTTAAGAATCTGTTCTCTTCTTGTTCTCAAGACTAGAGCAACTAAGCAAAACAGGGGACTGGCAGGATATATACAACTATGGCTGCAAATAAAAACAAAGTTGTCAGTCCTGACAGTGTCACCTTTAAAAAGACAAACAAAGTTTGATTCCCCCCACCCACCTACTTACTGTTACTGCCCCTTCAAAGCCTTTATAGCCCAGGGCTGAAAAAATTATTAAAACATTAAAATGTGTTAATTAAAAATGTTAAATACTTAACTGCTCCTTCAGACATGTAATGAAAATCTGCATTGAGGCACAAACAACATAGGCCCTCAATGCTACAAATAGTCATACACATGCTGAACTTCTATGCAGGTGAGTAATCTTGTTGACTTCCATTACAATTAATGTCACATGTAACTCTTTGCAGGACCCTCAGCCCTCATGCACAGTACTACTGTGGCTTTGTTCATACTAGAGAACTGAGGTAAATTAGTAGTGTTTAAACACAATAGTGTTACAACCCAGGTCAACAACCATCTCCTTGGTTAGTGTGAATAGGGGAGTTTCATCCTGCTATTCATGCTGTCCCAATAGTGTAGGTAATTATATTATAGTTTTATAAAATGGTTGGAGGATCAAGTGCTCCCCACGTTCCCCAAAAAAGTGTGTTCAAGAAAAGCATTTCATTGCCTCTGAAAAATATGGCTCATAGGGGTCTAAACTTTCCCTGATCAGCATGGATAAAAGGGAGTTTGGTCTTTGAACCACATTACAAAACAGCACTAAATTTATTAAGTGCTTTGGGGATTGACTCCAGCATGATTCTCAGAACAGCCAGCACAGTACCCAGTGTGGACACGACCCCTTTGGTTGCTAGAAATTCCATTTGAATTGCAAACGTTCTGAATACAAAATAGAAATTTATTTTTGTTCAGCCACTGGCTTGAGGCGGCCATTACAACTCTGTGGGCCTCAGTTTCCTCATCTATAAACCCAGAGATAGCCACATCCATCTTTCTAAATGCGTTTACAGAGATCCTTGGATGAAGAGCTTTATCTAAGTGCAAGGTGTAGTAAGATTGTCATTTCAGACTGTATGCTCCTTGGGGCAGGAAGAGTCAGTCTCTGCACCTGGAGCACGCTGTAGGTACTAAATGATTACTACAAAATATCTTGCCTGATATTTTCTTTTTTCCTTGAACTTTCTAAGGTGCCAGGAGCAATCCGTTCACATCCCTGGGCCAATCGCCTAAGAAACTCCAATCATCTTGAGCCACACACTCACCTTTTAGATTAAGTGAGGAGAAGAAATTAAAAACCTGTGTCTATTTCTGTTGTGCTCTACCCAGATCTAAGGTAAGTTACAGGCATGAACTGGAGAGTTTCTGTTACACTCAACCACATCCTTCTGCACATGCTCTGTTCTGACCTCCAGAGCAGGGAGCCGCTCACTGCTTGCAGCTGTGGCATGAGGGCAGGCGAGAGGATGTTTAAGGCAGGAGGCTCCTTCCCAACAACCTACCCGGTGCCACTAGTATCATGCCTGGCCGGTTCCTTATCTGGGAGCTGCACGGGCAGGCCTGGAGCAAGCTACGCGCTCCCAGGGCCGCAAGCAGCAGCCGCCGGGGGAAGGGGGAGACACGCGCTCTGCACAGGGGCTGCTTTGAGTCCCGCCCCACGCGCGCTGGGGCTCCTGCTTCTGCTTCTGCTCCCCGGAGGCGCCGCGTGCGGAACGCCACGCGCTGGGGCCCTCGAGCCGCCGGGGCTAGCAGCGCTCGTTCTCGCGGCGGGGCGGGGAGCAGGAGGCGTGCGGTAGCTTCCTGCATAAGAATGGCGATGGCAGATTCCAGTCATGTGGCGGTTCCATAGTGTAGTGGTTATCACGTCTGCTTTACACGCAGAAGGTCCTGGGTTCGAGCCCCAGTGGAACCAAAGCCTGTGGTTTCGTTTTGGGTGAGGTTTCTTTCTGGGGAAGGGGATAGTTACATTCTTCCCGTTTTTCCAGTCTGGGGTTTTGGTAAGGAGAATTTATAGTAACATTTCTAAATAAATAAACCTGATTGAGGTCTGTGACCTGTGACACGGCAGCAGCATCTGCGGCTTGCATCCAGCGACGTGCAAGCCAAGCTCCTGTTCCTGCCTTGATTCACCACACTGCAGGGGTTCTCTAGCTTTGCTATCTCACCAGAGACACTGTGCCATGCAGAGAGAGCTTGCCAAAAAATCAACAGGAGTGCAGGGGACTGGACAACATGACCTCTCAAGGACTCTTCTAGTTTTATGATTCTATTGAATACACTTTGTGTAAAATAATAGCACTTCTCTTCAGGTTTTGTTCCAAACGGTTTGAAATTGACTCATTTTTTCCTTTAAAACAATCTTTTCAAAACATTTGTAATAAAAATTTGAAACCAAATTGTTTAGTTGATAAAAAACGGGGGTTCTGGGAAAGGAAATAGTTTGACAACATTTTCAAGAATGTTTTAGATAAAAAAAATTTGGATTAAAAAGTCTCTTTTTCAAAAGGCAACTTTATAATAATGAAAAAAGTAATTGCTACAATGTCAGTTATTTTTCAGGAAAAAAATGGCTTTTTAAAAAAAAGATAATTTTCAATAAACAATTCAAAAAATTTTGGCCAGCTCTAATCGTGACTCATATCTCCTGCTATTTGACTTCCTTTTGTAAATTCCCAGGGACACCTACATACAGCGAGGGTTTATATGTCAAAGAAATATTAGGAAAGCATTTAATGCATTTTATTTTCTGTTAGTGTACTTTTGCACCTGGTAATATGGAGGAGAGCTAGCATCATATGACCAGTTAGCCTGTGGCATAAGTGCTTTGTGGACAACTGCTGATCCATAGACCACAGATTGTGTTCTGTGTCATAAGGAGCAATCCTAGCACGGGAAAATATACCAGTGAACCATTCTGCCCTGGAGAATATACCAGAGGGAATTATTCCAAACTGAGGAATATACTATGGAAACAAGCCTAGCATGAGAGGAAGGGTGATCTTGGGCCTGATTCTCCTCTGTCTTGCACCTTGTGTGTCATTTACACCTATGCCAAGTGTGTATAAGACACAACCATTCTGATCTGGTAGCACTTTAAACCCTCTTTGCACAGGTATAAATATCTATACAAAGGATAAAGCAGTGGCGTGGGAGTCAGGCAGACCGCCTGGGGTTCTACTCCCAGCTTTTCTACAGACATTACTTCTGGTAAGTTTGTAAGGCCAAAAGTGCTTACGGATTCTGGGTGGCCAGCTGAGGACACATAGGCTTTGCTTTTTAATAGTGCTTAGCACAGATAGCTTCAACATAGGGCCAGATTCTGATAATCATCAGTCACATTGAGTACCACCTCATTTCTTGAGTGGTCCCCATTGAGGTCAACAGGAATATTTGTGGATTAAAGTGCTACTCAACATGAATAAGGTAGGCAGGCTCAACCAAAATAAACAGAAGTTACAAGTAATCAGCACCTTTGAAAAATCAGTTCCAAAGCAACTCAAATTGGGCACCCAAAGTCAGTGCCAGCTTATAAATTTTTGGGCTTTAACCTCTGTGCACTTTAGTTTTCCCCATTTCTAAACTGGGGTACTAATACTTACAGTAGTGTAGTCAAGACTGAACTCAGGTAAACTGAGGTTACCCACTTCTCAGTTGGGGACTATGGAATTTATCTTCTCATTTGGGGAATCTGAAGTTGACTTTAGGTTAGTTTATCCTTTTCTTTTTTTTTAACCACCACTGAATACTTCCCTCAATGGGGTGTCATAAAACTAAATCCTTTTACATTTGTAAGGTGCAAAGATACTGTGATGATGAGCACTATAAAACAATATGTGGATAAATAAACACAGGAGAACAGATCATAGAGTGCAATCTTTAACTGTTCCCTCCTCCTGGAGTAGAATAGCTGGAGTAGCTTAGTCTGATCCTCTTTAATGGTGTAAATCTGGACTGGATTCAGTGGAATTGCCAGTGTGAGTGTAAATCAGGCCTGATGTGTCCTAAGAGGTCTTTTCCATCTCTGGTTTCTATGGACCATCCTCTTTTGTCCTTATCTGAGCAAAACTTCATGGACTGCAGTGAGAGTTTTGCTCACTAAAGGACCACAACATGTGTCTCCTATGATTCTGTGATTCAGACCTCTATAAAGTTAATGTATACTGGTGAGTACAGAACAGATGAGCGATTCCCAGTTTCATGGAGTATATTTTGTTTCTATAACCCAGGAGACAATAGTGACTAGAAACACTGATGCATGCAGCATGGGGAGTGTGCAGCACTATCAGGAAGCGAGGGAAAGAGACAGAGGGAGTAGCATCCTGTGCCGCCTCTGAAGAGGGATGAGTGTTTCTAAGTACTGATAGCTGCTGTGATAATAACAGTTCTGCTGCTGCTGCCGCCACCCACGCACAGACTTCTGCTGCTGAATGCAAATAGCCTCATTGTGACGCATGGCGGGGAACACTGAGGTCAGCACAGTAGGTAATTGGTGATATCATCACTGATGTGAAGGCGGCTTCATCCCACCTGCATTATCTAACATAGGTCTCCGCCAAAGAACTGCAGGACAGTGTTCATGCTCCTGTGCTTGTGTCACTTCAGCTAAGTTTCAGCATATTTTATCCAAGACATAAAGCTAGTTTGTACAGCTTTAAACACCTTTGATTTTATATCCATGTCAATTCACTTGTTCTCAAATATTTCATTGTTTGAATGCTTGGGAAAAGTGCAATTCCCGTCGTATGCTGTGTATCCATTTTTCTTTGTGTGTATATAATTGTTTTTACCCTTGATTTTACCTGCATACAACAAAATCAACACAATATTAAATAAGAGAAACAGAGACTTAAAATCTGGGCCATCTCAAATTGCATTGGACTGATATTTTTGCATTTAACTTTCTTTATAAAAATGCTCCTACATGGTGTATGCAGTGTTGTTGCAGCCATGTGCCCCCAGGATAGTACAGAGACAAGGTGGGTGAGGTAATATCTTTTATTGGACCAACTTCTGTTGGCGGGGCGGCAGGTTTGTATAATTTTTGGTGGTGCCCAGAATGGGTCCAAGTCTCTCCACCCCCCCCCCCACACACACCTGCCTAAGGCTCTGGGAGGGAGTTTGGGTGTGGGAGGGGTGAGGGGGTCAGGCTCTGGGAGGGAGTTTGGGTGTGGGCTCTGGGCTGGGGCAGGGAGTTGGGGTGCGGGCTCTGGGCTGGGGCCAGGGGTTGGGGTGTGGGAGGGGGTGCGGGGGGTGGGCTCTTGGAGGGAGTTGGGGGGGCAGGCTCTGGGCTGGGGCCAGGGGTTGGGGTGTGGGCTCTGGGAGGGAGTTTGGGTGCGGGGGGTGGGCTCTGGGCTGGGGAAGGGGGTTGGGGTGTGGAGGGTGGACCCTGGGAGGTAGTTTGGGTGCAGGCTCTGGTCTGAGGCAGGGGGTTCGGGTGTGGCGCTTACCTTGGGCAGCTCCCAAAAGTGACCCACACCCCCCTCTGGCAGCAGCTCCTGGGCGGGGGGGGTCACCGCACGCCATTGCCCGCAGGCACCGCCCCCGCAGCTCCCATTGGCCGCAGTTGGCAGAGTCGGCGCTCGGGGTGGGGACAGCACACGGAGACACACACACACACACACACACACCCGGGGCCGCAGATATGTGCCAGCCGCTTCCGGAAGCGGAGCGGGCGGGGCAGGAAGCCGCCTTAGCCCCGCTGCACTGCCGGTGGTGGCGGGGGCCCCGGGCCCTTTTAAATTGCCTGGGGGTGGTTGGGGGGACATTCCGGGGGAGGCACGCGGGGGCAGCAGGCGGGGTCGGGGGAGAGACCCAGCCCCAAACTTTGGTGGAGCCGGGCCCCCCATACTCTCATATTGGTGGAGCATGGGCACCACTGGCCCATACAACTCGCCACCCCTGTCTGTTGGTGAGGGAGACGAGTTTTCAAGTTTATACAGAGCTTGTCTTCAGGTCTGGGAAACTGACTCAGTGTCACAGTTAAATACAAGGTGGAACAGATTGTTTAGCAGACGTAGTTAACGCATATTTCAAGGGACCATTCAAAGTGAAGTGGCCAGTTAACACTCCTCCAGTTGTAGGGCGGAAAGGAAGTAGGGGGGAAGTCACTGGAAGGGGAGATTCTTAGTTGGTTAGTGAGGATTATAGTCATAGGCCTAAGGCTGCCATCAAGTATATTCTCTGACAGTGGAATTCACTCGGTGCATAGGGCCATCACATGCCTATGCACTACCCAAGTCCCATTTTGGGTAGTGCATAGGCCTTGTGCAGGCTGTCTGAATAGCACTGAGTATCACCACCATGAGGGATGGCATCATACATGAGTGCAAGGGACTTAAAAAGAAAACTAGAGTGTGTCTCACGTTAAAGTCCATTCCAGGACTCAGAAAGAGCGGCTCCATGATCCCAAATCTTCTGGGGAGAAAAACGATTGTTTCTTCCTGCTACCAAGAATTTCTAACATTAAAAATATACCTCGTCACTATTCAGTGGAGGGACTTTCTAATCTACTGTACCACAGAAGGTACAGGCTGTGTGGATTTGAAGGGGAGAGCAATTAACTGTTGGAACTGTTACATTATTTGCAAAAGGATATTGAACTTTTTAAATAAAGTTATCCCGTCAGCTGATATATCATCACTCAAAGGAGATAGGTCATCACTCATTAGCAGTTCAATTGTGCCATTAAGGCACTGCCCCCCCGAAGGCTGCTCAGAGCATGCCTATCCCAGGGCAACTTCTAGCAGGCTATGGGAGGCTATGAGAGAGAGAGAGAGAATAGGAGCAACAGCACCATAGTACATAGATACAAAGGACCAGCTTTCACCCGCGACCTCTCAGCAAGAGTTTTATTTGAGCTGGAAAGGAGAGGCGGGGGTGGAGGAAATGTCCCCTCCCTTTTAACTATTATTATTTAACTGTATAATTAAGTTGGGGTTTAAGAAGGCAGGCTCTGTTGTGGCAACTATGGGTTTGGCTAGACTGCTATAAAAACCCTGCAGCCCCCAGTCTGAGAGCTCGGGGCTCAGGCTGCAGGGCTAAAAATGGCAGTGCAGATGTTTGAGTTTGGGCTGGAGCTTGGGCTATAAGACCCTCCCACACTGCAGGGTCTCAGAGCCCAGACTCCAAACAAAGCCCAAACATTTACACTGAAATTTCTAGCCCCTCAGTCTGAGCCCTGCAAGTCCAAGTGAGCTGACCTGAGCCATCCATGGCCAAGCCATGAGTCTTTTCTTGCAGTGTAGATGTAACCTATTGGGCCATAGTCCTCCTTGGTAAAACTCTGTATAAGTTGATGAATTTGCCCCATTATGGTTACATTTAGGCACGATTACCACAGAAGCAGCACAGTTCTAGTGATGTGAAGTGGAAAAAGAAAGATTATTTGGGGTTGGAAAGAGTGTCCAGGATATTTGACTTTTTAAGTTATATTTATGTGACTTTTTTTCACTCCAGCCATTCAATGACCTTTTCTTAAAAATGCTGCGCTAAATCAACATCCCTGGTTACGTAACATTTTCTTAATCGATAAGAAGCAGAAACTTATTGGGGGGAAAGCAGCAGTGGCTTAATCTAGCAGCAACACATTTGACATTTGCAGTGATTTATCTGCTGGCTACCTGTAAAATCTTAGATCTCCTGAATCTCTTTTTCAGTAGAAACACCAATACTATCCTTCCACTAAAGTCCCCGACAATCATACCTAATTAATAGGGCTTTAGGCTCTGAGCCAAAGTGAGAGTCTTTCCACTGACTTCAATAGACTTTAGAGAAGGCTCTCACTGTTTAAAACTGTTATTACAATGGTCTGCAATTTAAATTGTCTGATAGTGACTTTTAATGGAAGGATACTATGAGGTAGAACTTTTAGCAAAGGAAGGCTTCTTATGGTGGTTTATTTTCTGGTTCAAGATTTTACAAGTAGTCAGCAGATAAATCACTGCATAGGTCAAATGTGCTGCTTCTCCTAGATTAAGTCATTGCTGCTCTCATTCCTTTGCTGTTTGTGGGCCGAGAAAACATTATAACCAGGGCTGTTTTCTAAGCATGACAGTTTTTAGAAAAACAAATATCACCAAGTGGTTATGGTGGGAAAAAATGAAGGGGGAAATATAATATGTACACACTATACACGTCATGCCTTTTAAATATTGTTCCTCTTGATATCTTCTTTAGGATGGAGCTAAAGTGTGTGGCTGGCTTGATTGTATTTGGTAAAACCATGAGAGCTAAGGAGAGTAAGGTGCTTAATCAGGCATTGCTTAAGTTAATCTCACTCCTTCTCAGAAAGCTGTGCAGCACGCTAAGTACTCATTCTCGAAAGACAAAAGAAGAGATGCAGTTCAAGATGGAAAACATCCTGCTGTCTCTTCTTTTCTGCTACAAAGGTATGCACCGTACCTACTTGTAGGCACTTTTGGCTGTTTGTGTTTATATTTCTTGTTTCACTCACCCCTCTTTATTCTGCCACTGGCTGTGGGGTAGAGAGTGAGCTCTTCTGTAAGTGCTATTGGAGACATAATAATTTGTGTAAAGGAAAAATTGTAGAGCAGACGTAATTTATGTACACTTGCATTTGAGAGAGAGCGCGCGAGAGAAATGATTTCTCATAGTTCTCTGAATACCAAATAATTGTCGTTTTAAAAAAATTGACATATAATTTGCCAAAATATAAATTTGGACAGGAGACTGTAATGATTCTTAATCAGGGAGTAAATAATAGTTATTTGAAAAATGAGGTACTGTATAATATGAAAGAGCTGGTCTCTCATGAATCAAGCCTCTTGATTAAGTGAAGGTTGGTTGTGACCCTTGACAGCATAACATTGCATTTCTGATTATACAGATCCTTAGTTTCCAAAGATTTTTCAGCGGTTTCCAGAACTGGAAAATCAGAGTTGTAGTGGAAAGGTTTCAAAAGAACTACTATACTGTATAAAAAATAGATATCTGAAGAAAAATTGAAAAGTATTTACTGATTTTGAAGTTATCCAAAATTTAAGTTTAAGGAAACCATCAATAGTAGGAGTTTAATATGAGTTGTCAAAAGCCAGAAAATGTAGGGGTCACAGCTACCCTCCATCCTTAATTAACCCCATTGTGCCTAGGTATTACCAGCGTTAGCTACAAGTAGATACATTTATAGACTCGTTTGAAATTCTGACCCCATTCGAATCAAAGGCAAAACTCCCATTAATATCAATGGGCAGGATTTCACCCCTTAATATCTAACCACATTAAGGATCACAGAATTTCACAAGTCAGAGAATATAGATAATCCAATTCATCCTTCTGAGAATGCAAAATTGTTCCTTTCAGTATATTTTTTATTGTTTTGTCTAGTCTAGTTTTTAAAGTCCCAAACCTATTCATATCCATGTCCATTATTTTAGCCTAATGCTTCTTGTGATCAGGACAGTTTTCCCAAATTAGTCCTGTCTTAATTTCATCCTATTATTCCTTGTTGTAGCTCAGAGTATCTCACACAATAATTTAGCTCCTTTCAGATATTTGTACATTGTTATAATAGCCCATATCTCTCTGTCTTAGTTTGCATGTAGCTGACTTGTCAGCCTTCTACCGGGAACTTATGGGTTTAAGTCAAACTTTTAGCATTACTTGACTGGGTGTGGAGGGGCTTTATTGTAATGTGTTTCTATTTTCCTATGAATCCCAGCACTGCTTCGTTTTGATTGGGCACCCACATTTCTGCAAAAAATTACTTGCGCCATCACTTTCCAAACTTTGCTTTCTGTATTTCATGTTTTTCTCTTTCCTCACTGAAGTGCCTTTTATACTGCACATTTACCTCCTGTACGTTAAAATGACTGTGGTCCAGTCTTTTATCCCAATCCCTTAGAATTCCCATCAGCTTCTCCATGTAGCTTACACCATCAAGAAGGTGCCATCAGGTCAGTCATGTAAGCTATGAGCAGTTATCCTGTACTAACCAATTTAGTTGTTCTCTTCAGTTTGACATGCATCTTTTGGCTGGTTCTTATATTTGCAATGGGCCCTACCAAAGCAGCAGCAGACGGTGCTAAGGCAAGCTCTTGTGACTAGTGCCTGAGCAGCTGTTGGTCCAAAATCCATATGGAAATAAAGTGCACACCGAGCTTTCTATTGACACAAATATGTTTTAACGCATTGAATGTGACATGTTTATTCCGCATTCTTCTGTCGGTGTCTGTATATGCATGGAAAAATGAACTCATCCCTAAATTTTAAAAAAATGAGCCTCTTCTGTATTAGCTGTGGGTTTAACAACAAGACATTCAAATCATATTAAGGGCCACCTTAAGTTACACCCAGGCTACCCCAATACATCTAATGGCAGCAATATACCTTATGCCTATCAATACTAAGGAAGAATGGTGTGAATCTCAAGATCAGAGCTGCTCAACATTTCTCAGATGAAAAAGAATAATTAAAAAGGGCCTTTTTCAAAAGCAAAAAAAACCATTTTGAAAAACTGTTTTTGAAATTATTTGGTTTTTGCAAATACTTTTCACAATACCTTTTTATTGAAAAATGTATCAAACATTACTGAAAACATCAAAAACATTATCAAAATGGTTGTTGCAATTGTTTCCATTTACCAAAACATTGTAATAATCATTTTGATAGTGGTTTTTGATAACATTTTTTATTAAAAAATGATTGACTTTTCACACATAAAAATAAAAAAACTGGAACTCTGAAGTGGATCCATTTTGGGTGTTGTGAAACAGAATCAATTTTAAAACTTTGAAGTCTTCATAATTTTTCTTTTTTGATCATCTGTAATTAAGATGCCTGAGGTGAAATCCTTGTCCCACTGAATTCAATTGAAGTTTTTGACTTCAGCGGGGCCGGGATTTCAATTCAGATGCCTAAATTTCCAAATACATATTTGTGTCCTGCCTACCCCAGGTCACAAAACATGATGTTTATATCATTATTTTCTACTTTGTGTTAAAGGGAAAGGATATGGAACATTCCTAGCAAGTTTAAAGATCAGAGAGAAGTTTAAAACAAAATAGCATCTGTCTCTTCTTGGGGAAGTGGCTGGTTCAGGAGATGGCTAATGAGATACTGACCTTTCACCATTTATGTCTCTGGCTCAAATCCTGCCCTGGTTGGTAGTTACTGAAATGAACTGGTGGCCTCAGCCCAGGAGACACACATAGCTGCATCACAACTGGCTCCCTATTGGCTGTGGAGAAAGCACATGACTAAAGTTAGAGCGGGGATCGGGAGTGAAAATGCGCAAGACCTGCAACTGCACTGAGGGGGACACGTCAACAGGATAGCAGATAGGAGAACAGGTCCCCCTTATGCCCCACAGCAGCTCTGTTGATGTCTACTGGCAATCTTTGTAGAACAGCCGAGGGTTGTATTGGTGTGAAGACTTCAGGTCAAATTTTGAAAGGGGCCTTGAAACTTAAGAGCTGAAGTCCCATTTTCAAAAGCAAACTAGGCCCTTAGGGACAGATTCTCAAAGGTATTTAGGTGCTTTAAGATGCCGATAGGCACCTAGTAGGATCTTCAAAAGCACCTAGGTGCCTAACTCCCACTGAAATCAACTTTGTTCAGATCTGTCCCATACACAAGGTACACATGATACACATTCAGTGGAATTCACCCCTGTGTTGAGGAACAGCCCAAGACCTCTGCTTCACTTAAGTTCCAGTAAAGCCCTATTTAGAGGTTAGAAGTGGCAACGGTAAGTTTGCTGGGCCCCTCTGACAGGGGGTAAAATCCTGGCCTGACTGACCACTAAGTGCCTAAGTCCATTTTGAAAAATGGGGCACAAGCTCCTAAATCACTTTGGCAGTTTTGAAACTTTTGTCCTGAGTTACTGTATCGCAAGCATTTGAACCCTGCAGCTCAGGACTAAGGCACACGAAACGTACGTTGTTGGTGTGTGTGCTGCTTTTGTAGCACCCAAGGAATAAGCCCTGGAAAAACACAAGAACCTGACTGAATCTGGTTGTTAAACCTGAACAGAAGGGTCCCCGTAACACAATTCATCACAACAGTAGATTGCTAGCTAGTGTAAATCACTGTCGTTTCACTGACTGAATGAAATCAGTGGAGTGTGTCCAATTTACACAAGCTGAGCATCTGGCCCAAAGAGCACATTTTACAGCTGAAACGTCAAAGGGCTGAAATATTTGACAAATGGCTCACAAAAGGTGAGATAACCTGTGCAGAGGGCCAGCAAGAGGCCTATGCACCACTTAAATGCAATTTAAATACTATGGGTGAAATCCTGGCCCCAGAGAAGTCAATGGCAAAACTATGGATTTCAACGGACCCAGGATTTCACCCCCAGCACATTTGCCCTCTGCCACTTATGTCCTCTAAAAAGGGCTTACTAGCTCGGGCTGGTCCTCTGCACAGGGGTGAATTGCACTGAATATGTATCAGTATGATGTTATATATTTATATAGCATCACTTATCCCCAGAGATCCTAAGGTGTTCATTAGATTTCTACAGCACCAATGGAATGAATTCACCTTTGGTAGAGAGGCCAGGAGGTAACCAGCACTGTAAGATATGAGGGGAGGCGAAATTATAAAGAATTGCATTTAATACTGTAATTACAGCAGAGATATTGGAATTTTTATAGTATTACTTATTCCACAGAGACCAAATTAGTCTTAAATTTTGGATTATATCTTATTTATTACATTCATTGTATAAACTACTACATAAATATATTATACATATCTATTTTTTAAAACCCAGATATTCCCTCATCTTGTTGAAAAGGACACTGACAAGTAGTTTAGGACCAAAATTTGATATACATGTCAATGGTTTTATAATGTCAGGAACTCATTTGTAAGTCTAACACAGCCAAGCATGTGTGAACATCTCAAATATTATAATTTAAGGACAGGAGACATCAAAAGTATGGAAAATATACAGATGCCTTAGGCCTAATTCTGCTTTCATTTGTACCTGTGCTACCCCATTGATGTCAGTAGGGTTACATGGATGCTGAGTATTTAGTTTACTGCGTGCAAAAAGCAAACAGACCCAAAGTTGTATTTTCTTTTCAATAAACACAAACAGCAGAATATTAAGGAATACGTTTGGATGGACTTTTACCCATCTGCATAATGATGACTTCTACTAACTTCTCTATAAAAAGGTAGTATGGGCTGGGGTAATAAGCACTGAGTTGGGGAAGTCTCAGTTCTAATCTTGCCTCTGCTGCTGATGCTTTGTGTGGCTTCGGGTAATTCACTTCGGCTTTCTATTCCAGTTTCCCTACCTACAAACTGGGTATGATAGTACTTACCTGTGGTCCGTGTACCTCAGAGTGGGGCTTAAGAGGATAAAATAAATAATATCTGTACAGTGTCTTAACCCTTTCAAGTGCTAAGTGTTGTATTATAAAACTCCATTTAATAATTGTATATATATTGTGACATTAATGAGACACTATCAATTTGAAACTAAGTCAGATTCAGAAAATGAATTAGAAGTAGTTTTAGGTACATCACCTATTTCTTTAGTTTTCCTGTCCAGTTTTTGTAGTTTTTGTCATATTTTTTCATGTCAACATGTTTTTCTTTGCCCTGTTACTGTGTGAAATGACTCACACAAACATGAGGGGTAACTGACTAACTTACCTGATTATACTGGTGAAACAATTACGTTGATTGTGCCCAAACTACTGCCAAAGACACAAACTATAAAAAGAGAAAATACGATTTACTAATTTCTCTCTTTATGGTATACTTAGCTGTTATCTACACAAATAATAGGCAAAATATTTCCAAGCAGAAGTGTGATTTTTAGTTTGACAATGTTCATTTAAAGAAGCAAATAAACAAAAATAAACATTCTCCACATGTCTGTGCTTACAATATTTTGATTTACTTGAGTTTATTTGGTCATATAACATGATCTATTTTAATCATGTTTTATATAATCTAAAAAGGGTTCACTGTTTCATAAATAGATCTCTCATATGTTATTACATCTGTCATAAAACATAATCACTCTTGGAAGTATGCTCTAGCATCCTTTAGGTGTTGTATATATAATATGCACTGCCACACATGATCTTAGTAGTATCCATGCTCTTTAAATTTTGTCAATTCTGTTCTTTTCCTTTGACTGAAAATTTGTTTCCTCTTAACAGTATAAGACCCCAATAAGCTGTATGCCTTCCTTCCCCAATTAACTCTTTTTTTTTTTCTAATAACATTTAGAAATTTTATGAGAGGCTGCAACTACCGGCTCCTTTCATTAAATGTGCTGGGTTTTTTTATATACCGCATGGCAGTTTACCTCTCTTGTACCTGACCTAACCCGACTTGGTTTGATCTCCAGTTAATTGCTTTCAGTCATGTGACAATCTTCAATGTACATTTTTTTTAAAAGCTAGATGTTGGGTCTGCAGTGTAACTGCTGCCACCAAATTAACTGTACTTGTCAAAGATCCACTCACTGTGATTTCCCCAACTACAAAAGAAAGTTATCCAGAACATTCAGGGCAGATAAGGTGCAGAAGGGGTGATATGAAGCCCCACTTGGAGCTGAGCCAACAGTTTTTGCAGGGTCTCAGCTATGGTGCACAGATTATCAATTTGTAATTATTAAGTCTCAGATGGTCATGGTGCTTTACAGAACATAGAATAAGGCATAGTTCTTGTCTTGAAGACTGTACAATCTAGACCTAAAGCAGACAAGCCGCAGGACACCAGTACAGAAAAGGGAGGGGGTGGAGGTGGAGAGCAGGGATCAGTGAGTCGAGCCTAAGCTGAAGGCTAAAAGTGTGGGGAGAGCAGGAGTGCTCAATCAGAGGGACAGTGCCCAAGGCGGGCTACCCGGTGCTATCAACAACTCACAACAAAATGCATGGGCACTAGTCTGGGAGCCAGCAGGAATGAGGACAGGGAAGGAGAAGCTCTACTTCCTGAGGCTGCTCCTTTTCTGCCCCACCCCCTCCCAGCCCCAGCCCAATCCTAGTGCTGCACCTCATGCCGACTCCTCCCATTCGCTCAGTGTTCAGCTCTAGGGCAACAGCACTTCCAGAGGCCAGGGCACAAAACGGCCCCACAAACAACTGACCGTAAGCCACCAGCACCCCAACATAAAGCCAGTATAGACATAGAAAACTGGCGGTGGTTCTTCTTTTCACAAGAATTCATGTGACATGAAATAGGACACCAGCATCACTTCTTTTTTGTGTCTAATTCCAGAGTAAATTTTAGAGCTGGTAACAAACAAGAAAATTTTTCATAACAAAATTATCCCCTTTTCACAGAAAATTGCTGGACTTCAACATTTTTCAGCAAAAAACTATAGCTCGTAAAAAAACAGTGACAATTTTTTTTGCAAACTAATTCCTTTTTTCACTGAAAAATTTTAGAATTTGATTTTTTTTTTTTTGGCAAACATTTTGGCAAAAAAATGGTCCCATTTTGGTTGAAAACTTTTGAATTTTGAAAATTTCCAACCAGCTCGAATAAATTCCTAACTTCTTCTTATTGTGCTCTCGCTTTTACAGTCCTTGAATTACCTGTGAACTGATCAACTACTCACCACAGGCTAAACCTTGTTCTCACTGAATCTCACTCTGACTTCAAAGGGCCCAAGATTTGCCCCATAATAATAGAAAGAGTGTATAATAATCCATTTGTATAAGTTATTAGAGAATTATAAAGTCAGAAGATACTCAACAGTACATTATTTAGATAGGGCCAAAGCCACCAACTTTATATCTGGATCTAAACACCCCCAACATTTGGAGTTCTTAGCTCTGGCAGGGGGGTTGGTTTGGCCCATTCTAGAGAGTGGCCAGTGAGGCATCAAATGCAGACATCCTCAGTGCTTGTGGATGTTCAGAACTAGGGTTTTGATTTAGGCCCAGCTCTAGAATTAATAGAAAGTAGGCATGCCTCATTGCTTAGCAAAATGGACGTCAGATGCAGCAGAAAGGACTGAACCTTGTACTCCTTACTGAGGCAAAGCTACTCATTCTAATCAATGGTATTTTTTACTGAGTTAGGAGTAAGAACTCTGGGCTTTACCCAAATGCATACAACACCAAATGAAATAAAAACTAAAATCACTGTGTGGTCTGTTTGCTGACAGAATTTAGTGTGTCTGGTTTTATTTCTGTAATTCAGTAACCCAAAGTGCACCAAACTGACTACACCTGCTCAGCATTTGTGTAAACATGTTCTGTGCTACTAATGACCTGATCTGAACATTTATTTTCACGGTATTAAAGGCAGTAAAGTACAGTACAAAATGGATACGAAACACACTGTATCATTAGAACCAAAATATGAAGGGACTTTGATGTTCTGTTCTTACCTTGATCATATTACTTACATTTCAGTCATTTGTGCTGAAAGAAGTTAAAGCATTTGAATTGCATAATTAAGTTTTTTTATCATGAATTTATTCTTTACAAAGGGCCAAAATCCAGAGGTCTCTACTTTATATTTAGTCATTTTTTCTTAGTCTGCGCTCATCCAAATTCCAATTATAGTCAGTTTAAGTTGTGCCACTGAATTCAGTGGAAGTAGGGTAGGGCTTGTGGCCCACACAGCTCTCAGCTGTACCCGATTGTAAAGTGCATCATTAATTTTAGACCCAAATTTACCTCTATTCCACATAAATCTGGCGTTGTCTCTGTTTATTGTTGTAAATTGCTGACATCAGAAATGCTGATTCAGGGGACTGAGGTTAAAACAAATGTTGCGTATTTTTTTTAAAAATCCATCGTATAGTTTTCAAGCTCTCACCTCTGTCGTGTTCTTTGTTGTGTTCTTCATTTGAGAGTGTTGATGAATACTAGCAAAGCCATTGCCACATCTGAGAGGAGTCTACGTTTCAGCAGTGGATAAATTGATCCTTGTCAATAGTTTGTATTTCAATTGATTATGACTGTGAAGCATTTTGGGAATATTATGTGATGAAAGTTGCTATATACATGTAAGACATTATTAACTATTAGCATTATTTAAACCTTGCTAGGTTCAGCTCTGGCCCAGTGTAGGAATGAATAACCTGTAACTGGAGTTCAGGGAACAATTCACAGACAGTAATTTATTTGATAGAAAGAGCCTCTTTTACTGCTCACAGAACATGTGCGTGCAGATTTCTAGTTCCTCATTCAAATTTATTCACTTTTTTTCTACTCTATGACTCGATCATCAGCAGTTTGCCAGTTCACTGCAGGTATTGGACACTGGACATTTGATGTTCAAGTTGTAATGTTTGGTTTTCAGCAGTCACACGGTACTTTTTTCTATTTCGAGCAAATCTGATAGGGCCCTATTGAACTCTCATTAAAGTCAATAGACACGGTCCTATTGATTTCAGTGGGAGATGGAGCAGGCCTGTAATCAGGAAGAGTGCTTGAAGAAGCCACAGTTTAGGGGGAGGCAGAAGATAAACAAGGTCAGAAAATTTTAGAAAACTGTAAATCTTCCCTTTATCGGCCACAGTGGCCTTGTCTGAGGTACCACTGCTAGAAAACAACTAGTCTGCTGTATAATATTGATTGGTGGGGTTCAGTTTCAATTTAATTTTCTTTCATTCTAGTCACACAAAATGATTGTGATACAAATACTTAGGGTGAAATCCTGACTTCACTGAAGTCAATGGGAGTTTTGTCATTGACTTCAGTGAGGCTGGGTTTTCACCCATATATTAGTGTGTTCTTCCTGCCCAGTAGTCCATGTCCTTCTGCTAGCGCATGGAAGTCAGCTTGTGTGAAATATATTTAACTCTTCAGAACAGCAGGCTTTCTCTGCAGCACCTTCGATTCTTAACTCTCTTTTTATTCTTTCTACCATGCTTGATTATCTCATCCACACAGCCACGCTGGCATTGTCGCCTGGTGAGGTAAGTCCATTAAACTTATCTGACTGTTATCTAAGTACTCTCTGGGACCAATTCTGCATTGTGCTTAGCCAGTGAACTCCCACTGCAGTTAGTGGAAGCTGAGGTGCTCAGCACGCTGCAGGATTAGTCCCTGTGTTTGTGGCTTATTCTGCCTAAATATGAATTATGGGTGAAGGTCTTCTGCACTTGTTTGTTAGTGTGAAAGTAGAATGAATTATATTGTAAAAGTAGAATGGATTAAAGAAATGCTGTATGTTCCTTTAAGCAGGAATGAGGAATGTTGAGATAAAGTTGACAGGAAGAGAATCATTAAGGTATTGAACAATGGGTCCATTTAAGCTGATGGTGGGACATTAACAGGAGATCGGTAAGAGTTAATAAGGAAATAAGATACATGTGTCTAGCCCCAGGTAAACTTATCAGTTCTGCTCCCTTTGTCATCTTGTTAAGTTCGCGCCCTTTTTATCTGTATAAAGAAGGTAGTTTGGGCCTTGCATGGCACTCACATTATCTGAGTATATTAGCAGAGCGCTTTTGCTAATAAACAGAGTGGTCTGACAAATTGTGAGTCCCGAGTCTGACTTTGACATTAGTTACCAGATCATCTGAATGCAACCTCCTGGTAAAAGTACAACACTGAGGGCGTGTCTAGAATGGAGATATTTGCACCAGTGTAACCACATTGATGCAGTTCCACTGGTACAAACCCCTAATGTAGACTCATACTGCACAAGTGCAAAACACGGCTTGCATCTGTGTGACTTACTCCAGGAGGTTACCAGAGTAAGACACATTGGTGAAGACTCAGTCTTGCACCCATGTGCACATTTATACTGGGGAATTAAATATCCTCAGTAGAGGCTGGTTCTCAGAGTGGGAGAGCACAAAGCTAGCTTTGTAAATATCATACAGAGCTACAATATCACAAATTATTTGTGCTCTAACAAGAATGGAAGGAGTGTTAATTATGGTTCATTCTGTCCAGTCATCCTTACCATACGTTCTCTAAAAAACACAATTTTCTGATATCACCCAGGCTTGGTCAAGACATTAACACAATTTTGAGACACTGACTTACAAATTCCCATGCAATAATGCCATAATATATCATCCAATTTTGAGAATTGGTCCTAATTTATACTCTGTTAGGGCTAGATTCAGATGTCAATGGCACCAGTGTATCAAAACAGTATAACTCCACTGATGTCAGTTGAGTTACTCTGAATTTATACCAATTTAATAAAGAGCACAGTCTGGCCCTGAGTTTCAGAATACTGGTTCCTTAGCAGAGATGATTGTTTGGAAGATTTTCTTAAATATTCATGATGCATAAACAAAAATATGTAAATTTGGGTTACATTAATGGAAGTCTCATGAACCCCAAGAGTAATACTTTGCAGCATTAGATGGCATTATTTATTTAGGGTGAAATTCACACCTACACAATAAAACTTAAGTTTGGTGCATGAGTCTTCTCTGGCTCTTTGTAATGGGATGAATTTCATCCTCAGCTCCTGTGACTTCCTCGTTTAGGGACCATTTCTGTTTCCATTGAATGATAAAACTCTTATTGACGTCAGTGAAAGCAGGGTCAAGCCTTTGTAGCATACTAAAAGCTTTACATGTACTGTGAACAGACCCTAGGACAATAAAGTTTCCTGGCAAATCTCTATAAATACACCGGGTCTGATTTTTCCACTGCCTTGTGCCATCTTTTACATCCATGCAAAGCAGGAGCGAAGAGCTTCCATAGCACAATGGTAGTGTTCTGCACTCACACTGGAAAGAGATAAGTGACTACACAAGGTGCAAGGCTCTGAAGAATCAGGCCCAGTCTCCTCTCACCGCATATGACAGCTATGTTGGTCTCTTTTGTATTACATTAGGATGACCGATTGGAGCACTGGCACAGTAAAGCTTGCAAATGTGATTGTCAAGGAAGTGCCAACTCAGTATGGGCCACCGGAACCAACAGCTTAGTGTGCATGCCGGGTAAGGGATTATTTCTCTCCAAATTATGAGCTATGTACTTCACTGCCTTTCTCTCTAGAGCTTCTTACAGCACTATTTTCACTTGTTCTGACATCCTAAAATGCTGCCCTGTACTGTTGGTCTGTAGCTTTTGACTGAACTTGCTATTCCCTTAGCACACAATGGGTCCTGTCTGATTCTGGATGATCAGCTCAGCCCCAACGTACTGGATCAATGATGGGACTGGTCAGAAAGAGAGTATTAGATCTCAGCTGGCTGTGTTACTAACTGCTGTGGGTGCTATTGTGGTTTGTGTCATAAGGCAGCACTCATGCTGCACCTCTGAGGGTTTGCCTACACTGCAGTCAGGGGGGGTGACTGCAGCAGGTGCAGCCATACCTGAGCTAGCTTCGATTTAGCTAGCGGAGTACCAGTAGCAGTGAAGCCATGCCAGCCCAATCTAGCCACTGGAGAACAGAGCTCGTCCTGGGCAGCTTTGTACAGCCCATGTGGAAGCCTGTGCTGCCTAGCTTCACTGCTATTGGTGCTCGCAGTTGCTAGATTAAAGCTAGCTCAGAATGTCTATGGGGTATCGGAGCCAGAATTTCTCCTTAGGGGCTGGCCCTGGTGAAGTCACCCAAGCTCCCAGCAGCTGTCAATACTGGAATTGAGGCATATTGCCTGTGTTGATGAGGTCTAAGATATCCCACATGAAGGATTAGAATTCTTCAAGCTCTGCCTTTTTTCAGCCAGTGTCTCCACAGGGCAATGGTGTTGAGGACTAGCTCTGTAAAGCGGTTAAGAATGGAAATTAATGGGTATATGAAGGAAAAGGCCTGTAGCTGAAGTTGCGTAACTTAGATCGATCTCCCCCCATAGTGTAGAAAAGGCCTAACATGTCTTCCAGATGTGCATCAAAGGCATCCAGGCTTGATTTGAAGACCTCAAGAGCTGGAAAATCCACCACTCCCCTTGGTAGTTTGTTCCAGTGGACGGTGGTTAATCAGCCTCACCGTAAAAAAAATTGGGCCTTATTTCTAATTCAAATTTATCTGCTACAGTTACCAACCACTGGTTCTTGTTATACCTTTCTCTGCTAGTATCAGAGGGGTAGCCGTGTTAGTCTGAATCTGTAAAAAGCAACAGAGGGTCCTGTGGCACCTTTAAGACTAACAGAAGTATTGGAGCATAAGCTTTCGTGGGTGAATGCCCACTTCATCAGACGCAAGTAATGGAAATTTCCAGAGGCAGGTATAAATCAGTATGGAGATAACGAGGTTAGTTCAGTCAGGGAGGGTGAGGAGCTCTGCTAGCAGTTGAGGTGTGAACACCAAGGGAGGAGAAACTGCTTCTGTAGTTGGATAGCCATTCACAGTCTTTGTTTAATCCTGATCTGATGGTGTCAAATTTGCAAATGAACTGGAGCTCAGCAGTTTCTCTTTGGAGTCTGGTCCTGAAGTTTTTTTGCTGTAAGATGGCTACCTTTACATCTGCTATTGTGTGGCCAGGGAGGTTGAAGTGTTCTCCTACAGGTTTTTGTATATTGCCATTCCTGATATCTGACTTGTGTCCATTTATCCTCTTGCGTAGTGACTGTCCAGTTTGGCCAATGTACATAGCAGAGGGGCATTGCTGGCACATGATGGCATATATAACATTGGTGGATGTGCAGGTGAATGAGCCGGTGATGTTGTAGCTGATCTAGTTAGGTCCTGTGATGGTGTTGCTGGTGTAGATATGTGGGTAGATATTTCTCTGCTAGGTTATCATTAATCCTTTAGTACCCGCTATTTTCTCCCTAGTATTCAAGTCACCTCTTAGTCTTGTTTTTGACAAGCTTAACAGACTGAGCTCTTTAAGTCTCTCACTGTAAGGCATTTTCTCCAGCCCTCCAAGTTTTGTGGCTCTTTCCCACACCCTCTCTAATTTTTCAACATCCTTTTTATACTGTGGACATCAGAACTGTACACAGTATTTCAGTACTGATCTCACCAATGCTGTATACAGAGGTAAAATCACTTTCCTATGGCTGCTCCAACTCCCTATTCCCCTGTTTATGCATTCAAGGATTGCATTAGCCTTTTTTGCTGCAGCATTGCTCTGGGAGATCATGTTGAGTTGCTTGTCCACTTCAACCCCCTTCTGGTATGGCCTGTATTCCTTAGATGTATAACGTTTCATAGAATCCAAGGCCAGAAGGGACCACTGTAGTCATGTAATCTGACCTCCTGTGTAACATGGGTCAAAGAACTTTCCCAGAATAATTCCTAGAGCAGATCTTTTAGATAAACATCCAATTGTGATTTAAAATTGTCAGTGATGGAGAATCCACTATGACCACAGGTAAATTGTTCTAATGGTTAAGTGTTCTCACTGTTAAAATTTACACCTTATTTCCAATCTGAGTAGAACTTTCAGCCTTTGGATTGTGTTATACCTTGCTCTGCTTGACTGAAGAGCCCATTATTAAATATTTGTTCCCCATGTCGGTACTTATACAGTGTAATCAAGTGACTCCTTAAACTTCTCCTGGTTAAGCTAAATAGACTGAGCTCTTTGAGTCCATCACTATAAGGCAGGTTTTCTCTGAACCCTTTCCAATTTATCAACAACCTTCTTGAATTGCGGGCACCAGAACTGGACACAATATTCCAGCAATAGTTGCAGTCGTGCCAAAGATAGAGGTAAAATAATGTCTCTACTCCTACTCAAATTTCCTGTTTATGCATCCCAGGATCACATTAACTCCTTTGGCCAAAGCATCACGCTGGGAGTTCATGTTCAGCTGATTATCTACCACAACCCCCAAATCTTTTTCAGAGTCACTGCTTCTCAGGATGGAGTCCCCCACCCTGTAAGTATAGCCTACACTCTTTGTTCCTAGATTTGTACATTCACACGTAGCTCTGTTAAAATGCATATTGTTTGCTTGTACCCAGTTAACCAAATGATCCAGATTGAGTGAATCAGCGTCCTATCTTCTTCGTTATTTACCAATGCCCCAATTTTTGTTTCATCTGCAAACTTGATCAGTGATAATTTAATGTTTTCTTCGAAGTCCTTAATAAAATGTTAAATAGCATAGGGCCAAGAACCAATCATTGTGAGATGCCACTGGAAACACACATGCTCAATGACGATTCCCTATTTACAGATATATTTTGAGTCTTATCAGTTAGCTAGTTTTAAATCCATTTAATGTGTGCCATGTTAATTTTATATCATTCTATACTTTTAATCAAAATGTTGTGCAGTACCAAGTCAAACACATTACAGAAATCTAAGTATATTACATCAACTGTATTACCTTTATCAAACTTGTAATCTCATCTAAAAAATATGAAGCAGTTTGACAGGATCTGTTTTCCATAAACCCATGTTGATTTGCATTAATTACATTATTTTCCTTTAATTCTTTATTAATTGAGTCCTGTATCAACCACTCCATTATCTTGCCTGGGATTGATGTCAGGCTGACAGACCTATAATTATTGTGGTCATCCCACTTACCCTTGTTAAAAACTGGCACAGCTCTAGCTTTCTTCCAAGCTTCTGGAATTTCCCCAGTGCTCCAAGACTTATTGAAAATTAACATTAATGATTCAGTAAGCTCCTCAGCCAACTCTTTGATGCAAATTATCTGGACCTGCTGATTTAAAAATGTGTAATGTTAGTAGCTGTTGTTTAACAGCCTCGAGAGATACTAGTGGAATGGAAAGAGTGTTATCATCACCATATAAGGAGGCTCTAGCATCTGTTTTTTCCCCAAATACAGAACACAAATATTTATTGAACACATCTGCCTTTTCTGCATTATTACTGATAATTCTACAATTCCCATCTAGTAATGAACCAATATTGTGGTCAGGGCTCTTTTTTGTTCTTGATATATTTCAAAAACTTCTTATTGGCCTTAACTCTGCTAGCCATAGATTTCTCCTTGTGCCTCCTTGCCTAACAATTCCTAACTTCTGGTTTATATTCATTACTATCAACTTCCCCATTTTTCTATTTGTTGCATTTTTTTTTAACAGCTGACTTCCCTTCCCTTCTAAACCAGGGGGTGGTGTTTTTTAACTAGTATGGCCTTCTTCCTCAATTGTGGAGTTGCTTTTTGGGGCATCTAGTAAGGTGTTCTTAAATGATTCCAAATTATCATTCACATTTTTCTGATTAAATTCTTCCTCCCAGATAATCTGCCTCATAATTGTTTTCAGCTTTGTGAAACTGGCCCTATTAAAGCACCAAGTACATATATTACAGGTCTGGACTTTATTCTGCATTTGGCTGTATTAAAATGTATTGTGTATCAGTGATCCCAGTTTATCAAGCGATCCATATTGCTCTGTAGGATTGCTCTGTCCACATCATTGTTTACCACGCTGCCAACATTTGTGTCAAATGCAAATTTTATCAGCAGTGATTTTATATTTACTTTTAGCGTATCGCTGAAAGTGTTGGACAGCATCAGGCCTAGTAGTGATCTCTGCCAATCCTGGGTAGAAACACTTCTTTTCAATGATGAGCCCCCACTGACAACTCCTGTTTGAGATCTATCAGTTAGCCATTTCTTAAACCATTTTGCATGTGCTTTGCTATTACATCATTCTAATATTTTAATTAGAATGCAGCATTGCCAGCTTCAAGAGATCAAAACTCATGAGTCAAACCCTCTCAAAATCATGAGATTGGCCCAAAAATAATGAAAATTTTAGAAAGAAGACTATATTGTATTTTTGGTCTCTTTTTTTTTTTTTTTTTTGAACTTCCCCTATCCACCCCAAGGGTGTGGGTCTGAGACAATTAGTCTTTCCCCACTCTCTCAAATGTATTGGATAAGGTGATTTTGACCCCTGCTGCAGAAGCTGTCACCCCACATCTATCCATCCCATGCCCAGCAATTAATCCTGTCCCTCAGGTCACCCCCCTCCCCCACCTCCATCAACCGCAACCCCAGTTCAGTGCAGCCATCAGTCCAGCCACCCCCACATCAACCCCCCTCAGTTCAGTCCCCACATCAATTCAGCCCCCACCCATAGCTTTACCTCTGCTCCTCCTGTGGTTCTTCACTGCCCTTTCCCAGGCTTAGGAGGGGGCGGAACTTCAGGGGCTCTTCACCCCTCTACCTCTTCCCAGGCCAGATGCTGCAGAGAGGTGGGGGTGGAACAGGGGCACTGTCCTGTCCATATTTCTCACCGGAAGGTGAGGGAGAGAAACTGTGCTGAGATGCTGGGCTCTTTGCTCCCTCCTCTGAGAACAGCGAGTGCAGGGAGAGACTCTGCTGGCTTCTGGCAGGGGTGCTGGTGCCTCTCATGCCATCATGGGACAGACTCCAGAACCCCTGAAATCCTGTCACTTGCAAGAGCTTGTAATATGGAGAATGTTGTGTGGTGGTAATACTTATAAATCCTAGGTATCTACACAGATACCTTTATCACCCAAACGTGTGATCTCAAAGAATGAAATCAGGGCTGTTTGACGGCTATAGGGGAGGGTATAATGGGAATTAAGTACTGTACTTAGGCAGTGCCCTTTTGAAGAACATACTTACATGTCTGAGGAGAACAGAATAATAAAAGATTACATCATTTTACCCAGAAGGCTCTTTCACTATAAATGAGAGTCTCCCTGGTAGAAATAACAAAATTGTGCCTGGGTTCAAATGAACAAACTCAGAATTTGCATAATGTAACTGCAAAGAATTTATAATGAGCCTAATTCTCCATGCGCTGCACTTCATGGAGCCATTCACACCTGCGCAAAAGGTGCTCAACGTGACTGGCAAACGCTACCCTCTCAGACAGCAGAGCTTTAGCCTCACTTTGCCCAGATATAAATGACCACAAAATGTGCAAGGCAGTGGAGAATCAGGCCCATGAGGGCTAGCATTCAAGGGAGCAATAGTGATACACAGTGGGCCCCTTTAAAGTCTTTACAAACAACTCTGCAAGTAATTAATATTACTACAATATTCCCTAGCAAAATTTAAAGGTTTTAATGGCAACCACTTAGCTTGTGCCAGTTTGTACACAAAACACACTCAAATAGCAGTAGAGCTGTCACTCTGCTATCCCAGTCGGTCTCTTTATGCCTTTGCAATGTTGCCTCTCACAAGCTTAGCTATCGTGGGAGTAGCCATTCTAATAACCACTTTAAGAGTTTTCTTAAGGTCAGTGATAATAACATTAAATAAATTAACTGGTTGTTCCTGGCAGCCTCCAGACATCTGTTGAGTAGTTCTCTGTCTGTGACAGTCTTCCAGAGCCGAAGGTGACCTCTTAATTGTATTATGGCTGGGTGATCTACAGATTAGTGTTACTAAAAGTAAAATTGTTCTGTCTTCCATCCATCACGTTCAAGATAAGCCTGCCAAGTAGTAAATGTCTGGGGCCATTTAAGTCCAGTCTCAGTTTGCGGTTTCTTACACAAAGGGAACAACTTATTTTAATGCTGTGGAAAAGCTGGTTATGTTGTGAACTAATCACAAGAAGACAGACTGCTATAAATCCACTAGATGGGTTAACTCCTGCCAGTGGGTCACATCAGCCCTGAAGGGAAATGAAAGCATCAGGGAGAATAGAAGAAGGCTGACAGACCTATAATTATTGTGGTCATCCCACTTACCCTTGTTAAAAATTGGAAGCTTTCTTCCAAGCTTCTGGAATTTCCATTTTCTTTTGATTTTTTTTTCTTTCGATGTCATAAAAAAGGCAAAGTTTGTGCAACACATAGGGAAGGGAAGGGAAGGGAAGGACCATATATGGGGAAGGACTATCAATCCCCCCACCCAGTGGGGGTGGGGGAGGGGAGAGGGGGGCTTTTGTTTCCCCACACACAGTCAAGCAGAATTTCCTCTCCCTGCCCCGCCCCCCCACCAAGACCATCAAGCAGTCAGACACTGTAGCTCCCTTTGTCATCTCCCAAGCAGCTATCATAGACTTTACTTGGACATTCCCACCCTTGGGTGGGTGTCATAGGCTTTGGCAGTGCACTGCAGCTGCCTCAGTGTCCCTGTTTTGGCTGGAGACCCTGCCATCCCCAGCCTCTGTACTGCCTCTGGATCCTTGGTAAGGGTAGGCAGAGAGCTTATTTCCCTGGCCAGGGCTTTTGTACTGGGAGAATGTCCCTTCAAAACAGTGGTTCTTGTCACTCCCCTGCAGTATAAGGCTGTCTCACCCTCCTTCTCCTCAGGTATTTCTCTGCCTACACTGGGAAGGTAACTTGATTCCTATTGGATACTGGCAGAGGTGATGTACCCCGCCTCCTCACTGTCAGCTTCCCCATTTGCATTTTGGCTAACACAGTCCTTTGCAGGTCTGGAGTTAACTGGGGGCAGGGGAGGGTGATTTTTAGGGTGACCAGATGTCCCGATTTTATAGGGACAGTCCTGATTTTTGGGTCTTTTTCTTATATAGACTCCTATTACCCCACCCCCGTCCCGATTTTTCACATTTGCTGTCTGGTCACCTTAGTGATTTTACCCCTTCTGCCTTCAAAGCCAGAATATCATTCCCCAAAAGCAAAGAATACGGAGTATCTGACAACAGCCATATAGCCAGCACCCCAATGCTTTCTGGGTCTGTATACAAATCTGTGCTGTAGGTAGGGCGAAGGCTTTTACAGCAGGAACCGTAACCCACTTTTCACACCCTGGGAGCATTTGGTGGGGTATCACCACATGGGGCTTAACTATAGTTTTAGCAACCCCAGTGTCTCTCCATCCAAAGAATGTCTCCCTGTTAACTACCCCCTTTTGCTCCCACTCGTGATCGGATGGATCTTCTGTACCCAGAGGGTGACACAGGACACACAGGCAGTGGTCTGGGGAGTGATTGGCTCAGCATGAACACTATATGTCATTGGCAGATGGGCTGTGTGATTCCCTCCCTCTGAAGAGTCAGTCACACAGTGAACTCTGTGAGGTTGGGCTGCACCCGGCCTTTCCAACCCTGCCCTGGGCCTCTTTGGGCGGAGTGGGCAATCCCTGGCAAAGTGACCCGGCTCACCACACCACTTCTCCCCACCCATCCCAGGGTTCCTTGGAGGAGGTTTCCCTCCCCCCTTAGCATGGATTTTGGCTTGGGCCTGATCCCTGTCCTCTGATTCCGTTCCGTCCCTATTAGGTTTCCTATCAAACCCAGGCCGACTATCCACATATTGGTCTGCCAGTTGCCCCACTAAAGTGACATCTCTAGGATCTTTGTCTGTTTTAGCTCTGATTTGAGCTCAGGGTGGCAGAGTTTATGGAATTGTTCTAAACCCATTAATTGTAAGCTTCACTGACCATGGAAATCACCCAACCAGTTCCCCCTTTAAATGAAATTGGGCTCAGTTCTCCTGTTCCAGTCCACATGCTCCTATTTGGCCCATTAAGAGGGCAGGACAGTACCTGGGAGCTATAAGGATATGTTTACACTGCAGTGTAATCACTCAGGCTCAAGCCTAACTCACCTTCCATCTACACACACATTGCGCTAACCTAGGGCTCGGATCCAGGCTCCTAGCACCCCACAGGGTAGAGATTCCGAGCCTGAGTCAAGCCAGAACCCTGGGTTCAAGCCCTATTGCTTTGCAGTGTAGATGCAGCCCCACTGGACTCGTGCTCTGGGAGTCCACCAAAAGTATCCCACAGTCCCACAGGAGCTCTTTGTGCTCCGGACAGGCAAGTTTGTGGGACAGTCAAGTTTTCCCACTCTGCACCAAAGGCTAAGGGATACAGTGGCCACATTTTGGGAGGATGCTTGGAAGTCTGGGATATGGGTGGTTGGACTAGGACCCACAGTGTAGGCGCAGGAGCACCAGGTTGAGATTCAGAGTTCAATAATTCCTAACCTTGGGTTACAAACGAGTGTAGATGCTCAAGTCCTAGGTTAACAAACCTAGGGTCTGTGAGCTCGAGTTCTACTAAGCCTGGGCTTGCATTGCAGTATAAGACATCCCCTAAGAGTTCTGGTGAGCAAGATCTAGCGATTCAGAGCAGACTGAGTCAGTCAGGAGGGGAGAGTTGCCAGAGTGAGAGAGATGTTGGTTCCTGAGAGAAGGCTGAAGGCAGGAGAGCAGCAAGACAGGTTTTCTGGCATCCCTAAGCCAGAGAGCCAGAGCAGGAGGGCTGGAGAAGGCTAAAGGCAGGAAGAGCAGAAGCAGCAGAGGGAGATGCCTGCTGGCTCTAAGCTAGAGAGCCGGAGCCAAGGGCCAGGCAGGGAAGTCACAGAGGGGCTTACCCGCTGACCTCTCCAGGGCCAGACAGCTGGGCCCAGAGTAACCACGAGAGGGCCAGGGGGAGTGTGGGATTGCTCCCTGGGTAAAGATTATCCCCTAGCAGAGATGCTGTGGAGGATTGCACTCTCGCTGGGATGGCTGTCCTGGCAGCGGGACGGAGGTGTGGCAGAAGACACTGGGTATGGTGAGAATGAAGCTAGATCATCAGAATTACATGCAGTGGGGTGATATGGACTGTTTTTTGTTAGAGACTGTTTGCACTATGTTTAGTTAATAAACTATGTTGATTGACTAGAAGATAAATTTGTATAGTTACTGGGGCCTCAAAAGGGAAACTGAGGTGAGGGGCCACTGGCAGGACTTCCCTGAGGCCAGGAGGAGGTGCCCAGGAAGGAGCCACATGGTTACAACCCCTAATTTGAGTTGAAACCTCAGCATAGTTCATATCCCCTTTTTTTCTGAACTCCCTGAAATCGTCTCCTATACACATCAGGGGTTACTTTAGAGATTGTTGCAAAAGTTTAGAGACCACTTTGTCCATAAGGGTGAAAATGTCCAAAGCCTTTATCCCTGGCAGTAGTGGAGCCAGATACCGTACCATGACCTCCTGCCCCACCCCCTGTTCAATTCAACCATTTCAAAAGTATCTAGGGGGGAGGGATAGCTCAGTGGTTTGAGCATTGGCCTGCTAAACCCAGGGTTGTGAGCTCAATCCTTGAGGGGGCCATTTAAGGATCTGGGGCAAAAATCTGTCTGGGGATTGGTCCTACTTTGAGCAGGGGGTTGGACTAGATGACCTCCTGAGGTCCCTTCTAACCCTGATATTCTATGATTGAGAAACACATCCATGTCACCCCTCCCCCCAAAGTAATTTGGAGTCTGTGCCACCCACCGGGCCAGGTACATGGGGTCTGGCTTCACCTATCAGATTAGGGTTTCACTGGCACAGCCTCCATCTTCAGCAGATGTTGATTCTTTTCCTCTCCTCACTCCCCTTATGTTGGCGCTGGTGCTTCTTCTATTCTTCCTGGTGCTGCGACTGTTGCTGCTGGTCTTTATGCTGCTGGTCCCTCTCCAGCTGTATCCTCTCTCGGTCCACCTGTGGACCTGTCCAAATTCCCAGTTGCGGTGCTGCAAGCCTCTTCCCAGCTTCCCTCCAGGGAATTGGCTCCAAGATCTCCAAGCCTGCTGGCCCCTCTGCCAGTGAGCCAGATGTTGCCTGAAAACCTGGACCATCGTTCCTTTTCTGATCTTGAGAATCCAGCAAGTCGACTAGCTGTGTCTTTGTCTGCGCCTCAGTGCTGAGCTGCCTTTCTCTGCAGAGCTCGAGCAGCTGACCTTTCTTCAGCTGTTCATAACTCATTTTCACCTCTCTCTCTTTTTTGCTATTCTTTTCCCTGAGAAGACTATAAACCTTCCTCTGTGCATTCCCCCTTCTGTGCTGCTTGCTTTCACTGCAGTTGGCACTAATGGCAATTTACACTGCCATAGAGCTCACACATGCTGCCACCATATATATCATAGGTCAGGGCAACTGCATGCATATTCCCCCTCAGTGCTCCCTGAAGGCACCCACTCTAGGCTCCCAGCTCCTCAGCCATCACCTCTGTTCAGTAGAGACCCACATCTCTCACTCCTGAGCAGGGTTTTTCCAGGCTGCACAGCCCCCTGCCTACACTGTAATATCCCCAGAAGCCAGACTGACTACACAGGCCAGCATCTGCACTTGGCTTTCTCTCCAAAGGCTATAAATAGTGCAATTGTCAGCAGTTACACATTACCACAGCTCTTCCCAAGTACACACATTCATTCTTATGGTGAAATCATTACAGAGAAAACATACTAAAAACAATTCAAGAACTTACACACCTGCTCAAAAGCTTACCAGAGATCACCCCAGCTCCAGCCTCAGGCTCTGGTACCTGTCAGTCCTTCAAAACCCACAACTGGGTTTCCCCCAAGTTCATAACTGTCTCAGATTCAGAACCAGAACACCCATGAATAGTTCAGCCTTTTCTTTACACAGCTTGGGCCTTTAATCTTGGCTTCATGGTGTGACTTCTCACTCAGGACACCCAAAACCGCGAGCCACTGTGTTACCACTCTGCCTTAGCAGGAGTGAGCTTCGCTGCTAAACTATGTGTCAATCCCATGACACACCCACCTGTTTGCCTTGCCAGCAAACTCCTCAGCACTCAGCCAGTCCACACCTTGCCTGGCAGGTAATAATCAGCGAACCCGAGTTCCCCAGAGACGTCTCCCAGCAGTGCCGAGTCCCTCTCGCTGGACACACACAGAAGTTATTAAGTTTTCTGCCTCCAAAGGGACAGCGTATGCACCAGCCTGTTAGGTTAGCTGAGGACTCACCCTCTACCATTAACACACAGCATCAAGATGGGTTTTATAATAAAACAAACAAAGAACGAGACTTAAGTGATACTAAGCACGAATGAAAGACCGGTATGGTTACAAATAAAACACAACACCCTTTCTAGTGACAAACTTCATTTAAGCACATTACAATCTTTGCCTAAGCAGTTTTCTTATGTTTTAAGCAGTTTTATGTCAAATTACCAGCGTATCTTGCCTTTCAGGTCAAGAGGATCCAGCTTTCGTAAGCTCAAAGGGTCCTATGCCCTATCATCCCCTCAGTGATGGGTCCCTAAAATGTCTCTTTGCCTGCTCCCGCCATATTACCCAAAGTCTGTTGTCCCTGTTTCAAGAGCCAGGAAGTTTTCCTGGGTGCAGATTCTTCCCTACTCCTCTAGCTTGATGGCTTTGTTCAACTTACATGGAAATGTCTTTCTATTGTCCTCTGCCTGTAACCAAGCAGGTCAGACAGGTCCATACACATTCCTTTGTCTAGGGCAGGCTGAGGTCATGCACTGCCTCCCAAATACATTTTAAGAACATATTTCCAGCACACATCTATAAACTTTTTATAGACAGTCTGGACATACACCCTGCAATGCTTTTTTCCTTTGAGAGATACATTATGACAATAACTTTTTGGAGCAATGAGTGTGTCAGGCCTGATGTCAGTTAAAGTATGGGGGAGCCTTCTGCCAGTTGGCACTGAGGCATTCCGGAGGGTGTGTGTGTGTGTCACACATGTAACAAGTGATTCATAGACAATTACCTTTTCCTCAGGGCATAGTTTCAGAAGGCTGGGGGTTGTTTGTATAACTGGCGGTTTGGAATTTCATTCATCTCTTCCCAGGTATTCCACAGGAAATCCACTTCACACATATTGTCCCAACAGTCCGGGCTTGTCTGTCACATTTTCAATATAGTCTTTTGAGTCCCCACAGCTTCACAACCTCCCACCCTGACAATCAATCCCGGCTGGCCCATGATAATACATACAACTATTCATTTAATACAGTGGATCACAAAGATCCTTTAACTCAATTCACTAAGGGCTCCCAAAGCTAGAGCAGAAAAGTCTGTCACAACATGCTTAACAACGTAGTTTTGGAATTTAAAGCAGTTCATGTTTGCAGTTATCCTCCACAAGCTTTTCTAGGCTGGTATTTCCTTGCCTAGAGGAAGGAGGGATGGCAGCTACTTGTTTTTAACAGAAAAATATGTTAATGAGATATTGAATTTACGTGTGCACTGCTCTACAGTGACTGTAGGAAAAGTACTATCGGGACTAGAGTCCAATTATGCTCTGGGAGGCCTTATACAGTTAGACACAGATTTGTGGTTAAGGGGTTATACTGGGCTTTCAAATGCCATCCAGAAAGGAAGATTTCCTGTCCACGATCTCAGCTTTACACAAGAAAACAGATTTGTTTATTTTTGAAAACTAGGCCAGGTCGGTGAAATTTGCATTGGTAGCTACCATAGGAGACAAATTAGCTTGTGTAATATGAATGACTGTGGGGGATAAAGGATGGCAATTAAGTGCCTAGGTTATAGGAATTTGCTCAGGCAATTCCTGTTGGAAGCTTGTTAGCATCTTCCTTTGGTTTCTCTGGACACATAACTAGACCTCTCAAAAAAATTGCTTAATGGAAAATGAGGCACTTTGCAGAGCCCAGCAGATTGGAATTACAAAAGGGAAGGAGCACGTTCCACATTTGAAAATAAAGTTTTAATAATAAATGTGCATTGCTGCCCTTAGTGGCTCTGGCAGCCAGCTGGATTCGAGAAGATCATTCCTATATTATATTTAAACAACACGTCCAGCTGTTACATATTACATTACTTGTAGAGTTGTTAACCCCATATGGAAGCAGGCTGAAAACCGGTTCACATTCTCATGTACTGGGATTGCGCGCGGCCCTACCATTATCTCAGATGGTGTCACATGGTATGTTTACAAAATGGCCACACCCAGCAGAAGACTCAGAAACGTCAATGATGGTTAAAAGCTTAACGGAGCTCTCCCATTGACACTAGCTGAGGATCTGGCCTTTTCATTTTAAAAATGTGTCTGTCATGCCCCAGTTTTCCAGATTTATCAGTTCCCAGGAAGGAATGCTGAATACAGAGAGCCACATGCCAACAAAGGGCTTGGCTCCCTCTTTCAGCCACGCAAGTCAAATCAGGCGCTTCTTCCACTCTTTTCCTGTTCCCAATCCCAGCCGCCTCCCTGACTCCCAATGTGCCTTCCCTTTCTTTGCAGGAAGCAGTCAGTGAGCAGAGGTAGGGGGCCAGGGAGGGAGCTGCAGTGGATAGGAAAGGGGTCTTGAAAGGTGCAGACCCACAATGGGTGGGAATGAGGAGAGGACAGGCTTCTTTATAAAGAATTCTCTTTCCTGCATAAAGCTTTCAAAGCCCAACAGCGGTGCTATCGCAGAGACCCCTTCCTTCTTACTGGTCTCCCCGATTCCTTGGGAGTCCCCAGCTGTTCCCTCCTCCCTAGGGAGGGAGAAGGTCTTCCTGTCAGAAGAGCAGCAGAGAAAAACAGCAGTGGGAGGAAGGAAGAGTTGGGGGGTGGGTATCTCTGGGGCAGCCAGAGGCTGAAGGAGGGAGCAGCTGGAGGCTGAAGGCTATTTTAACTATTCAGCTCCTCTTTGCAGTTTGTAACATGATGTGCCGGCTGTTTGTCACATCCTCTTTCTTCATTTCTATTTCATAGTTTATTCGTGTGGGCAACAAGGCCGTCTGACCTTGGGAAATTCCAGGTTGGTGGCTGAGCAGACAGGCTGGAATTGGTGTAATCCATTTCTAGAGGATAGTGCTGCTGCCCACGGTAAATGGGCTGATCCGTGCCCTCGTGGTGTGAGCTCTGCTGGCCCCTGGGAGAGCCAGGTTTGAGTTCTAATTGCAGCCCTTTGCTCCCAGAGGGTTAGATTGGGAGCCCCTAGCACCTACTTAAACAAATAGTCCCATTGCCCTCAACATGGCAGGGGGACAGAGGCAGCCCAAGCAGGTCAGCTCGCACCTGGCCTCGCTAAAGCCCTTCCGCTAGCTGGGAGTCGCCCTTACTGGTTCCAAAGGGACTTTAATTTTAGCCAGAAGGATGAGATCCTGCAGTGGAAAAATGAAGGCAACCTCGGGGGGATCCTCAGGGCAGCTGTAGAGAAGTAGCAAGGGGGGCAAAGGGGAAAGGATTATTATACATAGCTCAAAACTGGAGGCCTTGCAAACAGCCCACAAGGTCAGAGGAAGAATCTCATGAAAGCGAAGCCCCACGAATACACCTTAGATGTGTCTCTCAAATCCTGCAGAAGCGAGAATCAGAGCCTGGGTCAACTGACTCGGGCTCATGCTACGAGGCTAAAAATAGCAGCGTAGGTGTCCTGGGTTGGGCTGGAGCAAGGAGACCCAGAGGGGGGAAGGATCTCAGAGCCCGGGCTCCAGCCTGAGCAGGAACATCCCCACTGCTATTTTTGGCCCCATAGCGCAAGCCCTGGGAGCCCGAGTCAGTTGAGCCCAGGCTCTGAGACTTGCTGCGGCAGGTCTTCTTTTGCAGTGTAAACGTACCCCTCCCCCAAAGGGGACGTGGTGTGCAATGTCTGTGCAAGGCTAAGAAAGAGTTGTTAAAATAAATCAGTGCATCAGAGAGTTGCAATAAAGAGAAGGAACCTCCCCTCCCCCCATGAGTTCTGAAGTGCATCTTTTATGGTTACTGAGACTCCTCAGCGGGAGAGTGAAATGAAGCCTGTAGCTCCGCAGGTGTCCATGCCGCACGTTGCTGTTTATGGTCTGTCCTAACAGTGTGCTGCCACCATGCCAGAGGAGAGCTGACCGTGTGAAAACACAGCTTGAATCCACACACCAAGCAAACAAAACCAGTCAATAAAAGCAGCCGGACTTTCCTTGGATTAAACTGCTTGTTTCTCTTGCAGAGTGTCCCTATCATAAACCCCTCGGGTTTGAGTCAGGAGCGCTTCCTTCCGACCAGATAAGCTGCTCCAATTCCGAGCAGTACACTGGCTGGTATACTTCATGGACTGCAAACAAGGCCCGACTTAATGGCCAGGGTTTTGGGTAAGCCTAACCTCCCTGCAAGTGCATCACAATGATGAGTGTTGTGCAGCCATTCAACTGAGCAGGATGCAGAGTTGTAGGAGTCTTGATACTAATGTAACAAAGCAAAAAAAAGGGGGAAATGAAGTAAAGCGGGAGGAACAAACTGTGCCTTAAATATTCAGTGGCATTTCCAGCCGCTTACACCAGGGCTGAATCTGGTTCAGAGAATGTTGTATCCCCAAGTCTATTCCTAGTTAATTTTCCAATAAAAAGCTGGAGTCTTAGGGCCAGACTATGGTACCACTGAAGTCACTGGAGTTCTGCCACGGACCAAAATAGTTGGGCTAAGATTTTCAAATATGACCAGTGATTGGGCTCCTCAGTTTCTGGCTGCCTAACCTGAGACACCTTATTTTCAGAAAGTGCTGAGCACCTGCCCACGTTCAGTTGGGCGTTTAAACATGGAGGTACCACAGATCACTAGTCACTTTTAAAAATTCTTGTCCTTGATCCTTAACGGATCAGTTCCTTTGCATTCCTTCCTTTTCTGTCTGATTCCCCCGGGACTAACACCTGTACTGCTTTCTTTGATTTGCCTGTTTCTGACAGGTGTGCATGGCTCTCCAAATTTCAAGACAATGGGCAGTGGCTGCAGATTGACATGAAAGAAATCAAAGTTATCTCAGGGCTACTCACACAGGGGCGCTGTGATGCGGATGAGTGGATGACAAAATACAGCGTGCAGTACAGGACTGATGAGAATCTGAATTGGATTTACTACAAGGACCAGACAGGAAACAACCGGGTCAGTAGGAGGAGCATTTTGGTGAAAACGGTTTTAAGCTAAATGCAGATTTTGGCTCACAATGGGTGATATCCTATGCAGAACACCAGCACAAACCCTTTGTGCCATTAAATCAAATTAAGTTATAAGAGAGAATATGGGCCAGGCTTTCTTGCATCTGCGCTCTGCTCAAAGCAGGAAGGAAGGGTGTCAGCTAGTAGGTTGCATTCCTTGATCCCAGTGGCTGGTTTGTAACACCCCAGACCTCAGCAATACTAAAAGAAGCTGCCAGGAAGCTCTAAGATATGTCTCTGGTGTGACATATCTGAATGAACCCCCACCCATGGAGGATTTAGCGTAGCAGAGCTCTGCCTCACCACATCTGGATATGTCCTTTCCCAACCCATCTACCAGCCTACCATAGGGGTGGGCAGCTAGCGCAGGACCCAGATCTGTCACATCTATGCCAGCAGGGAGTTCTCCTCCTACAGTGGAATTCTCTGCTGGCCTTATGCAGCCATTTCCTTTGCACTGCTATGGAGAATCCAGCCTGAGAAATCCAACTCATCTATTGCCGGGTAAGGAAAGACTGGGATTATGCTGACTCTTGTCGTGAGCTCTACAAATTTGACCCCGAACCAATTTCTGTTTAGCAAAGCCTTAGCTATAAATATGCAAACTGACCCAATATAAATAAAGAGGCATAAGAAAACACAGAGGAACACCCAAAACAGAGTAAAAAGAAGGGAAACATAAAGGCATGTATCTCTCAAGGGCAGGAACCCCTTGCAGCAGATCTTACTTTAATTACAACAAAAGGAAACCACACAGTGATCCCTTACTACTGGATTGAGAGAGACTACCAGTTCCTTGGGTATTCCCTGTTTTAAGTGCAGAGACTAGTTTGCAAACCGGTAGAATCTTTGGCACTGTACGGAACTTTTCAAGCATAGCCACAGTCTCTTTTCGAAATCCGACAGCAACGTTATGCTCTTAGAGAGGACGTATATCATTTAGTAATACTTTGTCAGCGTTAGATAAGGGCAATACCGTTAGATGAAAGCTGGTGGATTGCAAGTGACTGCACTACAGCGAATAATATTTGAGAGTTTTTGTCAGAGTGACTCCCATAATATAACCATAGTCAGACATAACAGCAGCTATGGATCAAAGAGAGTCTGAATGGGTCTTGTGTGAACCAGGTGTACACAGGATGAGCTCTCTGTAGGGAGTGAAGATCAGGAATTTCACAGAAGCCTGAGGTTATGCTTTCACCATTAACATTTTGGGATTTGTGACGAAAGCTAGTGCAATCTGGTACAATTATAGAAGGCCAGACAGTTTTCTTTTAACGGCAGTACTGGATTCCAAAATTAAGTACAGCAGGACAGGGAAGCCGGGACAATCTTCAAAAGGTGTTGCCCCGCTGTGTTAACCCTGATGCCAGTTGGACCCCCGAGCACACAGAAGCTAACCTCATTCCCTGTTCAGCTTGCTGCTAGCAGTGGAGAGTGTAGAGTGCTGCACAGATCAGCGCTCATTCAAAACATTGCCTTTGAGAAAAAAGTGGAGCTCAGACTTGTCATTGTTTAACTACACAATCAGTGACACCACTTACCGGAGCTGGCAGTTTGACAAAGCCAGGCCAAATTGCAAAGGGGAACCTGCCCAGTGCGCTCCAGTAGCAGGGCAACAAAGCACAGAATGTGACCTACACCCCCAGTCTGAAGAGGAGATGTCTCACACTCAGGGCCGGCTCTAACTTTTTGGCCACCCCTAGCAAAAAAAAAAAAAAAAGTGCCGTCCTCTATAGCGCCGCCATAACACACACCCTCAGCACCACGCCGCCACCCCCCCCACCTCCCCCGCGGAGCGCCGCCGAACCCCCCAGCCCCCCGCGGAGTGCCGCCGAACCCTCCCCCCCCCCCCCGCGGAGCGCCGCCGAACCCCCCAGCCGAACCCCCCAGCTCCCCGCGGAGCGCCGCGCAGCTGAAGACACACCCCCCCCCCGCGGAGCGTCGCCGAACGCCATGCTGCCAAACCCCCCCCCGCCGAGTGCTGCCGAACCCCCCAGCCCCCTGCGGAGCGCCGCCGAACGCCGTGCCACCGAACCCCTCCGTCAAGCGCTGCCGAACCCCCTCCAGCCGCGGAGCGCTGCCGAACCCCCCCAGCCCCCCGCGGAGTGCCACGCCGCTGAACCCCCCCCACAGAGCGCCGCTGAACCCCCAGCCCCCCGCGGAGCGCAGCGCTGCTGAACCCCCCCACCGCCACACACACCTCCCGCCGAGCGCCGTGCCGCCAAACACCGCCAAGCCACGCTTCCGAACAGCCCCCCCCGCGGAGCGCCGCTGCCGAATCCCGCCCCCCAGCGCCCCCCACGCGCCCAGCCGCCGAAACAAAACAACCCAACCCACCCCCAGCGCCGCCCGACAACCCCCCCCCAAAAAAACCCTGAGCACCCCCCCGCCACCCCACTTTACCAGGGGCCGCCCCAAGCACGTGCTTGGTCGGCTGGTGCCTGGAGCCGGCCCTGCTCACACTCTCCCAAAATACATAGGTGGCCTGACTCTCATTGACACTATGTCAACTTTACTGTGCCAGAGGGATGGCAAAGAGCCCTAGTACAAATGAGAATTAGGCCCTTTGAATTAAAAATGACAAATCTTGTTGCAATTCTCCCCTGCCCTTCTTGGGTCACTTTTCTTTAAAAACAGTGTGGATTTTGGGGGGACAAGAACAACTAGGTCTGAATCTCCCTGGACTTACACTAGTTTTACACTGTTGTAACTCCAGTCTGGATGATTTACGCTGACTTGGTGCTAGAGTAACTTTAAGCCAGTAGGCAGAATTGCACCATTCACTGTCCAAATGGAAGAGATTTGTTGTGAATGACCAATACTGTCATCAGCACTGCCTGGTGCAGACATCACACCACGTCATTCAGCAATTCACATTCTTGGCTTGCAAACTGGTTGTCAAGGCTCCTTCCCCACTCTGAACTTTAGTATAGATGTGGGGGCCTGCATGAAAACTTCTAAGCTTAACTACCAGCTTAGATCTGGTCCGCTGCCACCACTCCCAATGTGCTAATTCCCTTCCCTGGGTAGCCTTGAGAGACTCTTCACCAATTCCCTGGTGAATACAGATCCAAACCCCTTGGATCTTAAAACAAGGAGAAATTAACCATTCCCCCCTCCTCTCTCCCACCAACTCCTGGTGGATCAAGATCCAACCCCCTTGGATCTAAAAACAAGGAAAATCAATTAGGTTCTTAAAAAGAAGGCTTTTAATTAAAGAAAAAGGTAAAAATCATCTCTGTAAAATCAGGATGGAAAATAACTTTACAGGGTAATCAAACTTAAAGAGCCCAGAGGACCCCCCTCTAGCCTTAGGTTCAAAGTTACAGCAAACAGAGGTAAACACCCTAGCAAAAGGTACATTTACAAGTTGAGAAAACAAAGATAAAACTAACACGCCTTGCCTGGCTGTACTTACAAGTTTGAAATATGAGAGACTTGTTCAGAAAGATTTGGAGAGCCTGGATTGATGTCTGGTCCCTCTTAGTCCCAAGAGCGAACTCTCCCCAAAAACAAAGAGCACAAACAAAAGCCTTCCCCCCTCCAAGATTTGAAAGTATCTTGTCCCCTTATTGGTCCTTTGGGTCAGGTGTCAGCCAGGTTACCTGAGCTTCTTAACCCTTTACAGGTAAAAGGATTTTGGAGTCTCTGGCCAGGAGGGATTTTATAGTATTGTACACAGGAGGGCTGTTACCCTTCCCTTTATAGTTATGACACTGGTGTGCGTGAAAATGGATTGTCACATGATCTGGGGAAGAGGGAGATCTAGCCCTTAACCCACTCTGCTCTGTGCTAACCTGCCTTTTTGTCTCTCTTGGTGTTGTGTAGGTTTTCTATGGAAACTCAGACAGATCATCCATTGTCCAGAATCTCCTGCGCCCTCCGATTGTTTCCCGCTACATCCGATTAATACCTCTAGGCTGGCATGTGCGCATTGCCATCAGGATGGAGCTGCTGGAGTGCATGAGTAAATGTGCTTAAAGTCCAATCATGCGTGGCTTTCAAAGGGGTGCGAGGAGAGTCCCTAGCAAAATGTAGAAAGACAATAAACACAATGACAAGGGTAGCAAAGATGGGCTCGATTCTGCCATAAGAACTCACAGCCTGCACAATGGGGCTGCCCAAGGATGGAAGTCAGAGCAGAATCTGGCCCCAGTTAGTTTTGTTGAAACTGATCTCAGGAGCTGAGCTGTGTGGAGATCCCTGGTTTTGTGTCTTGAAACTGTCACAATGAAAACAGAGGTTTGGGGCAATTTCATCTGCTCTCAGCAAAGCAGGAAAATGTTGAACCTGCTGCCCTCGTTCCAGAGGCCAGAAGAAAACATTTACCAAAAAATCTCCCACTCAAGACCAATGTTTTTTCACAAGGGCTGCAGTGTGTCCTCACTTTCCACTGACGCCAATAGGACTTGCATATAGGAACTAAAGTCCAGCAAAGACTTAATTAGATTTTTAAAGAACCTTTGCATATGGTTTCACACAGCTCCAGTTTCTGATTATGTTATAGTTTAGTTGCTAATCTCCTCTTGTGTAACATTAAAAGAAATTCTACTCTATGTTTACTAAAAACGTGTTAAAGGTTTCAAGTGTATTCAGTAAGAGTTTAGAGGCTTGCTTAAAATTATATTTGGTGAACTGTAAATGTGATTTGGACATCTAGGCGTTTATGAGTAAATAATTAAATCAAACTCTTATATAATAAAGTGTATTGCTCCCACAAATATACAATGTAAATGCTCATCCTGTAAATTAAAGGGCTTTCTGGAATTGAAATGGATTTTAACAGCACATAAAATAATAAAGCCAAAGCTATTATAGACGTGTATTGATTTTTGAGGGAGAAACATTAGCAAAATGAGGAAAACTGGCTATACCATTTGTATCAGGCTGGTGATTTGCTGTTTCTCAGCCTAGATGGATGGCTTCTTCACTTGATGCCTATTCTTAACTTATCGTACAGGACTTGCTGGAGTAGATCAGCCTATAATTCCTTCAGGTCCAGGATCTTGCCTCTACCAATGGACAACCAGTGATGCTGTAGATGGTGTGGGTGAGCGGCACAGGGAGAAGGAATTCTTTCTAGATTCCTGTCACGATCAGATTATGTGAGACTTGAACCCACCAGCACATCACTCAAAATGTTGTTCTAGACTTAACAAATAAAGCAAATGCTTTTCATATCAAATCTTTGGGTGAACAGCACTATATACATGCAAAGGACTTAGAGTACTTTTACAGGCATTAAACAAATTTCACACTATACCTGTGACATAGGTAAGTATTTTTAGACTCATTATACACGGACTTGCTTGTGCTCACACAGCAAGCTAGGGCAGCACTGGCAGCCGGACTTAAGCCTATATACTCCATGAAGTTGCACAAGGTCTTGTTCCACATGCAGGCATCAGACTAAGCAACCAATTTCACCTCCACAGCCTGTTGGATTCTGGTGCTACTGGGTTATGCAGATATTAACTATAGATGGTGATGCTTTGTTTCTAGTGTAATGCACTGGTGTGTGGGTGGACAAATAGGGGACTTGTGTAACCCACTGATGAATGTGTTACATAGTACCTGGCTTCCCAGTCCCTCAGGGAGAGTCACCAGAGGCCACTGAGCCTCCCGAACAAGTGTATGTTTTAGGTCAGCCAGAAGGAGTAGTACATGTGGTTGTTGGGGAGGCAGAGAATGTGAAGAAAGTGGGAGGGGACCCGTAATATTAATATGCTTTATACAGGGCCAAGCAAACCTAGGGCTGAACTAGAGCTCTACTGCGCTAAACACACTCCCCTTTTCAAGATGAATTTTACCTACCATCACCAAGCCCACTTCTATCGGGTCACTCACAGTTCTCTGTAGTTCTTATGAATTGAAAGAACTCTCTTGTCCACCAGCATCACCAGCTCCCCATCATTCCCTCCTGCAGATCAGTAACAAGTTTGTTCAGTAAGTGGCAACCCAACTAGTAACCTCTCACCACCGTGGGGTGCAACCATTCACTCCAATTGTTTCCAATTCATTTTAATACAACCTTGCATTACCCATGTCAGGTCAGGACACCCAAACCTTCCAGCTGAAGGTAAACCTGTGATAGCAACTGGGGCCCTGCACCTTAGCATTTCTGAAAGAGTTACCCTGTACCAAAGTGCACCAAAAGGTTCCTACTTCATCACTGCATTTTGACCTGTTATTAAGACTGGTAAAGAAACACAACTGAAATTGTTCATCAGTCCTGGAGAAGCCTCTGCAGTATTACACATTGGACGGGCCCCCTCATCAAAGCCTGGGTGTTTGCTTTGTTTAAAAAAAATCCCTCTCTCTATTCTTGGCATGCTACTTACTCCCGTTGGAACCAATTGCAATGCTCTCTGCCTCCTCTTGCTACGGGCTCAATCCTGCCTCCTCGAATGCAGCCACACATCATGCTGTATGTTCTCATGGTATCATGCAACTCTTTTGTGGGTTTCTCGAGTAGTTGACTGCAGAAATGTCAGTCAGCAGTGAAGGACCAATTTGAAGGAGAGCAGGTTTGTACCCAGAACACTTACATAGATCCACCAGTGGGAATTTCCTTAATGTAGACAGGGCCTTAGATTACTATGGTGATTGTAATCATTACCTAACCAGCTTCATGTCTAAAGTGGGATTATGACAGCTACTTAAGGGCTAATAGTTTTTACAGTTTCTACATCAGTCTCAAAGGATTGAAGGGAAATTGAACACAAATGGGAAGAAAGAGAGAAAGAACAGCAACAAAGGCCAGGCTGACAACTCACCAGTGATGACAGCTTTACAAGTCTGCATCTATTCAGGATATTAATACTTAATGGGGAGGAGGGGAAGAGTGAGATGTGACAAAAATGTGGAACACACCTTTTGCTGCAGGTAATTCATCACATTTTATTCATTCGTGGTGGCAGATGGGGTGTGGTTCATGATTCATTTGAGCCCCGATAATAAATCAGAAATGTAAGAAATTTCTGCTCCTCTAGCAGGTTTGCAGACTTCTGCTCTTTTGCAACAATAGGCTAATGGCTGCAGTGCTACAGGAAACACCTTTCATCATCTGCTTGGGGTGTTTCCTATAATGTTTTCTTTGGTCTCTTGCCTCCCAAGTACAACTTCCTTTAAAAAAAAAAAAGTTTCCCCAACATATGGAGAAATTCCATTCTTTAGCAGCAGGTTGGAAAGTCTTGTTTCGTCATCTTTTGGGTTAAGGAGGCAGGGCCGGCTCCAGGGTTTTTGCCGCCCCAAGAAGCAAAAAGAAGAGAGAAAAAAAAGCCATGATCACCATCTGCGCCATTTCGGGGCAGCAGCTCTACTGCCACCGCTTCAGCCTTCGACGTCAAGTCCTTCGCTCCGAGAGGGAGTGAGGGATCCGCCGCCGAATTACCGCCGAAGAGCCGGACGTGCTGCCCCTCTCTGTTGGCCGCCCCAAGCACCTGCTTGCTGCACTGGTGCCTGGAGCCGGCCTTGTAAGGAGGTTTCTAACATACCACACTAGCTGCACGGAGACAGTCCTTCCCAGAACTCTCCCTGAAGCCAAAGGTAATTCCACATGCACAACACTGGTTTCTGGGGCAATGAAATGCCACTGGATACAATGAAAATAAAATAAAATGTTGATGGGGTTTCCCTGTTTGAAATAACCATAGCCCACCTGTAAAACTGAGTTAGCAGATTACACCCTTATTTTATGATTATGTTGAAATGTCTTATTCCTCTTACTGTTGTTAGCTACTACTCCCCAACTGTCCTTTCCCATGTCCACAGCAAACATGTCCTCCTCAGCATCTGATCTCCACCCCTCCTAATCTCAGACCTGTCCCTTCCTCTGTTCCTCTTGCATCTCAGGAAAGCTTGGCTCTCTTTTCCCCAAAAAGTGTAATTCCTTTTTAATTTAAATTCTAGTCAATCTCCATGGGTCACTAAGGAGACTGAGTGGGATGGGGAGCAGAAGTTGGGGCAGCAGTTTTTGTTGTGGGCATGTGAATAGGGAGTGCTAAGGGAAATAGCCAATCGGCATGGGGGAATTCATAGCGACTAATGAGCAAGATGTATATAACCTCTTAACAGGAGAGACAGAAATATATACACTCTGAGCGGCTAATAATGGCCTTCAGGCAGAGTACAGTGCTTTGTATGCTGTTTGGTTACTGAGAAAAAACTGGAGTTATTATATAAGTCACACACCTTTAGCAAGTGAAGGAAGCACCATAATGTGAAATAAATTCTCGGTTATTGGTAAATAAATGAACCCTGCTCTTAGCAGATTAGATCATTTTAGTCATTAGCGCCTAATAAATAGCACATCCACATTTAATTGGTTCTTGCTCTACTATATAATAAAATGAAAGCTGTGCAGAGGTACTGTCTGGAGAGGGAGTCCCTATGTTAAATCTCTTCTCAAAATTATGGAGATCATTATTCCCTTCCCTTCATATAAAATGATAAATAAAGTAGAATGAATAGGCACATGCTAAATTTCCCAGCTGCACCTCATCCTTTGCCAACACGTTTTCTCTTTAGCTTGGACATTTTATGGGCCTGGGAACAGGTTTGCTTATTTAAATGTAAATAATAGCACCACAATTATTACTAGAGGAGGAAACTGTTCTGGTCCCACCTCTGCTGCTGACTTGCTGCATAACCTTGACAAAGTCACTTAATCCCTGAGGTTCATCTGTAAAATAGGGATAATTAAGGCTAATTAAGGATTTTGCCATGGATATTTTTAGTAAAAGTCAGGGACAGGTCATGGGCAATAAAGAAAAATTCACGGAAGCCGTGACCTGTCCGTGACTTTTACTAAAAATATCTATGACAAAATGGGAAGCCCTGGGCAGCTCTGTAGGGATGGGCTCGGAGCGCTGGGGGCCCACAACACCCATGGGGGCTCCGAGTTTCAGGGTCCCCCACTCCACCACAGCTTGGAGCTACGGGGATCCCCCTGCTGCCCGCAGGGATCCCCCTGCAGCTCCCAGCCACCGTGGGCTGAAGTCACAGAGGTCTTTGGAAGTCACAGATTCTGTGACTTCCACTATCTCTGTGACAAAATCGTAGCCTTAAGGATAATACCTCACCGGGTGTTGAGAGGCCTAATTAATTAAGTGGTCAGAAAGTACTTTGAGAACTGCACTTTTGTCGCTCCAACTCAACATGAGTGCAAAGCATTAAAGTAAGAGTGTGACTGATAATGTGATGAAAGCACAGTAAAATGAGCCAAAATACAATTATGAAAATCCAAAGCTATTCCTAATACAGCCTTTTATTAGCATATCAATGTCATTCTTACTCACTGACACAAGTGCCTCCAAGCACAATCAAACCGAACGGTGGCAGGAAAGACTGGGAGAAATGGAGTGAGGTAGTGCTGAAAAAGGAATTTGCTGGGAGTGGAAATTCAGCTGGTAAGCATTGGTGACAACTTTTAAAACCCTGTCAATCATAATGACTTTGAAATAGAAGCAATGAGAGCACGACCTTGAAACGGCTTGCAATTTAATTAGATCAATTTTTAGCCTGGAGGGACTATAAAGTGACAAGTAAGGTCATTGTGCTGAGTGGTCAAACCAGCCCGGACGTTGAGTTGCCAACTGTAAATTAGGCAATAAACATCTGCCTGAGGCCTTCCTATCGAACTGCTGTACACCACTTATCTGAGCCAATGACCCTTCCCTCCTAATGGGTACAGGATGGAATTTTCCTTTCTGGCTGTGGGAGAGGATTGAGACCACTTCACTCTCTGTCTTACCTGCTGGGAGGGAGACATCACCTCCTTACCTAGCTCCCAGGGAAGAGGGAGAGCCTATATTTCCAATCTCTTCAACGGGAGTTGGCTCCTCTCTTTCCAAGTCCTTTATGGTTGCCAGGAGGACGCGCACAGTTGAGCTGGAGAGAGAAGTCAGTCAGCAGAAGAAAAATAATTGAACCTAAGCAGTTCACTTACGATAAAAGGTTGTTTCTCGACTCTGTAGGGGATATAGGCAAAGGAAATGAGCAGATAAAACAGCTGAACACCAAGAACATTGGGATCATCACTGTGAGGTCGATAAATGAGGAACACAACAAGGAAAGGTTGTAAGAATAAAGCTGAACTAGAGGAAATAGAAATTTCAAATAGATTTCTGGCCACCATCAATTATGTGGGAGTTCTGGATGTTGGGCCTGTGGTACTGGATGAGATGAAAGCTACCAAAGGAAAAGGAGGGCTAGTGAGGGGGAAATAGAACTCAGGAACAGGTTTGGGTGTTTGGATAACGAGGAGGGGACACAGCAGGTGGTAACTGATGGTGGGAGGCAAAGGAAGAAAAGAAGAGCAGCTAGTTCAATAGAGAAAGGGGAGGAGTTGATGGAGACAGCATCAATACTCGGCCCCGGGAGGATACAGGATGGCACTAGGGGGACTATAAGGGAAAATAGAAACAGACAGGAGTTACGACTACAGGGAACAGGGGATACATTAGTAGATCGCACTGTCACCAGGCAAAGGCAGGTTTATGTGATTGGAGACTCCTTACTGAGGAGGTTAGACAGGCCTGTGACCAGGGCAGACCCAGAAAACAGAAGGGTGTGCTGTCTGCCAGGCGCTAAGATACGGGATGTGGACCTGCGGTTGAAAAGGATCCTAAAAGGAGCAGGTAAGAACCCCTTAATCATCCTTCACATAGGAACAAATGACACAGCTAGGTTCTCGCTAGAGAGAATCAAGGGAGATTATGCCAGACTGGGGAAGACGCTTAAGGAAGTTGAGGCTAGGATTATCTTCAGTGGGATTCTGCCTGTTCCTAGAGAAGGACAGCAAAGGGCTGACAGAATTGTGAGGATAAATAGCTGGCTAAGGGAGTGGTGCTATAAGGAGGGCTTTGGGATGTATGGCCACTGGGAGGCTTTCGGGGACAGACAGCTGTTCTCACGGGATGGACTTCACCTGAGTAGGGAAGGAAATAGACTTCTGGGAGGGAGGCTGGCTCATCTCATCAAAAGGGCTTTAAACTAGGAATTTGGGGGAGACGGTTGGGAGATGTCCAGTTAATCTCCACGCCAGATTCCAACACTGAAAAGGAGGGTGAAGAGATAAGCACAGATATAGGTAGGGGTAGGGGATTGGACATGAGAAGGAGGGGGAGGTTGGACAGTACGGGGTCCGTACCAAATTGCATAACTAATGGGAGAAAGGATAGACAGCATACAGTAAGATGTTTATACACCAATGCGAGAAGCCTAGGTAACAAAATGGAGGAATTGGAGCTCCTGGTCCAAAAAATGAAACCTGATATCGTAGGAATAACCGAAACGTGGTGGAACGGTAGTCATGACTGGAGTACAGGTATGGAAGGGTATGTGCTGTTTAGGAATGACCGGAAAAAAGGTAAAGGTGGGGGAGTGGCATTGTATGTCAATAATGAGGTTAAATGTAAAGAAATAATAAGTGATGGAATGGATAAGACGGAGTCTGTCTGGGCAATAATTACACTGGGTAAAAGAACTACTAGAGCCTCCCCTGACATAGTGCTTGGGGTGTGCTATAGACCGCCAGGATCTAGCCTGGATGCGGACAGAGAACTATTTAATGTTTTTAGGGAAGTAAAAACTAATAAGAACTGTGTAATCATGGGGGACTTTAACTTCCCAGATATAGATTGGGGAACAAATGCTAGTAACAATAATAGGGCTCAGATGTTCCTAGACGTGCTAGCAGATGAATTCCTTCATCAAGTAGTAACTGAACCGACGAGGGGGGATGCAATTTTAGATTTGGTGCTGGTGAGTAGTGAGGACCTCGTTGAGGAAATGGTTGTAGGGGACAACCTTGGCTCGAGTGACCATGAGCTAATTCGGTTTAAACTAAATGGAAGGATTAACAGAAATAAAACTGTGACTAAGGTTTACGATTTCAAAAAGGCCAACTTTAATAAATTAAGGCAACTACTTAGGGAAGTGCATTGGGCTAACATACTTAGGGATCTAAAGGCAGATGACGCCTGGGATTATTTCAAGTTGAAGTTGCACGAGCTGTCCGAGGCCTGTATCCCGAGAAAGGGAAAACGGTTAGTAGGCAGAAGATTTAGACCTAGCTGGATGAGCGGGCGTCTCAAAGGGGCGATTAAGAAAAAACAGAAAGCGTACAAAGAATGGAAGAGGGGAGGGATCAGCAAGGAAACCTACCTTATTGAGGTCAGAGCATGTAGGGATGCAGTGAGAAAGGCCAAAAGCCGTGTAGAGTTGGACCTTGCGAGGGGAATTAAATCCAATAGTAAGAGGTTTTATAGCCATATAAATAGGAAGAAAACAAAGAAAGAGGAAGTGGGACCACTGAAGAATGTAGATGGAGTGGAGATTAAGGATAATCTAGGCATGGCACAATATCTAAATGAATATTTTGCATCGGTCTTTAATAAGGCTAATGAAGGGCTTAGAAATAGAGTGAGCAGGACAGAGGGGAATAAAGGAGGGGGAATTGACATTACAGCATCAGAGGTGGAAGCCAAACTTGACCAGCTAAACGGGACTAAATCGGGCGGACCAGATGATCTTCATCCTAGAATATTGAAGGAACTGGCACAAGAAATTGCAAGCCCCTTAACGATAATTTTTAATGAATCTGTAAACTCGGGGGTGGTACCGTTGGACTGGAAAATAGCTAATGTGGTTCCTATTTTCAAGAAGGGGGGAAAAAGTGACCCGGGTAACTACAGGCCTGTTAGTTTAACATCTGTAGTATGCAAGGTCTTGGAAAAAATTTTGAAGGAGAAAGTAGTTAAGGACCTTGAGGCGAATGGCAATTGGGACAAATTACAACATGGGTTTACGAAAGGCAGATCGTGCCAAACCAACCTGATCTCCTTCTTTGAGAAAGTAACAGACCTTCTAGATAAAGGAAATGTGGTGGATCTAATATACCTCGATTTTAGTAAAGCGTTTGATACTGTACCGCATGAGGAATTATTGGTTAAATTGGAAAAAATGGGGATCGATATGAAAATCCAGAGGTGGATAAAGAACTGGTTAAAGGGTAGACTGCAGCGGGTAGTACTGAAAGGTGAACTGTCAGGTTGGAGGGAGGTCACCAGTGGGGTTCCTCAAGGTTCGGTTTTGGGTCCGATTTTATTTAATCTATTTATTACTGACCTCGGAACCGAATGTAGGAGTGGGCTGATAAAGTTTGCGGATGACACAAAGTTGGGAGGTATTGCCAATTCGGAGAAGGATCGGGATATTCTGCAGGGAGACTTGGATGACCTTGTAAATTGGAGTAATAATAATAGGATGAGATTTAATAGTGAGAAGTGTAAGGTGATGCATTTAGGGATGACTAACAAGAATTTTAGTTATAAGCTGGGGACGCATAGGTTGGAAGTGACGGAGGAGGAGAAGGACCTCGGAGTCCTGGTTGATCGCAGGATGACTATGAGTCGGCAATGTGACGTGGCTGTGAAAAAAGCTAATGCGATCTTGGGATGCATTAGGCGAGGTATTTCTAGTAGGGACAAGGAGGTGCTGCTTCCGTTATACAAGGCGCTGGTGAGACCTCATTTGGAGTACTGTGTGCAGTTCTGGTCTCCTATGTTTAAAAAGGACGAACTCAAACTGGAACGGGTACAGAGAAGGGCCACTAGGATGATCCGAGGAATGGAAAACCTTTCCTATGAAAGGAGACTCGAGGAGCTCGGTTTGTTTAGCCTAACCAAAAGAAGGCTGAGGGGGGATATGATTGCTCTCTTTAAATATATCAGAGGGATAAATACCAGGGAGGGAGAGGAATTATTTCAGCTCAGTACTAATGTGGACACGAGAACAAATGGATATAAACTGGCCGTGGGGAAGTTTAGGCTTGAAATTAGACGAAGGTTTCTAACCATCAGAGGGGTGAAATTTTGGAACAGCCTTCCGAGGGAAATGGTGGGGGCAAAAGACCTCCCTGGCTTCAAGATTAGGCTAGGTAAGTTCATGGAGGGAATGGTTTGATGGGATAACGTGATTTTAGTCAATTAGGCAATAACGTGCCATCGCTGGTAAAATGAGGGTCCGGCTGGAGATTCTTGCCTGTATGCTTGGGGTTCTACTGATCGCCATATTTGGGGTCGGGAAGGAATTTTCCTCCAGGGTAGATTGGCAGAGGCCCTGGAGGTTTTTCGCCTTCCTCCGCAGCATAGGGCAGGGGTCGCAGGCTGGAGGATTCTCTGCGACTTGAAGTCTTTAAATCACGATCTGGAGACTTCAACAGCTGAGTTAAGGGAAAGTGGTTTTGTGGTCTGCATCATGCGGGAGGTCAGACTAGATGACCACAATGGTCCCTTCTGACCTTAAAGTCTATGAGTCTATAAAGCAGTGGTTTGCCTGCTTAAAAAGTGAACCAAGCCTAGTTAAATGAAGACATCAGCCAGTTTGGTGGTTTGTTAGCATGGCAGCAGCACTTACACTCAATACTGCCCCCAAATGGTAACTCACTCCAGCCCATCAGAATGTGACAGCATTGCAGAAGCAGCACAGTTCACTTCCTGGAGGTCACAGAATGAGGCGGAGGGCTGAGAGAAAAGGTCTCCATTCCTCCATACAGCTGCATCTGACGATCCTTTGTGAGAATGATGGCACAGGGTCTTTGGCAATGGCAGAGGAGGGAGAGGCTCAGAGGGTGCAGAGGACTCTCCCCAAAGTAGATGGAAACCAAAATTCTTTAAATTTACTGAGCATCAACAGCCTGCTCAGTGTTGGACTAATAAAGAGGATACTAACCTAGCCACAAGTAGCTAACAAGTTACTGTAGACCATGTGGTGACTGAATCCGCGATCTAAGGAAACTTGCAGAGTTCATTGTGCCTTTGTGGAAGATGCATATTGCAAGGAAGGATTTAATATCCTAGAGAGTGATTTGGTATGTATATAAGGAGGCATTTAAGCATTGAGGGCAACGTGACTGTGAGGGGCTAGAAAGGGGGCACATGAGGGAGATGTGGGAAGATATGAAGGGAAGAGAGATGGGCAAGAAACGAGCCGAGAAATATAGGCAGGAAAGTAAGGCCTTTCAGGAAAGGGCAAACAGCTTGAAGGCAGGAAGAAGCCAATGAAGCAATACGAAGAGAGGAATGATATGGCCAGAGGCATGGAAGAGGATGGGATGGGCAAAACTAAGCACGAAGAGGACAGGCAAAAGGTAAGACAATCTGGAAAGAGAGACACTACTGTGATATTCTGGTTTTCATGCTATCAATGTAATGCACCTGTGGCATGGCAGAAAATTAACCTGGGTTAAAAATTGATCTGGAGTATGAAGGCTCATGGGCCAGATGTAAGTATTTGGGTGCCTAAAGATGCAGATAGGCACCTAGTGGGATTTTCAAAAGCATCTAGCCCCATAATTCCCATTAATTCCAATGGAAGTTAGACACCTAGACACTTCTGAAAATCCCACTAAGTACCTATCTGCATCTTTAGACACCTAAACACCTCAAAAATCTGGCCCCCATACGCCCACCTGGAATGTGATGCAAGGTTCACATCCCAAATGCACAGAAATTGCAGAGATGATTTTGATGAGGAACCATGGAGAGCTAAACCACTTAAATGGATGCCATTGGTTTCTCAGGGTCAGGGAATGTGGAGACCCCAACAAGCCATCCAGCCTTTAACCCTCTTCCCCCAGCTTAGTATGCATTCCTCAGCTTGGTGCATTCATGGCAGAGTTCTTCTTCTGTGGCTTCTGAGCAGGTCTCCTTCAAGATGGAGCACCTTTTGGCCTTTTTTGGTAACAGCTGGTGAGCAGACAACAAATGGAGACAATATGCCTGGGGTGGATATGCTTCAAGGGGCAAAGCCCCAGAAATTTTGGCCTCTTAAGGGAGGAGGAGGGAAAGGGAAAGATTTTGCTTTCCCTGCCGCAAAATAAGGTATACAAGCTGGGGTATTAATGGATAAGGCATGGCCCAAACAGAATAGTACTTCAGCACCCATCAGAGAAAACTTTGGCACAAAGGTGGAAGGAGTGTGTTCAAGCTCCGAACACCTAGGCCAAGAATTTTCAGGGGGACTGGTGCAAGCCAAACATCTCAAACTGGGAAGAGGTCAAGATCCAGCAACAAATGTGTCTACTGAGGCACATTTCTAAATTCCAATCCAATTCTGATCAGCTGGATTCACACGTTGAGCATGTAGCAACACAATGAAAGGTTAGAGACAAGCTGATATGTCAAAGGAAACTCCATACTTGTGGTGTGAAATGCTTTCTGAGTAACATTAGCCATGAGAACCTCAATTTTCTAGTGCAAAACCTGCATTTTATTAAAGACATAGTTTGGAAGGCCCAGTCAAAAATACATTGTGCTCAGTAAAAATTAACCATTTCCATGCTGATAATTAAGGTTACCACAGGATATTTTTTCTCTTTTATAATATTTACAGCAACAATAGAAATTGTACAGAAGTTAAGAATGGAATACATGCCCAAAAATAATTGATACAGTGTACCAACGACATGATACAAAGAGTTGTATATAAACACTTTACACATGGTTTATTAACTTGTGTGAAGTCTTCTTTACATATCCAACACATTTTAAAATCAGTTTGTATTCAAGGATTAAAAAGGTTAACACAACATCACACCCCTTCCACAACAGAAAGCATGGTAGATTTAAAAGTTTGTGCGTTTTAGAATTTCTAATAGCTGCTAATGAAAGTGGGTAATTCTTTACCAATAAATTTGGAAGTTTGGAAAAACTACCTCCACAATCTCATACTTTTGGCATAGCCCTTTCTGCCAGGTGGTGAAAAATATTATCATCAAGTTCTCCAAGCCTTGTTCTTTGGCCATCCCTCTTCCTTTAAGACCATATAATTCAGTATTTGCCAGTGGAGATCTAAGCAGTCCTGAATGGTTTTCTTAATAGATTAACCAGATTTACAAATGCTTCAATGGAGTTTCCAATAACTTTACACTTTCAGGGAGGATTTCAGTTCATGATCATTGTTCCACATAATCCAAATTTATAGGTCAGAAATTACTCCTTTTGATGAGACATATCCTTTCATATGATGCACCTAAAATAGGAGTACAAAAACACCTTGCTGGGGAGACAGCAAGCTGAGGACACAACCTATAGACACAACCTATACTTTGGGCTTAGCCTTTTACTAAACCGTGATACACTCTCTGTCATCTGATTTACATCTCAAGAGCTTACACAAAGCGCTTCAGATTCAATAGATTTGCAGAAATTCATATTCTGTGCTGCAGACCGGCTTTGGCAACTGGAGATCTAATGGAATCAGTTCCTGTGAGCTGCCATATCCAGCCCTGTATGTTTATGATGCCCCCCTCTATTGCTGAGGCTTTCCTCAGAATGGACATAGACAAACAAGGCCATGTGAAAGCTTAGTCTGGGTGCTTTCTTTACTGTGTTCTAACTCATCATAGAGGTTGATTTTTTTTAATTTTTATTTTTTTGTGGCGGGAGGGGGGGAAATGGGACAATGAGATAAGATTTCTTCCTTGGATGAAGTGAAAAATTAAACTGAAGAAAATCCTGAGCAAGTCTAAGGATAGCTGTCTCTGCGTAGAGCAGCAAACCAGGGTGGAGTAATAGATAAGGCCTCTATCTCCCTGATAATCTGCGCTAGAGCAATAGCAAAGAACAAGGCAACTTCAATATTTGAAAACTACATGGAAATAAATGGAGGGCACAAAGGGAAGACTGAAAAGCAGTGCAAAGATGACATTAGGATTCCATGAGGGTAGCTGAGCTGGCTTAGAGGTTTTTAGAAGCACATCCAGATGAAGGCCAACTGAAGCTCTGCTATTAGGCTCCTAAGAGCACATAATTCTCTTATGTTAAAGTGTAAGATGGAATACTTTATAGATCTTTTCCTGTAAAAATTACATCATTTTATAAGTCAATGGTAAACTGAGGGCCAACTAAGCAAACCCTGACCACATTCTGTAAGAGTGAGGAGGTAGATCAACTCTGAGAGAGGACAGGAAAGGTCCAGAGCGACATCCCTGATCTCTTAGCCTTTAAGCCATCAACTCCACATTCGGTCTCTTGGGCTGAGACACCGAAAGCCACGTGCATTTGGCTATGTGTTTTGAATTACATTCTGCAGAAGGGTTGGGATAGTAACACAGTATATTGTTTTAATGGAGGGAGAGCATCCAAACGGACAACACAGAGATGGCTGCCCCTACAACTGATCTTATGCATCTTACATTTAGTCATTGTCTCCAAGAGGTCCTCTTGCTCCAACCAATTGCCTGAACACCAAGATACCCTTGATCATGACAGCAGCCATGCAGAACTAAGTGCAGGTAAACTATACCCTAAATCTATCACACTTGTACTTTATACATTCAGAAGGTGTTCAAGCAGGCCACTCAGCCAAGGGATTTTTCCATCAAGAGAGTCTTCCCCCAAACTTGTTCCTGTGATTTGGGGGCTGATTGGTGAGAGAAAAACTTTGCAGTTCTCTCATAACATCTGACCCAAAAGCACTTTATGCAATGATGCTCCATGACTGGAACCAGCTTTTCCTAGAAAAACCAAACTATGTATAAAAGTTTATTCAAATTGCTCCTTAAATATCCCAAAGGCTAGAAGTTAAATGGCTTTTCTCCTCATTCACTGCAAACCCCAGTTTATGAAGTGGTCAACATTATGACAGACAGACAAAGGAAGTTGCATGGGGAAAGGCACCTGTTCCTAGAATAGTATCCTGATTTGAAGGATATTTTAGAAATGGTTAAATAGGGCACTCTACCTTTCTTAACGTCTCCTGTGCCATACTCCCTCCACTGCACACACTGGGCCTATTTACATCAATTCTACAACAGCAAAGCTGAGTGGTACACAGCATGGTCCCCTTTTTGGATTTCTGTGTCTGCCAAGAGACACTGAAGAAATTAAACAAATGTTCACAACCAACACAAATTACGCAATACATCATTATGGCTATTCAGAATATTCCTTGTGGGACTGACTGGGACTCTAATGTTTCTCATAGCTCTACTCACACACACAGTTATAGTTCTTATATTAATTTGATGTATAAAAATTTAAAACCTGCCTGACTCCCAAATTGTTTTAGGATCGTGAACAACTGTAACCAGAATAGGAGCCCAATTGACTTTCTGGCTGGTGGTCACCCTTGAAAGATTGTCAATTTTACTTTAGATAAACAACAACTTCATCTCCAATATTAGCTAAACTACATTGCTCCTATTAGAAGAAATGCCTAAAATACTGCAGATTATTTAAGGCAAGTGGCAAGTTTTTAAGGATGGCCACCGCAGTACAGTAAACTCATACTTGTAAGGACTTGTGGGGGAAATAAAAATCTAGTCTTTATTTTGTGGCTTTTCAAACGTCCTTGATCAGATGATCTTTCATAGAGACCCAACTGGAATGCTTAATAGTGGCCAAAAAATCTCAAGCCTCTGCAATAATATCAGTCCATCTCTTTAAAGGCATAACCCACCTTTGCTCCCAGGATCCTATGTGAGAGAGGAAGGCAATAGGTCTGTAAATTATCTGAGGATGAATCAATTTGAGGCCTGTCTTTACATTGATCTAAGAGAATGGTAGTCTGTAAACATGCATTAAAATGCAGAGACATTAGAACCTATACATCCAGTTCATAACCTGGATCTGATCTGGCAGCAGAAATCAGCGTTTGAGGTTGGTCTTGAGCTCTGTGGGTTGGGAGAATTTGTAGAGGCAGCAGATTGACTTCCTGAAGCAGAGAGTGCTACCCACTGTTCTTCTCAAACCATGACCTCTACTTGCACTCAGAACAGTGATGGTGCTCCAGAGGGAACAGTGAACCTCTGAATGTGCTGGTGGAGCAAAGTGTCTAACAATTTCAACCAGCCTTGCACAATTCCCTTTGCCCAGAATATGTACCTTTCCCCCTGACAGTGAGTACCATATCATTAGTTTTTTCATTATCATGGTCAAAAGGGGGGGGGGGGGGGAAATCTGTGTTTCTAGGTTAGCAAATTTTCATGACAGTTGTGAAAGGCTAGTTTAGGTCCACGTATAGAGTATAAATTTTAATTAAAAAGAGGTTAAAGTGCCTATTTTTCAATTTACAAGAGCCAAACTCATAGACAAGTTTAGACAGCTTGAGTTGTATAAATGACCCTAATTAATTCCTGTTAACTTGTTTCTTTTATGTTCTCATTAGGGCCACCATCATAAGGCAAAACAAATTGGCAAAGAATGGAAACTTAAACCCTAATTTAGCTGCTTTATTCTTAGTAAATCCACTGTATATATAATATAGCAAAGTTAGACCTAGAGACCAATAATCTCAGTGAAAAGCGAAGCTCACACTTGAAAAATCGTTTGCTCTGTAATAGGCTTTTCTCTACTCAAGAGTTAGCAAATCTCAATTATCCTAACAAGATTCCTTTGGGAGCCTTAGCCAAATTGTATTAGTAATACACTAAACGTTGGGAATTTAGGCAGGGTTAAAAATATGGGAACATTTAAACCAACACCAGTTCGCAAAATGAGAATTTCACTTTCTTTCAAACAGAAGGAAGAGAATTACACACATTCAATACAGTTTACTGATAAGTTTTAATTTTTCAAGGTTTGTAGAAGTTTCTAAAGAGGAAATTGCGGTATAGGATAAAGAGAGATCTCATAAATTTGGATCACCAAATAGTCTGTATATTTTCTGAATCACACTTGAAGCTGCAATAAGGATGTTAAAGGACTGACAGTACAATTAGTAATCTCTCTTATTTAGCTTATTGCACGCTGAGGGGAAATCCACTGGAGGCTTCTGTTCTTCCTATAAATCTGCATAATGGCCCAATGTGATTATCCAAGTGTGAAGGCCTTAACAGCAAGGTAAGAAGACTTTTAGAGGCAAAATGCAAGTGATGTATTATTTAGTGAAAAAAGAAGTTCTTATAAGACTAACGAGCCAAACCTGGACACTACCAGTCTTGCAGACATTCATACAATACTGCTTAGAGCCCCACTCTCAAACTAGAAACTGCATTATTGTCTACTGAGCTTATCAAGACATAAAAAGCACTGTTTCACACCCACCACATGTATATTATATATAATATATAGTGTTTATATATTACATATATCAGATAAAATCTGAAAAAACAACAGATGCACATTTCTTTCAGGCAGCTGAGAAATCAAGAATTCCTGCTTTATAGTCTGCCAAACTTGTTACCAATTTTTTTTTGTACTGTGCAAACCTGAAACAACATACTGTACCCTATGAGCCAGATTTTGCAAGTGTTGGTGTCAATTTTGTTTAATGTTCTTAAATGCATTATTTTGGACTTCACCTCCTTTTGCAATGAAGTAGGAACTCCAAAGGTTACTAGATGGCTATTTTTACATCTATATCTGTGGCTAAATTATGACATTCATAGTCATCTTGACTTCTTTTTGGAAAGGTCAGAATATCTGTAAGTACAATTGATATATGAAGACAACAGGCAGAAAGTGAGCGACACTGCAGACTGATGCGAGAGTTGAACCAATTAGTTTAAACGTAGGAAAGATTGTATTGTTCTGACACTACAGCCTGATGCTCCTCTCACCTACACCAAGTTTATACCAGTGTAACTTGTTTGACTTCAGTGGACTTGCTTCTAATTTACACTAGTGTGAGAGGGGAAATCAGGCCCTACACTTAAAATTCATTGTTATAAAGGCGGCAATCCCTTTTCTTTTCATAATATTCTACAGGAGATTGAAACCTCAGATCTAATATTTTGTAGAAACTGGAAACTGACTGTGAATGGGAATATTCTGATAGCGAGCTACAAGGAGAAATTAAGCTGCCCGGCACCATTCCCACCTCTATCTGAATATTATTATTTTAGTAGCTTTAAGTACATCCTGAAACAGGAAGAAAAGAAAGTGCAAGAGCATTTTAAATTTAAATACAAGATTTATCTTTCTAGTTAGTAGACTTTTAAACCAAATGTAAAATACATATATGCGTAAAAGCTTATAGCATGATTTGCAGTGTTATGCTATGTGTAAGTGTCACAACTTTGGCATGTCACTTGCAACTCATGCTATATTTCTTTGGTCTTCACCCTATTATTAAGTGGAGGAGCATCTGCGTTAGCTTGTGGCAAAGGGGCACTTTCTCCCTTTAGAGAGAGAGAAGTGATACCAAGCTTTCTAGTCTCTTGATGCAGATGCATAACTCCCATTGACACTAATGGGAAAACTAAGTGCACATTTAGGGGAGAATATACCACATTCAGATTCCTGTACAGTTCCGTAGTCGCTTACATCCAGCCAATACCTCCAACAAAATAGCCAAGATAAAGTTTTGAAATGAATATTATACTTTTGTTTGCTATCAATAGTAACGCCTACAGTACTGCGCTCTCATAGCTGAGCAAGATTCTTACTGTTACAGTCACACTTATATCCACATTCAACTCCCTTTTATTAGAAGTATAATACTGCACTTTATATCACAAATGTATAAAAATATGGCAGATAGTGTCATAACAATACTTTTCTTTTAAATGAGCATATTTTAAAAAATCAGTTATTTACCATTTATATATATTCGAGAGAGAGAGAGAGAATAAAATACTCCTGATGCAATATATAAATGTTACTGTTAGTTTTTATAGAAACTACGGTAGCTGCTGCACTGCTTCACAATGTTTCAAACAGCTCAAAATAACTTTACATTGTAACAGAAGAGATATGATTATAACAGTACGATATTAGTTCATCATAAATAAATATTACAAATCCTATCAAATGTGGAAGTTTAAAAAACAAATTTAAGACATACAATTCAACTTTAACCCTTAACAGGGATACTTGTATCACATAAACCCCACTGTTTTAACTAGGCAGCAAAATATGTAGTAAGGGCATAAGTCTAGACACTAATTGTTTTCACCCCTCGAAGTGCCAGTACATACTTAAACTCACCCGGGCTGTCAGACAGATGTGCACTGAGCTGGAATGTAAATGAGAAAAAATGGCAACACATTTCTTCTCCCTGAATTGCACACACTATCATCAAATGAGATTTCTGATGACTGGTAATTAATAATTCATCTTGTTTTACTATATGATCCCTGACTATCAGTGTGGTGCCAAACAGTATAGCCCCACAGGTACATATTGCACACTTTTATAAAGCTGAAAATACAGTCTTACTATCACCAGCACCACCACCAAACCCTCGACTCAAATTCCCATGTTAATTGGTGTACAATCGGGAGTGCCATTACAAGGCCGTCTCCTTTAAATCATTCAGATTTGGCATTCGGGATCGGTTTGTTCGGTTATACGTGGGCCCATTCTGTCCACTCTTGGAAGGCAGTTGATCAGAGTAGGAAGTCCCGTCACTAGCACTCCTGTTTACTGGAGACACATGCCAACTTGGTTCTATCTGGCTTGGTATCTGAAGTGTCGGCCTGCCTTTTGATTGGGGCTCCTGCCGCACATTGCTGCTGCTGCTGCTACTGGAAGTTTGACTTATGGGGTGAATTCGCACTTCAGAAAAAGAAGCTTTGGCTGGCTGACTCGGTAATGGCTGGAAGCGGGATTCAGAGGGGATAGAATGATTTGAGGAGGAGGAGAGATGTAACAGCTTCCGAAGGGATTTTAAAGGTTGGCTCTGGAAGACAAAGAATGAGGGAAACGTTTGGTCTTATGCCCTGCTGTTATACTAGCATGCCAGCCTTTCTGTAGGAAAACTAACTGCCTTGAGCATGTCTTAAACGGAACCAGCTTAACTTTAAAAAAATGTCAGGACTTAGTCACTTTTACTGTTTACTAATTCTGAATATTTAATTTCAATCCACTGACTAGGACCCACTGTATAGGAATACAGAAATACATAAAGTGCTTGGTGGTTATGAGCAGCATCTACTATTGCTGTCTGAACAGTTGAGATAGCTACAGTAGAAAAACTTTGTTCCACCAATTATTTTTTTAAAATATGGCAGCTGCAATGAAGTTCTCCTGTCTGGTTTTGAAGCTCTAGGGGGGATGTCTACATGAGCGCTTAGTTCACAGCAAGCCGGGATGTACGTGTCCACATGGATGCTGCTGCTGCTGCTGCGCACTACAATTTCTGTAGTGTGCTTTGATCTGCTCCTGTTTCCAAGTGGAGTAGATCAAAGCGCACTAGAGAACTTGTAGTGCCCAGCAAGCAGCATGGTCCACATAGATGCATAGCGCATGGCAGGGTAGCATGGGGTAGATTTACAGCCCAGCTTGCCTCAAACTAAGTGTGCGTGTAGACAAGGCCAAATATTCTGTTTTTGTTTGAAAGCGCCTCTAATGCAAAAACATAACCAAAGCTTTTGCAGCCTCAAAAGGTGGACACAGGAACTATTATGGCTTCCATTCTGGATTTTTTGCCACTGCTATAGTCCTATTGGTACTGCCCCGAATCCAAGGCGTGGGGAGGGGAAAGGAGGAAGGTTTGTGATGTCCTTCCAGCAGGTGATATGTACTGTATGGATTGTACAGTATCTCTGTCTCATGTCCCTTACTTCTCAATTATGCAGAATGGTAGCCACAGGACTGAGAAGTGAGCGGAGGATAATGGCAAATGCAATTTTTCTGTTCACTGCAGAAAAAGCCTGTCAAGACACCACAGTGAGAGGGTGCGGGGAACGGAAAATGACACTTACATGCGTCTGGATTTCTGTCATCTTCTCAGGATGCCAATCCTTCTGCCTGCTGCTCTGGAGATTGGAAGAGTGAATGGCTTTCTGTAATGCCAAAAGATCCTGACCATCACTGCCGGGCATCTGCAACAGAATAATAAAAAGGGGATTTCAGTAGGTCCTTAAGAACAGATGTAGGAATCATCCGCCACTCCTCGTTAATTATACAATGCAGGTGAAGCCCACTACTGCAGCTGAATTGCAATGTCCTCTCAATATTTCCCCCCATATTACAGGATAATATTTGTGGATATCATGCAGATTTGTTACAACCTCAACCCTTAAAGCATTCCCATGCTGTTAGTTGCTGGAAGAGAGAGCATTTTAAAAAGCCTACAAAAAGCCCTGCGGTGCCTTATCCTCATTTCAATAGCATTCCATATTGCAGTTAAGACCGTGGGCCAGTTCTGTAAAGCCAAATTTCGCCCTGGATGAAAAAAAGATCAAAACTGTATTTAATTGGGTATATTGCTGAGTCTTGCTGCTACAACTGCAGGGGGACCCTATCCTCAAGCTCAACATATTTGTGTCTCTGTAAAACTTGAGGTGAGGATGAAGAAAATGTAAAGCTTTTTAATATATAGGGGATTTACCTCATACCACAATTCCATGGAATAACAGACAAAAACAAAACTACCAAAATTTGCTCTCACTAATAAAAGGTCACCTTTTATTTAGGACAAAGAAAAATCCAGCAGCAGCACAAGCTAATAAAAATTGATCTTTCATTGAGCCTGCAGTAACAATAGTTGATTAATTAAATTTGGACATAAGAGAACAATCTGTAAACAAAGTATAAATACAATTTATAAACCAAATTATTTTAACATTTATTTTTACTGGTCAACCAAAAGGGGAAAGTCACTCTGTTTTACAGTGTAACTGATTTCAGGAGAATTTGCCTTCTTTAGTCTTAGTCCCAGGCTCTTCCTTTCTTAGCAACTAGATATATTATATTTTGAGTATATCTTAGACTACTCAATTATGAATCCTTTTTATTAGATTTGTTCTGATAGGACTGCTGATTGTATTTGAATTTATGGAACTGGTCCAAGATACTTAAGTGTCTTAAAGAGAATGTGATCCCATGAAAATATAATACATGCTGCTGTAGTCAGTAAAACAAGTTTAGCACTGAAAAATGCTCCAGTACTGTACTTAAAAATTAATACCATGGGTAGAGTGACTACAGGAAGCTTTTTCAAAGAAGAACTATGCTTTAAATGATTCTTTGAATTAAAAAGAGGAAAGAGGGATTTCTTGATGCTTGGATTCTCCCCGTTGGTTGATTCTATCTGCAATATAAGATATAAAAACTAAATGCAGAAATAGTGCTTCAATGAAGTGATCTGTCCTTGACATATTCATGCATAAATGGTACTTTTAAATATGAACAATAACTAACAGATACCATACTTTCTGAAGTTCAAATTGACTGCTATTCTGAAGAAAAGGATGCCTATGAAAGGAATCCCAGGTATCACTAACCTCTCTCTATATATGTAAAGAATGTACAAACAACAATGAATGTGTGTCTACGTTCAGGCTGATCCTTCATTGGATCTACAGAGCTTGATCCAAATCTTATTGAAATCAATGGAAACAATCATTTTAAGACTCTCATTAACTGAGTTCAATCCCATAATTGTGGCGATATTTTACTAGCAGAAATATTACTAGAGAAGTTTGCATGTTCTGTGAAACTGTATGTAATATTTATGTTCCAGATGTATGATTAATAATCGTACTATGTTTTAACTATTTAAAAAATAAACGAAAGCATTAGTATTTCTAATTTGGCTGAAAAGAGTTTGGGGCCTCAGATACACGTTTGAATAAAGCACCTTTAAAAAAGGCATTTACAGTTGCATGATTACTGGCTGACATTTTGTTTCTTAATGTATGAGAGTACAACCAGACGTCATGGCACTGGGTGCAAGTAAACAAACAATGTCCACTGTCAAAATCACAAATGGGATACACTTCCCTCTCAATGGACATTTGTAAAATATGTGCAGTATTATTTTGTCTATAAAGGAAAACTTGACAGTAGTATTTTAGACTATATAACATTAATTAACAGAAAGACAGGCATATTGGTGAAATTCAAGGTTTTTAAAACAGCTCAGCTTCTAATTTCTAGCTAGAAATTGTATAAATTAAGGACAAGAGATTCATTAGCTGGCTTAGCTCCTTTAAAATCTTATAGTCTGAAGATTCACACTATTTGTAACTCAGCAAATTTTGACGAAAACAAATGATCACCATGAAGGGTGCTCGCAATGTTCTCTAAGAAAGCCAGTTACATGTTTCTTCAGAGCCACACCATGGAGTATGTGCCATAATGCTACAAGATCTGGGTCCAGGTGGAAAGCAGTGACTGTTGAGACTGCACACAACCCCTCACGTGGATCAAAATGTTTGATTCTAGGTTATGAAAAGAGCCACAGAGGCTTTAATTATCCTCAGTTCCTTTATGCTATATTAGGAAGGACTCCAAGCAAGAGGGAAAGGAGAGTGGATGGGAATGGCTCTGCAGAGGCACTACCTCTGTGAGAACTCCAGTAATAGGCAAGTAACCTTCCTTATTCCTTCAAGAATTGCCTCTGGAAAGCCCTACTCTTGGGAGAACAATTATCAGGAATAACTCTCTGCGGGAGAAAGGGTCAGGATTAGGACTGGAGATCTTTGGCAAAATGAAATTTGCCAAAAGACTCAGACAGTCCAGTAGTGTCCAGCAGGCCAGAGTGCGTGCTGAAGCACTGTCAGCTCGCTGAGGCACTGCTTGCAGACTGATTTCTCAGACTACAATTTTAGATCAGTGCCTCAAATGGGGCTTCAAAGCCCTGATCCGCATTTGGCTGCAATGGGTTTGTTCTGAAGCAGACACGTGCATTTATGTACTTGCCAGGGTCCATGAGATCTAAGAATCTCAGAAATGACTTGATTTGCCATGAGACTGTATCCTTATGAGCAATGTGTATTTGAATGTCAATGAATTTTTCTTGTGGTAAAAAAGCAGTTAACACTGTGTTGTTAAGAGTTTCTGCTACAGAAGCCAATCTCTGCATGGAAGTGAAAGTAGTCTTCTAGGTTATCCCAAGCCCTAGATTGTCAGAGTAGGAAGAAAATAATATGCAGAGAAGAAGAGATTGGGCCTTGAGAAGCTAGTCATCCAATTATGAGTTAATAGAACATCCTGATGCTTTAGGTGGGCTGCCTCAACTGCCTGGTATTTGGTGAAAATTCAAGGAACTGTCGCTAAACCAAACAGGAGCACCTCACACTGAGTACCATCCACACATAACCTGAGATAATCTCTATGAACAGAAGATGCAGAAGCAGGAATTGGAAGAGATCCTGGCCTGCTCAGACTCAGATGATTTCCCACTGCCTTAAACAAACGGAGTGGCACACTGGTCACTGCCTCCTTCAGTTCACTGTCAGAACAGATTGAGTACACAGATATAAGCGAGCCAACAATGCCAAGAGGTCAAGGCTACTGATACTGGGACTGACGTAGCCTCAGTGCTTACCTGTTGGATCCAAAGACCCAGTTGGAGTCAACAGGTCCCCAGACCAGGTTTTATGGTTCTTATCAGACTCTGGCTCCAAATCTGTGCCACTTCTTATTAAGAATGGAGAAGAGCAGAAGTAAGCACTCTGTATAAGATTTGTAGACCCATGTACATTGACTTTTTTGTGCTCTTAGATCAAAGTGCTTGTTTCGATTTTTTTGAATGCTTTGTGTGCAGTGTAATCTAATCCACACTGTATGAACTCCTGCACGGAGCTTGGTCTGGAAAAGGTGGACTCAGTGTTTATCTGCTAGGTTTTCAAGGTCTCTATCATCAACATGAGATTGAGACACCACTTCCTTGATGGGTTGAACCAGAGTAGGGTAGAACCTGTGCAAATTCAGCATCTCTTTAGGAAATACCCTTCTCACTAACCACCACTTGCATCCAGTGTGCTCATCTGTCATTAACATTTTACTACCACATAATCACACTTTTTAGATCTAGATATTTTATCTGGGTCTGTCATGCAACAGATCAATTTTTAGCTGGGCAACAGAGCAGACAAATATTTTCAGACCCATGCAACAGCATGTACAAATAGCTTAGAAACACACATCAGCACAAATCTAACTAGCCTTAATCAACACTAACATTCATTTATAAAAAGGGGGATTAAATACTTTTAATTTTTGTCTTGAAACTACCGCTAACATATAAACAGATAAAAGAGACAGCGGACTGGTACAATGTAAATTAATCAAATACATGTTTGGAAACCTGCAACTATAATGGTAGGAAAGGAACTGAGGGCATTTGTGGGAGAAGTCCTTTATATAAACTTGAACCATGATCCTAAGAAGCGTATGCTGCACACAGCCCCAAGAGTCACTTACTTTCTCTGAGGAGTGCACTATCAAGAGTAGTGATCTGCTGAGCCAGAGTTAAATGGAGAAATTATGTGGTGCCAGCTGATATATTGCTGCTAAAATCATGGGAGCTTCCCTTTCTCCCACATGATATCATCTAAAACTCTGGCCCATTTCGTGCGATGATGATGACAGGCCTGTTTCTCTAGTCATTACAGTGTAAACCAGGATGATTCCACTGAAGGCAATAGTGCTCAACAAGTACAAATACTGATGTGCATGAGAGAAAAATCTGACCCAGAGTCTTTGTATTTCATTAGCCCAGTTCAAAAGGTTTATTTATGCATCGCACTGCTGATTTTGCAACCAAAACACCAGAGAGAGATAGAAAAAGGTTGTGGTGAAAAATACTGTGACATAAGATTACTGTAGCTGTGGCTACCAACCAGATTAATCTCCTCTCCCCCAACTTTCCCAGAACACAGAGTAAAATCAGTTCTGTCAGATACACATTTGGAATCCTTCTCGGCTCTGGAAAGGATCTGAGGAGTGTTCTGAGAGTGAAGATCTGATTTAAAAAAGGTGAGATCTCTGCTTCTGTGTAGGATCTGCTCTAACTCCCACTGAAGTCAGCAGTAGTCTTTCCATTTCTTTTTGATGAAGGCCTATAAGAACATTGAAGCTGACAGAAGATTGATATGTTGCACGTTGTGACACTATTAAAGGACAGTTTCTAATCTCAGCTCTTTAGCGTGTATCACAATATACCCACAAAACACTTGCAATTTGTTTTTATTTATAGACTTTTTACCGTGATTGTAGCTCCAGTAACTGATCATTAAAATATTTATTGTCCCCATGTCCCTGTGAGGTAAGGAAATATACTCTCCCAATTTTTAAGAAGGCGCTGAGGCACAGAGAAATTAGTGATTTGCTTCGGTCAAACTGCAGGTCTCACCAGAGCTTGGAATCAAACTCAAATCCCAAATCTACTGCCTTAGCAGTGAAACCATCCTTCCTCTCAAACCAGCACAGAAGAAGATATTTCTAGATACATGATCATTCACACCATGCATCTGAGATTAGAATCTGACCCTCCCAATTTAATACAAACAGTTTATAAACACTCCAATAACTACACACACTCAAAACACCAATGCCTCGAAAGCCAAGTATAGCCATTACGAGTAACATGCTTCTTTCCTTGTTTTTTATTTACTAGTAGAAAAAGTGTGCTGCTTTTCATAATCTGTGTTTACTAATACATATTCTCATCCCAATCCCCCTAGACTTTTCCATCTTAAAATTTGGCAACATTAAAGTTTTTCTTTATTTGTCAATTTTTTTTTTTAAACTTAAAGTCATTGTAAACTTTTGTTTGTAAACAAAAATTCAATCACTCTATATTACTGAACTTCTGTTCACATACATTTTACCCCTCAGTAGTACAGGCTGTTTTGTGAAGCACACTGACCTAATTTTTAACATTTACCCACTTTTAGGGCCTGATCCTAAATTCAATTACGTAAATAGGAGTCTTTCCAATGGGCTTTGGATCCAGATCTTAGTGTACAGTATCAGATCATTATTTCAATATGGCTTCGCAGCCAGTTGGTGATTCTATGACAGAAACAATAATTTAGGGATCTTAAATGCTGCAGCAAAATCAATAAATAAATTCCACTCACCACTGATGAGTAGTAAAGCTTGCTCCGATGAGTGAGGCAGTCTACATACTTACAGTCCATGCAGACGTGAAGAAAACCTTCTAGATGTAGTTGGGTGTAAGCCAATCTTATCTGCCTAAGTCTGAAGACAGACATCTTCCAGCATCTCTGATGCTGCCTATTGTTTTGCCAAACAGCAGCAGAGTGGCTCCCGGCGAATGGGAGCTATGGGGTCGGCACTCAGGGCGGGGGCAGCGTGGGGAGCCCCTGTGGTTGCCCCCGTGCCTAGGAGCCGGAGGGACATTCCTGCTGCTTCCGGGAGCCACACGGACCAGAGCAGGCAGGGAACCTGCCTTAGCCCTGCTCTGCCGTCAACTGGACTTTTAGCGGCCCAGTCAGTGATGCTGACCAGAGCCGCCAGGGTCCCTTTTCGACCGGGCGTTCCAGTTGAAAACTGGACGCCTGGCAACCCTACCTCAAGTGTAATAGAATTTCGGGGTCCTGGATGTAAGCAAATAAATGTAGAAAGTATAACTCCTTAGCAAGTAAATATTTGAATAGGCAAGTAGGTAAATCCTGAACAGGAAAAGAAGACTACTTCCACAAGTTAAAAAGCTAACAGATGTACACAGGTATGCCAACACACACGTAATATAACAATACAACATTGGTCTAGCCCACTTTATGGTAGCAGCTTCAAAACAATGGAAAATATACACTATTTTAGAAACTACTGGGTATACTTACAGTTTGAGATTTCTTCTTTTTCTTTTTTATTGCCCGGAAAAAACCTTGTTTTTCTTTCTCCTTGAGTTGCTCTGACTGACTGTTAACATTTTCAGGACTTTTCCTAAACATGAAAAAAAAATATTGTCAGAGAAAATTTTTTGGATGTTAGGTCATCATATGATCTCTTTGTATTTCTTGTTAAAGAATGCAGATTTTTTTAAACCAAAGCTATTCAAAATACTTTATTACTTTATGACACAAGGATTAACATACAACTAATAGATAAAACATTCTTAATTAAATGGAAAGCTAAGGACACATTGTTAGGTTAAAATGGTTAACTAAAAACATCCAGTGAGGTACTTTAGGGAAAAGATTATCTTGCAAGTTTGTCTAATTTTTCACTTGGGATTTTATATTCAAAACAAAAACATCACACAGAATATATTATAAAAAAATAAAGTAATATCTGAGCAAACGTACAAACAATCTGTAACAGATAAAATCAGTTCTAATTCGCCCATCACTTGTTTGAGGGTCAGAAGAGCTGTAACGATCATGAGACTGAAACAAAAGATTGTCTACAAAAATTCTTGAGCTTTGCTGACATGGCTCCAAATTTATCATCACGGAAGCTGTGGAGATCTATTGTTGTTCACTTCTACTTAACTCCTCTTAAACTTTTCTTATGGATGGGTCTCTCTCTGGATCATGGGACGGTGCTGGCAAGTGAAGACAGCCACAGAAAATTGGAGTTATTGCAAAGACTGAATTTTAAATTTCAGGCTGCCAAAAACTCTGTGATCCAGAGCTGATCAGCAACAGATTAGTTTAAATGTAAGGAAAACAACTACAAATGTTATTTATCATATGGATGAAAAGGCTAGGACATATCCCATGCTCAAAGTATGTTCATTATATCAGAAGTTAAGCTCAATTTCTGGATGTTATATATTTACTATATAAAAGCAAAGTCAGATGGGAATCCAAATACGAATGTATGAGATGTCTAAAGGCTGTCACAAATTGCATTCGCTCAATCATTTTTTTTTTTTTGAGGAGGTGGGATGGTTTTCTGATGTGTAGGAAGAAAGGAGAAGTGGAGATTTGCATAATTTATGGTTCTGGAACATATATCTACACTAACAACCCCCCCCCCCCCGCAAATGCTCCTTCTAGATTTCAGCAATATGCTTTTCATTAGAAAATTACAAAGCTATAATTAGCTTCCATGAAAAAAGTCATTAGTATAGTATTTAATGACTAGATTCTTATACAAATTTAAAAGACATCAAATTACTAGGGATTCCCAATTCCATCCAGCCTTTTGCATTTGGTAATACAGCAAAACTGCAGAAAGGCTGTCTTCTAACTATTCACCCATTTAATGCTGCATGGAGGAAATCCAAGAGTAAACTGCTGACAGCTTTACGGATGCCTTCCATCAAAGGTGGCGTAACATGGCCAACACACACACACACACACACACGGTTATTGACATAAAAGTATGTGGTTTGAGATAGTTCCATCTTCCCTAACTTGTAGGCCAAATCCTAGAAGTACAGAATCCAAGCCACCGGGCTGTGCACTGAGCAAGTGGGGCTGAGAAATCCTTAGCCTCACCCTTTAGTATCTAATTGTGCACCTACTACTATTAGAGAGCTGGGGTGGGAGAAAACAGGACAGTTTGCTGCCTGCCATTCCTCAAAACATGGGTGTTAAACAACAAAACTGACTCAGTGTAAATTGCAAACCCAGTGACCATGTCTATACTGCTCCACTGGCCCATATACAAACCCTTCCGTCTTGCCACAGAGGTTGACCCTATAACACATTGGGTAATGCAGAATTTCCTGGCATGGCTTTTCTGCCTCCAAATCCCATGTAAAGAAGAGTCACTGTCTATTTAAGATGATCGCATCTTCAAAATCAAAACCAAACACTTTTCGCACCATTTTTTTCAGGGTAATTAAATATTCAAATGCTCTATGTTCTGGCTCCCATCCTTGATTCACTGCATCCAGGTCAGAAAATGTCTGCCTGTAGCAGCAGAGAAGACTGGAGGGAGGTGGAGCTCTATTCTTCCCTTCCCTCTCCTCCATAAAGAGAAGGAAAGTGATGGACAGACAGGGTGGTAGGTATCCGCCCTCTTACTCCCCAACCCGTTTGCTCAAGGGGCCAATGGAGTGGCTTTGCACTGATTAGACTGGTGCTCAACTCCTCAAACTCATATTGCATATGCTGTGGTCTGACAAGCTTTGGCCTTGAACAATGGTTGATACAAAAAACACATGCTCGTTATAGGAGGAGAGTGAAATAAGGTACAAAGAGATAGCATTAGAGCAGAAAATCTCAAAACAAAGACTTTGCACTGATTTAAAAAAATAGAACATTTTGATTGAGAACATGAACACCAGGACATTTCAAGGATCCAAAAGAAGTTATTGAGACACCAGCCAATATAAGAATAAACAGGATTAGCCTGGTAAAAGTGGGATGTATAGTCACTCAGTGTTACCAACTCTTCCAAGTTTATGACAAGTCTTGTGATATTTGGTGTTTTTTGTTAAAACCCCAGCTCCTGGAGGTAAGCAGTTACATGAGAATCATAGCTTTTATTTTATTTTTTTAAGTAATTTTCTAGCCCTTATGGTTGCAGAGAAAAACCTGATAACGTGACCTGAGTGCACCCTAACAGCTCAGAAACAAGAAGGCAAATAAAAACAACCCAATTAAAAAAATTAAAAAAAGCAATAAAACCTCATCAATTTTAAACTTGTCTCATGATTTTTGAATGCTTAGGTTTGGCAATACTGGTCATCTTGTGTGTTTTGGCTTCACAGACGAGATGGATGTGGGGACAAAAATTTAAAATTAAGTAAAGAGCAGAGTCAGACTCCACTGCTCACATGTAAGGGCACCTGTCATGTACAGGTGCACTGAGCTGGAGTGGAGGTGGTGCAGCAAACATGCATGTACCAACAGGCCAGCATCCAGCTTTCACAGTAGGCTGGGGTCCTAGCTAATGTGCTCAGTAGTAGTTCACAGCTCCAGAGGCATTGCTGCGTGCATACTGACGGTACGTCTCCAAACAGACAGTACTTCTACACTGCATTTTAGAACCCACACCAGCGAGTCTCAGAGTCCGGGTCTACAGATTTGAGCTCACGGGGCTTGTGCTATGGTGTTAACAGCAATTTAGACATTGTGGTTTGGGCTGGAGTTCGGGCTCTGAAACCCACCCCCCTCCCTGGGCTTCAAACCTTGAGCTCCTGCCTTAACCTCCACACAGTTGTTATTAGTGCTGTAGCATTAGCCCCACCAGCCTGAGCTTGCAGACCTGAGCTCTGAGACTCTCTGCCATAGTTTTCACAGCACAGCGTAGACCAGAGGTGGGCAAACTACAGCCCGCGGGACCGTCCTGCCCGCCCCCTGAGTTCCTGGCCTGGGAGACTAGCCCCCGGCCCCTCCCCTGCTGTTCCCCCTCCCCGGCAGCCTCAGCTCACTGCGCTGCCGGCGCAATGCTCTGGGCTGCGAGCTCTTGCGGAGCAGCGCAGCTGCAGAGCCACAGCCTGACCCGGTGCTCTGTGCTGCGCAGTGGCGTGGCTGGCTCCAGCCGGGCGGCGCGGCTGCCTGTCCTGGTGCTCTCGGCGGGGCGGTAAGGGGCAGGAGGGGTTGGATAGAGGGCAGGGGAGTTCCGGTGGTGGTCGGGGTGGGAGTGTGGATAGGAGTCGGGGAGGTCAGAGGGAGGGGAACAGAGGGTTGAATGGGGGCAGAGGGGCAGTCAGGAAGGAGGGGGGGGTTGGATGGGGCGGTGGGGGGCAGTCATGGGCAGGGGTTCTGGGGGCGGTCAGGGGACGGGGAGAAGGGGTGGTTGGATGGGGCAGGAGTCTCAGGGGGCAGTCAGGAATGAGAGGACGGATTTGATGGGGCAGTGGGGGGCAGTCAGGGCAGGGAGTCCGGGGGCAGTCAGGGGACAGGGAGAGGTGGATGGGGCGGGATATGGGGTGGGGGCCGGGCCACGCCTGGCTATTTGGGGAGGCACATATCCCCTAACCAGCCCTCCATACAATTTCAGAAACCTGACATGGCCCTCAAGCCAAAAAGTTTGCCCGCCCCTGGTGTAGACATACACACTGTCTCTCACACATCTGAGAGTTAGATTTTGTCCTAATCAAAGAGATTTTAAAAATCTTTATGAAGGTTTCTTTGAAAAGTGCTTACCACACATGGCCAGTAATTAAATTCTCAAAGTTAAATACTGACTTTTAGGTTAACTTTTTAAAAAAATAAAAGAATAATAGTCATTGAGTTACTGTAAATGAAGGCAAGACATCATCTGAAACTAGCAAACTATTTTAAATACCAGTTCTCTTAAGAACAGGATTTTTTTACCTTTTAAAATTAAATGTCCTTGTCCCCCAAGATCTAAGACAAAGATTTTGCACATAGGGGTAAAAACACAGCAAATGTTTACTGCCAAGTTATAATCATTTGAAAAAGGAGCTTCCTAGTAGAAAAACAGACACACAGTGGTACCACCAGGTGTCACTACAAGAAATACATGAAATGCAACAAGACGACAGTGCTTGGCCTCAATAAGTAAATCATTTATTATGAAAACAAACTGCATCACTTTGTGCAATTAACTGTTAAACTTTTAAAAGTGGCTGGACCGGAATTCCCCAAACTGGTATCATGTATGTGTCACTAGCTTTATTTCCAAGACAGAATCACAGTGCCTACAGGATTTTGGAAAGCTATTGTAAATAAAATAAAGGGTCCTTTCCTCTCTCCTCAGGTGCACTTCTGGCTTCCCCTTTCCCATTATAATGGGCAGTGTAACAGGGCATGACAACATTCCAAAAGATTAGAGTTCAAAGATCAGTATTTACCCGAATTTAAATATGTTAATTGTGCACTATGGCTTGATAACAAACAAGGAAAAGATTAGCAAACAAAACCATAGATGGCTGAGGAAGATGAAGGCATGAAGTACTGACAATTAGGATGAGAAGTGAGGACTGCATGCACAAGTATGAGGGCTCAGACACCGGGGAGTAGATGAAAAGAAAAAAGGCAAATACTGTAGATGAAAATGGGGCTTACTTGATGCATAAGAAAGAGATTTATGCAGGAAAAATTAAAGGGAAATATATATATATTATCAGGAGATGTGAACAAGACCAAGCTATGCGGCATTGATAAAGAGCCAGATCTTCAGCTCAAGTAAATGAGTGTAGCTCCACTGAAATTACAAATCTGCAGCTCCTTGCAATAGTCTAGTCAAATTCCAGAAGTGTAAAGGAACTCTGGTCTTGAAAACTCATGGGAGATGTCTATAAGCCTAAGGCACTCTGCAGATGTCAAGTTGGTAAAGCTTCAGCCCACAGCTATGAATTCGTTGAAGTGACGGTAAGAAAAGAACGTATTCATTTTTGCAGAAAGGTAGCATGCAATAAAGAGGATGTGACCGGCCATTTGTCATAAAGGCACTGAAAAACATTTACACCTACATAAGGGATCTCACTAACTGAAGTTCCCCACAAGCCCCCAAATGTCTAATATGTGGCCATTTCAGAGACTTCCAACATACTGTTGCATAATTCAACAGAACTTATAGCCTGTAGTGAAGAGAGCTGTAGTAGCAGTAGGGATAATTCAGGTCAAGACTGGGGTACATTGGTAGAGCTATGCAGGTAATCTCACAGTGCAGGCAGGTAATATACATCTGGCTCAAGGCCAGGCTATTACTGTCATCTGCATTAGTTCCATGAGAATTAAGTGAAAGAGAGCAAAATATCTACTCTCGTAAATAGAGAAGGAAATGGAAAAACCCAAGAATTTAGAGGAATATAAAGTGAGTGTGGTAAATAGAAAAGTTCCTGATAGGATGAAAAACATGTTTTTGTTTAGCTCAGGCTGCTTAAGTGCAGATATAATTTAAGTCATTTAAGAGTAAATCCTAATGACAATGGACAAGTTCAGCAGTATAATGTCTTTAATTTTAAAGATGCAGGACAGCGAAGCTCGGGTGTACAAATGCATACACGGACAAGGGAACATCTGTGTCAGTTCAGCCTAAAACATTCACAAAACCTTTGACATCAGAAAGAGGTAACAAAGAGCAATAAGATGAGTGAGAAGCAATATCTTAGAGTAGTAGGAAGTTCAGCTGGATTACACATTCATTCATAACTTGAGATGAGTTTTCACATACCAATTATGTATGCCATTAGAACATTAAATATTTAGTTCATCATAAAATGATGTAATCAGAGTCATGTTCTATTAAAATAGAGTTAACATTTTTACATGCAATTACAGAATTTCCCCCACAAAAAGATATAAAGTAGAGAAACACAGACTCTACATTAATGAAAAATGTGATTAAGTTGCACTTACAGCAGAGAACAATTTTGCAATATCGTTAAACCATTGCTAGGACTTCTTACACAGAACCACGTGTTGCTCTACTTTGGAGTTCATCCATTATAGAACACTATATTTCCCTTTGTAGCCACTGTATAATTAACACAATTAAAGATCTTACTAAAATCTTGCAAAAGATATAATGGAGTTTGAAGGATAGTTAGTGCATTAGTGAGAACCAACACCATTTTTAATCATGTAAAGATGAGTCACAATCCTTTCCAAGAGTAATACTTATTTTTATTTGATGTAAATTATTGTATTTGTACAAAGCGGTAGAATGACAAGATTTTAAGGGCTAAATAATTGTCAATGACCAAATTATGTTTTTTTCTTTATTTCAGGGCTGTCAAATTACTGGTGCAATTACAGACAATTAATTCCTCTGTTATATGATGGAGTTAGATTATGTTTATTAGTAGGAATGAAGAAAACTGGCACATAAAATACTTTAGAAAGGTAACTGAGTATACAATTTTCTAATCTTTTAAAAACAATATACAGAGCTAACACAGAAGGTTTGTCCTGTCCTCCCAATAGAAAGAATCCATTTCTTTCTGCAGTGTTACCTACCGTAGTTCTGTGGTGTATGAGCAAAAGGAGAGAAGCAATCACCACATGTAGAACAATAACTATATTCTTCATAAATACAGTCCTAAATTATATATGAAGACATGCATCTTGGACATTTTTTTCCATTGGTCTGCCACTTGCGGATTCTGGAATCCACAAATTGGACTACTGGCCTTGTATGCCACATTATATACACACACTCCCTCTTATCTTTAATCACAGATGACATATGTTGGGTAATGGAAAAAATCAGAAAAAAATACACAAATATATTAACATTTATATATTTTTTAAAAATATGTTTGCTGGAATAACTTCATGAGATCCTTCTTGAGGATCCAGAAGGGGGCAGAAATCATACAATGTTATTTCAGCATATGCAAAGGGAACATATAAGGATGTCTGCATGCCAAACACAACTATAGGCAGCAAGGTGATCACGTTAATGACTTTTTTAAAGAAAAACCTAATTGAGGCCGCTCTTTAGCAGTCTCTCTTTCCATATTACCCTGTGTATGTCTGTGTAAACAATAACTCACCATGGATCAAAGGTAGTTTGTCTTTTTGAGTGGTTTGTCACAGTGCTGCTGTCTGCTGGTAGTGCACTGACTCTGTTTGACACATTGGTTTCAAGGAATGTACCCTCTGGACGTGGAGATGGCACTGCAAGAAATACCGATAATCAGAACCTATCAGAACAGCTCGTTGGCTCCAATGACCTTCAAACAGGTCTCTAGATGGCTACTGGAGATCTACGTATATAAATGTGCTTCATTTAAAGAATGGATTTTGTCCTTTAGTAAATCAAAGAACAGATTTGAATCTAGGTCTCTAGAGATGAAAGGCTAGTATACCAATGAAAGGTACCACCCAGTCTTTAATAATTAACCTTTTGTATTTAAAACACTCCTATCAGTTAAAATGGACACGACAGCAGGTGCATGGTACAGACTGGGAAAGAAAGTTTTCTGAACACAAAGACAGCTCATTAACTATGTCCTTGTGTGTTGTATATTGCTAAATGTGATCAGATACCTTGGTGATTAAAATGGTATATAAACCCTGATAAACTCCTTAATTTCATTGAGTTTATTTTTTCCCCAATACCCATGTAAGCAAATTGTCTTGTGCTCTGCAAAGTATTATACTATGTATGCCTTGTGAATCAGCAAAAGGTAGTATTTGCAGAAAATACTTTGTAGCTATGCACTGTAGTACAAGAGAGAAACCAGAAGGACTCTATAGACTTTAGTACTAGCTTGGTGTATTTTTTTTTCCAGTCACCTTTTTTACTTGTTCTTGCATAGCTCAGAATATCCTTCTTAATGCTATGATTCTACTGTATGTTAAAACACTGGTTAATTGTGTAAGGCACATTGCAAAATTACCTCTGTAAAAGCTGCCAACTCTTCTGGGAATAGGGTCATTATACAGAAGTCTATTTTCTTTACTAGAGGCTCCATCCTCTGGGTGCGGATCATGATACGTTCCACCCTAAGCCAAAGAAAAAACATCTATTAAAAACGGATGACACTTGTACTGTTCTTCCACGCCATGTCACAGCATAAAATCCAGCCACAGTTTACCTTTTGTTTTATGAACCGTTGCTATAATGAAATCCAACACTATGCAATCAAAAAGACAAAGCTGGCATTAAAAAAAAATATTTGCCCCAAAGGCATAATATTATGGATTTGAAAGTGACTCAGACCTCAGACTTTTGCCGTGAATGAAATGAAGTAGTAACATCTCTGGAAGAATCTTTAACTGCAGGTCTTGTTAGATTCATCTCTGGTGGGATCTGGTCACTCTGTCGATAGCAAATTTAAAACCATGTGATTTATGATATGTGCAATAATATATCATTAGCACTTATTATGTATATTATGGTAGTGCCTAGAGGCCCCATTGTGCTAGGCACTGTACATAAAAACAACAAGCAACAATTCCTGCCCCAAAGAGCTTACAATCTAAATAAACATGAGAAAAAGTGGAAGAAAGTATTGTTATTTCTGTTCTATGGATAGGGAAATGAGATAAAGAGATCCTGATTCAGGAAAGCATTTTAAAGTCCAGGTCTATTTAGGAAAGTCCTTACGCATGTACTTTGACTTAATTCGGACTTAACCACATGACTAAACTTAATCAGGTGCTTGCAGGGCTTTCTAGAATAGGGGCCAGAGATTTTAAGTGACTTGCCCATGATCACACAAGAAATCTGTGATGGAGTCAGGAACTGAACCCAGATTTCTCAGGTCCCAGTCCAGTGCTTTGATTAACCACAAAACCACCAAAAGGTATTTCTGACTAGGGCTGGGTCAGTTTATTATACACCTCTACCCCGATATAACGTGACCCGATACAACACGAATTCGGATAGAACGCGGTAAAGCAGTGCTCCATGGGGGCGGGGCTGCGCTCTCCGGTGGATCAAAGCAAGTTCGATATAATGCGGTTTCACCTATAACGCGGTAAGATTTTTTGGCTCCCGAGGACAGCGTTATATCGAGGTAGAGGTGTAATTAGTTTTGAATCCATTGATCATTGTGGGTTCTAGAGATCAACTAAAACATCATTGCATTCTGCTTAGACGAGGCATTGTGCAGAGTCCGGCACACCAGGTTAAAGTCTTAAATTGTCCAAATTTTTGCTCAATCTGTCCTATAAAACTGTTTATAAAATAAGCAAAAATTGCAAACCCAGATTGGTACACACTAGATGTGTTTAAACTGGAAGAAATGCTCAGGGATTTTTCAAGACTTTTGGTGTGATTACAAATATGGAGAGGAATACAGGCATTCACCAAACAGGCATTTTGGTTGGCTAATTTTGATAGAGCAAGGCTGCCACCCCACTCCGTACATTGCTTTTCTTGAGGCTGTGTGACAACTTGCTGGGAGGAAGAAGTGAGCAGATGACAACTGGTGTTGCATGTCTATCAGCCTCACAGTAATGACGGTCAGTCATCAGGAAGGGATTAAGGCAGAGGCACTAGAGGCTCACGCCTAGGGTCCCAGGTTCTGGAGTTACGTGATTACACCAGAATCTTAGCTTTCATTAAAAAAAAAGTCTCTGGCTGTTATGGTTGTGAAGAAAATTTGATAACGTGACCCAAGTGTAACTAATGGAGCAATGTTTGCCTGAAAGCCTGAAATAATAGCTCTCAGACAGGTGAACCAATGAATGTATCTCAATGGAGGTATTAACTCTAAGACCTGCTGCTGTGGGTGGCGGGAGGGGTGTGAGGAGCTGCCAAGACAACTTCAGTAGAGGACTGTATGTGTATTAGGAGAGAAAAGTGCAGAGGGCTCTGCTCATTTGCCCAAATACCTCAGCAGCCAAGCTGTAAGTACTGGGGGGGGGGGGGGGGGGATCCTGCTGCCACCCCGGCTCTCCACAGGAGAAGAGGGGCCTCCTGCTGCCATTCCTGGTTGGGGGAGAAGGAAGCTCTGTGCTGCTGCCCCAGTTTCTCCAAGCTCAGGAAGAGCCACAGTCTTGGAGTGGGGCCACAGGGACAGAGCCACAGGGGAACCCTGCATCGTGATGTGCCTATGGCCCCCAATTGCCAGAATCTGCTTGGACCCAGAAATTTACCACCAATTATTTCCTGACTTGGAAAGATGTTCTAGCCCAGGGGTCTCAAACTCAAATGACCACGAGGGCCACATGAGGACTAGTGCATTGGCCTGAGGGCCGCATCACTGACACCCCCCCTCGCTGCCCCTGGCCCCGCTCCCACTCCAACCTTTCCATCAGGCCCCGCCCCTGCCCCGTCTCTTCTCCACCTCCTCCTCCAAGCTGTTTTAATAAAATACATACACTCAGTAAAGCCCCCCCACTGCACTGGGCTGCACCACCACTCCACCCCTGCTCTGCCTCTTCTAGGGGTGGCAGGTTTGTAGAAATTTTGGGGTGCCAAGAACCTGCCCCCCCAAACTCCGCTCCCACCTGCCTAAGGCTCTGGGAGGGAGTTTGGATGGGGGAGGGGGTCTGGGGTGCAGACTCTCTGGGATGGAGTTTGGGTGCTGGGTGCAGGCTCCGGGCTGGGGCAGGGGGTGGGGGTGCAGGCTCCGGGATGGAGTTTGGGGATAGGAGGGGGTGCAGGGGTGAGGGCTGAGGATGAGAGGCTCGGGGCATTGGAGAAGCTCAGGACTAGGGCAGAAGGCCAGGGGAAGGGCAGCCTGCCCTGGCCCTAGTGGAGGGGGGCACTGGGACCCTGCGCCAGCAGGTGATGCTGGAAGCAGGCAGAGCAAAGCCGAGTCAGCATGAGCTGCAAGGCTCCCAGGTGAGGCCAGGGGACACTCGGGGGAGGTGCGTGGGGGCGGCAGGCAGGGCCGGGGGAGAGACCCAGCCCCAAACGTTGGGGAGCAGCGCCCGGGGAGCTTAGCTGCCACATAAAATAACTCGGGGTGGGGGTGAGGGGAGTTTGGCGGCAACAGGAAGTAACTGGGGGGGGGGGTGCGGGGAGCTTGGCGGGCCGCAGGGAAGAGCTCTGCGGGCCGCGTGTTTGAGACCCCTGTTCTAGCCAGACCCTGTGAGAAGAGATAGCCAGATGACACCCCCACCACCGGTGGGTCGGTTAGATCCTTAGCAATATTTAGGATGTGAATTTAAGGTTTCTGCTATTGACTCCCCCGAGTTATTAATTTCCTTCCCCACCTCATTTTCCTCTTGCCTATTTCCTTCTATCCTGCCATCTATCTAATAAAATCTGGTTTAGTCAGCCCAGATAAGTATATCCTGCAATGCTGCTGTTACCAAAAAGGCAAGCTAAAAACATGCCTTAAACTACAGCCCAATTCTGCTAAAAGTTTGCAAGGTGCTAAAATGCCTGATAAAGTTGCTTCTTGTTTGATGTACCTGTGATTTTTCAGCGGTTAAACTGCAAGTGAGAGAAACAGAAGATGTCATTTATCTTTCCTATTCTTTTACTCTCTTGTGTTCATCTTTTAAAACAAAACACAAAATAAAAACAAATACCCACCCAAAAAGTGGACTTAAACAACAACCCAAAAGCTAATATCTAAATATCTATCTAATAAGCTAATAATCTGACTTTTTTCCTCCCACCAAAGGACTTAGTGACATCTAAAAGACAGTCAAGCAAGGAATTTTCCCTTTAAACAGACCTTGTACAGCTAACAGGAAGAGGAAAGGAAATTGCTAAAAGGAAATTCAGAAAACAGATTGAGAGAGAGAGAGAGAAGGTAGGGAAGAGAAAAATCTGAAAATTTGATAAAGTATGTAAGACAAATTTGTGCTCAACTCAGCTTTTGAGCAAAGAGCTTTGGGGAGCAATTCTTTTAATACAGAGCACAGGCTTTCCTTTAACTAAAATACAGTTGACCTGACCACACCACTCCACCTAATCCCCCCCCCCCAAAGTTTTGGAAAAAAATTACTTTATACAATCAGAAATGTTTATGAATTCTAACTAGTTTTGTCAACCCTGTGAAAACAAACAATAGTTGAAGAGATTTGAGAATTTACAAACTTCCTGATGTTCATTATCCTTGTTCCTTATGACTGAATTTTCTGACCATAATAGTTTACAAATCCATTTTAACTTTATCTTGATATTGTACCTCAATATAGGGGGAAGAGCAGGAGAGAGCATAAAAAGTATTTAACTCTTACTTTGGATCAATATGTTCAAACCTAGGCTCCTAAATCCACATTTAAGCATGTACGTAAAAATTGCCAGATTTTCAAAAGGTAATAGGCACCATTAAGTTCTATTAGCATCAGGGAGATTTATGAGTGCTCAGCAACTCAGAAAAATGAAGCCACTTTTATTCCTTTACATCTTTACTTTGCCTAAATATGGATTTAGAAACATTACTTGAGATATTCGGGGTTGAAAATGTTAGCCTTAAGAGACAAACGCATATAAAATGAATTAGAAACTGCTAAGTCAGACAGCCATTCCTAACCAAGCCAAAATGAATCAATGCAATAGAGATGGAAGGTACAACATTTTTCCTAACTAAAATATGCATTTGTCAACTGGTTGTCAAAAGACAAAAATGATTTGATAATTACACTCAATGTCTCCACACAATGTGAAATACCATTAAAATTACTTATTGAATTAACATTCATTACAATAAGACTCATTGTAAAAGATACTATTAAATCACAGAATAAAAATATAAGCTAGCAATCAGGAAGTACCCTGTCACTGAATGGTGGAAACCACTGCTCTGTTTCAGTAACCATTATACTGACTGTGTGATCATGAATACAACCAGCTTAACTGAAATGCAAGCTGGAAAATGAGCACACACGGGGGAAATAAAACCTAATTTTGCAAAGCATCTACTGCAGCACCATTTTAAAGGTTACTTTTCTTTTAAAATAGTTCACAGTTGTCATGCCTGGGGACATCCATGGAACGGAAGGGCTTCTCCTACTGCAATCATGTCTGAGCTGATGTGGCAAGTATTTTTTTTTTTAATTAATATGCTTTCTAGAAAGCGGGTCATATTACTTTAAGAATTAGTGCATCGGCAAATATTATTTCTCTCTCAGAGAGATCCACATGTCCAGGAACAGAGAAACATTCAATTTATAGACAATTAGGAATACCTAATTGATGGCTCCTTGCTTATCAAGCAAAGAGTGAAAGATACAGAAAGAGGTAGTACGGCTGGGAAGCATCATGGCATAGAGGGACAAGCATCAGGTGGTTCCATGCTTGGCCAATGTCTTGCTGGGTGGCGTTAGGGAATTCATATCATCTTTCTGTTTCACTTTCCACCTCCGTAAACTGGGAATCCTACATCTTACCTATGTACCTGCCTGAAAAGTGGGCTGGGAGGACTAAAGTCAATGTTTGTGAAGTGCTCAGAACATGTGAAGTGGTCAATAAATTCCAACTACTATTATTAGATACTGTGTAATGGGGAACCAAGCACAGCTTGGAATAACCAGGCAACCAAATACATCTCAAATAGCTGGATATGCATGATTACATGGTACAGAATTTTAAAAATAGCTCTAGCCCAGATATCAATTAAACTTTATGCTGTCCCCTCAGCTGATAGAGTTCAGCAGATGGTTAAGGATGGCAATGATTAAACAGGAATGAAAGAGCAATTTCATTAGATATTGGAATTGACACAGATGCATAAAAAAGTTTGTCTAATCTCATGCTATCCTTGGATATATTCCTAAACCTTTCTATTACAAGTATTTCATAGATTCACATATTTTAAACTCAGAAGGGAACACCATGATCATCTAATTTGATCTTCTGCATAACACAAGCCAAAGAACCTCCCACAATAATTTATGCATCAAGCCCATAACTTTTGTCTGAGTTCCAGCATAGCTTTTAGAAAGATATCCAGTCTTGATTTAAAGACTTCAAGTGATGGACAATCCACCATATCCTTAGGTTATTTATTCCAATGGTTAGTTACCCTCACTATTTAAAAAGTTTGCACCTCATTTCTAGTCTGAATTTGTCTAGCTTCAGCTCCTAACAACTGGATTGGTTTAGGCCTTTTCTATTGGCCTGGAGATCTCTTCCCCTGTAGGTTCTTGTAGACCATGATCAAGACACCTCTTAACCTTCTCTTGGATAAACTAAATAGATTGAGCTTGTTTAATGTCTCACTATAAGGCATATTTTCTAGACCTTGAATCATTCTTGTAGCTCTTTTCGAAACCCTTTCAAATTTGTCAACAAATTGCACACCATTTTTAAATTCCCTTAGAATTCACCATGCTGCTTATATTTGCAGGTACTTATGTGAAATGCGCATTGTATGTAAGTACTTCTCTTTGTACCATATTACTGTCCAACTTTGCAAAAATCTCCAAGAACAGTATCAAGTTTAAAAAAAAAAAAAAAAGATTTTGGGACACATTTTGTACTGATTTACAACCCTATGTACACTTTCAATGAAGTCAATAGGACTGAATAAAGAATCAAATCAGCACAGAATCTGGCCCATTCTTTGGAGAAGATCCATAATACACAAATTAAGGCTAGACTACAGTCTCCACAGAGAGATACCATAACTGTGAAGTGCATAACCAAAATAACCTCAGTTCACACTGACCAGAAAGGGGCAGTGTAAAAGCAAAGTGAGAGGAGATGGTTCTGCATAGACTATGTAAATTATCAAGCTCGACAAGTGGGTTTGTGACACATACAGGGATCACCATTGAGAGTTAGCATTTGTTAACGATTCCTACGCTACGGTTTCTCACATCCCCCAGTTATTTATTACATTAGGCGTACATTGACACTGCAATTGGGAAGTCTGAAAGGCTGCACAGGCGATGGCCACTCAAGTATGTACCCAGGGTCTTTGGCAGGCAGGGCTAGCTCGTGGAGCCAGCTGTGCCTGCTGTGGCTTCACTGTTACTGTTACTCACGCTAGCTAGATCAAAGCTAGCTCGGGTAGGTCTACACGGGCTGCAATCACACCTCACAATTGCAGTGCAGATATACCCTTAGCGTAGAGAAATACGGCCGTATCTCAGATACCGGACTGTCACACCCGCTAGCAAATGCTGACTTTTTAACCGTGACCACTGTATCAATAAACTAATGCTGCAGGTTAAGTGACAGAAAATCTCAATTCAGAAATGTTTAAGATTACTATTTACAGCAAGGCATGCTACAAAATCCAAATAGAGAAAGTTAATTAAGAAAAACAACCTAGTAAAAATTACATCAGTTAGCATAAACACTGGTTCAGTGACCACGTATCAAATCACATTATTTTACACAACTTGACTGTTCTCACATTTTCAGTATTTTGCTAGAAGTGACTGTATGCTTCATTGTGGCCCAAATTTTTAAAAGTGCCCTCTTATTTTGAATGGTGGATACCTCAGCATCTCAGAAAATTCAACCTCCCTTCTTTTGAAGTAAAAAAACAAAAACAAACAAACAAAAAACCATACAAAATTAGAGGCCACTTTTGACCATCTGAGCCTACATGCATGCAAGAAATACAGAGGAAAAAAAACTTCTTCAATAGGCAACATTTCAAACTAACCCTATTAGTATCTTCTGTACAGTCTTCCCGTGAAGAGCCAACAGATCGTGTGAGTGACCTATGCTGCACCTGTGGAGATAACAGTTGCAGGCTGTTTGCTCTGGCTGCCATCCCCTGCCCTACGCTTAAGCCACCCTCTGAGCCCTTGGACCTCACTCTGTCTCGGCTCACATACATGGAATGTCTATGAGGGCGCTGCTGTGAGGAAAAGGGACTTGTGTAACCTAGACCATATGAAAACGATTCATGTGGGGCAGATAATGAATGTGAATGGCTTCCATCCATGTGATCTGGCAATTTCAACTCTTCCATGGTTTTGGAATGTCTTGTTGGCGGTCTTCGGGAATCCAGGGTACCATCACTTCGGTTATTCCTGCCCGAAGGACTGAGTAAAGTTCTATTGTCACTGTGCCGGGGAGGAGTAGGACTGGTAGGAGAGTTCAAGTCCAAGCAGCTTGATGGAAAATACCTACTGCTATTTGGTTCTGCAATTTGAGCCCTGGCCTCAGAAAGATTACCCACAGATTTCGAATCTGTTAGAACCCCATGAGTCTTTGCCTTTGTCCGATAGGAGGGACTCTTTGAAGACTGGGGTATAGTATCAATATAGCTGTGGCGACTATGTTTCTCACTTGGCTGCAGAGTGCCAGTTTTGCTTTGAGAAGTTTCCATAAATGAGTGCCGGTTCTGCTGAGATCTGGTGTTTGACTTCAGATATTTTGTACCTGGACCATCAGAAGCTTTTGGGTCCAAATTAAAATCAAATTCTGTTTTTGTCTTTGATTCCTTTGGACTGAGAAGATGTGGTATGTTGTTATTGGCTAGATCCTTGTTGCCAGATCCAGGTGGGTTGCTTGGTTTTTTTGTATGCATTGGACTGTGTGCAGCTGCAGGAAGATTTCCATTTAGAAAGCTTTCATTTGCTGGAAGAACCTCTTCTCCTCTTTGCAGTCCAGCCCCTAGAGTCTGCATATCCTTGCTATTCGATCTGTGATGTGACTGCACAGCAGAGCTTTTGCTGGCTTGAGTTCTACATTAAAAAGCATATGAACAAGGATTAACACAGTACCATACATATTAATAACTCCCAACTTCAATAAAATACACTAATTTCTAAATGGAGTACTCAATTCAAAACTGAGAGCTAATTTAACTGTGGTGATTTATATACTGCAAATTAGGCACCAGGAATTCCACCATCCCAAATCCCTAGAACAAATAAATTTGCAAGTGTTTGCTGCTAAGAAATAACAATGTATTATGTCCTGATAGCCAAATTTTTGCTTCTAATTCATACAATTAGTTAATGACAATACATTTTAAAACTTAACTTATACATTCCAACAGCAGCTTTGAATCCTTTCAATATCTACAGCGCTAATATATGTATGGGGGGGGGGGGAAAGAGAAGAATAGCTATGTTCTGGTGAAACAGTTCTTGAGTACATCTTACATATCAGATGTAACAGTTATTGAAATGTGCAAGGTGAAGTGTCACATCAGTACTGTCAAACAATGGATAGATTGAAAAGGTGATACAATTTTTATGCAAATAATCGTAACTGGTTATTTCTATCCTTTTTATGCTTAGGATTTTAATGGTAACGCTTTCATTATCTAGTTATGTATTTTGCATAGGGTTATAATAATTACTTCAACAACCTTAAACTAACTTTTTTTAAATATAAGAAATAGAAGGAGTCCTGAAAACTTTAATCAGGTTGACATGGGAAATTTTATGCACTGGGCACAAAGTTTTTTATGGGGCTAGATCTATCTCCTCCACATCATGCCTTCAAAGGTGCACAAGAGGAGCAGAACAAGAGAAGAGGAGATCTCCTAGGCACCTGTAAGAACAACAGAGTTTCTCTCCTGCACATCTCAGGTGATTTACAGAAGATGAACTTTGCTGTCCCAGATCTCAAAGTGAAGGTAATAGGTGCTCAATTTCAGTGAATCATAGGAGGCGTGCAAGAGAAAAGGCCTGTGACTGCAGATGGTCTAAGATCCAGAGGAGATCAGTCACTGCTCTGCATATCTTCGGAGGGATGCCACTAGGGAAGATGCCTATCCTCTAGAACTCCTAGTGTCAATCACAACAAAGGACCCTGCTTTTGACTGGAGCTTCCTGATTCCCTCATCCACCTGCCCCATCTGTCTAAAGGTCTGAAATATAAAATGCTATGCATGTATTCTTACACACTGGCATATAATGTCTATTTTTATCTAGCATCTTCCACAATAGAGATAGAAGCATTTATGGCATTAAATGCTTATAATGCGGTTTATTTTTTAAATCTCTTTCACTTACAAATAAATTAGATTTACATGATCAAACTTTTGAGAGAGAAGAACTGATCAATATCATATATTATAGGGCTATTTAAAAAAGTAGACATGAGTCCTTTATTCACAAAAAATAATTAAATATAAAATAAAAGGTCTTTTCTTTTTTTTAAAAATAATTCAGATTTCTAATTTAATAGTTGAATTCACTTCAAATATTCACACAAATTGAATCATAACCTAAGAGTAAGTGGTGTTATTTTGGGTTGTGATCATCACTTCACAGTTTAGATGTATATTATGTATTGCACACAAAAAACTATGGTAAGAGAACATTAAGATTGCCAAATCAAGCACTCAAAAGTGAGGAAATGCTAAGATTAAGGTTGCCTGTCCATCGTTCTCAGTCCCAGTCTTTTTGTGCAGCCAGTCCCAGTCTCCTGCCCAGCTCCTCAGCTGATCTCACCCTTATCCCAACTACTGACTCCCAGACCACCCCCAAACCTCATTTCCCTCCCTGGATTCCAGTCACAATCTTAGCCCCCCCACCCAGTCTCCTTTTCCCAATCTATTCCCTATCACTGCAGGTCTGGCTCTTATCCCCTGTGTATTTGAACCAGACAGCTTCCTCCTCCACACTGCTTGAGATTGTGTCCCTGCTCCCAGTTCAGGTATCTAGACCCAGCATCAGCCCAGAGCTGCTATTGCAGAGATAGTCCTGCTCAGGCCCAGGCTGGAGCATGCCCAGATCAGATAAAATATCCAGCTGCCAAAATCTAATGTTTGCAGTGGTGTTGTAACCATGTCGCTCCCAGGAGATTAGAAAGACAAGATGGATAAGGTAATGTCTTTCATTGAGAAGTTCACAGAATCATAGGACTGGAAGGGACTTCAAGAGGTCATTTGGTCCAGTCCCCCGCACTCATGGCAAGACTAAATATTATCTAGACCATCCCCGAAACGTGTTTGTCTAATCTGCTCTTAAAAACCTCCAATGATGGAGTGTCCACAACCTACCCGGGCAATTTATTTCAGTGCTTAACTACCCTGGACAGTTAGGAAGTTTTTCCTAATGTCCAATGTAAACTGCCCTTGCTGCAATTTAAGCTTCTTGTCCACCCTGAGAGATTAAGGAGAATAATTTTCTCCCTCCTCCTTGTAACAACCTTTTATATTGGTGCAATAAAAGATATTACCTCACCCACCTTGTCTCTTTAAAATCTCAGAAGTCTATACAATGAAACCCCGCTATACCGCGATGTTTGGGGTCCAAAAAATTACATCGCGCTAAATGCGGGGTCGCAGTATAGCGGGGTTTCAAGCCTGTCAGTGGTCCCCAAGGCAGTGCAGTGCCGCCTAGTGCCCCTAGTGCCTAGTGCCCAGCAGGGGAGAGAAGCTGCGGCCCCGCGCCTGCCCGGGACAGAGAGCACCTGCGCCCGCAGCCCTGGAGCTCTCGGAGAGGATCCGCGGCCCTGCGCCTGCCGGGGACAGAGAACAACAGGGCTGTGGGCACCGGTGCTCACTGTCCCCGGCAGGCGCGGGGCCGCAGCTTCTCTCCCCTGCCTGGCACTAGGTGGGGGCACATCAATGTACCGGCAGGCGTCATGGTGTTGGGGACCACTGGTACATACTGTATTACTGTATGTCTTAAACAGGGGCCAAATTGTGATCGCGTTATATGCGATTTCGCATTATGGCGGGGCGCCTTATTGCGGGGTTTGACTGTACTTGATATGTGTGAAATGCAATTGGCCAAATTTGGGTGGATTTTCAGGGGAACAACAAAAGGCACATCTGTCACAAATGCCATCTGTCTGCCAAATTTTAAGTCTCTGCTCCAAGGCAATTTTTTTTTTAACATAGGCAAACCCTAGGCTCATTTTCAGAAACGGCTGAACCATTTTTGCTGAATTTTTCAAAAAATATCAGCCACAGCCAGACACCTAGAAAGGAAAGTTTCAGCTTGAATGGTTGAAGTTTGACAAAGTTGTAAGCAACTGAAAACAGTGACTTATAATGGGGAGTGTTGGGCAAGTTTAACAACAGGCAGTGCTATCAGCCCCATATTTTTATTACAACTACAAAAAAATTATATATATATATATATATATATATATATATATATATATATATATATATATATATATATATATATATATATACACACACATACACATACACACTTATTTTATTTTATGTAATTGGGCCTTTAACCTATCTTTAATCGATTACCAAAAGTGAGTGTGGAAGAAGTGTGTTTTAGGGATGAACTGGCTTTATCTCTTAGCATGCAAAAACTGGCTTTATCTCTCATGTTAACCTCAGACATAGAAAACAATATGTATACCAATATGACAAAATTATCAGACAACTTGTGTTCTTTTTGTGAAGATGATTTAATATTTAAACCTGAAAGGAACTTACTCATTAATGCAACAAATGAAGCTGAGGAGGATCTGGTTACTGTATTTACCTGTTAGACAATGTGTTGCTGTCTACATGATAAGGTTTTCTCTTAGCTGACCGTGAAGGTGAACTTCCACAACGATCCAAGAGTCTCTGAGTTTGAAATGAAGGATGGTTCAAACATTGCTCTGTCAAGTATCTATCTGCTGGATCCAGCTTCAGCAAGTTCTTTGGAAAACAAAGTCTGGATTTTAAACAAGTATTAGTATTTAAACCAGTCACAGCAAAACTTGTAGCTCAATAGTTTTGAGCTTCTCATCTCAATAGTTTCTGTGAGATTATTATGTGCAACTGCAAGAATGATTTACAGTTATATTAATATACCATTTAACAGCAAATCATCACTCCATTTATACTGTATTGAACTCATCTCAATACTGAGCTGCACAGGTCTCTAAGAAACTCAATTCCTTGTTTCTAATTGCAAGATAAAGCCACGGAAGTGTGAGAGTGAAGAACAATTCTGCTTTCAGAAGCAATAAACATACACACAAAAATGATACATAATAAAAGAGGTTTGATAAACAAAGGTCATTCAAAGAGCGTTGCTATTTATAAAAATATGCTTTAAAACTCACACACACACACACACACAGAAATGTAGGGAGTTTTGTCATTGATTTCGTGGGGCTATGATTTCACCAGTAATTCATCTACAGTAGTCAGAAGGAAATTCCTATTATAAATTTGTGATGTTTGTTCTATTTCTGAAGACAGACAATGTTTTTGATATTTAGAGAATGAACATTTAATTATAAAGTTAGAAACTAACAGGGGAGACTAATTTGCAACATATTATGACTGCTATTTGCACAAGTTCTGTAAGAAATATATTAATAGTTGTGGTAAGTTAATATGATAAGCAAACAATACTCATGCTTGAACTAAAATAGGACATTTTTGTCTACTATGAACACAGAGAACATATTATTTCTATGTTCTCTCTTATCCTCCAACAGTTATTGGTAATTTATATAAAAATACAGCTTTTAAAAAGCGGTAAGATATCCTAAGGCTATCTGTGTTTCATATTTAGAATGAATACATACCATGGTGGAACATGAAAGCAAACAGATTACTCACAGTGTGTAAAGTTGTTCCATTACATACAGTGAGTAATCGCATGGAAACTAAAGTTAAACACATGCATAAGTCTTTGGAGGATCACAGCCACACTTAGAAATTATTGGCTCAATAGACAGGGCCGCCTCCAGGTTTTTTGCCGCCCCAAGCAAAAAAAAAAAAAAAAAAGCGGAGTGCTGCCACCGCCGCCAAAACAAAACAAAACAAAAAAAGGGCCGGAGTGCTGCCCCAAAGGGCCAGAATGCCGCCCCTTGAAAAGTGCTGCCCCAAGCACATGCTTGGGACGCTGGTGCCTAGAGCCGGTCCTGTCAATAGAACATATACGATCATCAGTGAGGATAAATATATTATATTCATAATTCATCTTTCTGTATCCCTTACCTCTTTCTAAATAAATAAACACCCAAAACAAAACCTATATTAAAATAAAGTTATTCATGTTGCATCGTCAACCATTTAAAAGTTAGGAAATGATAGAATCAGGTGCCTGTGCAACCTTAATTCAGCCCCTGTGTGTGTCTGTATTATAACACCCTGTTAATTACGCGACTACATACTATTTTCCCCCAGCACAGGACCCTTGCTTCATTCAGTGCACAGGATGGATGGTGCTCAGGAAATGAGGCTTCTTTTTATCCTCCTAGTACAATGCGTAGACTTGCCTGTACTACACACCATACAATGCACGGAATTATTAATTTTTTATGATCTTTTCTATGGCTCTCATCAGTACAGGTTTGGACTGCCTCACAAATACTAATGAATTTTCTTCACAAGTCCCCTGTGAGAGGAGACTATTATTCTCCCCCATTTTACAGATGGGGAAAGTAAGGCAAAGAGCCTGAGGCCACACAGCAAATCACTGGTGAAGCCAGGGTTAGAATTCAGGGCCACTGGACTCCCACCCTGGTGCTCATTCCTCCAGACACAGCCCCTTACTTCAGAGGAGCTGAAAATCCATAGCTTCAACGGACTTCAATTACAGTTGAGAATGCTCAGCAGTTCTGACAATCAGGCTCCATGTGTCTGGGCATGCAGAAACTGAGGAACATACAAATAGGGGCCACATGTCAAAATTTTAAGTGATTCACCCAGCACCACTTAGGAAGTTTGCAGTAGAGGCATGGATATTAGTGAATTCTCCTGTGTAGCATTCACCTGCCTTAACTACAAAATCATCATTTCTCCTCTTGCAGTCCACAGCCCCATTCTTTACATACTTCTAACTTCTAGGGGTTCTTCTGACAACCACCTCATTCTCTAAACAGCCCCTGAGCACCACCCCATTCTGTGTACTGAATGAGGAAAGAGTCCTATGGAAAAGATAATATGAGATCATATAATTAAAAACCATATAATAATTCCCATGAACATACACAAGAAAGATAGAATTAAGGTTTCACAGACAACTTTAATTCTGGCATTTCTTAATTTTCAAGTGCTTGATTTTGCAACCCAAATGACTTAAAAATCTAGGAAATAACATACAAAAAAAACTAGTTACAAGAAAGAGGAAGGGGAAAGACAAATTTTATTACAAACAACACCCTTCCTATCATGCATCATGACCTCTGTGTTTCAGTCCTCAGCACAGCAACACAGACTGCTACCAATTGAGCTTCTACTAATTACATTAGCTAACAATATGAAAGCAGCCAATAAAGGGGGATGCACAAGACACTGAGACAGTGGATTATGCCCAAGTAGCCCAATTTCAGACTCCACAGAAAAAGATAAAGCTCTGAGCAGCTCTTTTTTGAAAGGCAATATGGCTCAATGGATGATATTTGGGCCCACTATATTCAAGATGAGTTTAGAACTCATGCTATCTTGGTTCCCATGATGAATTATTAGTATTTGTCTCTGCTCCAGGAATTCCCATCTCACTCCCATCAAGTGGGGGTGGGAGGTGGGGAAGGGAAAAGGTCTCCTGTAGTGCTCCATCAGTTACAATGCTGAGAAGGGAGGGTGGCTGATGGGAGCAAAGATGGTTCACTCTCCACCCCTGCCAGTATAGCTGCTCCAACAACAGCCAGGCTGAGTTTCGACTTCTAACTGTTCAGGGTGCAGTGTATGGTGCTGGAGTGATGGCGGGGACCCAAGCTTGGAATATTCATTGTTTCTGGCATGTTGCCAAAATCAAGCAGTAACAGTGTAATACAGAACAGAGAAATGAAGATTGTTAGCAGATTACAACTCAGCCAAATCTGAACAGAATTTCATGGCATTAGCAAAAGGTATTTTTCTGACCTTGGGGCTTTCCCCCAGGAAATATCAAAGATCTGCTGCAAACAATGGAGGTTGTTAAAGTTTATCAAAACAAGTTCAGAAGATTCTTTTTTAAAAAGGGACTGTATTAGGAAATATAAATGTAGTGGTCACTGCGAACTTCCCCTATATAATATACACAAACAAATAATGCAGCTTTTCCTACCTTCATAAGGTCAAGCAAAACACCACTTAAAATTCCTAAATATCTCCTCTCCAAAGATTGAGGATGGTTGACTGCTGGGAACTGTAAAAATAAGAATACAGCATAAATGTACGGTGTCTGTAAATGTCCAAAACATTTATATAAAGGGAAGTGGCTTAGACACTGCTTGTTCTGTCAAACCAGTAGACACCAAGAGAGAGTAGGTAGTAGGAAGTAAAAGGGGTACCATGTGAAATAATAGGTGTGTTAAAGTGGACACAGTGGTACCTGAAACACAACAATAGCATTAAACATACAGTTTTCTGTTGATATACCATATGTACAACAGTTCATTCAATCAGAGCAAGGGAAGGTATCCTTGGTGAACAAGATATTCAACCAGATGTTCTCATCAATGACTAAAATAATCCAGTCAGATATACAACTGGCTGTCGCTGGTATTACGATTCATAGAAATACGGAAGGTATAAACAAGCTAATAATGGGAGAAGTACAAGAAAGCTGAACACAGGTTTTATTCCAAAACGTTCTAAATTGACCTGAAAATAATCTCATTTTGAGCATGAATGGTATGGAATTAATTAATGAAGGATTAAACAGATTACTTGGAAAACTTTTTGGGAAAGAAGATCACCTAGAAATAGAACAACCAATCTTCTTTCCAAGTATTAAGTCTAGCAAGAACCTTCTGGAAAAAACGGTTACCTACGTCTCGTAACTATTGTTCTTCAAGATGTGTTGTTCATGTCCATTCCACATTAGGTGTGTGTGCACCACGTGCACGGACGTCGGAAACTTTTTCCCTTAGCGGCTCCCGTCGGGTCGGCAGGGGAGTCCCCTAGAGTGGCGCCTCCATGCCGCTGCATATACACCCCTGCCAACCCGACCCCCCTTCAGAGGGGAAGGAGGATGGAGAGTGTAATGGACCTGAACAACACATCTCGAAGAACAGTTACGAGAGGTAGGTAACCGTTTTTTCTTCAAGTGCTTGTTCACATCCATTCCACATTAGGTGACTCACAAGCTTACCATCAGAGGAGGGTAGGAGTCATGGAACAATTGATTGGAGAACAGCCCTGCCAACTACCGCATCATCTCTGGCCTGCTGATTGACCGCGTAGTGGGCTGTGAAAGTGTGCACCGAGAATCAAGTGGCTGCTTTACAAATCTCGTGGATCGGGACCTGCACCAGGAAAGCTGATGAAGATGCTTGCGCTCTGGTCGAGTGGGCCGTGATCACCGGGGCTGGAACCTTAGCCAGCTCGTAGCACACGCGAATGCAGTCCGCAATCCATGACAATATACGCTGCGCCGAGACCGGAAGACCTTTCATTCTGTCAGCTATTGCGACAAACGATTGTGTCGACTTGTGGAAAGGCCTGGTCAGCTCCAAATAGAACACCAGGGCCCGTTGGACATCCAGAATGTGCAGGATACGGTGACTCGGGTCCGTGTGTGGTTTAGGAAAGAACACTAGCAAACACATGTCCTGGCCCATAAGAAATTGCAAGACTACTTTAGGGAGGAATTTAGGGTGCGGCCTGAGCTGCACCTTGTCCTTATAAAGGACTGTATAAGGCGGTTCCAAGGTGAGGGTCCTCAATTCGGACACCCTCCTTGCGGACGTAATGGCCACCAGGAATGCCACCTTCCAGGAGAAGTGGAGAAGACAGCAAGAGGTGAGGGGCTCAAACGGAGGGCCCAGAGCTTGGAGAGGACCAAATTTAGGTTCCAGGGCGGGTCCGGTGGGCATGAGTAAGGGAACACCCTCTCCAGTCTCTTGAGGAACCGCACTACCGTGGGGTTAGAAAACACCAAACACCTGGATTCCCCCGGGTGGAACGCCAAAATGGCCGCCAGATGCACCCTGATCGAGGAAGGGGCAGGACCTTGATGCTTGAGGTGTAGGAGGTATTCTAGGATGACTGGAATGGTGGCCTGGAGCGGCTGTACCTGCTTCGGCTCACACCAGCAGGAGAATCTTTTCCACTTAGCTAGGTAGGTAGCCCTAGTGGAGGGTTTCCAACTGCCAAGGAGAATTTGCCTTACCGGAAGAGAGCACTGGCTCTCCATAGCATTCAGCCACAGAGTTTCCACGCCATGAGATGCAGAGACTGTAGATCTGGGTGGAGCAGGTGCCCGCAGTCCTGCGTGATGAGATCCTGGTGCAGGGATAGGGCAATCGGGGCAGCCACTGACAGCTCTAGCAGGATCGTAAACCAGTGTTGACGCGGCCAAGGGGGGCGATCAAAATTATCGTCGCCTTGTCCCTGCGAACTTTGAGGAGGACTCTGTGGATGAGCGGGAGCGGAGAAAAGGCATACTTCAGACTCCCGCCCCAAGGGATCGCGAACGCATCTGCGACTGAGCCCGGACTGTGGTTCTGGAACAAACAAACTGTGGACATTGGCTCTTGTCCTTGGTGGCAAAGAGGTCCATTTGGGGAAACCCCCACTTCTGGAAGACCAATTGCAAGATGTCCGACCACTCGTGCATGTGGTACAACCTGCTGAGGCGGTCCACCAGCTCGTTCCACGCTCCCAGAAGGTATGATGCTTCGAGATGGATGGAGAGGACTATACAGAAGTCCCACAGGAGAAGAGCCTCGCGGCAGAGGGGAGAAGAGTGGGCTCCGCCCTGTTTGTTTATATAAAACATGGAAGTGGTGTTGTCTGTCAGAACCATCATGCTGTGACCTTCCAAAGTAGCGTGAAAGGTTTGGCAGGCCAGACAAACTGCCCTGAGCTCCTTCACATTGATGTGGAGCAACACTTCGTCCCCGGACCACAGGCCCTGTGTCCTTAGGTCCCCTAAGTGAGCCCCCCAGCCGAGGTCTGACACATCTGTCACTAGCATCAGAGCAGATACCCTTGCATACTACCGTCCGATTCAGCCACCAGCGCAGGGAGTCCAACACCTGGGCAGAAATCGTCATAACGAGGTCTAGGGGATCTCTGCTCGGGCGATACGATCGGACGAGCCATGCTTGTAAGATCCTGAGTCTCAGCCGAGCGTACTTGACCACATAAGTGCACGCCGCCATGTGCCCTAGAAGCTGCAGACAGCATCGGACTGTGGTAGTGGGAAACCTTAGCATCGATTCTACCACGCGCTGGATGGCCAGGAATCTGGGTTCTGGGAGGCTCGCTCACGCCTGCACCGAGTCCAGCACTGCCCCGATGAACTCCAGCCTTTGCGTTGGTATCAGGGAAGACTTGGGCATGCTGACGAGGAGACCCAGCCTGCGGAATGTGTCCAGGGCCACCGTCACATGGGAACGGACCTCCTCTTCGGACCGACCAGTGAGGAGCCAATCGTCTAGGTACGGGTATACCCGTATTCTCCTCTTTTGCAGAAAGGCTGCCACTACTGACATGCATTTCGTGAACACGCCGGGGGCTACTGCCAGGCCGAATGGGAGGACCGTAAACTGGTAATGGTGCTGGTTTATGGTGAACCGTAGGAACCGCCGGTGAGCAGGGTGAATGGCGATATGAAAGTATGCGTCTTTCATGTCGAGGGCAGCATACCAATCCCCCGGATCCAGGGATGGGATAATAGTGCCCAAGGGAGACCATATGGAAGCGGACCTTGACTAAGAATTTGTTGAGTCCGCAGAGGTCTAAAATGGGCCGAAGGCCCCCCTTTGCCTTGGGGATGAGAAAAGGGGAGTAAAACCCTTTCCCCCTTAGTTCCCAAGAGACTTCCTCCACCGTACTCACCTCGAGGAGCGACTGAACCTCCTGCATAAGGAGTTGCTCGTGAGAGGGGTCCCTGAAGATGGACGGGGAAGGGGGGTGGGTAGGAGGGAAGGAGGAGAACTGCAGCATGTATCCCACTTGTATGCCTACTGTCTCTGCCTTGCCTGCGATAAGGCTCCTGCCTAGGACGAGGCTGGTACTGCCGCTGCTGAGGCGGCTGAGGCTTGAACGGCTTCCTCTGAGTCGCCGGAGTGTGCATTCCCAATGACTTGAGGGTGACCCGGGAGTCTTTGAGGCTATGCAGCCTGGCATCAGTCTGATCTGAAAAGAGGCCAGACCCTTTGAAGGGGAGGTCCTGGAGGGTGTTCTGGACCTCTGGCGGGAGGCCCGAAGCCTGAAGCCACGCCAAGCACTGCATCACCACACCCGAGGCGATTGTTCTGGCTGCTGTGTCTGCCAAGTCCAAAGAGGCCTGCAAAGAGGTCTTGGCTACTGCCTTTCCCTCTTCTACAAGGGCCGTAAACTCAGGCTGAGAGCCCTGGGGTAAGAGGTCCTTAAATTTTGAAACTGCCACCCAGGAGTTAAAATTATGCCTATTCAGGATTGCCTGCTGGTTTGCAATCCGTAACTGGAGGCCTCCAGAGGAGTACACCTTCCTTCCGAAGAGGTCCTACCGTTTAGCCTCCTTGGCCTTGGGGGCCGGGGCTTGCTGGCCATGATGCTCCCGTTCAATAATGGATGAGACGACCAGAGAACAGAGGGCCGGATGACAAAATAGGAACTTGTAGCCCTTGGAAGGGGCCAAGTACTTTCTCTCTACCCCCTTGGCCGTTGGTGCGCTGGAGGCTGGGGTTTGCCAGACCATCTTGTAGTTGGTCTGGATTGTCTTTATGAGTGGGAGCGAAATCCTGGAGGGACCTCCAGGGCTTAGGATGTCCACCATAGGATCCTCCCGCTCAACCATCTCCTCCGCCTGTGGGCCAAGTTCTGGGCAACCCTGCGGAGCAGCTCCTGGTGCGCCCTGTGGTCTATCGGAGGTGGCCCTGACACCGTCGTGCCCGCCACAGCCTCGACTAGGGATGATGAGGAGGTGAGGAGCTGCTGTGCCTCCTCCACCTGCCCTTCTTGCTCCTCCTCATAGCAAGGGGCACGTCCGGGTCCTGCCTGGTTGATTGTCCCCGGGACGGCACCGGGCTCGGTGCCACTTCTGCTCGCCGGTGCTCCAGAGAAGTGTTCTGCGGCCTGGACACCGTGGCCTTCTTAGCTGTGGAGGGGTGCCTGCGCGGGGATCGGGATTGATGTACCGAATAGCCGGACTTTGAAGCTCTGGAGGAGGTCCCTTGCTGTTGATGATAGGCCCATGGGGTCCAAAAGGGCCATTGTCCTGGCAGTACCCATTGGGGTTGCCACGCGGCCTGGGACTCCCTGCCCGCTGGCGCCCTGCGGACGTAGCTGGAGCGGCCTGAGTCAACCTCTGACTCCGAAGACGCCGAACTCGATGGCCAACGCGGTGCCGTGGCTTGGTGTCGTCGGGAGGCTGGAGAATGGCTCCTTACCAACTGGGATCGGTACCGATGCTCTCAGGACCGGGATCGGTGCCTTCTGTCTGGGGCCAGCGTCCTCAGCCTTACGTTCCTTCAGTGCCATCCTAGCGCCGGCACCGGGGAGCAGTGCACCGATGGGGCAAGTGCCGCATGCTGGCTCAGCTCTGGTGCCACCAAGTCCGGCTGGGTCAAGGGCATCTGGGAGTCTACGGAGGCTGAGCTTGACCGGGGCCAGCGCTGAGAGCGGTGCCGGGGTGGTGACCTCGAGCGGCGCACCATTGCCGGCTTCCCTCGGGAGCCGCTAAGGGAAAAAGTTTCCAAAGTCCGTGCACGCAGCGCATGCACACCTAATGTGGAATGGACGTGAACAAGCACTCGAAGAAAAACTAATTTTGTTGGATCTCAGCAGGCTACTGGTTGCATAATTTCCCATATAGTAATGTTTTAAGACTCAATATCACTCCCTTAACTCTAGCTGGTGCAAGGGTTGGCAACTGTTGTATAGATGCAGTAAACACAGACCTTGAGGGCATTTTGTCTATTAGGCTCTTGCCAAAGTCAATCAAAGGCTGTGTCCAAGCCCAGCCCCCATTATCCAGAAAAATGGACAAGAGAGACATGGATGCTTTGAAGATGGGGAAAGCAAAGTGCAGGTTCTCATATGAGGCTCATCACGGTAATCTGGAATGTGAAAGTGGGACCTCATAGGTTTTTATGAGAGCTTAGAGAACACAGAGGTGAAAAATATAATTGCATCGTCCAAGAAAGGGCTATAACAATAACAATTTTAAAAAGTGAACCTCACCAATGGTAGACATTTAGTTAGATCTGAAAATGAGCACAGAAACAGTAACTTAACAGAAGGGGTGTAATTTTCATGAAAGTTACAGTATTCTGGATAAGATCTTTTCCTGGTATTAGGGTAATGAAAAGAACCATAAATGCAGTAAATTATGCTTCTTGGATTTTAAAATGCCCACAACTAAATTTTCTAAAACTCAATTCCTGGCAACTCTCAGGAGACTCAGGGCTAACTTTTGCAGGTTCAATCTCTTTTCCAGAAGTGTGAAAATTATATCTGATAAATAACAGGTGTTCACACACACAGAATACTGGTTAAATTTTGATTGTATCAAAAATCTTTTAAAGTTATTTTCTTGTTGTGACATAGTATGTGAGAGTGTGAAAGTGACTCTTCTAAATAGGTAATGTTAATAGTATGGAGTTTCATTCTGGGAGGACAGGAGTTTCCAGGAATAATTTACTTAACTTGAAACATTCCCAGTACTAAAAATAAAAACCAATATGTAACCAACACCACACATGGATTTCTTGTCTTCACTGATTATTGATGACGAAAGCTTGAGTAGACAAGAATTTCGTGGGTGAGGTGGGAAAAATGCAAAGAAAAGGCAGCGGTCAAGTAGCTAAAACTAGTTGAGCTCCAGTGAACTAAGTTGATACTATGAAAGATGGGATGTTCATCCCTAGTCATATCCCCCCAAACATGATCTAAATGTCATATCCCCCCAAACTTCTGCACCTCAGTATTTACATAATCATTACCAATAGTACAGGCCACCTTACTGAGTGTTGTTTGGTACTTGGTTAAAAATAATTTCATCTCTCAGATATAAAAAAATATTCAGCATGTGTTAAGACTCAAGAATGGCCCTCTTAAGAACTCTATGGCTGGACATGAAAAGGAGCAGAGAAACAGTAAAAAGGATTAGAAACATTTCCCTCCACATGCCTTTTTTGAAGTGCTCTTAAATTTCTGAAGGAGAACTCAAAAAGCCATGACTGATAACCTCTAATTTTGATTGAGCTAAAGCAATCCTTCAATATCAGTAGCGGCACAGTCAGAAATGTATACAATGGGATATTTATAGACAAGTGTAACAGGGTCGGCACCCATCTCTTGCAAGCAAGCATAGTCCTGCTGCTCTTCCATCCAGGCATGCAGTCCTTTCTTCTTCAGTTCCAAGAAGCAACTAACCACTGCTCTTTTCTGCAGCTCCTTTTCACAGGGCCCTCCTGGCCCATGATTGGCTGTTCCAGCAGCTCTTTTGACTGGTTGCTTCCTCACAACCACTGTAGGCCACTTGGAGGACCTCTCCACTGCTCCTTTCCTGAGATGGGTATGGCAGAACCCTGAGGCCTCCACCAGGGGGCCTTTGGGCCTAGACCACCCCATCACAGCAAGAAAGAGTTACATCCCTGGACTTTTTACACTGAGAAGATGGCAAAGATAAATTGGTTTAGGTACATCACAATGACCTAGAAAAGTTGTCAAGAAAGGTTTTCTCGGCCATAATGACTAGATAGCATCTCAGATAGCATAGTCCACCCAACATGTTCAGAATCTCTATCTGCATCAGTCGGATATGTAATTTGGGCTTTTCTAGATCATTAAGACTGGTCACTTTATTATTTATTATTATTATTGTTAATATTGCTCTCTGATCTTGCTTCATCTGTAACCACCCAAAAAGGCATGTGGGATAGTCCAAGACCAATAAGGCCATGGAGGATATTGCACTGTCCAAGTCATGCACGGTGGGGGACAACATGCTGGAGCCAGCCAGTATAAAGAAACCAGTCTTGGTCCCTCAGTTCTCTTGACCCTGGTAGGAGATCTATAAGATAATCTAAAAGGCCTTGAAGGTGATTCAGATTCCTCCCTTTCAGAGTCTGAAGAAGAAACGTAGATTTCTACAGAATAGAGAGGAGTGGTCCCCACTGGGGTCTGAGGTGGTCTGTGTAATGGAGACACCTGGAGATCCAGTTTTGTTGGAGGTGGTTGGAATGCAGACAAAGTGACCAATGCTGGCATAACAGGTGCTGAGTGCGTTAGTGATTTCAAAGACACCAAAGTTGCTTTGAGCAGAACCAGTTGGGGGGAGACATAGGGACCTTCTTGCCAATAAGAAGGGCTGCAGATAGAGAGCACTGAAAGGGTAAATATTTGTCCACTGGTATTGAGATAGACTTGATCGGCTGGAATGATGAAGAGGGAACCGGTAAGGATGGAGACAGATGGAATCAAAAGCGCTGCCTCATACAAGAGCTGGTGAGTACCTAGATTTGTCATGTCTTGAACTGGTACCAGACTTCCTGATTTTTTTTTTTTTTTTTTTTTTAGGAGAAGAACAAGACTTAGAGCACTAGTCAGCAACAGAATGCTTGGAGCGCTTCAAGGAGGCTAGTGGTAAGGGTGAAGGGTGACCTTTCTCATCAGACTTACACTTTGAATCATGGGCAGTGGGAGGGGTGCTCCTTGTGGACTCTGAATCTGCTACCTCGGGGTCAGGTCTCAGTTCCGACATGGGAAACATGGTCTTTCATACGGTGAACTTTGAGGCAGAAAGCCCTGTGTTTTTTGTCTTGGTGGGGAAGGAGGTACAAATAGGGCATTTTCCCCCTCACATGGCCCTCACCAAGGCAAATCAAGTAGCTACTATTATGTACATTATAGGCATTTTGAAACACTGGCTAACTAAAGCAAATACCATGGGGAACTCCAACTCTCACCATGGGTGGTGAGAAGGAACTGAGAGGGAAGTGGCAGACACACCCATTTTATGCCTTCATCTGAGAGTATTTGAAGAGATGGATCATGTGAGACGCCTAGTGGTATTGCTGGCAAATATCTCTGACTCAAAGTGCCTTGAGTGCACATACACCTGCAGTGGAACGTATGTGTGCATAATCAGTTGAAGGAGAACTTACATTTTTAAACTTAGGCACATGTAAGTGTTTTCAGGATCAGAATCTAAGGTTGGGATCTTAAAATGGGCTTAAGGGATTTAGGTGACCAACTTCTGTTGATTTCTAATAGGAATTGAGCACTTAACTGCCAGAGGCCTTTATGAAAATCCAGTCTAGCACCACTAATCGTATCTCATCTGAACTATACAATTAAGATTAAAAGGGTTTTTTAATACTCTACTGTCACACACCAATAATGGTGTTAGTTGTATTTTATGCATATAGATAATAGTCAAAATTACATAATGAACCTATGAACAGTGTGATGGCTCGGTAAGTACTGTTTACACAGCTCAGGGTAAGTTTTCAAAGCTATGTGGATTTGGTAGAAGTAAACACAGACATTCTGTTAACAGCTGAATACAGTTGAACAATTTCCAAAGTAGTGTGCAGGAAGTTTTGCATTAAGTCTCCATTAACATGAGCAGTAATTGTGAGTTTAACCTGCCATAAACTATGTCAAAAATGTTTTCTACCAATGCTTGAGCAACTGCATTAAAGTAAAAATCCTGTGAATATGGAATACATGGTGTTCTTTGCCACTCACACTTTTTCTGTACCTGCCAAAAAACATCAGCAATGATTAATGTATGATTATATAAAATGCTGAAATATATTTTAAAGAGCTGAAATAACTTGAGAATACCAGAAAGAAACAAAATTAAGTTAACAGATTAAGATGCATCTCCTAACAAGCTACAACAACAAAAAAGTAAAGGTAAAATACAAAAACGTATGCACATTTTAGAATACAGCACAGTTGTCACTGAAAAAAAGTGAAAGACCTAGAGAACTAAGGGCTAGATTCATAAAGAAACTTAGGTGTGGTGAAGCTTATGAGATCGGACCTCACAGGCCAGTTAAGTGGAAAAATTCTCATCTGCTCCCAGTTGGTGCAAGCCTTGGGATTAAGCGTCTGGATGCCTGGCAGGGGGATGCAGCATGCATTCTCATAGGCAAAAACATAGGTGCCTAGAGAACTGTTACTGCAAAAATTTAGGCACCGAGTGATTTTAGGTGCCTCCGGGGCTCAGAGGCTGCTGAGCAGGGGTTTTGTGAATCCCAGTGGGGCCTGATTCTGGGATTTGGGCACCTAAAGTGGCAGTTAGGAGCCTATGTCCTTTTTGTGAATCTAACCCTGGGTGCTTGGTACGAACAGCCTCTGAGCAGGAAGTCTTGTAAAGCTACTTTTAAGTACTACCTTCTCATATGCACTCTTCAACCCTCTCACATCTAGAGCGCTAGTAAAGCTTCCTTACTGTAAATATTAGTAATTCAATTCTATCCAAAGACAATTTATAAATATTTTTCCATTTGAGATCAGCAATTCTGAGCATATAGAAGAGAAACTACGTTGTTTCTTCTTTGTTTCTACTAGCATTATTGTTCACAAATTGCATTATGATGTGAACTTTGAGGGGAGATAAAAAGAACATGTTCACTATTTTCGCAGTCACAATACTACTAATCTTTAAGTTATTTTTATTTTCGTCATTTTACAGTGGTTTACCAGTGATAGGTTTGTCCATCTGCATGGCTTGGCCACCTGTACTGGATGAACAATGGATGGATTCCAACGGATCTCATGTATGGAGAACTTGCAGATGCTCCAAGGCCACTGGGCCAATTGAGACTCAGGTTGAAGAGGGACTTGAAAACTTTTCAGCATTGATACCACAAACTGGGCAGATGTAGCTAGCAACAGGCCACACTGAAGGACTGCACTGCACTAGGGAATCAAAGAGGTTGAAGAGAGGGGAGGAAAGTGAAGAGAACAAATAGGAAACCATAGCAGACCTCATGCGCTAGTCCGGCACTGTGATACTGCAGCATGACCCAGAGTAACTGAACTGCTCTGGCGCTTACACCATTGTCTTTCGAGACTGGTGGTTGCCTACTATCAGTGACAGGGTTATATTTTTATAGAAAGTCTGCTATGTGATCTCAGAGCACACCTTAGATGAACTATAGCCTTGGCTACAATTCATTAATCTAACAAGATGCAAGAGGATCTCCAGAAGGGGCCACCATTTTGCCAAAAAGGAGCATTTTTAGAACAAACGGAATCTCATTCAGACTCTACTCTCCAAGAACTTGTTTAAGAGGACAGTCCAGGTGGAGAGTACTCCTGTCTTCAAATGGAATAACTGACATCTAGTAGCCTCTTGAATAAGAAGCCACTAGAGAGATGTATGTTGTCAGAGCTGTGAGAGAAGGTGACAGAATCTAGAAACTATTTCCCATTAGGGATTTTTCTAATTCTATCACCTGCATGTACCTCGACCTATTTATTGGATGATGTTTATAGAGCCCTACACTGCCAGCCCTGTTTTCTGCTAGGAGTAATCTCCTTTGTTTAGATCTTGGGATGTTCGTTAACATCTTTAGGGTGGGTTTTGGCTTGTTTCTGCTCCCTGTGCTGCTTTCCTGGGGTCTTTAAGATGCAACAGCTGTCTTTTTCCTCGAGCAGGGTGGTAGAGAGGCCACCCATTGCTCCTCAAGACCCAGATGTAACAGGGTGTCTGGAGCCAGGAGCTCTCTCAGCACCCTGTCACTCTAATGCCAACCAGCAGAGCTAGAGCTGAGGGGTAATTGAGGGGGGATGCAACCCCAGCAGCTAGGATTATATAAAACAGACAGGAAGGAAGTGTGGATAAGGAGCAGGGAGCCTGAAGGATGGCTGATGTACACAGGACTAGATACTGCTAGTACTGTTCCCTTCCTTAGAAGCAAGTGGGGAAGCTGCCTATAGATCGTAAATATATGTAAACAACACTACAGGCTGTGGCCTGCTGGAGGAATACAATAAAACATGGAGACAGTGAAGGAGACCTGGAATTGTTGTGGTGAGTTACTGAGGCTGAAAGCAGGGCCGGCGCTTCCACTTGGTGACCCTAGGCGGTCGCCTAGGGAGGTAGGATTTGGGGGGCTGCATTTTGCTGCCCTCGGCGGAAATTCGGCAGCGGGGGATCCTTCCGCTCTGGGTCTTCAGCGGAAATTCGGCGGCGGGTCCGTCACTCACTCCGGGACCTGCCGCCGAAGCGCCCCAAAGACGTGGAGCGGAAGGACCCCCGCCGCCGAATGCTCAGAGGAGGAGCGCTGCCGCCTAGGGCGGCAAAAACCCTGGCGCCGCTCCTGGCTGAAAGGATGTTCAGGGGATCAGTCTGTGGCACCACTGAAGGAAAAAAGCTATGTGGAGGGTGGAGGGGGAGGAGTATTTTATCTGAATTTCTAAAATATTGCTGGAAGTGCCCATCCTAGACAGGAAGATGGTGCATGATGGTGGTAACTGCATTAAGGTAATGTGGGGTTTCCTGAAGCCTAGAGATGGATGGATTAATTTCTTCAGAGAATTTCACAGGCTAGTCTGGTGCCTACTCTTGTGAACGGATCATGATGGCATTGCTTATGTGTAAGATCTGCATATTCCCAATATATGCGTCGTATATTTATTAATCCTAAAGAGCATCTTTATGAGGATTTCAGTTTCTTAAAGCACTTTGGTAGCATGGGACAAAATTAATTCTATATTTAAGTGTTTCATGCTGTTCAAAAGGGAAGCTGTACCACCACTATAAAACTATTGAATAAGCATATAGTGTACATGCAGTTGGAAAAGATGTCAACATCCCACTCAGGAAAGAGCGACTCCAGCTCTCTTGTCTATCTAACCTTCCCATGTCTGAATTACTAAATATAATAATAATTAACATTTTTACAGCTCTTTGCATGCTCAAAGCACTGTACAGATATTACCTCATTAATTCTCACATGACCCCTATTTGGTAGGTGAGTAAGTATTATTCTTCCAATTTAACAAATGGGGATAAAGAGGCAGTTACTTGCCCAAGAACAACCAGTAAATCACTGGCCCAGGATTAGGACATAGGTCTTCATGACACCCAGCCCTATGCTAATCGCACTAACATCACACCTTCTTTCTGAATTTTGAGTTTTTAAATCTACAAAATAAATATACTTTATTCCATTCCTCAGTGTAACATTTTACAATGCATTAATCCAATAAAGTTTATGTTGGATGGCTGGAACTGAGGTGAATCAGGATAGCACTTTACACTGTGGAGAACTTTTAATGTATTACCTTTGTGATAACATGTGTAATACTTCAGATTAGAGCAGAAATTCATCATTCTGAATAATATTAAATTGACAAAATGGCAGCAGTTGTCAAGACAACCAAAACTAAATTGTAATAAACCACAAACAAGACCTCTAGACACGAGCTGTTGGAGATAATACAGTAATTGCAAATATAAAACTCTTTTGGGATCTTGCCATGTACAGAACCGACTGTCTGAGCTAGAGATAAATTCAGTCTCCTAGTCTAAACAAATGCTTAACTGGAGTGTACACTCTAACCTGCCAAAAAAGTCATAGCAATGATGTAAATAATTTTAAGTGATAATGTACACATCTACACATGCAACAGCGTAACCATAATGCAATTTTATTTATGAATCCATGACCTCCTCACAATCTAAACCTATCCCTTACCTTTTTAGATGGAAGTGCTCAGAATAAATAAGAGAATATATAAAACCTGAGGGGAAAAGGTCTAAAACATTTATTTTCTACTGGATAATGGTTTAAATACCACATCAACAGAAGACTGAAAGAAAAGGTTTTTGGTCAGTCTCCCTTACCCGCAGCCCATGGAAACGAGGATTGCTGTAGAAAAGCTTCATCTGCTCTGATGGAAGTGGTCCTAGCACCTTCTGAATTGTAAAAAGCTGGTCAATTTCACTTTCTCCAGGAAATAGTGGCTGCCCATCACTAAGTTCCCCAAGAATGCAGCCTACAGACCACATATCCACAGACTTCCCATAGGGGGCTCTGGAAAGCAAGTACAACAATGTTCACACTAATCAACAAAAATATCTTCTTGACAATCTATTTGCATTTATTAACTAACTTTTTGTCTACATTAAGCTTACTTGTAGCAGGGAAAATAAATTTGATACTTGCTTGTAGCGGGGTGGACACCCGCTCCTGCCCTGAGGGGTTGGAAAAGCCCTGCAGAGGGCTTGGGCTGGGCAAGGTAAAACCCTGGCTGATTGGGGGGAGTGGCTGCAGCTGGGCCACACCCTAATCAGCCCAGATGGCCTGTATAAAGAGGCTGGGAGCCAGGAGCTCAAGAGTCTCTCTCTGCCTTCAGAGAGAGAAGGGCCTGGCTGCAGGGAGCTAGACAGGGTACCTATAATGGAGCAGGGCTGGGGAAAAGCTGAGGAGCTGGGGAGCTCCAGCCTGGATAGCCCCAGGCTGCGGCCTGGTAATAGGCCAAGGGGTACTGGGGGTTGCAGAGGGCAGCCCAGGGCTAGGCCAAGGCAGCAGGTCCAAACCCAACCTTGCTGATGATGAGTGGCCTATACTGCAGTCTGCCCCAGAGAGTGGGGGCTAGCTGGTGACTGGCAGTGGCCTTATCCTGAGGTGAGGTGGGGTTAGTGGGTGGGGGTTCCCCTGGGAGGGGAGACCTAGCGTGTGTGTGGGTATTGCCAGGGGGCAGCACCCAGGGCAAGGGGCACCGGGGTCCTGGGAGGGACACGGAGGCCAGAGAAGAGGACAAGGTGGATCACCGGCCTGCAGAGGGCGCTCCAGAGGCTGGCGAGCTAATTCCTTGGACGCCCAGCAGGAGGCGCTGCAGGGGTGAGTCCAGACCCTCTTACATTGCTTCTCTAGGCTCCCCATTTACAGAGTGGGTTCTCTAACTGAACGGCAGTTTGAGAAGGCAAGATCAGACTTGTCAATTACCCTTGAGGACTTTCATTTCTTTTCTGGAAAACTCACCAATAAAGAACATTTTCAAAGCAGAAAAACAGACATTACTCTAATGTTCAAAGTTAAGCTAACACTAACTTCTCTTGATTTTTCCTGTCTACAGAGCATAGCTGAATAGAATATAATTGAATCAATTTTTTTCTTATTCTGTGGAAAAAGGTGAGTGAGAATGGTGAAACTGGCTACTCAGAGAACAGAAATTATCAAGTATCAAATTTCTCTTATCCAGGCTCAGCACTCCTACAAAAGAATTTTAAAATCAATGAATCCCAAAGGGAATCCTCCAATAACTATTTCAAAGTTGAAAAAAAATGGTTAAGAAAACATTTCAGGTAGCATAGCATACAGGACTCTCCCATTAGAGGCAATGTCCAGAAGGGCACATTAGTCTAATATACATGTCTGGTAAACATACAAGCGGATGACCAAGTTGCTGCCTGGTAGATCTCTTCAGAGGACAAGACTTTTCAGCCCTGGATGTAGGTAATCCCTTATTTGATGGTCTCTGATCTTCCTTCTAAGATTTTGCTCTTTCGTATCACATACTACTTCAATTCAATACTTCCGAAATCTAGCAACCCTTTTAGATGTTTTTTGGCCTCTTAGTGCTGATGATACAAAACAAACAAAGCGACTCATTTTCTGTGTACTTGAATTCATGCAAGGTGGATTTTAATTGCTTTGTGGACATGCAGCATGTGACAAACTCTCTTTTGGATATTTATGTTTTGAGCAGACTGTAGGGAGAACTCTCCTGAGATCACTGAAATAACAAACGTTTGGTATAAAGGCAGAACTTAGAGACTAATTTGTCATCTCTTTTCCTTTTCAGCACTGGAATCTGAGCGCTCACATTCTGTTTTAAAGGGTATCTTATACTTGACTAGCTTGACTGTCTCTAGGTTGAGAAGTCATTAAGAATTGGAAGCCCTGACAGATTCTGTTCTAAATCTGCTCCCTTTTCTCATGGATCAGTAACTGGTTAAAAGACAGGAACCAAAGGATAGAATTAAATGGTCAGTTTTCACAATATAGAGAAGTAAATAGCAGTGTTTTCCAAGGATCTGCACTGGGACCAGTGCTAAATGATCTGGAAAAGAGAGTGAACAGTGAGGTGGCAACATCTGCAGATAATACAAAATTACTCAAGATAGTTAAGTACAAATCTGACTGTGAAGAGTTACAAAGGGATTTCACTAAGCTGGGTGACTGGGTGACAAAATGGCACATGAATGTCAATGCTGTTAAGTACAAAGTAATGCACAGTGGAAAAATAATCCCAATTATACATACAAAATGATGGGGTCTAAATTAGCTCTTAGCACTCAAGAAAGAGATCTTGGAATCATTGTGGATAAGCTCTCTTAAAACATCTGCTCAACATGCAGCAGCAGTGAAAAAAGCTAACAATGTTAGGAACTATTAGGAAAGTGGTAAATTAGTAAACAGAAAATATAATAATGCAACTATATAAATTCATGATACACCCACACCTTGAATACTGCCTGCAGTTCTGGTCACCCCATCTCAAACAAGATACATTAGAATCGGAAAAGGTACGGAGAAGGGCAACAAAAAATATTAGGGGCATGGAACTGTTTCCATATGAGGAGACATTAAAAAAAGACTGACTGATCATCTTAGAAGAGATGACTAAGGGGTGATATGATAGAGATCTATAAAATCATGAATGGTGTGAAGAAAGTGTTATTTACTCTCTCACATAACACAAGAACAAGAAGTCACTGAATGAAATTAATAGGCAGCAGCTTTAAAACAAACAAAAGAAAGGACTTCACATAAAGCACAGTCAACCAGTGGAACTCATTGCCAGGGGATGTTGTGAAGGCCAAAAGTATACCTGGGTTCAAAAAAGAATGGCGTTCCTGGAAGATAGGTCCATCAATGGCTATTTGCTAAGGTGGTCAGGGATGCAAACCTATGCTCCAGGTGTCGCTAAACCTCCAACTTCCAGAAGTTGGACTAGATGACAGAGTGTGGCTCACTCAAAATTGTCCTGTTCTGTTCCTTCCTCTGACGCATCTGGCACTGTCCACTGACAGGATACTGAGCTAGCTAGACCACTGGTCTGATCCAGTATAGCTGTTATGTTCTTCCTTACTTTGATGATTGAATCTTACATTGTGGGTTGCTCTGAGTCAGTTACTTCATTCTGGTGCACTTTGTGAGGGGAGGGCTCAAGAGGGTTACTTGCAGAGACAGCTTGGGCCCTGAGACGCTGGAGTGAGAACCTGATTCCACCTGGGCAGGTCCCACAGGGAAGCCTTGCTTGAGAACAGGCCCACTGAGTCCAGCCTGCTCCAAGGGTGGAGAGCTAGAAAATATGAAGTAGGAAGCCAAAGGTGCATAGACTGGTTGCCTACCAGAAGTTGCCATGAGACACTGTGATGCTTTCACTTAGGGGGAGAGGGGAGTACCACTAAGAAAAATTACTTATCTCAGCTGGAGAAGTGTGTTGGCAGCAGCCCAAGGATGGCAAGGCAGAGCATGATGAAGCTCCTGAAAGGCCCATGAAGGACGGCCCTGCTGGTATCTTGTCTCTGGTGCTGGTGGGGCTTGGCGCTACTGGAAATGTAATACATGGAGCTACTGGAGCTGCCTGGGCCACTGATTCCTCTTGCTGATCTAGCAGAGACAGTTCCCATGCACCCCCGCTCCCCAGACCTGATGCTGAAATTTCTCAATGCCATTTGTTTTTGTGATGCTGCTAGTACATTCAGCTTGGGAGAAGGGTGGGAGTCAAAGGAGGGCTAGTGCTCTTGTCCCCACTGTAATCTGCATCACATTGCTAGGTACAGGTTCCAAAGATAAGAAGCTTCTCCTGTTGGTGCCCGTAGGGCAGGGGTTCTCAAACTGGGGGTCAGCCTCCACCCCAAACCCCTCTTCTCCTCCAGCATTTATAATGGTATTAAATATATAAAAAAGTGTTTTTAATTTATAAGGGGGGGAGGGTCACACTCAGAGGCTTGCTATGTGAAAGGGGTCACCAGTACAAAAGTTTGAGACCCACTGCCGTAGGGGGTATATGGCAGCTGTGGAGTTCCTGGAGCAGAGCAGCTTCTGAGAGCAAAAACTGTACAACTCTCCTGTTTGGCAATGCTGTAGGGTAAATGAGCACAACAAGCACCTTTTCTCCCTGGGCTTTTCCTTGGTAGGCTGGTCCCCCATGTGAAGCCTTAGGCTAGGGAAGGAGTAAGGAAGGCTGCTCCATGTTATGGAGCAAGCTTCGTCTACAGCTGGAAAACGAGCTAAACCCCCCTGTAAGTCAGTAACAATTTATCTTCCTTGCAAACACGAGCAATGAGAAGAAAAATTCTGGACCCAGAATGGCAGTTTAATAGATTTTTCATTGTGTGCTGTAGGTCAAGAGGTCTGAAAAATTGCCCATCTGCAATAAAGCAGCAGATTAAACTAGGACATTTTCCAAAAGCATAAGTCAAACCTCCACCAGCTGACTGACAGGTGAGGTCCTGCCTCCTCAAACTGCAGAACAGAGGAAACAATGTAGGCATGGTGAGCCTGTATAAGAGAAAGAACTCCTACACATTACACAGACCAACAGGCCTACCCACAGTGAATAAAAAGGAAGTATAACAGTCCCTCACTGCACAGAATGCAGATTATGCTTTCAGACACTAATTCAATTGGTCTCTCAGGACGGTATGTCTTTAAACAAGCTAGTATTTGTCAATAATTTATAACCCCCAAAAGGTACAATGTACTTCACTAAAAGTTACCTGAAGCTCTTTAAAGTAAGTAGATTTTGGATAATGTATTAATTGGATACTGTACAATAATGTTTCCTTCCCCTTATGAAAAAGTTAAGTACTTTCACTTTTTATGCACACAGATTAAATGAACACATAAGCCTCTTTAAAATTATAATATTCTCCACGGTTTTAAAGAGTACAAATATTTACTATTGCAGTCATATTCTGTGCAGCAGAGGAACACACGTTACGTTGCGCCAATAAAAACCTAACTTTAAAATGAAGTATCAGAAATAGCTAAAGACATCACAGTGTCAAACATATTTGTAATCAATACTCTCTTCTGTACAAGCTAATTCAAAGTTTATGTCTATATTGTGCACCAAGACTTTATGCTGTATTTTCCTGTGATAGCAGAACACTTTTGAAAATTAAGGGTCAATTTACATTAAGAATGCACAGTATATTACTGTCAAAAGTTACACTTCATCACCTTCTTCCTTTATGAGCCTACTTACTAATATACAAAGACTTATTAAAAAAACCCCAATCCCTCATATTATATAACTAAAAAGCCACTGTTTATTCTCTTTTGTAACTTTTCATTACATGCAGCACTTTAATAGAATCTTGATAATATATCTCTACAAGCTGACAAACTGATATTTCTCTAGTTTTGTTTAATGACAACCATTGTGCATATAATAATTTATTATGTCACTGTCACTGTGCACCAGTAACAAAAGTCCTACAGTAATGATATCAGCACAGCGCTGGAAATAGTGGGATGAATTTATTAAAAGGGTAATGACTGTTTCAATTTTGACATATACAAGAAATTTCTACTATCTACTTATAAAAGTTCAAAAAATGTTTCCAATAAGATGATCTGTTTTTTGGTGGTGCTGAATACTTGCAACTCTCATTTAGCGTATTGGGAGTTGTGTGTGCTCTCCCAACTCCCAGAATCAGACCCTATAGTGACCAAATCTCTGTACTTGTAGAACATACAGCACATATAGATAATAGCATAATTTGATCATACTAACATGCTTTATTCACCTTAAATATAGGAAACTTTCAGCAGAAACTGATGGTAAAGGAAAGACTGCAATAGATACATCTGAGATTTCTTTTCTCTTTTTAAATATGGGGTTTTCTAGAGAATGCATCACGACTGTATTTGAGCATCTAAGGGCGCGTTCACCTAACCGCCCATGATTCAGTGACTACCAAGAAGTTCAGAGCCTACCTGAATAGCAACTGCAAAACAATTTTTCCAAAGCTTGCATCAGATCTGGAAGCAGCTGTGATAGTATAATGTTGAATAAAGGTATGTATGGAGCCCTATAGATGTCCAAAATAGAAGTGTCTTGTAAGAAGGCTACAGAAGTAGCTCACACTCTTGTGGAACAAGCTAGCAGTTTTTCCAGTGAGGGAAGGTCACTTGATAAATTGCCCTGTTCTGTTCATACACTCTGAGGCATCTGGCACTGGCCACTGTCAGAAGACAGGATACTGGGCTAGATGGACCATTAGTTTGACCAAGTATGGCCATTCTTATGTCCACTACCCCTTAGGCTGTTGTAGTGCATGCTGTAGTTCACCTAGTCTGTGCTGAAACTTCCTGGCCTTTCATTCTACTGCTATGAGAAACAAAGGGGAGAGGAGATGCTCAAAAAGGCTTAATTCTATCTAAACAGAATGCCTGTGCTCATATCACATCTAATGCATGAAAATTCTGTTCATCCCTACTGGAGTGGTTTAAGAAAAAAATACAGGTAAGTATATCATTTGGTTTAGATGATAGGCCAATACAACTTTCATCAAAATCTTTGGATGTGGTCTTAAGGGCACTTTATCTTTGACGAACTGCATGTATGGAGGGCCTGCCATCAGTATGTGTTCTCCCACTGTTCTGGCTGATAGTGCAACAAGAAAAGCAATCCTCTGAGAAAGGAGAGCTAGACAGCAATTACCTAGAGCAGTGGTTTTCAAACTGTGGTCCGCGGACCCCTGGGGGTCCGCATACTATGTCTAAGATTTCCAAAGGGAGGGGAGTCTGCACCTCCATTCAAAATTTTTAGGGATCCGCAAATGAAAAAAGGTTGAAAACCACTGAGCTAAAGGCTGAAATGGCTGTCAACACTGTGGTTAAGTCCCAAACGGGAACTGCATTTTTTACAAGGGAATTAGAGACAAATAATACCTTTGAGGAATCTAACTACAATTGGATTAGAAAATACTTACTTTCCATCCATTGGAAGACGAATGGCTATCTCGTCTGAAGACGCAATAAGTACTCCACAATGGCCTGAATCTTAGCAAACAATGGCTGAATACTTCTGCCAGCTGACTAGATTGAAAATCTCTTATATTTAGCCAAGTAAGTGGACCTTGTAGATTGCTTTCCACTACTAAGCAGGACGTGTTGGACTACACTCAAAGAAGCCTTATTTACTTGATCTAGCCATTCAACAGCCATGTCTCAAGGCTCGGGCTGCTTGGGATCGAGTGCCAAATCCAAATGTGATGTTGTAACAACGGGTCTGGTACAGGTGGTAGAGGTTAGACCGAGGCTGTGGAGGTCCAAAAATCAGCACTGCCTCAGCCAACCCAAAGCAATGAGTATTATCCTGGCTTGGTCCTGCTTAAACTTGAGAATGACCTGACGAATGGGGGGGAGGGGGGGGGTTTGAGGAAACACATACATGAGGTCCGGGCCACACTTCAGCAAGAAAGCATCAGTTATTGAGTCCAGACTGAGACCTGCCCGAAAACAAAACTGATGGCATTTCTTTTTGGGTCATATAGCAAACAGATTGAATGATGGGATAACCGCAGTTCTGAAAATGATCCTCCATACTCTACTGTTGAGGAACCACTTGTGATTGCAGTAAAGGAATCTGCTGACATGATTGGCCAAATGATTCTGAGAACCCAGTGAGTAAGTAGCCATCAGGGAGATACTTTCCCTGATGCAAAAGTACCACAGCTTCATCATCTTTTGACAGAGTTGATTGGACCAAGCCCTCCCTTGTCTGTTCACATAATACATCATGGTCCTATTGTCCATGAGAATCCAGACAGACCTTGGACATGGGGAAGGAAGGCGTGGCAGGTAGTGAAAACTGCTCAGAGCTCAAGCATGTTGATGTTCAGAGATGCCTCTCATTCTGTCCATACCTCCTGGACTTGCAAGGACTCCAAATGTGCCTCCCAACCTGACTTTGAAGCATCCATAACTATGGTCATCATTGGGGATGGGGGAAAGGGAATGCTTCTGCAAACATTATTATGATCCTGCCACCATTCCAGTGATCTCAGAACCATTGGAGGAACCCTGGCCAACTTGTCTAGCAAATGGAAGTTTGGTCAATAGACTTTAGCCAACCATGGAGAATGTGCACATGCAGCCTTCCACGTAGTAGTACGTAAGCGGATGAAGCCATGTGGCCCAAGAGTCTCAAACGTATCCAGACCATAGTGGTTAGGTGGAATTTAAGGGACAAAGTTGGTAAATTACTTGAAACCTCTCTTGAGGAAAAAAAGGGCATTGATTTTGTAGAATTAAGTAGGACCCCAATGAACATGATTTGTGTCTGAAGTAACATGGATTTTCTCTATTTAACGAGACCCAGATGATCAAAGAGATAGGGGATGACTTGAATGTGATGGAGAGCTTTGGTTTCTGATTTGCCCCAAACTAACCAAACATCTGTGTAAGGGAAGATGTGAATCCCTTTCTTCCCCACACGGGCAGCCACCACTTGGTAAATACATGTAGGGCCAAGGCCATTCTGAAGAGAAGCACCCTGTACTGATAACGTTGAGTCCAAATAACAAATCTCTGGAACTTCCTGTGGCTTGGTAGCACTGCCACATGAAGATCCAAGTCATCTTCTCTGAGATCCTCACGAGCAAAGCAAGACAGACGGCAGAAGATTCTGGAAGTGAACCTAACTGTGGAGGATTTTCACTTTGTGGAACATTGGTCCATCTATACAGAGAGGGGGCTGTATAGTTTAGATGGCCTCCAACTCCGTAGAAGGGGAACCAATCTCCTTGGGGACAGGCTGGCTAGAACAGTCAGGAGGGCGTTAAACTAATGGCAAAAGTGGAGGGTAAAAAGAGAGAAGATATGATCACTCAGAACAATATTGAGATGTTCAGAAGAAACTTAATCAAGGAACCAAAGGACATGAAGGGAAGAAATTTTTTAATTGCCTGAGTAACAAACAAGAGGAATTTATGAGCATAAATTCAATCTGGTGGCTATTACTGAAACCTGGTGAGATGATTCCTATGATTGAAACATTAAAATCAATGGTTAAAACCCAATTAAGAAGGATTGAATGGACAAAAGGGGTTGGGGAGTAGCATTCTACGTAAAAAATGGCATTACGTGTTTCTGGGTCACTGATAACTCAGAAGAAAATTATCTTGAATGCTTATGGATCAATGCCCTAACAGATAAAATACAAGATGGGGTACTAGTTGGTGTCTGCTATAGACCACCAAATCACACTAGGGAACAGGATGACTGCCACCTTACACACCTACCTGCAGTGTGTAGGGGGAAAAGCTGTGAGATCATGGGGGACTTCAATCTGCATAACAGTTCTAAAACTGCCTTGGAATTTCTGAACATTACAGGTGCCAATTTCCTAACTCAGAAAGTGTTGCAGCCAAAATAGGGAAATTCTTTATTAGACCTTGTCTTAACAGATAAAAATGAATTGCCCACAGAACTGAAAATTAAAGGTAGTTTAGATACAAATGATCATGACTTGATCACATTTATAACGTGCAAGCAGAATAAAGTCCAGACTGTTAATATATATATTTGGTGCTTTAACAGGGCCAATGTCACAAAGCTGAAAACAATTATGAGCCAGATCAGCTGGGAGGAAGAATTTAATCAGAAGTAGTGGCATTAGTAGCATCCCATCATGGTATCAGGGAGCCATGGGATGAAGGCCTTGCTCTACCCTTGGCACTGGGAGAATGCCGGTGATGTTTGGAGTCCCCTCTTGATGTAGAGGGGACTCTTTTGGACTTGGAATGGTTCCTGTCCGTTTTTATGGGTTCTTGTTCATAGAAAATCCATACAGGAGAAGGAGAGTCTGAGTTCAAGGGCCTGTCCAAGATCATTGCTACCTCAGAGGCTGGTTGTGGGGCTGGATGCTGAAGGCCCCGGTGCCGAAGCAGATCATGCCACCTACTCCATGAGGTGCTACTTGAAGTGAGTCTCTCTAGAGAGCTGGGTTTTTTTTAAACAAAAACAAATACCGCACCTCTCTTTGATATGCCCATCACCAAGGTATAAAAGGTAGCTCAGGTGGGTATCACTGATCGGGATAGCTACCCCACACAACGAATAATGTTTGAAGCCTGGTGAAGGCACGCCATTGATCTCTCTCCTAATACTATCTAAACTAATACTAACTAGTGGGTACTACTGCTAAATTATAACTAACTATAAAGAACGAACTGTAAAAGCAAATATAGGAAAAAATTGCTAATTGCATAGTAACCGCAAGATAAACCTGACCGGGAGCTTCAACTCAGGCCACAGGTGGTGAGATGGAACTGAGGGGGGTTGGGGTGGCACCACCCCTAAATGGACTTGGCTGAGGCCACGAGGAAGCATAGGGCATGCGTGCTGCTACAGAAAACTCTCCAGCTCTGGTTGCGTGCACCTGAGCTGAATACATGTGTGAACAACTCAAAGAAGAACTATTACTTGCGCTCTGGCTGCTCAGTGCCTGTGGCAAAGTTGCTGCCTCAATAGGCCTCCTGACTGGCTGTGATGAGGCAGCAACTTTTGCCTCAAGTTTCCTCCACTGTCTTTTGACCTTATTCTGCCATAGGAGTAATTCTGACCCTCAGGCCAGACCACTTGGTAGAACCCGGCCTCTTCTGGGGCCGGAAAGTCCTACAGTAACATATACAAAAACCAAACCTACAGCTCAACTAGGCTCAGCTGGCAGCCACCTTGTCACAGGCATGTCTCTGCTGCTTTAGACTGTCTGTGCCTTAATCGACCCCACAATACAGGGGTTGGTCCACTCCCCTCCTTATTCAAGGGCTGAGGCAGGCTCCAGCTCAGCCTCCAGGCTCACCCCCGGAGAAGCTTGTCTGGTCTCCCCTTTTTCCTTCTCAGCCTTCCTTCAGGCTGCTTCTCACAATAGAGGAGTGGAGGAGTTCCCTCTAGGATTCTTCTCCCCAGATGTGCTTTTTATTGAAACCAGCCCTGCTCTCCCCTAGCTATTTCTAATTAATCCTGGCCCACCTTTCAGGTGTTGCAGGCAGGTTAATTGACCTCTCAGGCCCATATTAACTCTTTCACATCACATTACAGAACCTTATGTGAAATGAACCGATGGCCTGCCACATGGACATATGTCCTCCTGGCCAACAAAAAGACACCCTTAAAACTGACACCTTGCTTATTAGCCATCTCTGCAGAACTGGCAAAGATGAAATGGAGACTGAAGTACACTCTCAAGCCAGAGTGGTGGGATCCCTCCAAGGGTGAGGAGTGTTAGCAGTGCAGCGTGGAGCACTGTCTGTGCTGTATCCATTCTGTGGCTAACAAAACATTTCACACTCCAGGTCTGTTAATCCAGCACCTTTCACAAGCACTAAATACCCTTTTTAAAAAAAATAAAGAGATGGTTTAAAACATAGTTATGATAATTTACTAATATGTAAACCTGAATCAAGATAGCAATTTGTTCAAAATATGCTATCATATCATAACATCAAGCCACCTTACAAGAAGCATAATCCAAAGTAATTAATGAGACATAATTAAATCAATTTATTAACCAACTACCATATCCAATGGTTGATCCTCACAAAAGTACTTGAGTAAATGCATTGGATCATACAAGATTTAGATCTCAGAGCTATTACTTCTGGAAAGTGTACTTACCCAAGCAAGAGTTCAGGTGAACGGTACCACCTGGTGGCCACATATTCTGTATAGTTTGCATTGCTTCCTTCTGATAGATTCCGAGCAAAGCCTGCAAAAAAGATAATACAAAAGATTATGTCTCCACCTAAATGAAGATTTACATACTACTATTGATTATCGTATTAAAGGTCAAATCAATTTTTCGTATCATCTGATTTAAAATGAATGCCTTAAATAGGTATTAAGTATAACTGATTAGTATTACATATTTCATTGTTACCCTATTGTTTCTTAAATATATGCATATGTTCATGTATTGGTGAAAATGTGTGTTTCTGCTTCACTGACAAGTTCAACTGGCGTCTGTCCCACAGAGGTCTATGCTTTTGGGTCTTCACCAGCATGGAACATTGTTGGATTGTTTAAACGGCCTCTGAGGAGGTTGCACTAGCTATATTCAAACTTAGGTACTAAGTCTTATTGTGAAATCCCATATGCAGCAGGATAAGATATGTATCTGTAGAAGAAAGTTAGCGCTCTAACATACTCCGTGAGTAGCGGGCTCACCAATAAGTGCTGCTTCTAGACACACAGATTACAAATATGGTAAGGAAGGTCTTCTGTCTTTGACTGGCCAAACGACTCCATCTACTCCTTTCACATGAGAACCTAGCCACACAGATTCATGCACTGGTCACCTTCATGTTAGACTACTACAACTTACTGGGTTGAATATAACTACCACCCAAAAATTACAACCCATCAAAGGCCAGGACAAAGGCCTGCAGCAGCCATCAAAGGCCAGGACAAACACTTCATACGATGCTCAGCACACAACACTGGCTTCCTATCTGTAGCTTTGTCTACACTAGACATTTACTATGTATTAATTTGCATGTATTATCTAACATCACACCTTTAAATTCTAGTCTAAAGAAAGAAGGACAATATGTGCTTGAAACCTATATGGTTACAAAGTGCAATAAAAGCGTGCTTACTGGAATTGGTTGTATTAAGTAATGGCTTAATCTAGTCCAGGGGTAATCAATTTTTTTGGTCAAGGTCAAAATTTCTTGGCCAAGACATAGTCAAGATCCAGACTCCAGAGACAGTACTAAAAACAAACAAACAACAACAATAAAGATAATAATAAGTAAATAAAAAGATGTTGGGGTCTGTTCAAAAGCATCTGGTGGTCCAGATTTGGCTTCCAGTCTGTCTATTGACTATGCCGATCCTAGTCTAACATTGTCTCTTTGTAGTAAAACTGAGTGAAGCTACTATAACTAATTCCAAATTAAGCAAAATCAAATAAGCTTTCCTTTGTGATTTCAGTTCAACCAAACCTGAAATACAAAGCAAAATTCCAAGCATGTTATCCTATATAAATAAAAATAAAAAAAAAGAAGAGTTAGCATGAAAGGGATTAGGTACTTTAGGTGCATTATGGTATGGCTTTCTTTTCTACTTAATGTAGGTAAAGTCTGGCCACTACTTATGGGGAATAAAATCACTGTGCTTAGACTATATGAAGTAGCATAATTGCTTGAGACAAGCCAGGATTCATTATTATCAGTCTCTTAGTGGCAAAGCTGTCAACCAAAATATGAACACATTTGCTTGGATTTTCATTTCCCTACAAAACTGTTCCATCCTTTCAGGTCTACGAATTCCTTTCTGGTGTAAAATAAATTGAGCTTAATTGAGACACTTCAATTTTGACTGAAGATTTCTAGGCTCATCATTTGTTGGAACGTGTAGTGTCTGTTGCCTATCCAGTCTTGGCTCACGCTAGCCGCTGCTCCAATTTCCCTTCTCAGTAATTCACAAAGGCTTTCATGTGTGCAATAACACCTCTAGAGATCTGGTTTACTCACAAAATTCAAATGGGAAAACAAAACTCCCTAAAACTCCCTGGCTTTTCCTTCAGCCAAATGTTCCTACACTTCAGCCTTGCTGGTTGGAACAGGGTCTCAGAACAGCTCAGGCCCTGTCCCTAGGAGCTAAGAAGAGCCTTTGCGTAGGGCTGCTCGCACCATCATTCTGCTCCCTATCAAGCAGCCACTCCCTATCTGAAGTCACTCTGTGGAGGACCCAAGGCCTCTTCTGGCTCTCTGCAGGGATCTCTTTTATGACCCAGATGGCTGATTTAGCCACGTGACCCATTTGTCACATAGAATCATAGAATATCAGGGTTGGAAGGGACCTCAGGAGGTCATCTAGTCCAACCCCCTGCTCAAAGCAGGACCAATTCCCAACTAAATCATCCCAGCCAGGGCTTTGTCAAGCCTGACCTTAAAAACCTCTAAGGAAGGAGATTCCACCACCTCCCTAGGTAACCCATTCCAGTGCTTCACCACCCTCCTAGTGAAAAAGTTTTTCCTAATAGCCAACCTAAACCTCTCCAACTGCAACTTGAGACCATTACTCCTTGTTCTGTCATCAGGTACCACTGAGAACAGTCTAGATCCATCCTCTTTGGAACCCCCTTTCAGGTAGTTGAAAGCAGCTATCAAATCCCCCCTCATTCTTCTCTTCTACAGACTAAACAATCCCAGTTCCCTCAGCCTCTCCTCATAAGTCATGTGCTCCAGCCCCCTAATCATTTTTGTTGCCCTCCGCTGGACTCTTTCCAATTTTTCCACATCCTTCTTGTAGTGTGGGGCCCAAAACTGGACACAGTACTCCAGATGAGGCCTCACCAATGTCGAATAGAGGGGAACGATCATGTCCCTCAATCTGCTGGCAATGCCCCTACTTATACACCCCAAAATGCCGTTAGCCTTCTTGGCAACAAGGGCACACTGTTGACTCATATCCAGCTTCTCGTCCACTGTAACCCCTAGGTCCTTTTCTGCAGAACTGCTTCCTAGCCATTCAGTCCCTAGTCTGTAACAGTGCACGGGATTCTTCCGTCCTAAGTGGAGGACTCTGCACTCGTCCTTGTTGAGCCTCATCAGGTTTCTTTTGGCCCAATCCTCTAATTTGTCTAGGTCCCTCTGTATCCTGTCCCTACTCTCCAGCGTATCTACCACTCCTCCCAGTTTAGTGTCATCTGCAAACTTGCCGAGAGTGCAATCCACGCCATCCTCCAGATCATTAACATTCATTTTCTCAACCTGGGGAGGCAAGCTGTGTGTCATAAATAAGGCTAGGACCCATCTCCCTTTAAAAAGAGACTTGCTGCCTGTGAAAGCATGTTTAAGCAAAAATGGTTTGTGGGGTTTTTTGCAGTTTTGTTTTCTGAACAGCTCCTCCTCTTGGCCAAAATTAAAGAGGTTTGATTGGCAACTGGCATGGAAATAGCCCTCACCAAGGAATGCCCTCGAGTACTCCTGTAAAATTTGTTTTCATTTGACTGGGTTAACGAAATTGTAAACTCATTATGGACATAACAGTGTTTTACTCTGTGGTAATAAAGCACCCAGCAAAACGGGGCCTGATCTTGACTGGGGCTCAATAGAGACTACTCACGTGTGTAAAGTTGCTCAAGTACTTAAGGCTTTGCAGAATTAGAGCCTAAAGAGGCATAGTTAAGCACTCACAAGTCAGGAAATGCCATACTTAAAGTTGCACATGACCATAAGTCTGTCTCCTGGGCACATGTATTGCAGTGCAGTCTTTAATTATATGATCGCATATGGTTTCTCAAATACAATATCATACTTTTTCTTCTTTCAAGCCTAAAGACGTGTAGAATCTTGTAATATGGTGTACTATTTCATGTATGTCAGGCAGTCCACAAAAAACATTTATATACAGTAAACTAATACTTATTCAACATACTAAATTATTTATGATACAACAAAGAGTAATGAAAAATTACTGATGTGTGGGCCAAATAGGTCCACACAGTTAAGCATGCCTCATACTTGATTCATCTTCTGAACTGCACATAAGGAAATCTCTGCCAATAGTTGAAAAGAAAATGAATATTATAGGAATATGTCAACCAATCTTTGGGAACCATATTTTATTTATAGAATGAGTATATTTAAAAACATACTTAACAACAGGTCCAAATCAAAGGTTAGAGATCTTTACAAATTAATGTGCTACCCAGAAATATGAACATAATGAATACTGACCACTAAAATGTGCTCAAAATACACATGCTGGAGAACTTGCAGATAAACAATGTGGAATTTTTAAGGTAAAAAGTGCTTCTTTCAAAAAATAAAAAGTAAGCAACTTACCAAAGTCACACAGCTTCAGAACATCACAGTGGCTTATTAAGAGATTTTCTGGTTTGATATCTGAAATATCAGAGTAAGAGGAAAAAAAAGTAAGACAGTTCCTAACGTCCATTTTTAATTTTCAACTTATTTAATTGTAAGAGAATTACAGGTATTCATATAGTGATAACAAAAATAGACCATAGTAGAAAGTACGTGTAATCTGTACAACTAATTTTCAAACAATCCTGTACTTTTCTAAAGATGTAGAATTCATAGCTTCTGTATTGTGGTTTCTTTTTAAAAATTTCTCAGAAGAAACATGTGAAGAGTAAATGTGCACTTGCACTTATGCAAGGGCACAAAATCAACTTGTGCATGTGGAAATGTCATTTAATTACCCAGTTTATTAGCAAAATGTAGGATATATAAGCTCAATATTTGTACACTTAAAATTACCTTCTGGGGCTCATTGTGTTTGTCTTCTAGAAATATTTTTGCTCTAGTTTCATAAACATTGTTTACTCAGATACATTTTGTATAGTACCTATTGAGTACATGGAACCTGTATACAGTAGTTAAATTTTTACAATGTACTTGAGAAAAGCTCTCTCCCCTGTATTTTGTTTAATTTCATTTGTAAGTCATTTTGTTCTCTATTTGTATTCCATTACATATTGAAATCATCCATTGGGGGGGAAAAGAAAAAAAAAACACCTTGTGGAACCACACTGGAAAACAAGGCTTTATAAAGTAAGAACATAATAAAATTAGATAAAGTCACACCTTACAGTATGTGTTACACAAATAATAAAGGATAAAGAGCAAGAGGGGAAAATGTGAGTCTTAATAAACATTTTCATAATTCCTTTTCCTTTGGCAAGGTCTCCATTGTAATTTTGTCTCATTATGCAAATGGTACAATTTTGTCTCTAATGATACCCAGGAGACAGCAGCCTATTATATTGATGAACAATGTTTTAAAGTAGTCTTAGGGATCCCATGCTTTTGGTGGCTTCTAGGGAGAAACTTTAGCAGTCTTGTTTGAAGAGAAGTCTGTCTGCATAGGTAGTTATATGCAGGCGTGGCTCTATGTATTTTGCCGCGCCAAGCACGGCAGTCAGGCTCCCGCGCCTTCGGCGTACCAGCCGCCAAATTGCTGCTGAAACCGCAGGACCGGCGGACCTCCTGCAGGCATGCCTCCGAAGGCAGCCTGACTGCGGCTTGCCACCCCAGGCACACGCTTGATGCGCTGGTGCCTGGAGCCACTCCTGGTAATATGGTAGTATCTGAAGTCATTTAAGGTGACTTCAGGGCTTAGCTAAATTGAAATAATTTTTCTATACCCACTTAAATATGGTTTGTTTTAACAGAAACTTTTTGTTTAAAGTAAATCCAAACACATTTATGATAATATTTACAAGCTGTAGTGCTTTTCCCTATAAAAAGAAAATTACTACAAGGGGTTCATTTCCATGTGAAAAGCTATACACACTTACCTCTATGAACAATGTCATTCTTATGACACCAGTGAATCGCTTTGATTAATTGGTAGATATAGCTTTTTACTTTTTCAGGTGGAACTCCATTCGGCATTTCTTCTAGCAATTCAAGCATATTCTAAAATGTTTAAAATATAGATATTAATTGCTAAAAGTAGCTTGACCCATAATATGATTCTAACATACTAAAGTACCATAACTATGCCAGTAAATCTAGCTCCGCAAACCAGCAGTTTAATATCCAAGGGCCATAATCTAGCCATATATAGCCGGCTTTCATTCTAGACAAAAATCTAGTAGTGAATACCATCTTCTGTAAAGGTAAACTAAAAGGCTCTTGTTAAAATATAACTGCTTAAACCCCCAAATAATTAGCAGACTTATAGATTTAAACTGCTAAAAAATATTCAGTATGAGCTCATTTTATTTACAAATAATTGCTTAGAACAGAATTCCCCTGCATGGTGTGACAACATGAACATTTCTCTAAAGCAGAGCATTTTACTAATTACCCTGCAATAGTTTATGCCAGTGCTTCCTAAACTTTTCAGCCAGCTGTACCAGTTTCACATACTAAGGCCTTGTCTACACACAAAATTACACTGCTTTAACTATACCCATATAGCTACCTATTCCCATAGGGAAGGGAAAATAAACTGTAGCAGTATAAGGCACATTTACAGAATTTACATTTACACTGACATAACTGTGTCCACACTAAATGGTTGTACCAATTTAACTATTTCAGTAGGGGGGGGGGGAAACCAGACCCCCTAACCAAAATAGTGATATTGGTACAAAACCCTTGTGCAGCTAAGGTCTGAGATTTCAATTATATTGGCAAAGACCTGCTACCTCCCAATCAACTTTGTGTGCAGAAATGTACAATAGAGATTAGTCTACGCTAAATCCCATTTGAATGGGTGGTAGGCAGCAGCTGCTCTCTAGAGTACAGTTTCATTAAGGTAGGAAGAGGGATATGAAAACATCAGCCTCAAAAGCCTGAAGTACCATTACTTGAACATATACCAATAGTTAATCACTGCTTATGATGCTTGCAAGGGAAACAGAAAATTCTGATCCCTGTGCTGGAAAATGGAAAAAAATATTTTTGGATATTTTGTTTTCCACAAAGTATACAGTTATTGATTTGGGAATTTACACAGATTTTAACATTTAAAAAAGCATTTCACTTCACCTTTGGTGCACATTATCTTCTACTCTACAATCTAGTTTTGAGGTTATTCTTGGAAGCTGTCTTAACATATGAATACAAAATACAAAGCATACACTAAAATCAAAGTATTTTTTTTAAATGTGGTGGTATTCCAAAGGCACTTGAATGCTTTTCAATCTATTGATAGATTTAGTAATTTAAGATATGGGGTATGGGTTTTGTTAAATCCATATCTACAACATGGACAAATGATTACAGATATGTCTATTAAGACACTCTAATGGATTTAGACAAGAGTACTGTTCACTAGGAGGTACTGTAAAAACCTGGACAAATAGGACAGTAAATTCCTTAGTGTTCTAATCTGAACAAGAATAGCAGTATCAAGTGGGTGAAGCATAATCCTATATGCTTATTGACAACATCAGCTAAGGAGATGATGGAAAAAGAAGACTAGTTAATTTGGATTAGTGTAATCTGGATTTTAGTATTGCAGAGATAATACTCTTTAAAGGACAAAATGTGCTCATCAACCAGCAGAGAGGCTAAACAGAAATTGGCTAACTGTAAAACGTTTTCTTCAATTCTTCTCTCTCTGCCTCACTTAAAATATAAGAATGTCTACACATTTATCATGGCCCTGAAGAATATCTGTAAGGGTCTGTGGAATTCATTTAACACATTCTGAAAGCAATAATCATTTATAAACTGCTAAGTGTAATTGAAAATAGAGATGATAATTACAACAGCAATGATATCAAGCAAAAATTATGCATAGCAGCTACCCTCATGATTATAAAATTTTACATTAATAAAAAGTAATGTTGGGTCACAAAAATACATTTCCTTCCTAACACAGGAAGGAAATGAATAATAGAAACATGTGAAACCTACTGTATTCTCTTGATATTTATTAATAATTCAAAATATGTGATTATTAAAATACACAGTTGAAATATTCATCTTTTTCCTTATGCTGGTCTTCTGTACTTTTGGTATAGTAGTTTTAGCAATGTCAGCATTAATAAAAACTATATAAAGTGAATAACTACAAATATAACTAAATATACAGCATTGTCCATATCCATATTTTTATACACACATACGGTTAACTTACAGAAGACTGCACTGATCATAGTGAGCACAGGTTAATTAAAGCAGGAACTTTAGAATCCAGACATTAAGGCTAGAGAGGAACTAATGCAGTAGGAATTAACTGATTGTCAGGTAGTGCATCACAAAATTTATGGACAAAGAACCAGAATATGCAATATAGACTTAGTGTCACCTCACCCTAGATGTTTCAGATCACATCACATGATCATTTTATAATCTCAGATAAGGCAAGCAGGTAATGGTTAGGAGTCTCATGAATACTCATACAGGAAGCACTGCACATCTTGTTAGCTACAAATACGGGCAGGAAGGACTATATATATAGGGGGATTAAACTGAGGAGGCCTATTTCCAAGCTGGTCCACAGCACAGCACCAGAAGGACATAAAATTATGATTTTAGGAAAGAAAGCAAGGGCAGATGAAGGTTCCAGCAAAAATAAGTGTTGTTGTTTTTTCCAAATGAAAAGACAGAAACCAGAGTCTAGAATACAGAGCTACAGCCTACTCTTGCCCTATAGGGCTTACAGAAATAGCAGATAACTAGTCTGTCCTGGGCTGTCTCTCCTGAGAAGCAGATCAAGGTGTAATGGGTTCTGATGCAGTCAGGGATGGAAGGAATTTAAGTCAGTCAGTCATAAGGAGATTTTGTGAGGTCCTACAATTTAGTTCATTTCAAATATTTCAAACCGTCTTCTAAAGATTAGATTTCTATGTGGAAAAAAAAAAAAAAAAGAGCAACCCTATTTTTAACAACAAGAGGAGAAAGAGAAAGAACCAACAGTTACATGAGGACAAGCAATCTATGTTCCTGTTTCGGAAAACACACTATAGAAGGAATCTTGAGGTAAACACTTGACAATCATTCAACCTTCAAATTAAACTGGTTTATGGACCTTTGGGCAAAAGAACAGACAAACAACCCTTTCTCAAATGACACATATTCCAGTCTAATAATGCTTGTTTGATTTAGTGTCTTCACTGTACTATGTAAATATTATTACTTATGTCATTTGTGTAATTTTCGTAGCAGAAGAAGGGACAAGATATATACATTCTGTTTAGATTTTATTTAATTTCTTGGTTTCCCATTCCTAGATTAAAATAGCTTCATTTTTAGAGTTCAAATCCCTGTATTTATTGTTCATAAATTACTTGATGATTTTGCCTTGAAAGAGATGTAAAAGATCAACTCACTTTTTCCACATATTCAAACACTAAATATAATTTTCCTCTTCTTCTGAAAGCTTCCTTCAGCTCCACTATGTTTTCCTGTTTCAAAGTGCGAAGCATTTTAAGCTCTCGTAAAGTGGTTTCTTTGACTTCTTCATTTTCTAGAATATAAACAATTGTAAGTGTGGTAAAACAAAACTTAGTACTAAGCAACAATAACCTTAGTAATCAAGGTTAACAATCTGTACACTAATGTACAAAATTCAGTGGACACTCACAGTAAAAAGCAATCTAAAAAACTGTAAGCTATTTAAGTGATTTGGGTACTAAATATAACTATATCTGCCAGTCCACATATACAACTATTATAACGGACTTCAAGCACTCTAGTTTTAAACATTCAAAGAATAATCACTGCACACTTCTCTCTCTCTGATACCACTGATGAAGGTTTAGGATTTAACTTGGGCTCCCTCTGCTGCTTGGCTGGCTCTGCATCAGAAGAGGGAAAATATTGTACAATCATGTGTAAACTTGATATCCCCAGGTGCAGCTTTATGTTTTTTGCCGCCCCAAGCACAGCTGTCAGGCGGCTTTCGGCGGCATGCCTGCGGGAGGTCCGCCGGTGCCAGGCCTTCAGCGTCCCTGCCACCGAATTGCCACCGAAGCCGCGGGACCAGCGGACCTCCCGCAGGCATGCTGCCGAACGCAGCCAGGCTGCCGCCCTCACAGCAACTGGCAGGCCGCCCCCTGCGGCTTGCCGCCCCAGGCACGCGCTTGCTGCGCTGGTGCCTGGAGCCGCCCCTGGATATCCCTCACCCCACCGCTCTTCAAATTTTTGGTTATCCGACAATTGTTTGCATTTACATGCTTTTCATCCTGAAGAATCTTAGTATGTGTTACCAATTATGTGTACACAGTGGACAGCATCAAAGAAGTGGGAACTCAGTGCATAGCACGCTGCAAACAGTGGGGATAAAGGGCTATTTTTGGCCAACAATTTAAGGACAAACCCATACCACTCTGAAAAGTACCATAGATCTCTACCAGCCATGGGGAGGAAAACAGAGCAGAGCACACAGAATTTCTGTTCTAAACATTTCACACAAAAGACTTTCAATATAGTGTTCAATGATACAGATACTCAATTCATCCATCTCAGAAGGCGGAAGGGCTAAAGTTGATGTAGTAAAGATTTGAACCGGTTGTTCTACGGAGTCTAGGACTTCAATCTTAGATGACTTCTTTTAGAGTCTAAGCTCTTTAAGACAGGGACTGTCATTTACTATAAGTTAACACAATGGGGCTTTGACCTGGCTGTCCTCTGGGCAATAATGCAGTATAAATGTTAACTAAAATAATAAATAAATAAAGCAAGCCAGTTAGCCATTGTCTTCCATACTGTTAGGCTTGACAACAGTCAGTTTTTTTTCCAGTGGATTATATTGATGTTTGGTTTAAAGCTTTTTTGGTTTTTATTGATTTATATGTATGGTGAAATTTATGTTGATTTGTGACATTTACTGACAAAAAGAAAGAAAGAAAGAAAGAAAGATAATCATGCGTTCTATAAGTCACTCAATGGGGAGGAGGGATAGCTCAGTGGTTTGAGCATTGGCCTGCTAAACCCAGGGTTGTGAATTCAGTCCTTGAGGGGGGCCATTTAGGGATCTCGGGCAAATATCTGTCTGGGGATTGGTCCTGCTTTGAGCAGGGGGTTGGACTAGATTGACCGCCGGAGGTCCCTTCCAACCCTGACAGTCTATGATTCTAGTTCCTGAAATCTGGGCAGAATAAGCATCCTGTGGAGAGCTCAGAGACGGTTGTTTTCTACAACAGGGTTCTCTCTTCAACAGCCTGCTCCAGTTCTGAAAAACTATTCCGAAATATTGTGATTTGTTTGATAGGGATAATCACAATTCATTTCAGCCAGTATTTTCTGCTTCAGGTATAAAACAGGACTTGTGTATGACAAAGCTAAAAGACTTGCTGAATACATTATCCAGGCATCTTGGTGTTGGTCAGAGTTTGCACTGGATGAAGTGACACAGAGGTAAATTTAACTTCCCTGATACATCCGTGACAACCAATTGCATCTTCATTGGCCACATCCCATGGCAAACAGCATAGATAAAATATTTACCAAAATCTAATGGGTGGCATTTTTGAGCTTTATAATGAAGGTTATAATGAGCCATTAAGCCAATACAGCATAAGTGGTCAGACATAGCTGCAACATCCCAGGAAGGAATTATGCCTCTTTGGATAAAAATTCTTCAACTGCTACCCCTTTGATCTACAGTGGGGAAGAAAGTCACTTCACACTTGGCTTATTCCTCTGCTTGTGCCTGGCCAGCTCTGACTGTCAGTGCATGGACAGTAGGGGGTGGAGCCTTTGCTCTGTTCATTTCCTTATCCTGTACGCACCCCAGTCCCTACTCTTGCCACTCTGCCTGGTGCCATAATCCAGGAAATGCTAATATGGCTGCACAGGAGAGGAAGGTGGGGATGGGGATGGGGAGGTGGAGTTTATTTCTTTTTGTGGCTACCTAGTTCAAGGGCACAGTCTAGCCTTCACACAGGAGCTAATGTATCAAAGCACAGGACACTAGTACAGCTAACACACCATCATTGAGGTTGTCATTTTTAAGTCATCTCTCATATGTGAGGTCTTGTATTTTCATCAAGTATTCGTAACATGTTTATTTACACAAATGATCACAGAGGAAGCAATTACCTTCACTGTCTTTGAATTTCTTGATGGCCACAATTTCATGTGTTTCCTATAAAACAAAAAACAAAACAGGAGATGAGAAACGCAAGATTTTTTTCTGAGCACTTGGATCAAACAAAATATCCAGATTAAATACAGTGTTTTCATTTTACATTTGCAAAAGGCACACAAAAGCAAACATGAGTGAATACAGAATCTAGTAAAAATCTAAATGATTAGGCCAACTGCAATATACAAGCATATTCAGCAAATATGCAATGATTAGACACCGAACCATGAAACTCTTAAGTTAGACACCAAAAATGCATATTCAGATACATAAAACGAATGGCCTTGTTTTCAAAGGAGTGAGCCCCTGCAGTTCCCATTGCTCAGCTGCTCTGAAAGTCAGGCCATTTATTTAGGTCATCAAAATATGGATTTTGGTACCTATATTTGTGCATCAAAATTTAAAAATATTAGCTGATGGCCAAGTTTTGCAAGACTGATTAGTGCTTTTGGGTCCCCAACTTGAAACACCTGGAAGGTGAGAGGTTTTTGGTACCTCCAGTTTGAGAGAGAGTTAAGGTACCTCAAGTTGGGCAGCCAAAACTAATCACCCCAAATCACTAGTCACTTTTGAAAATGTTGGCCTGTGTGCTTACCTCAGAACTACAGGTAACAGAGCTTGAAAGAGCCTCTTGAGTAATCTAGTCCTGCCTCTGCACCCAGGAAGGATTCTCATCTAAACTGATCGTCACCACATTGTATCCATTTTACTCCTGAACATCGCTAGTTTATTTCTACTAGAGCATCCCATACCCTCCAAAACAAACATACAGCCTATTCACATAGGGCACATATGAATATAAAAGAAAGATTTACTTGCTGTCTTATGTATTTGTCTGTGTAGGATGCTGCAACATGCTACAAGAAAGTCCCTATGCTACCAAATGTAGGAGGTACATCTCTTTTTAAAATGCCAGTATTTTAGAGAAGTAACAGCACTTCACACAATCCTGAGGTCTGTCAGCGTACAGAGGCTGAATTAGGGGCCAGCAGCAAAACAGTTAAATCATTTTGGAACTTGTTCATACTTGTTATATTTACAAATGTGAAAACACGCACACAACTAATTATTAAAGCAGAACATAGGAGCATCTGCTCTCTGTCCTTCAATGTCACCAAATGTCCACAATATGTGATCCGGAATGAAAACTTTATCCGTCTATAAAAGCATGTTGGAAGACTACCATTTATTTCAGTGGGAATTGACTCAGGTCCTTTGAGATCCTTATGAAAGTCATTAATATTAGCAATAGCCAATAAAAAAGGCGTGGCATATTTATTTTAGAGCTGTTAGCGTGGAAACATTAAAATACTCAGCCAGCTGTTCAGGGCACTCTGCCTTTATGCTTGTTCGAAGCATAGGGTTGCCAACTTTCTAACTGCAGAAAACTGAACACCTTTGCCCCACCCCTACCCCGCCCCTTCTCCGAGGCCCTACCCCTGCTCACTCCATCCTCCATTGCTCTCTCTCCCCCACCCTCACTCACTTGCTCATTTTCACTGGGCTGGGGCAGGGGGGTGGCATGCGGGAGGGGTGAGGGCTCCAGCTGGGGGTAAGAGCTTGAGGGTGCGGCCAGAAATGAGGGGTTCAAGGTGCAGGAGGAGTTCCGTGCTGGGGCGGGGGATTGGGGTGCAAGAGGGAGTGAGGGCTCCAGCTGGAGGTGTGGGCTCTGTGGTGCAGCGGGGGGGGGGGGGGCGCTCTGGGCTGGGGCAGGGAATTGGGGTGCAGGAGGGGGCTCCGGGCTGAGGCAGTGGAGGGAGAGAGTTGGGTGTGGGATCTGAGAAGGAGTTTGGGTGCAGAAGGGGGCTCAAGACTGGCGTGTGGGAGGGAGTCAGAAGTGCAGGCTGTGGGCAGTGCTTACCTCAAGCGGCTCCCGGGAAGCGGCGACATGTCCGTCCAGCTCCTAGGCAGAAGGCTGGCCAGGGGGGCTCTGCTGCGCACTTCCCCCGCCCGCAGATGCCACCTCTGCAGCTCCCATTAGCCATGGTTCCCAGCCACTGGGAGCTGTGGAGCCAGCGCTCAGGATGGGGACAGCTCGCAGAGCCCCTGTGGTCGGCCCTCCACTGAGGAGTCGGAGGGACATGTCGCCGCTTCCCGGGAGCTGCATGGAGCCGGGCAGAGAGCCTGCCAACCCCATTGCCCTGCCAACTGGAATTTTAACGGCCAGGTCAGCAGTGCTGACCGGAGCCGCCAGGATTCCTTTTCAACTGGGTGTTGTGGCAACCCTATGAAGCACCAGGCATGTTGTTCATGCTATGTGAAAACAAAATAAGTAATCATGTGGCAATAAATTAATTCTGTGATCATCATACATGATATTTATACCAGATCTGGCAAGTGTTATGTTGTGCATTGATCTTAATGACCGACTATGGCCTCTAAATGACCTCACTGAGGAAAGTGAATTTAACAAAAGCAACTCATGTGGAAGTCATTTTTGCTGTTAGTTCCTGATCATCTCTCACAGTACATTGTCCTGCCAAAACCCATCCTAAATATACTGGCCTAATTTGAAAGCTCATGTGTTACGTAAATCCAGCTGAAATAAGACAACTGATCAAGAAAAAGCTCTGCTCACCAATTACAGAAAAAAGGGATGACAAGGCTGAGGACAGAATATTGAATTGTAGTTAGAACTGCATTCTGAGAAGTTTGTATCCCTCACTTCAAATACAGCAGCACACATACATGTGATTATAAATTAATTATTAATTAATTTAGTCTAACCTAAATTGAGCAAATTGTTCTTACTGGTTGTATCACCACCAATGAGTGACCTCAGTGTCAAAACTCAAATATGTCCGTCCACCTTATAGAGCCATCTTTATGCAAAACCAAAGTTATTCATGGAGACTGCTCTGCTGACTGTTAATGTTAATGCCTCGCCCTGTCTCAGCAGAAAGGGGGGAAACTTGGTTTGGCAAACAAAGGAATGGACCAGCTGCTGGGAGGGGGAAGAGCTCATGCGCATACATACTGTGGCCAAGCTCTTTCTTGTGCCTCCATGTGCACGTGGATGTTTGTCTTAAGGAGGGACTCCTCTGCCTCCTACTGGCCAGGTGTGTGTGTGGGGGGGGCAATTATTGGAGCCAGCTAGTACTCACGGTTCTCTCTCTGAATGTAAAGCAATCCCGCACCTAGGAGCTATCTTGTTGCTACTGCTGCCCTCCCACCCCCTATACTTGAGGCATACTGAGCTGTGGTTTTAGGATGGTGCGAGTCTGACTAATTGCCTGTTTTGGGGATCCGAAAATAATTGTTTCCAGTTGCTGCAAATAAACAGGAGTCTGGAGGGATTTTTGGCTTCCTTGCAGCATTGTGCAGTCACAGTTTAAGTTAGAAGGAGTAAGAACAGGAATTTTAATGTGAGGACGTAATATAGGAATGTTTAGTTCATTACAATTTGCAGCCAGTGTTGAGTGCAGATAAAGGCTAAAAGGGCCAGCGAGACTTTGGATATGGCTGGGGGTTCTTCTACCTGTAAATAGGGCTGCCAACCCTCCAGGATTGTCCTGGAGTCTCCAGGAATTAAAGTTTGACATAATCTTCAATTAAAGATCATTTGATGAAACCTCCAGGAATACGTCCAACTAAAACTGGCAACCCTACCTGTAAGGAGAAGGGGAGATCTGAAGTCTTCACTGAGAGGCAAGGGAGAAAACTGAAAAGCGAGCTGAGTCCTAGATTATGTTTAAGAAGGTCCTCCACTAAGTATTGATTACATGGTTTGAGCCCGTTAATCCCACACTGACCGTAATTAAATGTCTGGTACATCAGAGGGGGCAAACCGATAACAATGGGAAGGGAGGCTAAGTTAATACAGTTGTGGCCTGCTGCTTAAATCCACCTCTGTGCCTGCATGTCCTCTTCAATGGTGGGGAGTAAGGCTGAGGATTGCATCTGCCGAGTTCTGCACGTGGTGCATGCCTGGAATCTATGATCAAAAATCATTTTTCTGATCATTGGTGCAGGATCCCTATTAGAGGAGTAAAGTTCTGGAACAGCCCTCCAATGGGAGTGGGGCGGGGCAAAAAACCTAACTGGCTTCAAGACTGAGCTTGAAAAGATTATGGAGTGGCTGGTATGACAGGACAGCCTACAATGGCATGTGGCCCATCAGTGACTGCCAGCGGCAAAAATCCCCAACAGCTGGAGATTGGACACTAGATGGGGAGGGCTCTCAGAATTCTTTCCCAAATATCTGCTTGGTGGGTCTTGCCCATATGCTTAGGGTCTAACAGATTGCCATATTTGGGGTTGGGAAGGAATTTTCCCCCAGAGTCAGATTGAAGTCTTTAAACCATGATTTGAGGACTTCAGTAACTCAGCCAGAATTTAGGGGTCTATTACAGGAGTGGGTGGGTGAGGTTCTGTGGCCTGCAAGGTGCAAGAGGTCAGACTAGATGATCACAATGGTCCCTTCTGACCTTAAAGTCTATGAATCTAGATCAATTTCCTAGTATCAAAGCATTTGTATGTTTCTACCCAAGCAAATCATGAAAGATTACAACTGAAAGCACAGGTGTCACCTCATTTCTTATTCACTGTTAATTATGTAAAATTTCAATTGTGCAGGAAACCTTAAATTTAATTTGTTTCCTTCAGTTGGTTCCTTAAAAAAAGTCCCTAATGTCAATGGTGCAACTAATCAAGGAGTACAGTTTTACTAAACATAAGCAAGGGTGGCAGAACCTGTGGCCATTTTTTGTCTGGATAGAGAAACATGTCCTACCACCTTAACTTCTCTTTCTCTGACATGTCACACCTGCCAAGCTGAGCCTCATGTCAGGATTGGCAGAAAAGTCCTAGATTAAGAAAGAATCAATATGAACATGCTTTAATGGAGTAAAACAAGTTTCTCTTTATGTATCAAGGACCCATCTGTCAGCTCTGACCTCAGGCGCAGAGCAGGAAACAAGTCCTTAAAAAATATAGCTAAGATGATGTGTTTCAGAAAACAATTTATTTTGCTATAATGCTAGTACTTTGGGGTATGTGTTTTAGTAACTAAGTCCCCAAAGTTATTACTGTTTAAAAACTGCCCAGTCATAAAGGCTATTTAGAAAATATAGGACAGAAGGCTGAGAGAAAAAATCTCAAGCGCTGATGGCAAGATTTCTTCTGGCTGTCTGATAAAACTTAAAGTTGCTGCAGCCTTTTACAAGAATGTACTGTTGGTGCAGTTGAAGAAACTTCCCTTTTCCCCCTGTCTGTGAATGAATGAATTAAAAAAATTATATCAAACGTGAAGACGTCATATGATGTTGCCTGATACCATAGAAAAAAATAGGGAACTTGATGGACTCTTATACAGTGATTAAATGAAGTTATATGTATCAAAGGGAAGTCAACTATAAGTGAAACAGTTTGGGCAAAACAATGTAAACTTTAATGGCAGGGCAATCCCACTAGGGAGGAAAAAACAACAAGTTGCTTTCACATTGATTTCTTTTAGTTTAGTGACAAACTGAAGAAGTAAGGTTAATGTATCCAATCAAGCTTATGCTATCAAGTAAGAGAAATCAACCTGTGCTGAGACAGAAAATAAAAGGAACTGAAAACCAAATTATGTCTTTATAAGGACACTTGATCACAGAGTGGAATCATCAGAAATGTAACTGTGATTAATAATGCACAGACTCAGCCCATTCACAATACCAAGGACCCATCACTGTTAAAACAAGAAGAACAGAAATGGAAGATTTATACAGCTGTTCTGCAGAACAACAGTTCTTGAAGTGGCTTTGCATTGTATAATTAACAGTTAAAATATGTTTAAAGAGAATAAAATAATTTATATAAAAGTTCTTCCATATTCTATGAACTTTAAACTGGACATTTTCCCAGCTAGCAGAGTTGATGGAGAAAATGCAACTTGAGCAAGCATAATTGCTAAGTTGGCCCAGGAATGCACTACAGAGGGGCCCAATGAAACCGAACTGTGGAGATAAGTGACCAAAATAAACCAGATACTGTTCAAGGTATGTCCCAAGATGGTTGGACCAACAGCTATGGCCAATTTGTCTTACACGAGCTGTTCTGACAAGATATGTTGCACAAAGAGACTGGAAAATTTCAGCCCCAGTTGCCAGTACTCAAAAGGTGATGCCTCATTCCATGACTGGATAGTGAGACGGGACAACTCTTCTTCGGAAGAGATATGGATTGCCATCTGATTGGTCCACACCAGCACTTCCAAGAAGAGGAACCAAGTTGGACTACCCAGCAGAAATGGGATAAAATAGCCTGTCTCCTTCAGTGCACAACTTCCCAAAAGCCAAAAATACACCTGGAAGGGAGAAGACTGAGGTCCTGGGCCTGCCACCTGGGAGTCTTCCTGGTGACATCAAGTACCTATCTAAGATGTTGGCATCTTTAACTGTCTGTATTTTCCAGTAATTCAGGGTTGCCCACTAGCACACCAGAAAAAGACTACAGTCATGGCCATCCTTCGCTCCACCTGTGTTTGCAATGTCAACTTCTGCTGTGAACTCCCGCATGTGAAAGCTGATGGCTGAGCAAAGATCTGGTGATAAGTAACACACAGACTTTCTCTTGGGTACTGACCCAAATCAGTCATCTGACTGCTTCCTCAAACCAGGCACCTAATTAGTAAGGAATTGTACATTCTTGCACAGGCCTGCACAACTCGTAAAGCGGCGAGGGCCATATTACTCCAAAGAAAATAGCCGAGGGCCGAAACCCCCCGGCCGTACTGAAACGCCCCCCCCCCCCCCCGTGCCACCCAGCCCCGCCGAACCCCATCTCCCCCCCCCCAGCGCCGCCCAGCCCCCGTGTAAGCAAGCAGGACTCACCCCGGCGGCGCCTCCTGCTGGTCTTCTCGGGAATTAGCTCATCCAGCCGTTGGAGGGTCCGGGGGCATTAGCTGCCTTCCCCGCGGAGCCTCTGGCCCCCCGGCCCGCTGGAGCGCAGCCGAGCGGGAGAGGTGCGGGGCTCCCTGGCAGCGGCGGGGAAGTTTATCGGTTTGGGGGACCCTGACCGGCTCCTCGCCCCTGTACGCCGGCCGCCCCGCCTGGGACAAGTCTCGCCCCGGCAGCCCCTCTCCGCCGCGTGTCTCTGATGGGTGGCCCACACCCCCGGGCCGCGCCGCCCACCCGGGCCCTGCCCGCTCCGCGCTGCCCCCGGACGCACCGTGCTGCCCCGTGGGCTGCAGGGCTGGAGCAGCCGCCGCGCTGCACTGCAGCGCTCCCGGCCCCGGCCGGCCATGGCCCGTGTGCCCAGGCTGCTGCACAGGGGCATCTCCTCCCCAGGCCCGGCTCGGGATCCAATGGGGCAGTGAGGGGGCGGGGCGGGGCGGGGCGGGGCTGGAGGCAGGGATTTGGGGAGAGATCCAATGGGGGAAGGAGGAGGCGGAGTGGGGCGGAGGAGGCGGAGTGGGGCGGGGGGGGTGAGAGCCCCTCCGGGCTCCGCCTGTGCGCCGGAGCAGAGGGCAAAATTGTTTGTTTGTCCAGTGTCCCGACCGAACATCGTTCAGGACGCGGGACAAACAAGCAAATATCAGGACAGTCCCGATAAAATCGGGACGTCTGGTCATCCTAGCGCCGCGTCCAGGAGCAGCCCTGGACAGAGCTGCAGCGGCGCTGCTCCAGAGAGGCCTGAGCTCCTCCCGCTCAGAGCCGTGTGGTAAGAGGGCGGGGCTGCGAGCTGCAGCCGAGCAGCGGGAGCTCACGTCCCGCTGGAGCCAGGCCGCTGCAGCGCTGTCCAGGGCCGCTCCTGGACGCGGCGCGCTGAGGCTCTGGGAGACTGGGGAGGCGGGGGTTAGCAGCATGGTAAGGCTCTCTGAGCTGGGCATCCCCCCCCAGCCCTGACCCCCAGCTCCGAGCACAGCCCCTGTGAGCTGAGCAGCCCCCGACCCCATCCCCCAGCAGCCCTGACCCCCAGCTCCGAGCACAGCCCCTCTGAGCCGGACACCCCCTGACCCCAGCCCCCCCCAGCCCTGACCCCCAGCTCCGAGCCCAGCCCCTCTGAGCTAAGCACCCCCCGACCCCATCCCCCAGCAGCCCTGACCCCCAGCTCCGAGCACAGCCCCTCTGAGCCGGACACCCCCTGAACCCAGCCCCCCCCGGCCCTGACCCCTAGCTCAGAGCCCAGCCCCTCTGAGCTAAGCACCCCCCGACCCCATCCCCCCGCAGCCCTGACCCCTAGCTCTGAGCCCAGCCTCTCTGAGCTGGACATCCCCCTGACCCGGACATCCCCCTGACCCCAGCCCCCGTGAGCTGCGGCTAGAGCCCAGGCCGGATGCCTCCCCCCTCGCTCGGACTTACCAGGTCTGCCTCGTGCCCAGCCAGCGCTTCCCGCCTCAGCAGCCCTGGAAGTGACGCTGGACACCAGGCAGGAGACGCGGGAGATGGCGACGCGTGTGCGGGGGGGGGGGGGGCGACCTCACAGCCCGCGGTGGGGGGCAGTTTCCGAGTTCACCCCCTGCCCGGGGGGCCCGACCTCACAGCCCCGCGCGCCGCGCTCTGACTGCCCTGACAGTCAGAAGCGCGGCTGCTGGGTTCGCCCCCTGCCGGCGGGGGGGGGGGGGGGGGGGGCGACCTCAGCCCCGCGCGCCGCGCTCTGACTGCCCTGACAGTCAGAAGCGCGGGGCAGGGGGCGAACCCGGCAGCCGCGCTTCTGACTGTCACGGCAGTCAGAGCGCGGCGCGCGGGGCTGAGGTCGCCCCCCCCCCCCGCGCGCCGCGCTCTGACTGCCGGGTTCGCCCCCTGCCCCGCGCTTCTGACTGTCAGGGCAGTCAGAGCGCGGCGCGCGGGGCTGTGAGGTCGGGCCCCCCGGGCAGGGGGTGAACCCGGAAACCGCCCCCCACCGCTTGCCCGCGGGCCGCACAGTCGGCCCGCGGGCCGCGTGTTGTGCAGGCCTGTTCTTGCATATGTGCTCTAAAGATTGTCACAGAGTTACAGTGTGTGTTGTTCTTTTGTAAAAGGTTCCAATAAAGATTGTTGTAAAGTAGATTTGAAACAGAAGTTACTGTTGTTAACTAAGACCAGGCCTGCACAACATGCGGCCCGCGTGGGCCCACTGTGCGGCCCGCGGGCAAGCGGTGGCGGGCGGTTTCCGGGTTCACCCCCTGCCCGGGGGGCCCGACCTCACAGCCCCGCGCGCCGCGCTCTGACTGCCCTGACAGTCAGAAGCGCGGCTGCCGGGTTCGCCCCCTGCCGGGGGGGGGGGGGGGGGGCGACCTCAGCCCCGCGCGCCGCGCTCTGACTGCCCTGACAGTCAGAAGCGCGGGGCAGGGGGCGAACCCGGCAGTCAGAGCGCGGCGCGCGGGGGGGGGGGGGGTGACCTCAGCCCCGCGCGCCGCGCTCTGACTGCCGTGACAGTCAGAAGCGCGGCTGCCGGGTTCGCCCCCTGCCCCGCGCTTCTGACTGTCAGGGCAGTCAGAGCGCGGCGCGCGGGGCTGAGGTCGCCCCCCCCCGCCGGCAGGGGGCGAACCCAGCAGGGCTGTGAGGTCGGGCCCCCCGGGCAGGGGGTGAACTCGGAAACTGCCCCCCACCGCGGGCTGTGAGGTCGGCCCCCCCCCCCGCACACGCGTCGCCATCTCCCGCGCCTCCTGCCTGGCGTCCAGCGTCACTTCCAGGGCTGCTGAGGCGGGAAGCGCTGGCTGGGCACGAGGCAGACCTGGTAAGTCCGAGCGAGGGGGGAGGCATCCGGCCTGGGCTCTAGCCGCAGCTCACGGGGGCTGGGGTCAGGGGGATGTCCGGGTCAGGGGGATGTCCAGCTCAGAGGGGCTGGGCTCAGAGCTAGGGGTCAGGGCTGCGGGGGGGATGGGGTCGGGGGGGGGGGGGTGTCTGGCTCAGAGGGGCTGTGCTCGGAGCTGGGGGTCAGGGCTGCTGGGGGATGGGGTCGGGGGGTGCTTAGCTCAGAGGGGCTGGGCTCGGAGCTAGGGGTCAGGGCCGGGGGGGGCTGGGTTCAGGGGGTGTCCGGCTCAGAGGGGCTGTGCTCGGAGCTGGGGGTCAGGGCTGCTGCGGGATGGGGTCGGGGGGTGCTTAGCTCAGAGGGGCTGGGCTCGGAGCTAGGGGTCAGGGCTGGGGTCAGGGGGTGTCCGGCTCAGAGGGGCTGTGCTCGGAGCTGGGGGTCAGGGCTGCTGGGGGATGGGGTCGGGGGCTGCTCAGCTCACAGGGGCTGTGCTCGGAGCTGGGGGTCAGGGCTGGGGGGGGATGCCCAGCTCAGAGAGCCTTACCATGCTGCTAACCCCCGCCTCCCCAGTCTCCCAGAGCCTCAGCGCGCCGCGTCCAGGAGCGGCCCTGGACAGCGCTGCAGCGGCCTGGCTCCAGCGGGACGTGAGCTCCCGCTGCTCGGCTGCAGCTCGCAGCCCCGCCCTCTTACCACACGGCTCTGAGCGGGAGGAGCTCAGGCCTCTCTGGAGCAGCGCCGCTGCAGCTCTGTCCAGGGCTGCTCCTGGACGCGGCGCTAGGATGACCAGACGTCCCGATTTTATCGGGACTGTCCTGATATTTGCTTGTTTGTCCCGCGTCCTGAACGATGTTCGGTCGGGACACTGGACAAACAAACAATTTTGCCCTCTGCTCCGGCGCACAGGCGGAGCCCGGAGGGGCTCTCACCCCCCCCGCCCCACTCCGCCTCCTCCTTCCCCCATTGGATCTCTCCCCAAATCCCTGCCTCCAGCCCCGCCCCGCCCCCTCACTGCCCCATTGGATCCCGAGCCGGGCCTGGGGAGGAGATGCCCCTGTGCAGCAGCCTGGGCACACGGGCCATGGCCGGCCGGGGCCGGGAGCGCTGCAGTGCAGCGCGGCGGCTGCTCCAGCCCTGCAGCCCACGGGGCAGCACGGTGCGTCCGGGGGCAGCGCGGAGCGGGCAGGGCCCGGGTGGGCGGCGCGGCCCGGGGGTGTGGGCCACCCATCAGAGACACGCGGCGGAGAGGGGCTGCCGGGGCGAGACTTGTCCCAGGCGGGGCGGCCGGCGTACAGGGGCGAGGAGCCGGTCAGGGTCCCCCAAACCGATAAACTTCCCCGCCGCTGCCGGGGAGCCCCGCACCTCTCCCACTCGGCTGCGCTCCAGCGGGCCGGGCGGCCAGAGGCTCCGCGGGGAAGGCAGCTAATGCCCCCGGACCCTCCAACGGCTGGATGAGCTAATTCCCGAGAAGACCAGCAGGAGGCGCCGCCGGGGTGAGTCCTGCTTGCTTACACGGGGGCTGGGCGGCGCTGGGGGGGGGAGATGGGGTTCGGCGGGGCTGGGTGGCACGGGGGGGGGGGGGGCGTTTCAGTACGGCCGGGGGGTTTCGGCCCTCGGCTATTTTCTTTGGAGTAATATGGCCCTCGCCGCTTTACGAGTTGTGCAGGCCTGACTAAGACTGTAGAACACTGTACATGTGTCTACCATAGTTAACAGTTTCATACTGCCCTCCAAGTTCTAGATGTATACAGACATGAAACAGACCAAAGTGCACAAGCTTCTTGAACTGCACTCAGTCTATACAGTCTCTTATAAATGTAGGAGTTTATCTTAGGCCTGGTCTACACAAGGGGGGGAGGGGGAATCGACCTAAGATACGCAACTTCAGCTACGAGAATAGCATAGCTGAAGTCGACATATCTTAGGTCGACTTACCTTGCATCCTCACGGCACGGGGTCGACTACCGCCACTTCCCTGTCGACTCCACTTCCACCTCTCGCTGCGGTGGAGTACAGGAGTCGACGGCAGAGCGATCGGGGATTGATTTATTGCATCTACACTAGATGTGATAAATCAATTCCCAATAGATCGATCACTACCCGCTGATCCTGCGGGTAGTGTACATGTACCCTGAGGTAGTTAGGAGTGTTAGTCAGATACTGGGGTTAATATAATTTGTGGAGAAGTAGGTTAAAAGGGTTGACTACTTTAGATTCATTGGGAAGGAGATGTTGGTGAACTGACATATGAGAAACTGACCAAAATTGTCGTATGCTTTATCTTAAGATTGGTTTCTTTCCCTCTCTCACCCCCTGTTGTGTTAGCAATATAGGAGTCAATAGCCCATTGGCACAAGTGAGGCCCTATTCTGATGGACGCATGGTCCAAAATCTAAACACAATTCACCTTCCCAACACAGAGATTGAGTATAGAGTAGAACCTCAGAGTTACGAACACCAGAGTTACGAACTGACTAGTCAACCACACACCACATTTAGAACCAGAAGTACGCAATCAGGCAGGAGCAGAGACCAAAAAAAAAGGGGCGGGGGGGAGGGCAAATACAGTACAGTACTGTGTTAAATGTAAACTACTAAAAAATAAAGGGAAAGTTTAAAAAAAAGATTTGACGAGGTAAGAAAACTGTTTCTGTGCTTGTTTCATTTAAATTAAGAGCGTTAAAAGCAACATTTTTCTTCTGCATAATAAAGTTTCAAAGCTGTATTAAGTCAATGTTCAGTTGTAAACTTTTGAAAGAACAACAACAACATTATTTTGTTCAGAGTTAAGAACATTTCAGAGTTACAAACAACTTCCACTCCCAATGTGTCCGTTACTCTGAGGTTCTACTGTATTATTTTCTGTTGTGGTGTGATTTGATTCTGAAAACGTGAATGGTTATATTGACCAATTTTCTAGTTTATGTTAGCCAAATCATAATCAATACTAGTTTGTTGTCTTATCTCCTATACTGTTAGTTGCGGTTGTTAAGGTTATTTAATAAAACTCTATAAAACTCAATTCAACTCTCGAGTCCGTTTCTTTAGTTAAGCAGCCAAAATTAAAATTAAGGTGGTACAGTAATCAGTTAAGCAGTTTTTAACTAAGGTTTGTTTTATAGCCTATCTTTTTTTTACAGTGCCATACAGGCCACTGGCTTCAGGTCAGAAATCTTAAATCAGAATAGCGTAGGTCAAAAAGGTAAATATTAATGCCACAAATGTCATGCCAAATTATGATGAAATGGCTTTATTTTCTGAGGCAGCTAACAAGTTGCAGTAAATCTTGGGTACCATAACTGTACACATGAAAATATTCCAGAAAGATAAATATGAAGTCTAAAATCTCCAAATTTGTTCCATTTTTCTTTAAAGAATAGGCATGGATTCAGTGTTTCCCCCTATACTGCAATGGTCTTTCTTAACTTAGCATTTTTGCTTTAAATGGTACAAATGATGAACACTTTTTATGCACATATCAGGAGAAATTAATTAAATGCTGAAGGAAAGAAAATGCCCTGTAGGAGCTGTGTATTATTATTGCAAGCATATTACCACCACCACCCCCCAGCACACACTATGGCTTTTATACTAGCAGCCATGAGAAAACAAGAGAAGAGGTAATCCATTTCCCTTTCCTCAGAATTAAAAAGCAATGTGTGCTCTGACTTTCCAATTACTTGCACATATTGTGGGTGGAACTGGAATGAATAAATAAGCACTGACAGGGTTCAATAGTGATTAAACAGAGTGAATCTTTAAAGTGACTAACTGAGGGAAGAGGTTGTATATAAAAGGAGTGACAAGATTAGGAATAGAGATTATCACGGGTAGATGTTTAACGTGTTGCACAGAGAGGTAGCTGTGACACACCCATCAATGTTAATAGGAGCTGCACCAATCATACGCCATGCATCACACTGAACATTTACACAAAGAGTTATAAATATAGCTTTAACCCATGACTTGGCATGTTTTAGTGGTAGATTAATTCACATCTTGGATGTGTTGAAGCATGAGTCTGCAGGTCAAGAATTAAATACATTTTTAGTTTCTTGCAGAAACATAGAATCAGAATTATTGCACAAGAGAAATATTTGTTACCCATAAAATTTAATCCATAACATAAAAACAGCTTGCAATCTCACTTAATTTCCACTAAACTAGGATTACATATGGCCCATTTGCTTTGTCACAAAATAGCTTAAAAATAAATGAACAAAGAATCCCTCCCTCTTTCCCTCAACAACAGAATTCAGTCAAAAATATCTTCCTGATCCAATGGCCTTTCTAAACAAAACCAGTGCTGCATGTGATTTTTCTGGCCTACGCAAATATTGCATTTTTGCAGCAATAAAATGTGCACGACTGACCTGTCAATTATCCCACAAATAACCTAATGAAAACTTAAATAATGAAAATTAACCAGTGTCCCTACATGAGCCTCACCAAAGTCTTACAGTACCATTACAATAAGGGGATGAAATTATTTACCCTTTATAAAGAAATGCTCATCATGAAAGCTGTAATTTTGGTAAATAAAAAGATATTTGAAAAGATTTGCAGAAAAAAGGTGAATACACCTTATCTTAAAATTCAATAGACAGAATCCAGTTGCCTACATGTTACCACTTTTTTCCTCCCTTCTTGATCGTTGTAATTTGATACATTAATTTTTCCATCATCACTACATCCCGAACTATAATGTGACCAGTACTAACACAGGGTAGTGTCTCCTTTTTCCAATTCCCAGTTAATAAAAGAAGTGCTACTAATAATAAATGTTACTAAAGATTCAGGTTCTTGGAAGGCCACATCATTAACTGGACCTAAATGAATCACTAATGGGTCTTTAGGAAGACTGTTTACAGATCTGATCTGTTTTCCTGCCCCAATAACCTTGTGCCCTGGACAATACCACATATGAATAAAGTTTCCTATCTTTTCTCAACACCTCAGTTACTGGTTGTTTTATAAAATTCTTTTAAGTTTCACTGGAGCATCTTAAAACAGAAAGGATTCACAAAAACTAGAGAAAAGATTTTCCAAAAACAATTAAGGGATTTAGGAGTACAAATCCAATGGATTTTCAAAGGACTTGTGATCCTATCTCCCTCAGAAGCTTTCAAAAATTGCTAACCCCAAATCACTAACCATTCCTCAATGTGCGTTTTTTCTCCATCTCTTGAGAAAGATAGGGTTCTCCTTTATGTCCTTAATGAGCAAATATTTATACATTAAATGACAAAACACTACGTTAATACAGAGTTGAGGTTGCTTGGTGGTATATCATCCCCGTGGCAGAAAGCAGAGTTGAGGAAAACTCAAACTTCTGAAAACTAGGAAATACAATGTTAAGAGGTTGCCCATGAAACCTTATCTCTGCCCTCTTTCAGCAATGCCCCAATACGCCCACTTAATGCACATACCTTTACTCTGAAAACCCCACAGTTGCTGAAATGTACAAGCTCTTCACCTCCTCTTGCAACCCATTCCCTCTCATCCACAGGATTCCATCTAACACTACTAATGGACAGAAGGGTGCGGGGGGGAGGAAGATGCAGGGGGAGTTGCACATGCCACTTTCCCTCTATCCTCTTTGAGTAATGCCCCAATATGCGCACACAGTGCAAATAGTGCGCACTGCCCCTTGGCACTTTAAGATTCAGGAGGTCCAGATCCTGGTATACACTCACACACTTAGTCATCTCCCCAGAAAGAATACCACATGTGTACAGTTTTAGACCGACTTCACAGCCTTTTACAAGTCCCTTACCCTTACTAACAGGATACCATTTCAATCTACACATTTAACCATCATTAAAGCATTAGAACCCTCTTATATTCCACCTTACTGACGACAATATCCTTTGTAATAAAAGCCCTGTGCTCTGCTGCTGACATAACCCACATAATTTTGCATAAAAATGATGCATACTTTCTCCCGAAGGTACACATGCGCCTCCTCCCTTCCTTCACACCCAAAAGGGTGCAAAACAGATCTCTCTATATCACAATCACTGCTCCATCACACACGTCAAAGTAATCCGCACATGTCCTCATATCACAGACAAGCATGCCCAACTACTGCCTCCACCGTTTAATGTAGGTACATCTAAAACACTGACTGCACCTGGAGAGTATCCAAAGAATTCCCATTGGCTACTGCCAGCTCCCAGGGAACAGGGAAGGTGGTGAGGGCAACTTTTTTTTTTTTGTCCTTTAATAGTGTTAGATGGAATTCTGTTGGTGAGACAGAATGGGTGCAAAAGGAGGTGAAGAGCTTTTTACCCCACCCAACAGTTTACATTGTGAGAATGAGCTATTCTTTGAATTCAAGGTAATTTGTTAATATTTAGTTCTGAACATTCCCATTGCTCTGAATGTCACCCAGAAAAAACACCGGGTCAAGTTGAAGATAATCAATAATAGCTCCTAACTGTCAGACTAAGAATAGTGCTTTACTATTTGAAACTGCCATTCCTCTAATTATGCCAGGTTTTTGTTTCCTCCATATAAAGCATTTGTACAATACAGTAATCAGAATTGTTGGGAACATAAAGGAGAGTTTTAAGTAGAATGTTCACTTTGATTACAGGTATCCTGCCTATTCACAGTAAATTAGTGTTGTTCCATCTCTCCCAAGCCTTTTTTCAGAATGATCCTAATTTTACCTTATTACGGAAACATAACTACCAGTACTTGTTGCTGGACTCCAAGATATCTATTTGAACCTTTGGTCAACTAAAATGAAATTTACTGCCTACCAATTGTTCTTCTGATGCTGAAAAGTTTATACCCAACATTTCAGACTTAAGAGTCTGAAATAGTGTCAGGGCCCAAAGTTAATTGAACTAAGGCTATGTCTACACTGCATTTAAACACCCACAGCTGGCCCATGTCAGCTGACTCAGACGTGGGGGGCTCAGGCTGTCAGGCTGGAGCCACAGCTCTATGATCCCATAAGTGGGGAGGGTCCCAGAGCTCAGGCAACCGACTGAGCTCAAATGTCTACACTGCTGTTAAACAGCCCAGCGAGCCTAAATCAGCTGACACATGCCAGCTGCAGATTTTTAATTACAGTGTAGACATACCCTAATTCTTTGATTGTTTCCTGAAGGTAACTGAAGGAATTGGTAAGTGTAGCCTTATTAATTTTTGGATTAATATAGGATTATTGATAGACTGGTTTTTATATTAGTGACATGGGTTAAGAGGTTGGCCTCGTAGTTAACTACAGTATCAGGATTAGCAGGGTGAGAATCATCATTAGGAGTGTCATGGGGGACCCTAGGAGCACATGAGGAACAATAACCATAACTGATGGACATTTGAAAACTTGTAAGTACTTTTATTAAGACTCTTACTAAGCTAGGGTTACCATATTTCCACAAGCAAAAAAAGAGGACACGGGGGGGGGAGGAGCCCCGCTCTAGCCCCGCCCCTGCCCCACCCCCATCCACTCCCTCCCACTTCCCACCCCCTGATTGCCCCCCTCAGAACCCCCAACCCCCCCCGCTCCTTGTCCCCTGACTGCCCCCTCCTGGGACCCCTGCCACTAACTGCCCCCTAGGACTCCACCGCTTATCTAAGCTGCCCTGCTTCTTGTCCCCTGACTGCCCCCTCCTGAGAACGCCCTACGACCCTACCTGTCCCGACTGCCCCGACCCTTATCCACACCCCCACCCCATATTCACACCCCCGCCCCCAGACAGACCCCCGGGGACTTCCATGCCCTATCCAACTGCTCCCCATCAGGACCCCCAGAACTCCTGACCCATCCAACCCCCTCTGCTACCTGCCTGCCTCGACCCCTCTCCACACCCCTGCCCCCTGACAGCCCCCACAGAACCTCAGACCCATCTAACCCCCCCTGTTCCCTGTCCTTGACTGTCCCAACCCCTCTCCACACCCCAAACTCCCGACCCATCCAACCCCCCCTCCCTGTCCCCTGACCAGGGCCGGCTTTAAAGAGCCCAGGAATTGGGCTGCGCTCCAGCTGGGGTTGCGGGGCTTGGGGCCGGGCCGGAGGTGCTCGGCCGGCGCTGCTGGGGCCCGAGCCGGGCCGGGTCCAGGCGTGCTGGGGCCCGAGCCGGGCCGGCACTGTTGGGGCCCGGGCCGGGCCGGCGCTGCTGGGGCCCGAGCCGGGCCGGGTCCAGGCGTGCTGGGGCCCGAGCCGGGCCGGCACTGTTGGGGCCCGGGCCGGGCCGGCACTGTTGGGGCCCGGGCCGGGCCGGCGCTGCTGGGGCCCGAGCCGGGCCGGGTCCGGGCTGGGGGTGCTGGGGCCCGAGCCGGGCCGGAGGGAGCCGCTCAGCCCGGGCCGCGCCTCCCCGGAGCTCTCCTCCTCGCGCCCCCCCGCCCCAGCTTACCTGCTGCTGCCTCCCGCTTGCCCCTGCTTCTTTTGAGACTTCCCGCGAAGATCTGATTCGCGGGAAGCAGGGGAGGGGGAGGAGCAGGGGGGCGGAGCGTTCAGGGGAGGGGAGGAGGGGGAAGACAGCTGCGGGCCCGACAGCATGGTAAGGCTGCAGGGGATGGGGGGAGACGGGAAGGGGCTTTGGGTGCCCAGCGGCGCTTGGCCGCCGCTTTTCTATCTATAAATAGCCGACCGGGGGGAAATCCCGGACATTTTTAGATTTTTAAAAATCCCCCCCGGACGGCTATTTATAGACCGAAAAGCCGGACATGTCCAGGGAAATCCGGACATATGGTAGCCCTAACTAAGCAGATAAACAATATCAAAAACACTCCACAACAACAGGAAAGAAAGGGCTAACAGCATGTCTAGTCCTAATATGGGCATTATTTACACTTTCTAGTAGGGACCCTGAGATATCAACCATTATTCTTATTATCATCACCAGTGGTTGTCCTCCTTGTCGCCATCCCCCAAGGCATGCAGGCCAGAATACAGAATTTATAGTGTGTTATACTGACGCCCCCTGTACCTTATGCATAATGGTTTCAGCCCTTTTTTTTAAGCTGTACTTTTCCACCTCACTAATTTCAGGGTGCCTTAGTTTTCTTAGGCTAACTCCTTAGTTTCTCATTAGCATTTATATCAATGAATTATTATGGTAATATGCAGTCATTACAGAATTTCCCCTGATGTTACTACCAGTCATCTTCAGGTATTAACTGATCCATTGCAACGTATTTTCCAATTTATTTCTGCAGTTTCCAGAACATCAGTACTTTAACGCATCTTTTACTGTAATCTTATATTTTACTGGTACAGGGTTCTCTTGCTGTCAACTAGTCACGCCAATCTGTTTCAGGCCTGAGGCCTTCTATGGCCAAGCTACATATCTTATACATCTAGAACCTGCAGGTCTTGTATTACAGCCTTATATTACTTATATATCTAATACATACTTATTGGTGCTACATACTTCTTAGTTCCACATCCCTTTGGTGTGATTCTTCTCATATTTTACCACTTAAACTTGCAAGTCAAATCTAATCCCCTTATGTTAATTACATAATTATATGATGATGTATATATATTTAGCTTCACAAGTAACAAAATAACATTGTCAGCACATACTGAAATTTTGTCTTGGACATCAGCTATTCTTTTTACTTCAGTACTAATTGTAGCATATTCTTTCAGTAAGTGGATCCATGCCCAATGGAAAAAGCAGGAAGACCATTTCTGGATGGTACCTCTAGAAGTGTAAATTTCTAACATGTATCCATTAATCTTCACCCTGCAGCAGGCTGCAAATATAGTGATGTTATTAACCTGAGAAGGTTGTATTCAATTCCCTATTGTTCTGAAACTGCCATCAGTAATCCCACTCTACTTGATCAAAGGCGCTATAAAAATCTAACACTAACAACATACATGGGTCTGCCTTTGATCAGGCAGATCTGCCTGTGACAGAGAGCCTGTTTGATCTGCACGTATATGCTTAAGCGGTGTTTTAATTTAATTTATTAGCCAAAACCAGAAATCAGGAGGGGAAGACAGGTGCGGATCAATCTAAAATTGCCCTGTTCTGTACACTCCCCATGAAGCTCTAATACTGGCCTCTGTTGGAGACAGGATATCGGGCTAGATGGACCATTGGTCTGACCCTGTATGGCAGTTTTTATGTAATATTTGTACATGGTTTAACAGGGAAATAGGCTACTACTAATAATAATAATGCACTACTGAATGATAACTGGACAGATGCTCTATCTGTGATAGTTATCCTTATCTGCTTTTGTTTTATGATTTTTTTAACATGTATCTAAACTTGCCTAGAATCAAGAAAGAAACTGTTGATTAATACGGTCTACTCTTGATGTAGAGCATATATGGACACTATATTAAACATTTTTCACAATAAGGTTTCTTTTACCTGCCTTCCTTGTCTGCAGTCTGGAGGTGGGGGAAGAGAAGTATACTGCTATCTTGTTCATACTATTCCAGACCTGAATCTAGCGTTGTGTCACTAACTGCAACCAACATAGTTAGTCCTCAGAGCAGCTGATGGGGTCAGTTCCTTGGTTTTATTTGGGAATCTCTTCCTACTTCGGCTTTGACGGCCTGCCACACAATTTCCCCTTACTTCTCTGGTGTCTCCCCTGGCAACTCATTATGTCTTTCCTCAAGTAGACAGAAGGATCATAGAACTTTTTCCCCTTTTTTAGATCTTTAACAACAAAGGTTATTTTTTCTGGCAGAAGATAAGTTTGAGTGGGAAATCCCATCTGTATTTTATATCTTCAGTTCCTTCTTCCATTTCACTATGCACTCATCATATAGTAGCTAATAACTCCTGAAATATCTGGATTTTGCTCTCTAGCCTTTGTTGTTGATAGGAATACAATTTTATAATTATATCCCTAGGGTGATTCCATGAATTGGTAGGGAGAAAGCTCTGAGGGCACAGTCTGCTACTACTTCATCTTCTATGCTCAGATTTTAAAGCTCTTTAATGATATGCTGTACTAATAGAGCAAAAGCACCTCAACCTTCAGAGGGGCTCTTTTCATTTCCCATTAGTCCTTTTTTCCTTAATTCTCCCATCATTTTACAGAGCCCATCTTGTCCCGGTCTCTAACTTCTTGAAACCATGCCACAGATTCAATATCATCACATCATCATTCTTTCCTACTCCAGTTTCAACTATGCTGACCCTCTCACTGAGGTCAGCCACATCCTTTTTTATGACCAGCATATCTTGGGGTAAGTATCAGCTCAATGCCTTGATCTCTGTTAGAAGCTCATTCATCTCAGTTTGTGGAGAAGAAAGGGTCTTTTCTTTCTCTGCCTGAGGCAGTCTGCACAATATCTTGTCTGCCTCACGGAGTTGCAACAAATCCCTTTGAGCTGCCAGACTACCATTTTACTTTCCTAAATATTTAAGGCTTGGATTCCTTTTGGGAATAGTCATAGGATCCTTTTTGGATGGTTTTTAAGGAACAGATTATGACTCAGCGCTACGCAGCAACACAGGAAGTAAGATACAACCCTACCACGGTGCATATGCTTGGTTTCTCCTCATCACAGCTCCAGGTGTAGGAGAAGGAAAAGCAAGGCTGCACTACACTACAACAGGTGGGTGGAAAGTGAGCCTATAAGATCAGGGCTTGGGTACCTGAACTCATTAGCTTCGGGAGCTGAGACAGTGTGAAGGCAGGGGGAGGCAGTTTGGTCCTGGGGATGTAGGGTGACCAGATGTCCTGATTTTATAGGGACAGTCCCGTTTTGGGGGGCTTTTTCTTATATAGGCTCCTATTACCCCCCACCCCCATCCCGATTTTTCACACTTGCTGTCTGGTCACCCTAAGGGGGTGAAGCACTGGACTTGGGAGACCCCTTCCTATGCCTGGCTCTGCCATTGGCATAGTGGGTGACCTCGGGCAAATCATTCCCCAACTCAGTACCTCAATTTCTCTATCTAGGAAATGAGGATAATGATACTTAACTGTAATAAAGCTCTTTGAGAAAGTGCTATGAGAGCTAAGTATAATTCTTGTTATTATTATAGTAACTGAGTGCTTCAAACACATTAATTATTTTCATAACTCCTCTGTGAGGGGATGGGGAATTATCCCCATTTTATAAATGGGAAATGGAAGCACAGAGGTCCAGATTTTTAAAGGTATTTAGGCTTTGCTGCATTCATGCTGCAATGCCTACATTTTATTTTCAAATGGGATCTAGGCATTAAGGTGCCCAAACCCCATTAACAGTCAACTAAGTTTAAAAGGATCCATTAATTTCATGTACCCAATTTGAGACACGGAGGACCTGATTTTTCAGAGTACTCTGAATTTAAAGTGCTATATATAAACTTTAAGCACAGCTCCTGCTGACTTTAGCTGCAGCTTTAAGTGCTCAGCACTTTGGCTAATATGACCTCACAGTATTAAGTCAGTCACCATACAATGAGAAACGTACAATTAGTGACCACCTCTGAAAAGTCACACAAGACTGCTATCACAAAGACAGGGATAGAATTCAATTCGCCGAGGCAATATTCAACTGTCTTAACCATATCTCTGCAACTCCCTGCCTCATTTTCTGTACACCTTTCTGTACAACTTCTGCAACAAATGAACCTGCGGTCGTACAGACAACAGCCTTATTCACTACGCAACCATGATTCAGCCCAGAGCAGCTCCGCTCTGTGTAGAGCTAAGCAAACAATTGATATTTCAGTCTGGTGGCTGAACTGAAAAAAAAGATCGGGGACAAATTTGGTTAGTTTCAAACAAACTAAATTTTTTAGTTTTCTAGGTGAAATGAAACAGTTTTGTTTTGAAGTGTCATCTCACCGAGAAAACTTCAGTGCTAAAAACTACGCAACCTTAATATTTAACATAGTTTATGTATAAGGTCATGTATAAACTTTATAGTTTATATAGTTCGATCACTAAATTAACTTTCAGGATATACATATGTCATTTTTAATATTATTTTTATTTTAATTTCAGCCACATTTCAACAACTCTATTGGTATGTTTCGAGTTCCACTGTTAGATGAACGAATACCGTCCTCTCAATCAACTGGGTTGTGTTCTCAGCACTAAAGCTACTAATAAAAAACAAAATAGTCTCATCTTTGCTGCTGAACAAGAAAGAATATCAACCTTGCCAACACAGTTGTTCAGCGTCAACTTTGCTATCACATCCCACAAGGCAATCTGCCACAGTTAGCATAAGAAGAGGCTGACTTCAGAAATTCTAATCTTCTCTTAAGTGTTTCAACACCCTACAATGACATTAAACTGGTTCTAAAAGTTTGTCTCTCAGAGCAGCATCCAGATGATTTGCTACATTCCCACTGTAATGAACGTAGCTCTATGATTTTGAATCAAGCAAGCACTATCAGTGTTCATGTCGCGCTTCCCGTCAGTACCCAGCTCAGGCTGGGGAAGCGAATGATCCAATCAGCGGACCAAATTTGGTGATAAATCCTGGTCACATGTCACTTGAGGCACACTGCTCATACCCTAAGAACTTGAATGTTTTACACAGATAAGAAAATACATGTTAAAATTATTGGGTCTCCTTCTCGCTGTATTTCTTCATACTGGTGCCCATCAAAAAACTGTTTTATATATTTTTAAACAGTTGAACAAATACACACCAATGATAAGATAATATTTAGTGGTGGCAAAAAATAAATGAAGTGCCAATAATAGAACTGTTCTGAGTGGAAAATAGCCTGGTGACACTGGATTGTTTCCTCAGTTGCAGAGTAGAGTTTCTTGGAAGCAGTGGTTTTCTAACTAGTACATGGATAAGATCACTCAGATTTGGACTAAGCTGTCAGATAATCATAAACAATATGTAGGAGGTGTGGACTGGGGACAGGGACAAACGTTCTCTCTACTTCAGTTTTGGCCAGTGTTAATTAAGATCTGAAAGTGTTCGGAGTGCTTTAGGCTTCCACCTGTGAACCCATGACCTTTTTGGTTGGTAAAATCCATTCAAGAGACAGTGGGTCCACTATTGGTTCAACTGCTTTTTAAAATTCCCTTTTCCCCTCTGCTCTACTTATATCACCTTCTTCCACCCGTCTGTCAGTTTCTCACATAAATATCTCCATGCCTTCCCTTAAAGATGAAATACCATCCATGAACTGTTCCAAGACACACACTACCATGACAAACCTATACGCAGTCAACTAAATTAATGATGGCTAGATTGAGGGAGAACTGGAATTTTATTATACAAAAGTAAACATTTTATGTGTATGACTGTACCCTACTCCCCCCATCCTGCATGTGTTGCTTGTTGCCTTAAATTGTAATATATTGTTTGTACATAACTTAGCACAATGGAGGTCCTGCTCTTAATTGGGACTTTCCATGTGCTACAGTAATAAAAATAATATGAGAAATTTGTCAATTTTTTCTTTCAAAAAAGTAAGATGCCAGCTTTCCTTCAGGAAGCAGTTAAACCCTTACTCGAACTCTTTCAATTCCAAGAACCTCACCAGTTATCTTCTTGTTGGTAACCTTTATTTTTTAATAGAAGATTGATGAGGTTGTGGCAAGTTAATTCGGTTACTATATGGATTCTCAAATATCCTTGGGCCCTATCAGTTTGGTCTTTGGTCTAAGTGCCACGCCAGAAACCACACTGGTCATGGTGGCCACTGGTTCCTTGCTAGTCATGAACAAGAAAAAGTATAATCAATGATTAGATAACCAACACTAGAAACAGTGTGTCCATCCTTCTCCCAGGGGCTAGACCACATAAGAGGTTTGAGAGTCTGCTAGTGCTTCTAGACAAAGAACTGAGGCCAAGATCCTGAAAGGTATTTAGGTGCCTAACTCACATTAGGCACTTAATTCCCATTGAAATGAAATACCTTTGAAGATCTGGGCCTCACTCTTTTAGCTAAAAGAGTACTGGCTCATGCTTTTACAGCTACTGCTCCAAGGTTCAATCCCCACTGACATCTCCTGTCCAGGAGTTAATCAAAATTAGTTTCAATTGGCTACTTTAGATAAGTTTGATCACAAAACAGTGCAACACTTTTGAACTCTGTCAGGAATAGACAGCCAGCTCTAAAAGCTCCTTTTCATCACATCTCAACAGTGCAACATTAGCTTTCCCAAATCAGGTCAGAAGGACAGCTAGGTAGATGAAGCTCAACCCAGACTTGATGGTGGATCCATGAACAAAGACTCTAGAGAAGGTGGAGATTATGTCATACACTCCATAGGATTCCAAGGACCTGATGGGACCATTGTGATCATCTAATCTGACCTCCCGTTTAACACAGACCATAAAACTTTCCCACAATAATTCCTAGAGCATAGCTTTTAGAAAAACATCCAATCTTGATTTTAAAATTGTCAGAAGAGCTTCAACAGAAGAGCTTTTTGCCATGCATTAGCTAATTAAAAAAACCCCTAGTTTAGGGATCTGGTCAGATAGCCATCTAAGAGTAAAACAGCAGCAACCATTGCTGCCTAGAGTGTTTTATCCCCCTCAACCCACCTACAACTCATGAGGCAATTACAACTTTTCCAATCAGGTGCAGGCCTCACCACAGCTATTTACATTTTTATCACCTCAAGATTGGATAAATGTAATGACACACATTTTGGCTACACCTGCACAGAACATGCTGTTTAGGTTGTGTTTTCAAAGGACACTCACACTCTGCTTCCTGAACTTTCCAATCTTTCCCCTCATACAATTCAAGCTCTTTATGGCCTCTCCAAAGCAGAGCAGAGCTGAACTGAAGTTTTGTAGTAACAGCCCTCAGACTTCAGTGACTTTATGCGGACAGGTTTTCAGGAAAATCTTGTGGATTTAAAATGCAGTCCATATGCTGGTCTGCCAGAGTTCTTCCAGACATGCCACAAGGCTTAACTATTTAGACACTTGAGTCAAAGGTGGTGTTTGGGAAGGCTTGCAAGTTCTTTCTGGAAGCAGGGATTTTGAGCCCTTTAATTTATACTGAGCAAATTTGTTATTGCTTACTATTGAAAATAATTTTGTTACTGCAGATTATTTTAGGGTAATTAATATATTATATAAATAAAAATCCTTTAATTTATATATATATATAAATTAAGAAAGGCACCAGTTAAGTATCACACTTCACTGTATTTCTTAGTCTAAACCAAACAGAGATAATGCCAAAAGACAAAGTTCCTTCAAGAAAAGATTGCCTTCAGTTACATCTGTACAGCTCCAAGCATTCTGTTGGCATTCAATAATAATGTCGACGTTAGGCAACATAAAATCTAAGTTGATTAGAATATCTAACCATTGAGATGTACAGCATCTGTGTTTATTTCATTATATAGTACTGCAGACATGGTATTTGTTTTTATTAATTTGAATTTTTACTACACTACAATAAAGTAGTGTGCTTTTCAAGCTCTGGGTCCCATCAACAATATTAAAAATACTAACAAGATGGATCCATCAGTTACCTAAAATTAAAATAGCCTAGAGATAATTAACTGATCAACTTTCCCACACAACCTCCACCGGAGTTCTACGCCACTGCTTCCCAGCTCTACCCATCTTCCATCTCCTTAAGGGAGAAAAATAGGCCTTGTGGTGTGTATCGAATGTTAAACTCAGTCTCATTATTGCTGAGAGGGGAAGATGATTCCAAAGGTCCAAGACTCTAATGAAGAACTCTGTGTAGATGGTTTCTGCATCTTTGCCACTTGCTACACTTAATTCGATAGAATAATCACATTCTGTGCATGAACAAACTATTTTCATGCAACTTTAGTCCTCGGCCAAATATTTTCAGGAATATTAAAGACATATCATTACTGAAAATTGCATTCATGGCGAGCTTGAAGTTAGAAACTGGAGTTATCCAAACACACAAGTACTTTAAAACTATAAATACTCCTCCCCCAAAAATGGTAAACAGAATTTTGTCTTATCTATATACAAAGTCACCTCTGAAATAAGAAAAACATAAGATTTCAACAAAGAGGGTAATTTTTCAGAAAGTGTCTGAAATGTGGGCCTACAAAGAAAAAGTCACCCCTCAGCCAGAACTACAGAAGCTCTACCACAAGCCGATTTTACTGATTTTTCACTTCAGCATTTATACTTTCTCCCAACCCTTTTGCCAAGCTAGCAGATTCAACCTTTACAAGTCATGTTGCACAGTATAATGGACATATATTCAGATTTATAAGTTTAGGAATGATCAGCATGACATGGCAGATATTGTGTCCCATCTGGTGTATTATTTAAAAATATATTGCTTAGAGGCAGTAGGAAACCTGGTATTGCTTCACTATCTCTATCTAACTATGCTTACCAGAACAGAAGAAGGCTGACTGTTGCATCTCAATCCTTAAATAAAAGACCTAAAAACTGCTACAGTTTAAGATTCAACATCCCTATAGACACTGAAACAAAAAAAAAGAAACAAAAACAAAAAAAAGAGATTCCAAGTGGGCGTTCTAAGAAGATAAAAATTTGTTCCTAATCATTTAAATGTGTCCTACAATGTTAATAAAATTCCATCAACTGCACCAATATTTATATTGCACAAGCACCCACGGTCCCTCTCAGGATTGGGGTCCTATTGTACTAGGCTCTGTACAAATACATAGGAACATATGCCCACACTGAAGACCATACAAACAAAACCAGAAACATTAAGGGATACAATACACAAGCATAATAATGATGTGCAAATGCCTCATTAGTTCAATTTATTCATTCTTATCATGAAGCTAGTTATGATTACATAAATATGAACAAGAGAGGGGGGGAAGGGGAAGGAGGACATTGAGGGGAGGGGGGGGGGAAGGGATATGGTTGAACAAACAGAAGACAATGTCCTGACATCACAGGCATCCAGATGTGAAGGCTGGCGGGGGGAGGGAGAGGGTTTGAGAATAGGCGGCATCAGCTTGGCCTTTCCCTGATTTGCTGCTGAGAAAATCCAAAGAGTTCACTGGGGCAGTCTCTACCACCAGGACAGTGTGGATGGTCACTGGAGCTTGGTGTCTCTGAAGGGAGGGGCACTCAGAGTGGGGTGTTTGCCTGCTGGAATCCAAGGGAGGGAACGCTGTTTGGCCCCTCTCTCTGCCCCCTGCTCCTCTCAGCTGTTACTCAGGAATTCCCTGTTGCTCATGGGGGCTGGCACTACTCACCAACACATGCTCACTGCATCCCCATATGCAGTTAGAAGGAAATGCAGATGATTAGCTAGCAATGTATTTTTTTTATTGTGGATTTCTGTTGTCCAGGCCTATCTGGATTTCTTGCTCACCACACCAGGCCTCTATGGTGGTGGAGTCATGGTGTGTCCTCAGAGTCGGAGCATGTCCACAACCTACACTGTAATCCTAGAAAGCGTTACCCCAAATATTTCTGATCCCATCCTCAAATTGCTGCTGCTGCATGAAAAAATAAAAACGTCCAACATTCATGAAGGACATTTCATCCAGAGTACTGGCTGCAGAGCAAAAACCAACTAGTCAGTTTCACTCCGCAGATGGTGCTGCCTGCTTGTAAAGTGCTTCCTTTCATAAATATGGCACTACTCCATATCTGTTGTAAATGTTAATTGGCTTGAAGAAGATTGCTCACCGCCTGGTCAAGAAGCATGCTGTCAAAGAAGGTGGGCGAGCAAGCCAACTACTGACTTGCCCCATCCTGATTAAGTGTGTTTTGAACCTGTAAAACTCTTCCCTTGCACATCTCAGAATGCATCATACCATCTAGGCACTTAAACAGCCCCCCATTACTATTCTACGTAAATACACCCCAAATAACTAAAATTAATTGCTTTCTTCATGGCTTGTAGCAGAATTATCATGCATGTTAATGGGTGGGGAACTTGTTCAGGCCAAATCAAGACTAAAAGAGACATTTTGTATTTAGTTCTCAACATGGAAAGACGTGGGGTAGTTCTTCTATTACTACATTTGTAAAATGGTTCTTTTGGTTCATATCTCCCACATATTCGGACAAGGCCTTACACAAGTTGGAATCCTTCTCAACACAGCATAACATTTACTATTTTAAAATTTGCAGTCTAAATGGTTAATAAAAGGAGACCCTCAAAGAGATAAACTAAATAAGGCTATTTGTGGTTTGAAACACCATGGAGACAAGACAGAACCAAAATTAATCTATATTTTAAAGCATTTTTAAGGTTTGGACTGTACCGAATACTGCACTAATTTATTGTGTAATAGAAATCAATACTAGACACAGAGAATACAGTAATGAAAAGCCTCAGAAGCACTAAACCCCAGGGCTCATTCATGCTTGTACAGCAGGTCTGTTGCACTGTTATATACTATTTGTTGTTCATCTTGAAGAAAAGGTGTAAAAGTCTTATCCAGGTTATTGTAAGGCTCAAGCCACTATTAGGATATGTCTTCACTACCCGCCAGCTCGATCGATCCAGAGGGGATCGAGTTATGTCTAGTCTAGACGCGATAAATCGACTCCCGAGCACTCTCCCATCAACTCCTGTACTCCAGCGCCACGAGAGGTGCAAGCAGAGTCGACGGGGGAGCAGCAGCAGTCAACTCACAGTGGTGAAGACACCACGATAAGTCGATCTAAGTACGTCAACTTCAGCTACGTTATTCACGTAGACCAGGGCTTAGTTTGATAATAGTGTTAATGGTTGCTTTCATTCAGGAGTTATTTCAGCTCTTCAGACAAACAGCCCACATACCAATGTATCTGGAAAAATAAAGTCCCACATAATGGCTGATATTTCACAGTGGGGAGAGAAGATTGAAACCCTTACCACATTAAAAGAATTTACGGTTGAGAAGGGACACAGCACTGCGAGTGTAAAAAAGTTAAGGAGGTTAATACTAATATAAACATTTCCATGAATTTGAGTTTTAAATTAAAATAAAATAACAGTTTAAATGAACATTCTTCTGAAGTGTCAGAAGCCAAAACACAACTGGATTGTCAGTGTGCTTGTCAATAACCGGGGAGGGGGGGAGCCATGTTGGAGGAAATTGCATTTGTAAAACATGAATCAGATTCAAGCTGCCTGAAAGAATGCCTGTCTGTTTATGCACTCCCACAGTAATTTAGATCAGTGGAAGCAATTCTGCTAAAATTCCCTAGATATGAATATTGGGGACAATGTATTCTCAGTGGATGGCCCCAGTTCTGGAATCTGATTTTGCATCCCATCAGACCCAGAGTCTGTTGAACTTTCAAGGTATGATACAAGGCTCAACTATTCCCTCGGGCTTTTGCCTGACTGAAATGTGTTAGGTGCATGTAATGAGGGAAATAAGACAGCTTGCTTTTTAAATTGTATTTCATTTAGTTATTAATGCCTTGTATAAAGTTTGTAAGTGTTTATAAATATCCCTGAGATCATTTATAAAATGATTAGAACAAATGCTTTCCATTTTAGTGATCTATTAGAAAGCCACATTCAAAATAAGCTATATACTAGTGCCTCTTAAAAGTAGCCAAAATTATTATCCCTCAAATGAGTCCAATCCAGCAAGTTTGCCAGTTATTTCTAATCAGAAAGGGAGGGGTAGAGAAACCATTTTGAAGAGAATGTTCCACTAAAATTACATTTGACTAAATAGTTGTGTAAAGCTACTTTACCCAGGACATTCAGAAGTTATGATTTATTATCCATTACAACAATACTGGCATTAACTGAGACCCTTGTTGACCGAGCAAATAGACCAGGGGTCGGCAACCTTTCAGAAGTGGTGTGCCGAGTCTTCATTTATTCACTCTAATTTAAGGTTTCGCGTGCTGGTAATACATTTTAACATTTTTAGAAGGTCTCTTTCTATAAGTCTATATTATATAACTAAACTATTGTATGTAAAGTAAACAAGGTTTTCAAAATGTTTAAGAAGCGTCATTTAAAATTAAGTTAAAATGCTGATCTTACGCCACCAACCTACTCAGCTCGCTGCCAGCCTGGGGTTCTGTTCAACTAGGCCAGCAGCAGGCTGAGCAGGGCCTATGGCCAGGACCCCAGACCTGGGGGTGGGGGTGTTTCAAGGGTCAGGGCAGAGGGCTGGGGTGTGTGTGGGGGGGGTTCAGGGCAGAGGGCTGGGGTGTGTAGGGCAGAAGGCTGAGTGTGGGGGGGGGTTCAAGGGTCAGGGCAGAAGGCTGGGGGATGTGGGGGTGCAGGACAGAAGGCTGGGTGTGTGTTGGGGTGGGGGGGTTCAGGGCAAAGGGCTGGTGGGGTGCAGGGCAGAAGGCTGGGTGTGCGGGGGTTCAGGGCAGACAGATGGGGCTGTGGGGGGTGCAGGGCAGAAGGCTGGGTGTGCAGGGGTTCAGGGCAGAGGGCTGGGGGGTGCAGGGCAGACAGATGGGGCTGTGGGGGGTGCAGGGCAGAAGGCTGGGTGTGGAGGGGTTCAGGGCAGAGGTGCTCGGCTCGTGGGGGTGCTCCCAGCCCCCTGCCCTGAGCGGCTCATGATAGGGGGCTGGAAGGGATATGCCCTGTTCCACCCCCTTCCCCAAGGCTCCGTCCCTACCTCTCTCTGCCTCCTCTACGGAGCTGTGTGCACGCTGCCGCTCTTCCCCCTCCCCCTCGCTAGGGCCATCAGCTGATTGGCCAGGGAAGGAGAGGAGGCGGGGCAGGAAAGCACCACGCAGGCGGAAGAAGCGGGGGAGGGGGGGAAGCTTGGCTGCCGCAGAACCAAGCTTCTGCCTCCTGCCCCCGCAGGTGAGAGCGGTGGGCGGGGGGGCTGAGTGGGGCTGGGGCCGGGGTCGGGACTGCGGCAGGGAGCTGCGTGCCACTCAGAATCGGCTCGCGTGCCGTGTTTGGCACGTGTGCCGTAGGTTGCCGACCCCTGAAACAGACCAAACAAGAGAGACTGTACTACACTCTAGCCCCTAGCAGAGGCTCTCTGGTTTACAGATAAGGAACATTGGCTGGAAAGTCTGTCCTGTTATACCTGTACAAGATAGCTGGCTGTAAGAAAGCTCTAAATTCACAAAAACAATTAAGAAAAATAAGTATTTCATGCAGAAATTTGAGAAACTGAAATTTGAGAAATTTATCTAGCATGATCTCATATCAGGTCTCCTTGGTTCTTAGTAAAAGCTTTGAAAGCCAGAGAGAAAATTCAGACCACCACTTTCTATCAATTTCCAAGTCTGATATGCTTTTGCTTAATGGGGATAATTTGTGTCAAAATTGAGTTTCGTACATTGTAAATTTACATTTTTTCCAACTGGCCTTGATTTTGAAAGTTAGGTTCTTGCTAGTGCTATTGATTTCTGGCATGGTGTACTTTTAGATGGTAGCAGTGGTAGGACTATGCAAGCTTACTCACATGGCTCTGCCAGCATGACTCGCTCCTTGCGCACTAATCCCCCTGTGTTTTCCAGTCCTCTGCCAGATACATCTATTTATATTGTGAATCATCTGGACAAAACAACACTGATTAGTTCCATTTTTTAAATGCTCATTCATGACTAAGGACCAAACTGCTCTACTTACATGACTAGTCCATTGATTTACTGTGAGTAAAATGAGCACGATTTGACCCCATAAGATACAACCCCTCTTTTCACTTATAGTGCAAGCTACACTTGGACCTCAGGTGTCCAGATGTCAAAAGATTAATGCATTAACCCAGTGATACTCAAACTGTATTCCTTTATTATTTGTATTACTGTAGAGCCTAGAAGCCCTAGTCATGGACCCAGACCCCATTGTGCTAAGCACCAAACACACAGAACAAGACAACAGTCCCTGCCCCAAGGGGCTTATAATCTAGGTATCACCAGTGACTCAGAGACCTCCTACCAAACAAAGCTTTTGAAAAGCAAGGACCCAGAGGAATGGCGTGTCAAGAATCCATGAGGGTCTCTAGTTGAAATTACTATAAGATGGATGCATAACAGGTTGAAAACCATGCTCAAAGATTAGTTCTCAATGGTTCATTATCAAACTGAGAAGACATACCTACTGGGATCCCATTGGGGTCTGGTATTATTCAATATTTTATTAAAGACTTCTTGGATAATGGAGTGGAGAGTATGCCTGTATAATCTCTGGATGACACCAAGCTGGGAGAGGTTGTAAGCACTTTGGAGGACAAGATTAGAATAAAAGTGACCTTGACAAACAGAAAAATTGGTCTGAAATCAGTAAGATGAAATTCAGTAAAGATGAGCAAAGTACTTTGCTTAGGAAGGAAAAAAAATATCAAGTGGACAACTATAAAATGGGGGATAACCAGGTAGGCAATCACAAAAAAGATCTGGGGCTTATATTAGATATTAAATTAAAAGAGCCAACGTGATACAGTTGAGAAAAAGGTTAATATCTTTCTGCAGTGTATTAACAGGAGTGTTATGTAAGACACAGGAAGTAACTGTTCCACTCTACTCGGCACTGGTGAGTCCTCAGCTGGAGTACTGTCTCTAGTTCCGAGCACCACACTTTAGGAAAGATATGGACAAACTGGAGAGAGTCCACAGGAGAGCAACAAAAACAATAAAACGTTTAGAAAACCTAATCTGAGGAAAAGTTAAAAAAACTGGCTACGTATAGACTTGAGAAAAGACAACTGAGGGAGGACCTACTAACGGTCTTCAAATACGTTAAGGGGTGTTAGAAAGAGGACTGTGATTAATTGTTCTCCATGTCCACTGAAGGCAGGACAAGTAGTAATTGGCTTAATCTGCATCAAGAGAGATTTGGGTTAGATATTAGGAAAAGCTTTCTAACCATAGGGATAGTTAAGCAGAGGAATAGACTTCCAAGGGAGGTTGTGGAATCATTGTCACTGGAGGTTTTTAAAAACAAGTTAGACAAACACCTGTCAGAGATGGTAGAGATATAGTTGGTCCTACCCTCAGAGCAGGGGGCTAGACTTAATGACCTACTGAGGTCCCTTCAGCCCCACATTTTTATGATTCTATGGTTGCTCATTAACGCATTTTGAAATCCTCAAATGGAAAGTGTAATCACAAATGCAGGGCATTATTCTTCCTTTTAAATGATGAAATTATGGGTAGTTTAAGATCGCTTGGCCTATCTTTCCTTCACAAACACTTTTCCAAGATGGCTTTTTCTTTCTTTACTTTTTTGCAAGACAACCTCCAGGATAGTCTAGAATACCTCTCAAGGTCCCTTCCAGCCTACATTTCTATTATTCTGTGATCCTCTTAGGTGAATCATGGAGCACTCAAAAAGGTATGAAAACCCCCTTTGCATAAATTATGCCACTTAGCCCATTATAAAATAATTGTCAGTGGCAGGACTAGGTTCTAGTCTGATATTCAATCTACTTCAAACAGGTATGCACTAGCACAAAAGTAGCTATATGATTAACCAAGAATATTTAGATTTTAAGTTCTTTGGAACAGGGACCTTTTTTGTTCTGTATTGGCACAGCACCTAGACCAATGGGATCCTAGTCCATGACTAGGGCACTTGAGTGTTCTGATAATACAAATAAGTACTAATACTGTTCCTTTACCAATCATGTGCTAGCCAAGAATTCTCTAATCAATCGCATTTCATCATTACCAATTAGCCAAAATGCTAAGATTTTAGTTTTCTTAAATTCTGTAAATGCTACTCAAAGCTTTTTCTGCTGGTACTCATAAGATGGAGTCTGATACTTATACTCAGGGTTTGAAAGGAAATATTTTCAGATTTCTACTGAAAAAAGTGATTTGTCTGGGAATTTTTTTTTAACATTCTTATAAGCATTTAAAATTATATTTACATCCAAGTGTATGACAAGGCAATGGCACTCTAGAGAACTCAATTCAAAGCCATTAGGGCAGCTGCACAGGATTCTGCTGCAGTCCTGAACATGACTCCTACATTAATAGCAATATGTACAATTCATTCACAGAGGAGATGGAAGCATGCAGCCAATAACAAAGGAGTTGGTTAGTTACTGGTAACCTTCCAAGGAACGGCAATGTCATCTGCTACATGGGTAGCCGCCTCTTTACTTACCCAGCCAAAAAACATAACACAGCACCTGGCAAGAACTCATGAAGCATGTACATAAAGAAGGAACAGAAATACATCGTGTTTTACAAAAGGACTACAAGTTCCATGTGATTTTGATTAATCAAGAACCATACATTTGGCAAATTGTGAGAGAATTTCTAATCAGTTGGAAAGAAATGGTCTGATATGATGAAAAAATAGTTCTCTAGCAGAACTCTTTTTTCTATCCTTTCACCCTCAACAAATGTTAATATAATAAAATCAATTGAAACTTCTATTTGAGCCAAAACCAGATTTGTCAAACATGGCCATGACACATTTCTTGCCCATTTCACAAGAGAGGCTGACCTGTTTTCTGACATGCCTGAAACAGACACATTATTATATGTCCTTTGGATTATCTATCAATTTAGGAGTCATGTTCAGGACTGCAGCAGCTGGAAAAATGGGGGCTCAGCCACTACTTTTTTCCATTACCATTTCTTGTCATCTTTCTCTGTGTCTGACAATTCATTTCAATTTCTGACTGCTATCGTATTCCTCTAGCCCCAGTTTCACTACCAGGGTTAATTACAGACATACGTCAATACTTTGGTCTAATGATTGTCCTATTGCAGTTGCTTGCTTGGGACACACCAAGATGTCCCAATTAGTTAACAGTACAATATCATTCTAACATTACATTGCCTTAATTTTAACATACCAGACAATACTAGTTTGCTTTCTATAACAAGGCTGTTTCCTCTACTGAGAGGAAAGGTTCCCACCCCCCACTTAGAAGAGATTGAAGAGTCAGGATTGAATGACAAAAAGGCTGATTTGAACACCACAAGCTGTGACATGAAGGGACTTAATGAGAGACATTATATGAGGGGACCCACATTCATCTGGGTTGCTAACCTCTTGGATCAGCAAATTGCCAGAGGAATAAGCCACACTCTCTAGAGATCAGCAGAGCATGTATATCGGAGTTGTTTTAGGAATGAAGCTGTGATCTTCCATGTAATACAAATAAAAACAAAACAAACTGTGTGGGTAGTTCATGCTGCTTTATACAATCTGGCCAAACCACCTTACATAAGTACCGTTACAGTTGAGAAAACAGCAACAACTCAAATACCAAAAAATTGCCATCCATCTGCCTTACTCCAGCAGATACCACGCCTATGGCAAGAATGACACAAAAACCGGTTACTTGCTTGTGCAGATTGCAGGCAGCAATCATTACAAAGCTCATTCAAGGCAGCAAGTAAACAATGTCTGGCTGAATGCATTAGAGAGAGACATTACTGGGGCTCATTGTTAAAATACTGCTTCAGAGCCTCCCTGATTCGAATAGCCCCCCATTGAGCCCCTCTAATAGTACTGGTATCTGGCTGCTCAAAATCAGCTGCCAGGCAATCAACCTTAACTCTCCACTCCTGGGGAAGTGTTTCTCCCTTAGCTTCACGAATGTTATGTAGCACACAGCAGGCTGCTATGACCATCCGAATATTTTCCTCATTGAGGTCTAACCTTCCAAAAAGGCAGCACCAGCGACCCTTTAATCTGCCAAAAGTATGTTCTATGGTCATTCTGCACCTACTGAGCCTCTTGTTGAAGCACTCCCTGCTGCTGCCAAGGTTTCCAGTGTAAGGCTTCATGAGCCATGGGAGTAAGGAATAGCCAGGGTCCCCCAAGATCACTATGGGCATTTCCACATCCCCTATTGGAATCTTCTGGTCTGGAAAGTCCCTGATTGCAGCTTTTTATACAGGCCAGTGTTCCTGAAGATGCGTGTATCATGCACCTTTCCCGAACACCCCGTGTTGATGTCGGTGAAATGACCCAGTGATCCACCAGCACCTGCAATACCATAGAGAAATACCCCTTTCTGTTGATGTATTCTGTCGCAAGATGGTCTGGGGCCAAAATTGGGATATGCGTCTATTGCCCCACCACAGTTACAGAATCCCATTGCCGCAAAGCCATCCGCTATTTCCCACACATTGCCTAGAGTCACAGTCCTTCGTAGCAGGAGGCAGTTAATGGCCCTATACACTTGCAACACTGCAACCCCCACGGTAAACTTCCCAACTCCAAGTTGATTCACGACTGACCAGTAGCAGTCTGGAATTGCCAGCTTCCACACAACAATCGCCACTTGCTTTTGCACCATGAAGGCAGCTCTCATTTTGGTGTCCTTGTGCTGTAGGGCAGGGGAGAGCTCCACACGCAATTCCATGAAGGTGGCTTTGCATATCTGAAAGTTCTTAGCCACTGCTCATCATCCCATACCTGCAAAATGATATTTCCCAAGGCCAGAAGTGATGGTCCACCATGTGCAGCTGCTCTGTGAATGCCAACATCAATCTTGAATTGTTTCTTTCCATGGCACACAGGAGGGCAGGCACTATGGATTCCTGTTCAGATTCACAGCTCATGAAATATTGCAGGATCAGCCATGTTGTGTTCACGCAGCACAGGATCCATGCTTTCAGGCAGAGAGCGGACACAGTTTACAGGTGCAGTTGAAAAAGGGCACGAAACATAGTTGGAAGCCCATGGAATGATGGGACAACTGCATCATGGGATGCTGAGCCCACCCCCACGATGCATTACGATCTATTCCCAGAGCTCCTAGAGGTAGAAGGTAGCAAGTTGCACAGTGACCATGGTGCACTGGTCTCTCTGGTGATGCTACAGCACCAACTGTGTATGTACTGAGGTGACACAAGGAGCGTTGTGTGAACATGCACAAGTGATGTAATTACACCAGTTCATTATTATTGACATAACTTAAGTCAACTTTACTTTGTAGTGTAGACGTGGCCTTAGTGTGAAGAATGAATCAGAGGGGGGAAAAAAACAAAAAACGAAAGCCTAGCTCTAAAGAGGATGTTATATCCCACTTAGGAAAAAAGCTAAGCTGTTGATGTCATTATGTCTCTTAAAGTGAACTGGCGGATTGACCCTGCTTCATTGGTTTCACTTTTTTTCCATCTGCTGTTGGATGAAGTTAAACACACTGGATTCAATTTTCCAGTCAGTTACACTGGTGTAAATCAGGAATAACTCCTCTGAAGGCAATGGAATTACACCTTTGTACTTCTTGTGTAATTAAGAGGGCAATGAAGTTCATCTGGGCTAAGAGGACAACAATGAAGAATGGTCAGCTAGGGAGAACCCTATAAAAGCATTTTACTAGAAAGGAAAGCCCAGGAAACTGTCAAAACACTAGCACTTTACGTACAAGGTAAATGCATTTACATCTGTCCACATGTATGGGTAGCACATATGATTCTTAAGTTCAGGAAAATGATAATTTGAAGTGTTAGCAGCACTAGTCAAGTTTGCTTTCTGCCACTGCTGCCAAACAAAGAACATGAAAGCCACTGTACATATAACATTGTGGGGTTCTGTTCCAGGGCTTCAGGGAAAAAAGGCTCCAATATGCCTACTCATGGACTCAGTACTGAAGTTGAGGCTCCATGATGGAGCTGATTCCTTCAGACTTAGAATCAGAATTCATGGAATGTGATTGTTCAAAGAGCTCATGAAAAAGGGGTTAATGTGACCTACAGCAGCAGAAGGACACTGTCAAATCCCTACCCCACCTTTCCTCAGGCATAGGAAGCCATGTTGTTACCAGTTGCAAACAAGCTGGGATTGAGACCTCAGTCCCAGTTGCTGTGAGCCTTCAGTACTGGACTCTTGTGCCTTCATTGCCACAGCCAACTGTGGAAGTTTGATACAGCTCCCTTCAGCGCAATGAATGTACTTTACAAAAGGTCTTGCATGTGTAACGTCAATGAAGTTTGTGTCTCTTCATGACTGGCGAAGAGGCAGGAGCTCTCTGTCTGCCTGCCCGAAGGGATGGATCAACAACCTGCCAACCAGCACAGCGACTTGAGGCAAGTAAGGGCTCCCTTGCCAAAGGGAGGCTACAAATAAGCCCCAGGACCTGGGGCAACTGACTTGGCAAGCCCCAGTAAACTGGGCTAGCGGGGCCATGCCCCAAACTGAAGAGACTTGTAGGAAGTAGCCCAGGGAAGTGGGGAAGGAGATCCATCTCTCCTATTTAGGGGTTGAGCTACACAGGGCCCTGGGCTGGGACCTGGTAGAGAGGGAGTGCCCAGGGCCCTCTATGGCCCCCTCTGACCTTACAGGCTGCCTGGCCACAGAAGATCCTATCACATCATGAAAAAAGGCATCCTGCAACAGAGTCAAAACATGCTGGTGAATACTGAACACTAACTACACTATCATTAATTTAAAAAAATATTTTAAAAAAGATAAAAAGCAGTAAGCTTTCCAAGGAGGCATCCAGCAGGGGCAATGACAGACAATGCCAAGTTCTTTCTGGCTATCAACAGCTGTTAGAAGTAAAACAGTGGTAACAGGGGCTAGGCATAAAGCGCAACAATGCTGTACAGAAAAGTTTAGAGGGTCTGGACTTCACACAGGCAATGCTCAAAGACAGGTAGACATGCTTTCTTTGTATTGCTTTAAAATGAATGGAAACACTTGGAAGACTGATAATGGGAATACTGACTGTATGCACAAAACAGGATATTGAAAATTCACTGCGGACACATTCTGGACATTGATCCTGGGAAGATCTTCCTACAGTAAGACACAACATAGGGGCCTTAATGCCATTAATCTTTCAAGCCAATGGTAAAACTGGACAATGGGCATTGCCAAGACACCTAGATGCTGTGCTGATCATCAGCCAAGCAGAGCAACTCTTGGGGTGCTCTAAACAAGATGCAGGTAGAAATGGCCCTGTAATGAGCAGCAGCAGGATTAAGGGAGTGCAACGCTGAGCTTAAAACTACACCTTTGAGTATGCACACACACTCCTGCCATGTTCTCCCTACAGTTGGGTCACACTGGAGGATCTGGCCCATCTTTTTACTTCATTCCTAATAGGATTTGTTAAACCTGAAATGGTTTATTTTTTAAAAATGGAGGCAATGATATAATTTTATCCTATAGCCCATAAAAATGGATGATTTGGGGTCATATTACAGGACTAATATGCAAACTTATCCTATGCATGAGGACGACAGGCAAGTAACCTTTGGAATAAATACCTATATCTTTTGGCCTTGTGTTGGGGTGGACTCCCCATACTAGCCCTGCAAGAGCTGACTTAGGCCAGGTGAGCCCAATCAGCTACTTAGGCTGAAAGCAGGGGAGATTTAGGCTGGAGGCAGCTAATTAAGGACAGACTCACCTGTGCAGAAACAAGCAGGGCCTGTATAAAGCCAGGCAGCTGGCTGCAGAGAGGGAGGGAAAAGGATACAGGGAATTAGGCTACAGTCACTCCTTTGGCTGAAAGGAGTTGGAGGCTGGCAAATTGAGAGAGTGGGGAAGCCGAGTATGTAGGAAGAAGCCCAGGGAAACAGCAGCAACAGGTAGACTGTGACTGCTTGTTACAGAGTGCCTGGGCTGGAACCCAGTGTAGAGAGGGGGGCCTGGGTTCCCCTACCAGCCTCTGGGGAGTGACAAGGGCATTGGAGGTGCCAGTCAGGCAGCAGGTCTGGAAAGACTGAATTCCCTGGAAGGGGAGGACTTTAGTGACCTGGCTGGACGGCCAAGCCACAGAGAGGAAGCTGCGGACCCGGGAGTGAGCAGGCAGCAGAGTGAGACTAGATAGGAAAAGATAACACTGCAGGGAGAACACAAGCTGTCAGAGCAAATCCTGAGGATAGCCAGCAGGAGGCACCGCTCAAGGTGAGTGGACCCCGTGAAAGCTTTATTTAGATATCTTTTTATCTTGAAAGTGTAGAGATGATGCAAGTAAAGTTTGACTCCTCAAATCTCTTTTTTTAAAATCCAAAATGTCTTGAACGCATTTCTCTGACTTCATTCCTCTGCATGAATAGAACAGCTAAACATATTCCTGTAAATCAATTTGTCATCCTGGAACATTGTCTGTTGGGCCTTAAGGTTACTCTACTAATTCTGTCTCAAGAAACATTTTAGCTGCTAATCTGGATGTATTTACATTATTCTTGCTGTTTTTTGTCAAGCAAAACACTCAACTTGGTCGCATTTCTCACTCTGTCTGTCATAAGATATCAGATGCAGTCTGCAAAAGGTCATTTCCAAAGTTTTGGGGAGTCTTCTAGCCTTCAGTGGGGAAAAACCCTATTAAATTTGGTGATAACTGGACAATTCTAAATAGCACTCATTTGGTTCCGCAGGCAGAGGAGCATTATGACATTAAAGTTAACTCAGCCAGTCCTCCCTCCAGTTCATTTGGATACATCTGTCCGATTGGTTGGAGACACTAAATGATGCTGCAGGTCAGGACCGGAGTGCTTTGCAAGAGTTGGGGGTGTGGTACAGAGGTTCAGGACTGAAATAGTGGGAGCTGCTTCAGCTCAGGAGTTATACTGGCTCAGTAGGAGTGAGGCTGGAGTTGTAAATTATGACTCCTTCCACACTATACCTGGCTTAGGCAAGATGACTCATCTTTGCCCAGTCAACTGTTTTTTAGCTCAGCTAAACAGTGCCCGTTTGGTGCTACAGGCACATATTCTATAGCACCAACTGGGCACAGTCAAAGTGAGAGTTGACCAAGGCAGACAGCAGTGTTTGGGTTTAAGATTAGGGTTACTGAAGGGAGGGAATGATGACTGGCAGAGTTACCGATGATGTGATAGTGCTGCTGCTCAAAGGCTCCTGCCTGCACCACCAAATGGGTAGTATCTAAAGGAAGTTGTTAGTATGAAAATGATGAAACAGAGAAGAGGAGGAGTATTTTAAATAACTTAATACTAAAATTTGGGTTTAGTGGCAGTATCCTGTAAAATTGCTATAGGTTCAGGGATAGAAACTGTGTTTTTGTCCCTCCGACCACCTGCCAGCTTGCCCTACATACACAACAAGATGTGTGATCCACTGGTGAATATTGGCACAACTAGTCATTCTGGTCCCAAAAAACAGATAGAGAAATGACAAGAGTGGGAGATTTATTGAAATATACTTACCATTGGAAAATCTAGGTTTCTAGATATTGATAAAGTAGGTATGACTGGATATAAGGGTATGTCTACACTACCGCCGAATCAGCATGCAGAGATCGATCCAGCGGGGGTCGATTTATCGCGTCTAGTCTAGACGCGATAAATCGATTCCCGAGCGCTCTCCCGTCGACTCCTGTACTACACCGCCACGAGAAGCGCAGGCGGAGTCGACAAGGGAGCGGCAGCAGTCGACTCACCACAGTAAGTGTATCTAAGAACGTCAACTTCAGCTACGTTATTCACGTAGCTGAAGTTGCGTAACTTAGATCTATTTCCCCACCCTCCAGTGTAGACCAAGCCTAAGAAAGTAGTTCTTTCCTTGTACACACTCATTCTGTTGTCATACTTTCTCTGGTTAATCTCATTGGCTTTCTGGATTTGAACTGAGTGAGCCATTCTAGTTCGAACATCACTCCATTTGGAAGTAAAAGCCATCTGTTTATTCAGGTCTTCCATTAATGAGAGATATTTGACTTCCCTTTGGCAGTACATCTCCTGTCTGGAATTCCTCAGTCTGTAGTTGGCTGAGACGTCGGATTGTAAGAATGTATTTGCCATATTTGGAGGGAGAAGTGTGCCTGTCTACTCTGGTTTATTTCCATAAATTGTATCCAGTTATGGATTTAAAACAACGTAACAATCACGGCTCTACTTTGTTAAAGTGAATGTCTCTATCCCCAAAATTACATAAAATGTCTCAAATCATGAGGTGGAGTATGCTTAACTGTATGGTGTTCAGAATGTTTTAAACTTCAAGGTTGGCCTACAATCTATTTGACAGATTCTTTTTTCATTGCTTCAGTTAACATTAGTGCTTCTCAACCAGAGGTCTGGGGTCCCCTGGGGGGCTGCGACCAGGTTTCAGAGAGTCCGCCAAGCAGGACCAGTGTTAGACTTGCTGGGGCCCAGGGCAGAAAGCCAAAGTCCCACTGCATGGGGCTGAAGCGTGGGGCCCTGAGCCCCACCACCTGGGGCTAAAGCAGAAGCCTGAGCAACTTAGTTTCATGGGGCCCTGGGCAATTGCCCTGCTTGCTACCCTTTAACACCAGCCCTGGCTTTTTATATACAGAAAACCAGTTATTGTGGTACAGGAGGGCCATGGAATTTTTATAGCATGTGTGTGTGTGTGGGGGAAACTCAACAAAAAAGTTTGAGAACCCCTGGTCTCTCCCCCCACTCCTCTCCAAGGGCTCCTAGTCTCCCACCCTAGGTTTCTCATGCAAAGAGAAGACTCGGAAGGCAAGGTGAAGATGTGGATAGGAAAGAAAAGTGTGTCCACTGAAGCACACTTCCCAGCCTCGAATGGAACCCAAGAGTACTGAGTGTCATCATTCCTCTGCTGTCTACAAATATCTGAAGCATACTAACAAAATGTATGACTTATTTCCCCCACCCCAACCAATGCTAGTCCACAGAGACAATGATGCCGTCAGTTCCTCAAGTGGCAGAGGTCTATGCAGTGGATCTAAAAGGTTCCAACCTTGCTAATGCACCATGTGGGTGTCATCATGATCCCACATGATTGAATTTCAGGTATTTTTTTAGATTTTTTTTTTTTTTTTTTTTTTTAAAGCAAAGTCACACAAAATGCTACATTAAGAGAACATTAAGGTTGCAAAGGCTGGCATTCAAAGTAGAAAATACCATAATTAAGGCTGCTTGTGCAATCTCAATTTGGCTCCCTTGTAAAATTTTATGCATTATGATACAGTCTTTAATTACATGATCACATACTGTTTTTTCCACAGGAGCCCTGCCTCCTTCAGTCCACAGAATGGAACTGCTCTGGGATGAATCAATCTTGTGTAATGAAGAAAGTTGTTCCCTGCTTCATTTGATGCAGAAGTTGGAAGGTGTGTGAAAACAAGACTGAAAGAAGGGAAAGGAAACTCATGGTTCAGGCAGCTGATGGCTGCCTCTGCCACAGATTTTCTATGTGAGCTGGCAAATCACTTAAACCAAACCTTTCATAGGTGGTCACTAGTTGCATGTTTCATTTTCTGGGTACATGATCTGAGATCTGATTTGCAGAAATGCTGAGCTCTCACAGCTGTAACTGAAGTCAAAGGAAGCTATGCTCTGACATATGAAGTGCTAAGTACTCTGAAAAAACAGGCATTTCAAATCAGTCTCTAAAAGGTAGTGGATGCTTTTGACTAATCTCTGTGCCTCCATTCCCTATCTATAAAATGGAGATAATACCACCCCCTCACCTCACAGGGGTTTTGTAAAAATAATTTCATTAATATTTGTGAAGCACTCCTACTAGAGTGCCAGAGAAAAGCCAGTGAGGACATTAATAATTCTCTCTTCAGAGCAAGGTTTGACTCATGTACAGTAAATAAGGCGTGGGGCCATACACCAAAACTTTGAAGAATAAAACAATGAATAGCTGACCATTAAGGCAGACAGGTGTCCTGTAGGGAAAAGATACTATGTGATCATGAAACGAAGACTACTATAATAATTGTGCACAAGTGGGCCAAATTAAGGTTGCACAGGCATCTAAACATTGTTTGTTTTAACTTTGTTGAGAAAGCTGAACACAGAAATAAAAATATCCTAATAACAAATGTCTATTAGCAATAACAGATGCATTGTGCTGTTGATTAGCATTTCTAGGATGAAGAAATATTAGTCATCCTGGAGGAGTTTACTTTTGCCTTCATGATGATACGCCCTTAGAACAGAATAACTAAGTGTCAAAAATAAGGTTTTTATTTTGTATATCCCATTCGCCCCTTGTCTAAGCATATAAACACACACACCCCAATAGATATGAAGTTTACTAATAGTAAGTCTCTATATCTTTTGATAACTTTGCAATTATGGGGCCAGATCCTCAGTTGATATAAATTTACCCCAGCAGAGAATCAGGACCGTTGCATATTATACCACTCTGTCTCTAAAGAGGAGTAGTTAAATTCCTGCATTCTGATTCTCAGGAATAAATTGCTACTCCCAGGAAAAAGGAAAACTGCATTTGCTGAGGTATCATTACTGGGGAAGAAGGTAAACTTCCGACAATTTGGTAGGATTTCCAGTCTATGTCCAAGAGACTCTTACTGGAATAGTATGGATGTTGTGGATCAGGACTGAGTTGCATTGGCACAGCTGTGTTGGGAAGCTTACACAGCCCCTACCAGCATTAAACATGAGTCAGGCCACTATTATCAGTCCATCATTTTCATAAGCACTAAATCTGCCCATTGTATTTTTAAGCTATACAGAAGGAAAATGAAAATTACTTATTTAAAATATGAGATAAATAATGCAGCATGTCACATCTATCAGTGAAATGAAAGGCTGTGATAACCACGGCATAATGGGAGCTTTTTTTCCACAGCCAACACACATGCCTAACTTGACTCTCACTGAACTGGCCTACATGACATATAGACTTTAAAAAAGCTGAAACGCCATTCATTTTAGATAAGCAATTTCTATTCCAATCACACAAAGTGAGGAGGCCTAGTATGTAAAGTGTTATACAAGGATCTGAACTGAGCGCGAGTGTGTGGGGAACTTGCTTTCCACTCACAACTCCAAATTTCACTCACTCATAAAAATAAACGTTTTAAATCAAACTAATCAGTAGTGAAGTAGTAAAAACGTTGACATGTGTGGCAGGGTCACATTTTAAAAAGACAAACACACTTCTGTATGCAAGAATGTGTACATTCACGTTCATACACAAATACCATAATTTTGTGATGAATCAGGCAACGGTACATGAAAACTAGCTATTTAGTATTTAAATCTCCATTTCCTGGAATAAATATGAAATTTGCATATAAAATCAGTACTTCAGTGTTTGTTTACTTGTACATCTCAAAGTGCACAACTGTACGGTTTTTTGGTTTTTTTTTTTTGGCTTGCAAATGGATTTTCTTTTTTAAGTGGCAGCCCTTACAATTGTTATCGTTAGGTTTCAGAGCTGTCATTTCTCTGAGAAGAATGGCAGAAGTTCCTGACCCTTAAAGCTAATTACAGGCCGCCTGTAGACTTGATTCAAATGACAACGTATTTGATTTACAGTTCTCTTTGCAGCCATAGGAAAAAGTTTTTAAACTGTGCAGAAATGGAAGAGCAGCATACCATTGCATAGTACCTCAATCTTACCCTTTATGTTAGTAGTAGTATTATTAATGTGTAGTCACACTCGGAGCTGCAAAATGGGAGAAATATACCCAGCTTAGACAATCATGGAGGAAGAGATGTTCCAAGAACTTAACTGTTTTACAGCAGAATTTTTGCCTTTCAGAGAACTCTTCTTAAAAATTAGTTATTTTGTACTATCTGAAACTTTTAAACATTTTTATTCCTAATTTTTGGGACTGTTAGTTAATCGCAGTTAACTCACGTGATTAACTCGAAATATTAATCACAAGTTTAATCGCACTGTTAAACAATAGAATACAAATTGAAATGTATTAAATATTTTGGATGTTTTTTCTACATTTTCATATATATTGTATTCTGTGTTGCAATTGAAATCAATATTACAAATATTTCCACTGTAAAAATAATAAAGAAATTGCACTCCAGTGCTTGTATGAGGTGAACTGAAAAATACTATATCTTTGATCATGAAAGTGCAACTTACAAATGTAGATTTTTTGTTTGTTTGTTACGTAATTGCACTCAAAAACAAAACAATATAAAACTTCAGAGCCTACAGGTCCACTCTGTCCTACTTCTTGTTCAGCCAAACACTAAGACAAACAAGTTTGTTTATATTTACAGGAGATAATGCTGCCCTCTTCTTATTTACAATGTCACCAGAAAGTGAGAACAAGCATTTGCATGGCACTTTTGTAGCCAGCATTGCAAGGTATTTACGTGCCAGATATGCTAAACATTCGTATGCCCCTTCATGCTTCAGCCACCATTCCAGAGGACATGCTTCCATGCTGATGACAGGGCCGCCCGGGGGGGGGGGGGGGGCAAGTGGGGCAATTTGCCCCAGGCCCCGGGCCCCGCAGGGGCTCCCACGAGTATGTCGGAGGCTCCCCGCACCTCCGTCTTCCCCCATCCCCCAGCGTCTCAGCCGGTAAGGGGGCGGGGCTGCAAGCTGCGGCCGAGCGGCAGGAACTCAGGCCCCACTAGAGACACCATGCTGCTGGATGCGGGAGAGGGGGTAAGTGGCATGGTAAGGGGCCGGGCACCCCCCGACCCCATCCCCCACAGCCCTGACCCCCAGCTCCGAGCCCAGCCCCTCTGAGCCAGACCCTCCCAACCCCATCCCCCCACAGCCCTGACCCCCAGCTCCGAGCCCAGCCCCTCTGAGCCGGACACCCCCCGACCCCATCCCCCCACAGCCCTGACCCCCAACTCCGAGCCCAGCCCCTCTGAGCTGGGCAACTCCCCCGACCCCCCACAGCCCTGACCCCCAGCTCCGAGCCCCCCCCCCGACCCCAGCTCCCCACAGCCCTGAGCCCAGCCCCTGTGAGCCGGGCACCCCCCAACCCAGAGCCCAGCTCCCAACCCAGAGCCCAGCTCCCCACCCAGCCCTGGGCAACAGCAGCACCACCCCCAGGCAGCGACAGCCCATTGGCACCAATCACCCAGCAAGAACCCATTATGTAATTGCAAATGTATACATACCATTAAAGCATTTAATGTTTTTAAATAATATATTTAGTGTATTTTCAAATTATTACAAATTAATTTTTGAATGTATTTCACTAGTTTTTTTTTTTCATTTCCAAATACATGTTACTATAGTATTGCAACTTTTTTTTATGGAAGGGGCCCCCAAAATTGCTTTGCCCCAGGCCCCCTGAATCCTCTGGGCGGCCCTGGCTGATGATGCTTGTTAAAAAAAATAATGTGATAATTAAATTTGTGACTGAACTCCTTGGGGGAGAATTGTATGTCCCCTGCTCTGTTTTACCTGCATTCTGTCATATATTTCATGTTATAGCAGTCTCGGATGATGACCCAACACATGTTGTTCATTTTAAAAACACTTCACTACAGATTTCACAAAACACAAAGAAGGTACCAATGTAAGATTTCTAAAACAGTTACAGTTCTCAACCCAAGGTTTAAGAATCTGAAATGCCTTCCAAAATCTGAGAGGGATGAGGTGTGGAGCATGCTTTCAGAACAAAACAGAACCTGAACCTCCAAAAAAGAAAATCAACCTTCTGCTGATGGCATTCCCAAACTGAATTTAAACACCTGAAACTAGATTTAGGAGGTAGGCATTACATGTTCTACAATTTTTATTTTATTTTAAATAGCTGTTCAAGTAAAGGCAAGAGGGACAAAGCAATAAGAACGCAAAAGAAGAAAATGAAAGTGTAAATAGACTATCTTTAGTAGACAGTCTACACTAGACATTTTGGTATCTTAACTGCACAGTTGGAAGGGAGAATGAGGTATTTATTTCTTGGACAAGTTCCTCCTAACTTTTTGTCAGTTTTGATCCTTCTCTCCCTTCACATCAGCACCACTCTTCATTCCCTTTGCACTGATCCCATGAAAGCATACACACACACACACACACACACACACACACACACACACACACACACACACAAACGCTAACCAGATGGCAAAATTGGAATTTATGCAAGAAACCCAATTTACATGGGCCTCAGTTATATTTTTTGGCAATCCGCAAATATAGTATATCATGTCCAAAAGCACAGCAACTAAGATAAGGAATGAGCAACCTCATCACACATTCCCAGATACATTAAGCGATTCATTTTGTTTCAGGCACACTGAATTTCAAACTCCATTTGCATTTTCAAAACTGTTTTTTCTGTTTTTCATTTGTCCTTTGCCAGATTAAAGTGAATATTCTTTTACTGCAGTTAGATTATCAAACAGCAGCCGTGGAAATTCCATGTATCGGTGCTGAACAATTTGTTGCCACGTTACAGAAACAACCAGATATATCGTATTAGCAAGATATGATTAATTACACAACAATAGACTCTACTAGAATGTTTTGAATCATTCAACAATATTTTTCTTTTATCCAACTCTCAATATTAATTCCCAGGACTACATCTGAAGCACGATCAGACTAGTAACACTTAATATGTTCTCTGAATTTCTGTTCAATAATTTTTGTGTTAGAATTTATAAAATTAAGCTCTGTCTTTTTGATTATAGCTTACCCTAGATGCAGCTGTTTCCTGTCACAATATAGTCAAATCAGGACCTTGAACAACTGATTGCAGGCCAAGGCCTGTTCCAAACAAGGCAGCAAAACGTACGTCTAATATATATTAACAACCCAGGTATCACTCTCCATGTTTAAAATTTCATTCTTGCTTTCATCCATGGATCAACATCTATGTACAATTAAAAGCACTCTATTTACCTTGTGTCTGCATTTAAGTACAACCCCATAGGCTCCTGAAACACAAAGGAAAAAACAAACAAACAGATTAATTACCATGCTGTGGGAAAAAGAAGCAAAATACACTACATTTCACAGCTGTCTAATATGTATTATGGATGCACTGTCCCTAATACTATCTTCTTACACTTATATCTAAAATGCTTTGTTACATTTTTGTGTAGCAAAATTTAAAAATGAAGCTGCTTGTAAGTATGATTTTAAAATTCTTCTGTGAATTCCCTATTTTTAGAAATATGCATATGCAAGAAAATTTGGAATAACTGCATATTCCTATAATAAGTGGCAGTAGTGTAGATAACAAGTCCATTAGTTGGCTTTTAAAAAAACAACAAAACAGAAAAAAATATGTGATTTCATGTACATTCTGGTACCTCTAACTTTTTGTTTACTTTTAGGGCATCTCTCAGGGCTTATTTACACTGAAAATGCTATAGCGGCACAGCTGTAGCGGCATTCTCCTATTGGTACAGGTAATCCACCTCCTCGAGAAGCAGCAGCTAAATTGATATAAGAATTCTTCTGTTGACCTAGTGCTGCCTGTCTACACAAAGACTAAGGTCAGCTTAACTTCGCCGCTCAAGGTATGGTTTTTTCACACCCTGACATATCAGGGTTCAGTTGGATTTGTAATAGTAAGATAGTTTTTCCATTTTTTTAGGACATCCTGACAACTTAAAAATGAGACAATGGCTTTATTACTTAATATGTTAACTTATATATGCAAATAATTTTGTCTAGCTCTGTAATGTCCATAGTTAAGCATAGAAATTGTTGTAGAAATCTGAGAAATAAAATTGTTTGTGGCCTGGATAACAATGATTTATTTTTAAGAACAAATGACTGCCAACATTAAAGTCATCTTGAGAAATAACATTTTGCAGAATTTCATCTAATGGGAACAGGCTTTATTTTTTTCTGTTTAGTAATAGAATAATATATAAATAGCCTCTGAATTCTGTTAATTCTAATTCATATTTCATTAAGAAGAACTGACTTACCTTCACCTACAACCCCAAGGATCTCAAATTTATTCATCACATTACCAATGTTAAGAATCTTCATGAAGACAAATTCCTCTTGTGATGAGAGCCACAGAGCATGGCACAGAGAAGAGTATCTAAAGGGTCTGTGGTAGGCAAAACTGAAGACTTTTGACAGGAGAAATCCACATTGACTGACTGGACTTCTTACATACTTGTCCTAGTTTCCAGGAAGCTATTTAATGCCTAGAAAGAAATGAATGGTAAAATTAGCATCAGCAGATCTTGTTTTACAGCACGCAAAGAAAAACAATGGCATATATTCACAATATTTACCATCAGCACTGTGGTATTTGATAAAGAAAATTGCCTCACCCCCTTTCTGGGTTTTACAATCAATAGAGCTCTGCAGCATGTGTAAAGGAAGCCAGCAAAGGTGACTACATATCTGATATATGGCACAGCTGTTTTTGTAATCCCATACGCAGGACATCATTTAAAATAAGAAAACAACTTACATAAGAAATGTTTCCTGCTGGTAGAAGAGAAAAATTGCAGTGATCTACCACAGTGGGTAGTTGAACACACACCTATAAATGCTAGTGTTTCTCTTCCATTTATGTTGGCAGCTAGCTACAGAAAAACGGATTGTGATTAGCCAGTTTATTCTTCACTCACTCCCATGATAGAAAATCTTCATTGGAAGAATCCTTACTATGCTAGCTCCTCTTTTTCTATCTTTTATTACACCTGGAAATATTTCTAACACTTTTCATGGTTAAATCTATTAGGAGCCTGTTTAAAACGAATATGCTGAAAAATATTTTTTATGATATAAGAATTTTCAAACAAATTAAATATACTTAGTACTGTACAATACACATACCCTTTCCAAGTTCTATTTGTAGCAAAGCTATACAATTTCAGACAATAAATGTAGTAATTACAAAAAAAAATGATACGAACACAAAAAGCAAGTTTTTACTCCAGGTAAAATTTGTCACCTATAATTTTAGTAGAATGATAAGTGTACCAAGATTTATTTTGCCACTGTATACAGTATCATCATCAATACATACACCATTTATTTATTTTAAAATGTAGAGAAAAATAAACCACCAATAGATTCACTGTAAAAGGGAACCGTTTTTCACATCTCAGTGCCCTAGGAATGGGACTTCTCATGAGGAACTAGCCTGAAGGATGGGAATGAATCCATATAATTAAACCAATACATGGCACAGGCTACGTCTTCACTATGGGGGGGGGGAAGGGGTGTCGATTTAAGATACGCAAATTCAGCTACGCGAATAGCGTAGCTGAATTCGACGTATCCGAGCCGACTTACCCTGCTGTGAGGACGGCGGCAAATCGACCTCCGTGGCTCTCCCGTCGACAGCGCTTACTCCTACCTGCGCTGGTAGAGTACAAGCGTCGATTTGGGGATCGATTGTCGCATCCCGACGAGATGCGATAATTCGATCCCCGAGAGATCGATTTCTACCCGTTGATTCAGGTGGGTAGTGAAGATGTAGCCACAGAGATCGAAGACCTAACTCTGCTGGATTCTGCACACAGAGAAACATAAAGCTACATCACTATTTTAGTGTTGCCAATGGATGTTGTCGAGAGTGCTGCTGTGAGCCAAACATAATGAAGAGGAGAGGTATGAGATATGGCAAAAACACCACAATGCTGGCCTTGTCAAAAGACCTGGAAGACAAACTTGTTTGTAAAGAAACCAAAAGCTACATTAAAAAAAGAGAATCAAATACAGTATCTTAGAACCAAATTTTCTCTCTCTTAAAGTGATTATAACATGAAGATAAGAATGGTCTTCCTAAATTAAACAGCTAGGGAAAAAATAGCTTAAAAAGTTATTCCTTCATTACTGAAATATTTTCATAGTTATTTTAGTCGGGCAGGAGAAACCATTTTCTTTACCTGAGTCTCTGTTAAAGAGATGGCATTTCTTTCCATTCCCAACCTGCACCCTTCCTTCCACACTCTTCCCCCCCCCCCCAATATATGTTTGGTTTTTTCCTCTCTCTCCCCCTTTGCAGCTCCTTCAATCTTTAAGGTAACAGTAACAAAACAACTAAAGAAACCACAGAAAGATATCTAATCTGTTAACCCCTGCACTACAGCCTATAATGGGCTGTGTTTTGTCCACCCCATTGTAGCATTTGCACATACACAAATCTTAGTGTTCTATGTGCAGATTGTGTATTAGTAATTAAACTACTGCCAGATTGGTGCTGAAAACACCAACGATGCTAGAGAATATATGAGAATAAACTAAAAAAAGCTGCATTCTATACAAAAGAAAAAAAAGTTGCCAGAGAGAAAGAGGATCAACTCAGAAAATAGAATTTATTTTCAACTTTTTATTAGTATCAGTCAACAATTTCTTTAATGACGATATTAAACAGGACTAACACCAGTCCCGGTGATAACTAACAATCCAGTCACAAAACTTGGTACTTTAGTGTTTATAATTACCCTCTTAACAGCTCTTGTTCTTTATCCAGTTTTAAACGTACATGATAATATTGAAGCCATTAGGAATTAGTGGAAAATAATCTCTCATGAGACTCTATATCTAAAGCTTTAAGAACCCTCTGAAATTCTATAAAAACAGCAATTCAAGTCTGGCAATACCTGTTCCTCATAAAGCCATGCTGCCTACTATTTATGGTTCAGTTCTTTTACTGATTTTTCTTGATTGGTTCTCTTTCAATATTTGTTCCATATGTTACTGGGGATAAAGGCTAGATTAGCAAGAGAGTCATTGCCAAGGTCACTTTAAAAAAAATTAGTATGAGCTTCCTTCCACAAACCAGTCTACCTGCATATCAACAGTTAATATTACAATGTACAAATTATTGGTTGTAAGTTAAAACTAATACCTCAAATTCCACCTGAAAACATATTGGCCATGAGCAAAGATCACACAGCACAGGTGCAACTGTGCTCCTGATGTCAAACTGCACTAGTAAGTGTACTACCATTTGCTGCACTAGTTTCAGCTTCAGAACAGTCTAAAGCTCTGTCTACGCTACCCCACAGGGGGTGTGAATAGCAGTGCACGCTGAAGTGCTGCACTGTAACTTCCCCATATGAACTCACCGGGTGCAAAGTAAACTGTTCCTAGTTGGCATTAGTGTAGTTCTGTTTGAAAAAAATTACATCAAACACAAACTAGGTACCTTATAGTTTGTGCCCACAGCTTCCACACAGGGGAGTTTCAGCACGCTGCTATTCACACACCCCGTAGTCCGAACTGTGAGGCCATACAGACACAGCCTCAGGTGTGTAGCGCCAGTGAAAGGACAGTACACCAATCTAATATTGAGGTGACAAAGGCATAAATAATCATTACAAGATCCAGATAAGAAAAGGTGATAGCCATTAACTCAGATATCCAGCAGCAACCTAGGATCTAGTAATATACCTGAGCAGAGAACATGTGTCCATACACAGTTTATCAAGGTACTACTGTAAAAGCAAACAACAAGGGAACTAGCCAAATTTTAACACAGCCAAACCTTAGTTGCTTAAGAACAAATACCAAGGCTGCTCAAACCTGTTCATGGCATGAAACTGCTACTAACGTTTGCGAGACAAGGTGGGTGCGGTAATATTGGTGAGAGAGACAAGCTTTTAAGCTACACAGAGCTCTTCTTCAGGTCTGGAAAACCTGAAGAAGAGCTCTGTATAATCTCGAAAGCTTGCTTCAGGCTATGGCTAACTACAGAGCTTACAGCAGCTCAGCTGCACAGCTGTAACTAGGGTGACCAGATCACCACACTAAAATATCGGGACACACTGGGGTGCCATCAGCCCCGCCCACAGTCCACCCCCGCTCCTCCCAGGCTCCGCCACCACTCTGCCCCAGGTCCCACCCACTCGCCCTCCCCCCTCCCTTCCTCATCCCCCGGCTGCCGCTGGCTTGCTGCGTCCCTCCTCAGTCCTCCACCCACTGCTCACCTCCCCGCCCGCTCGCTCGCCTGCTGCTCACCTCTTCACACCCCCCCTGCCCGCCACTCACCCCTACAGCGCCTACTTCCCCTCTGCTGGGTGTGTGCTCATCCACACACCGGAGCACCCGTGGGGTAAGGCCCTCCCTCCCGCTCGCCTCCTTACCTGAATATCAGGACAAATGGCGGCCCGATCGTAAATTGATCGGGACGCAGGGCAAAGGGTTAAATATCAGGACAGTCCCGATTTTATTGGGACATCTGGTCACCCTAAGTAGTACTAATGCAGATGCTCTAAGCCGAGAGCTTTCCCATCGACTTAATTGCTCCGGCCCCAGCAAGTGGCAGTAGCTATGTCAGTGGGAGCGCTGTCCCCACTGGTGTTTAGGTCAGTGTAACTTACTTTGCTCAGGGAGTTGTTTTATTCACATCCCTGAGTGACATAATTTATATCCACTTAAACTGTAGTGTGTACATAGCCTCTCTCACCAACAGAAGTTGGTCCAATAAAAGATTCTCTCATCCATCTTTTGTCTCTCTAACATCCTGGGAAAAAACACTGCTACACCACCACTGCATACTAACGTGAATCCAGCAAGCCCCTATTTACAGTTATATCACTAGAACTTCAGTTGTTCCCATGTATAGCTCACTCATCGAGACAAACAAAGGGACACTGGAAAAAGTCACACCCAGAATTGGAACACATATTGAGATTCTCTGTAGAGAGGGGAAAGGACTGAATGAGCTTAGAGACTGAACTATCAGCCAAGATTCAGGTTCTGTGTTTTGTTTGGCTCTGTTAATCCTCTACTTCATCTATATGAGAGTCCACCTCCAAAAATAAAACAAAGCTGTCCTGAATACTTTGTATTCAGGTTCAAATCATAGATAAAGATGCAGGACAAGAACGGTTACTCATGTTTTCATAACTGTTGTTCTTCAAGATGTGTTGTTCATGTCCATTCCGATCAGGCGTGTGTGCGCGCACACGTGCACAGTAGCTGGAAGATTTTTCCCCAGCAGCATCCGTGGGGTCAGCCTGAGCGCCCCCTGGGCGCCCAATAAATGGCCCTGCCAACCTGCCACCTCTTCAGGTTCCTTCTTGCTGGCTAATCTGACAGAGGGGTAAGGAGGGTGGGTATTAGAATGGACATGAACACCACATCTCAAAGAACAACAGTTACGAGAAGATGAGTAACAGTTTTTTCTTCTTCGAGTGTTTGTTCATGTCAATTCCAATAAGGTGACTCACAAGTTCAAGTTCAGGTTCAGGAGGTGGGATCGGAGTTGTCCACTGATTGGAGCACTGCTCGTCCGAAGGCTGCATTGTCTCTGGCCTGCTGGATAAGCGCATAGTGCATGGTGAAAGTATGAATAGAGGACCATAGGCGTGCGCAGCACATTTCATTAGGGTGTGTACCCAGGGAGCCCCACCCTAGCCCCGCCCCCACACTGCCCTAGCCCCGCCCTGCCCCCATCCACTCCCTCCTACTTCCCACCCTCTGACTGCCCCCCTCAGGACCCCCAACCCCCCCTGCTTCTTGTTCCCTGACTACCCCCTCCTGGGACCCATGCCCCTATCTAAGCCTTGTCCCCTAACTGCCCCCCAGGACCCCATCCCCTATCTAAGCCTCCCTGCTCCTTGTCCCCTGACTGCCCCCCCTAGGACCCTACCCCCTACCTATCCCCTGACTGCCCCAACCCTTATCCACACCCCTGCCCCCAGACAGACCCCCCAGGACTCCCACGCCTATCCAACCGCTCCCCGCCCCCTGACAGGACCCCCAGAACTCCCAACCCATACCATCCCCCCTGCTCCCTGCCTGCCCCAACCCCTCTCCACACCCCTGCCTCCTGACAGCCCCACCAGAACTCCCGACTCATCCAACCCCCCCCAGCTCCTTGTCCCCTGACCACCCCCTCCAGAAACCCCCCCACCCTAACTGCCCCCCCCAGGACCCTCCTTGCTCCCTGTCCCCTGACTGCCCCAACCCCTATCCACCCCCCGCCCCCTGACAGACCCCCAGACTCCCATGCCCCATCCAACCCCCCCTGCTCCCTGACTGCCCCCTCCAGAGACCCCCCCACCCCTAACCACCCCCCCAGGATCCCACACCCTATCCAACCCACCCTGCTCCCTGTCCCCTGACTGCCCCCACCCCTTATCCAACCCCCCGTCCACGGACCCCCTATCATGAGGCTCCTAGCAGCATATGTTTGGCTCTGTGCAGAGCCAGACACTGCGGCCCCGCCCCTCAGAATGCTGCACGCGCGGCTGCATGGCTCCGGATAAGCAGGGAGCATGTCTGCCTCCCCGTGGAGCCAAACACTGCCCCGCGGGAGCGCGCAGCCCCGGCCCCCAGAGCGCTGCGCATGCAGCAGCATGGCTCCAGGGGAGAGGGGAAGGCGGGAGGGGGAGGGGCGGCGACTTGCTGCGCTCGGCCAGGCGCTCCAGCTGGGAGCGCGGACCCCACGGCTTGCTGCAGCGGGAGAGTGGGGCCATTTTCCCACCCCTGCATTAGGGTGTTCCTGGGCACACCCGGCACACCCCGTGCGCACACCTATGCGGAGGACCATGTTGCCACTCTGCAGATTTCCTGAGTGGGAACCTGAGCCAGGAATGCTGTTGATGAAGCCTGCACCATGGTGAAGTGCGCAGTGATGGGAGGTGCAGGAACCCCCACCAGGCTATAGCACTCACAAACGCAGGGCGTGATCCATGATGAAATGCGATGCGACCACACAGGCAGACCTTTAATTCTGTCTGCCACTGCCACGAATAACTGGATTGATTTTCTGAACAGCTTCGTTCTCTCAATGTAGAAGGCTAGCGCCCTACCGACATCCACTGAGTGAAGTCTTTGCTCCCTGCCACTGGAATGCAGCTTAGGGTAGAATACCAGGAGAAAGATGACCTGGTTGATGTGAAACTGCAATACAACCTTTGGTAGGAAAGCAGGATGAGGTCTGAGCTGAACCTTGTCCTTATAGAACACAGTGTAAGGGAGCTCTGATATTAGGGCCTTAAGTTCAGACACCCTCCTGGCCGAGGTTATCGCTACCAGGAACATGACCTTGTAAAAGAGAGAGCAGGGAGCACGACGCCAAGGGTTCAAAGGGTGGTCCTATGAGTCTAGAATGGACCAGGTTGAGGTCCCAAGCCGGGACAGGCTGCCTTTTAGAAACTGGCTGACTATCGGGTTAGCAAAGACAGAACTGCCCTCCACGACTGGGTGGAAGGCCGAGATGGCAGCCAAGTGAACCCTTACTGATGACATCGAAAGCCCCTGCTGCTTCAGATGGAGGAAGTAGTCCAGAATAAGTGGCACTGAGACTAGCATTGGGAACAAATGGCACTGTGCCGACCAGATTAAAAATCTCTTCCACTTGTCAAGGCAGGTAGCTCTCAGAGAGGGTTTCCTGCTGCCAAGGAGGACTTGTCTAACCTGGTCTGAACAGGAAAGCTCTACCGGGTTCAACCACGGAGCTTCCATACCGTGAGGTGCAGCGACCCAAAGTTTGGATGTTGGAGACTCTGATCTTGTGTCAGAAGGCCCGGGAAGAGCGGCAGGATGACTGGCGCTTCCATGGACATGTCTAGGAGAGATATGTACCAGTGCTGGCAGGGCCAGGCTGGAGCTATCAAGATCTGGAGGAAATGAGCTCAGGAGTACCTTGTGAACGAGCGGTATGGGTGGAAAGGCGTATAGGAGACAACCTCCCCAAGGGAGGAGCAACGCGTCCATGCTGGAGACCAGGCTGTGATTTTTGGAAGGAGCAGAACTGCTGGCACTTCCTGTTACATCACATAGTGAAGAGGTCTATCTGGGGAATCCCCACCTCTGGAAAATTCAATGTCCGGGCAAAGGGACCACTCGTGGCCGTGAAAAGACCTTCTGAGGTGGTCTGCCAGCTCCTTTTGTACCCCGGGGAGGTACGACACTTGCAGGTGTATTGAAATGTTCTATACAGAAGTCTCACAGCATGAGGACTTCCTGGAACAGGGGAGAGGAGCGTGCATCCCGTTTGTTGATGTAGAACATTGCCGTGGTGTTGTCCATCATAATTGGTGCACGTTGTCCCGTTAAGTATGCCCGGAAGGTCTGGCACGCTACGCGCACCGCTCTCAGCTCTCTGACATTGATGTGGAGAGCCAGATCCGCCTGAGACCAGAGACCCTTAGTCCTGCGGTCTCCTAGATGTGCTCCCCAGCCCTATTCTAATGCATGTATCACTAGCGAAAGAGACAGTCGTGGACTGGTGAAGGGGACCCCTAAGCACACCTCCTGAGGGTCGAGCCACCACAGGAGGGAGTTGAGGGCCGGGCAAGGCAGGGTCACGATCCTGTCCAAGCTGTCCCGGGCTGACTGATACACCATTCTAACCAGGACTAGAGCGATCAGAGCCTCAGTCTGGCATGTTGCACCATGTAGCTACAGGCAGCCATGTGTCCCAGAAGCTTCAGGCAGTTTCTTGCTGTGGTGGTGGGAAACTGTCAGACCTCGAATGATACTGGCCAGGGTCTGGAACCTCGCTTCCGGCAGTTATTCCCTGGCTTGAGTTGAGTCCAGTACTGCCCCTATAAACCCTATCCTCTGAACAGGGGACAGAGTCGATTTTGCTTTGTTTAGAAGGAGACCCAGGTTGTCAAAGGTGGCCCTGATGAATTTGACTTGAGCTTCCACTTGGGTCCTGGTCATTGAGGTACGGAAACACCTGTACCTGGTGCCTGCACAGGAATGCAGCAACAACTGCCATGCACATGGTGAAGACTCAAAGTGCTGCTGACAGGCCGAATGGAAGGACTGTAAATTGGTAGTGAGTATTGTTCACCACAAACCTGAGGTACTTCCTGTGGGGCTGAGTGATTGCAATATGAAAGTAAGTGTCCTTCAAGTTGAGGGCAGCATACCAATCTGCTGGATCCAGTGAGGGGATGATGGAGGCCAACGAAACCATATGGAACTTGGGTTTCTTCACAAACTTGTTGCGTTCTTGCAGATCCAGGATGGGCCTGCGGCCACCTTTGGCTTTCGGTATTAGGAAATATCGGGAATAAAAGCCCTCACCCTTGTGCTCCTGAGGAACCGCCTCCACTGCCCCTAGAGATAAGAGCAACTGCACCTCCTGGATAAGGAGTGCCTCGTGAGAAGGGTCACTGAAGAGGGACGGGGAAGGGGGGTGTAAGGGTGGGAGAGCACAGAATTGGATGGAGTATCCCCTCTCTACCATGCAGAGCACCCAGCGGTCTGAGGTGATACGGGACCATGCACAGTAGAAAGGGGATAGTCAGGACGAGAAGGTAAGGCGGGGTGGATCCAATCTTTGGTGTGGTACACTGTCCTCAACCGTGCCTTCAGAAGGCCAGTCTGGACCCTGAATACGGCTTGGGTTGTCCCAAGCCCTGGCCAGAGGGTTGACGCAGCCTTCTCCTGCCGGTCCTGCTTCTCCTTCTGGACCTGTCCCCTGGAGGTTCGTGACCGAACCACTGAGGAGGCCGCAGACAGAAGTGTCTCCACTCTGTCGATGGTGTACAGAGACACAGGACCTGAGTGTGGCTCTAGAGTCCTTTATGCTGTTTAGCGTCTTGTCCATTTTCTCCAAAAAGAGTCTCCCCCTCAAAAGGCAGGTCTTGTATGGTCTGCTGGACCTCATAGCGGAGACCAGAAACCTGGAGCCATGAGCCCCTTCTCATGGCTACTCCTGTGGCCATAACCCTTGTGGCAGCATCTGGCCCGTCAAGTGCTGCCTGTAGGGACATCCTGGAGATCAGTCTCCCTTCCTCAACCAAAGCTGAAAATACGGCACGGGAGTCCGAGGGGAGCAACTCCGTGAATTTAGTCATCACTGAGCAGGTATTGGAGTACATGCTGATGATGTCCTGCTGGTTAGATATTCGGAGTTATAGTTCCCCCGTTGAGTACACCTTTTGCACGAATAGGTCTAGTTTTGTAGCATCCCTATTCTTGAGGGAAGGGCCCCGAAAGCCTTGCCTCTCCTGCTGGTTAGCAGCGTCCACCACCAGAGAGTCACCACTGGGATGGAGCCTGCAGTGCTAGCGCATCCTCCTGCGTCGGGGGCAAGAACCACACTGTGAGACTCAGCAGGTCCTGAGCTGCCTCAAAAGCATGGGGTGGATGGGAGCGGCTCAGAGGGGTTCAGCAAGCGCGACGGGCCTGGACTCGACTACCTCACTTGGGCAGGAGTCGACGTAGCCCCACTCTGAGACTCGGAGCCAAGACTTGCCAAGGGGGATTGGCCTCTTTCTGTTCTCTTCTTCTGCGCCAGCAATTAGGATCGGTGCCGAAGGCTGGAGTGCCCCGAGAGGCTTCATGACAGTGCCGAGCCTCCTTGGGAGTGTCTTTCTTTGACACCAGATCTTTCAAAGATGGCTCTGGAGCACTCTGCGCCAAAGACGACGTACTGGGAGCAGGATCCTCGGCGCCTGGGTCTGACTGAGGTCAGGAGAGCTGCCTCCATGAGGAGGATTTTAAGCTGCTGCTCCCTCTCTTTAAGAGTTCTTGGTCGGAATTCCTGATAGATCTTGCAGCGGTCTTTTTGGTGACCCTCGCCCAGACACCTTAAGTGGGGGTCACTTTTAGGAATGCATTTCGCACAGTTCTGGCAAGTCTTGAAGCCAGGGGATTGTGGCATGCCCCGGTGTCAAATAAGGGGGGGGGAACCCGCTTGTAACTGAAACTTGTAAGTGAACTAACTATGCTATACTAACCAACTAGAATTAACTATCTACAGCGAAAACCGAAAGTACTGCTAAGCCGCTTGCCGAAGCAAGAGCAAGGGGAAGTTCCAGCTACCCGTCACTGGCGGTAAGAAGGAACTGAGGGGTTGGCTGGATGGCAAGGCTCTTTATTGGGCGTAAAAGGCATGACTCCAGGGGGCACCCAGGCCAACCCCCATGGAGGCTGCTAGGGGAAAAATCTTCTGGCTACTGTGCAGGTGCGCATGCACACACCTGATTGGAATTGACATGAACAAGCACTCGAAGAAGACTTGTGAGCACCTCAGAGAGCTATGGCCAAAATTTTCAAAACTGGATGCCTAACATATTTTATAAACACAACTTATCACCCTAGTGACCAGTTATATGAATTTGAAGGTATCTGGACCCAGTTTCTAGACAGATTTGGATAAAAACATTAGACGCGCCTAAAGAATGCTAGACCTCCATTCCTCCTAACCCCTCCTATCCTCATTCCCTCCTCCTGGACCGGTCCTCTCCTTCCCTGCTCTCCCTATTCATGTATTGTCTTCTCCTATTTTAGTATGGAAACTCCAACTATAACATGTTATGTCTATGTAGTATTCTCTCGTCTTGTATTGTCTGTCTGGTCTTGCAGCTTTGATGAGTTGTAAAATTGCATAATTCAATTGGAGACCCTATGAAGTGTGCAAGTATTTGAGAACATATACAAGCTGTAAGTCATTCACTTTTTGTTCCTTTCATTGTCTGTTTCTTTACTGGGGGGGGGGGGGAGGAAGGGGAAGGGGGGGGGGGAAAAAATCAATAAAAAATTAATCACGCACACAAAAGAAAAATGAGAGCAGTAGGAGACAGTGCCACTTAGGACAACTTTTAAATCCCCCACTGTGAGCAGGCCTGCCCCCAAATCACATAGCGCCCAAAATGCCTATGGTGACTCAGAAGGGTTACCAACATCTCCTGAACAGGGCAAAGTAGAAAGGAAAAATAAACACTTGCTCATTGATCTTCTGCTCTCCATTTTTCTCGCAGAGCCTAATTTTCATTAATCTACAGGATTTACTCCACTCCACACTGCAGGATAAATGAGAACTTTTGGTTCTTAGTCTTTAAAGTACAAGAAAAATAAGGTATTAAATAAAGGTGAACATACAGAGTATTTATTAATACCCTATGAATGCCGGAACTAAACTTTGTGGTTATTCCAACACAGACCAAAATAACCACAATGACTGCTATCCCATGTAATTTTCAACCCTATTATTACTCTGATTGTTGGTTCATTATTCAGATTTTTTTTTTTTAAATAAAACCCATGAAATCATTTTCTTAAACAAACAAAAAAAGCACACATCTGCTAAAAATAAACCACCAAGAGGTCCAAAAAAAGCCCAAAATGTCTAATTATAAATTAATAGCATCAGGTACTATACTGCTATTAGTGAACAAAAATGTAATGTGTAACTAGCCCTTAGAAGTATTTACTAGATTTCTACTATTCATTCTTGATGCTTTTTTCAAATCAGACCCACAGAGAATGTTTTTTCTTTTTCTTTTTTTAAATTAATAACTTCCCTCTCAGCCAACCTCATAAAAAATTAAACATAAAAATGTATCCAGAACATGCCAAAAAGAAAAGACGCTTCACTTGCCATTTGCCATGATGATAACAAAAGTATCATATTTTACTTACTTGACTCAAGATTACTTATCCTCCACACACTTAAAATTAACCTAAAGAAATTTCTAGTGTAGTAAACTTCGTTACTTTGAATTCTTCCTGACTCACTGGTTGCACTTCCTGACTCTCAAACTTTGTTCGACTATGACATCAGCTGATTCAATTGTTAATTCCAGGGCCATGAACTCACCATCAGGAAGGGAAGCCAGCCCAGCTCTTCCCTGGCACATCACCATTTTTATATCCCTCATACTGTTTCCCCTCTTTCTCAGCCTCCTTCATAGCACTACTCCCTCTTGAGACAAGCCCACCTGCAGCAGGAAGTGAGAGTAGTGGGAAAGAGTATTCACTCATGTGTTGCTCTATTTTCTCCCTGTATTTACAGCGGAGAGATGAGGAGAGAATCAAGAAAGGGGCAGGAGAACCAAGGAGCTTCAAAAAGGAGAAGCAACCCAAGGTAAAATCAGCAAGCACAGAGCAGGAAACATTGTAGGGAAGTAAGGAAAAGGAGAGGATGTGGGGCAACAATGGCACAGAGTTTAAAAAAGGCAAAAAAGTGGAACATTTTAAAGAAAACATACAAAAAATTCTAAAAATTAGTCAAGTCAGGGGACAACTTGGGCAATGAATACATTTTAAAAAAACATCAAAACACAGAATGGAATAAGAAGAGAAGGGGAAAGAGGGAGAAAGAACAGAGTATTTTATTAAAATATGAATTGTGTAGAAAGCCTATTTTACTCAAATTTTGAATCTAAGATTTAAATCATGGTATGGCTAATTAAAAAATATTAATAGCCTGAACTTTTTCTTGGGTACATGTTACCTTGTGAGGATGCTAAAAGCCACCTTAAATTTTCATTCTGAAAAAGATGAGTTATGAACTACTCATTTAATTATATTTACATTTATATTTATAGTCAGTCATTTTCAAGAAGAGTTAAAACATTCAGGTACTATCACCCTGTAAGGCCATGTCTACACTACCCGCTGGATCGGCAGGTAGTAATCGATCGGGGATCGATTTATCGCATCTTGTCTAGACACGATAAATCAATCCCCGAATCGACGCCCGTACTCCACCTTGGCAGGAGGAGTAAGCGGAGTCGACGGGGGAGCTGCGGCGGTCGACTTGCTGCCGTGAGGACAGCCAGGTAAGTCGAACTAAGATACTTCGACTTCAGCTACGCAAATAGCGTAGCTGAAGTTTCATATCTTAGATCGATTCTTCCCCACCCCCAGTGTAGACCAGCCCTAAGATTCTTTGCCAATTTGGGGGGAGGGGGGTTATAATCATATTCCTTTTTTTTTTTTAAATGTCCCTCTGCCCTATTGCTCTGCAACAGACACATACAAATAAGGGAAATTGAGTGTATACAAGGTTCTGTTAAATGCACAAGATAAATATACTGAAAGAGCAGAAAATAAACAGCTTTTCTCTAATGTCCTTTAGTTATAGCAAATGTAGTTGTTATAAGGAAAGTGGGTGGAAAATTTCCAAAAGGAAGTAAAATTTAAATTGATGGCATCCCTTTGTAAGTTACATTTAATAAAGGAACTTAGTCTTCTTTGGAATTGGCACAGAAGTTAAAATATTTTATATTTTATTGTAGTTTTCATTTAAAGGGAAGGAAAAAAGAATGCCTATACAGCTAGGGCTCAAGTGCATTGCATTAGCATCATGTCACAGTCAGATGCATTTCTCAGAAGTAGTAGGGGGGAGGGGTTAGAACAAGTTCTAACTGATTTGAAGATAGATTTTGTGTTTGTATTTCTATGGAGATGTTGAAGACTAGTGAGAGTTCAATTAGATTATAAAACTGATAGCAGGTCTGATATCGTTTGAAGAATTATTATGCACAGTACAATACTACAGAGATTAGATTTTGAGAAACTTATTTCAAGTTTGGCAGGATCCAAAATACCAGTCTCTCTTTTTTAATTTTACCTATTTGATAAGTATGCGTGTTCTCCCCACCCCCTACCTTTTCCAAATCAACTCAAGAAAACAAAAAGTCAGTAGTCCACTCATGAATAAGCATACATTAACGAAGAAAAGAAATATGGTTTTGATAAAGAAATATTTCGACTCCACCTTCCAAGAGATTATTTGATAGAGAATGAAAGAGAAGGTTACTCACCTTGTGCAGTAACTGAGGTTCTTCAAGATGCGTGTCCCTGTGGATGCTCCACTGTAGGTGCGGCAACACCCTGAGCCTGGGATCAGAAATCTACATCAGCAGTGTTTGTCAGACTGCACATGCGCACCTCCCCCCTCTCACACTGTGAGCTGGACACACACACACACCCCTATATATATATATGTGTGTGTATGTGTGTATGTGTGTATGTGTGTATGTGTGTATGTGTGTATGTGTGTATGTGTAGTGCTGTGCGGTCCGACTGTCCCCCAGTCCTTCTTTGCCATAGAGCTTATGTTTCAGCTCCGAAGCAGAGGGCAGGTAGTGGAACACCCATAGGGACTCATCTCGAAGAACCTCAGTTACTGCACAAGGTGAGTAACCCCGTCTTCTTCTTCGAGTGATGTCCCTATGGGTGCTCCACTCCAGGGGACTAGAAAGTAGTGCCCCTAATCGGAAGGCTGGGGCTTTGGAGAAGCATTTACTACAGATGATAGGACAGCATGTTCTAGGAGAATGTCCACTGTTGCGTCGTGAGTAATAGCGTAGTGATGGGCAAAAGTGTCTGTTGATTCCCACGTGGTAGCTTACAAATGTCAGCAATGGGAACATTATTGAGAAAAGCAATGGAGGTGGACATCAAACAGGTAGACTGTGCTCTAATTGTAGTAGGAGGTTGTCTATTGTGTAGTTCGTAGGACAAATGTATGCATTGCTAGATACTTTAGAAAGGCATTGTTTACAGCTGGCTGCACCACTGGATCTTTTGGTCATTGAAAGGAATAGACGTGGTGATTTTCGGAAAGGTTAGTCCTGTCCAAGTAGAAATGCTTGTCTGACATCTACGGTGTGCAGAGCTGCCTCCTGCTGGTTGCTGAGAGGCTTCGGAAGAAGCAAGGAAGGTGAATCAATTGATTGAGATGATACAACGATGGAACCTTGTGTAAAAATCTTGGATGTGAGTGTAGCATAACTTTGTGAAAAAGTGCGTACAGGGGCTATACCAGAAGGGCCGCAATTTCATCGACCCTTCGGGCAGAGATGATGGCAACAAAAGAGACCATTTTCATTGATAAAAGGGAATAAAAAAAGCACGTTGCCATTGGTTCGAATGGAGGTCTACTTAGAGAATGTAGGTCAAGGCCATGTCCCAGGCTGGGGTGGGGTCTCGTATGTTGGGATAAAAATATGGAGACCCTTTAGAAAACATTTCGTGAGTGTGTGTGAAGATGGAATGTCCGTCTTTGTAGCAGTAGTGAAGAGTAGTGATTGTGGCCAAATGCACCCAAATGGAGCTAGTGGATAGTCCAGATTGTTTAAGGTATAATATATAGCCCAGAATAAGTGGTAGTGGAGCATGTACTGCCTCGACGTGATGGGAGGCGCACCAGCACTGGAATCTAATCCATTTCTGAAGGTAAGTGTGTCTAGTTGTGTTGTGCCCGATATTCAAAAAGTATCTGTTTAACTGCTTCTAAACAGGCTATTTCTGAATCCTAGAAGCCTGGAGGAGCCAGGCTTTGAGGTGGAGTATCTGTGGACTGGAATGGAGGGTGTGCCCCGTGTCCTGTGAAAGGAGCCACAGCACTGGATGGAGAGAGATCAGCCAGCATTCCATCATGTGAATGAGGTGTGTATACCAGAACTGTCATGGCCATGTTAGAGCTCTAAGGATGACGTGAGCTCGGTCCTCCTGTGTCTTGCAGAATACTCAAAACAGAAGGGGGAAGGGAGGGAACAAGGAAGTGGTGCATCCCATGTGATGAGGAATGCATCTCCCAGAGATCCAAGTCGCAGTCCCACTCTTGACCAGAATGGAGGGCAGTGGGCATTTTGTGGAGTGGCAAAAGATCTTTGGTAGGGAATCCCCATCAGCTGAAAACGAGCAGAAGGATTTGCATATCCAGTTACCACTTGTGGCTGTGGGAGAATCTCCGGCTCGATGAGTCCGCAGTGGTGTTCTGGAAAGTATGTGGTTGAGATAGTGATGTTGTGTCAGATACACCAGTTCCATAATTTCAGTGCCTCCGAACATAAGGAATGGGACCTCATTCCACAATGCCTGTTGATACAAAACATGGAGGTGATATTGTTCATCATGACTCTGATGGTGCAATGTTTGAGTAGTGGAAGGAAATGTCAGCAGGCATTGTGAACTGCTTGTAGCTCTAGGAGTTTGATGTGTAGGGTGGATTTGGTTAAGGACCACCTGCCCTACACTGTCTGACTGGGAAGGTGCACGCCCCAACCGATCAAGGAAGCATTGATTGTGAGAATCATTGTCGGCGCTGGTCGAAGGAAAGGAACCCCAATGCAGACGTTCTTGGGCTGCATCCACCATAGTAGTGAGTCCTTAACCCTCATTAGCATGAATAAAATTTTGTGGAGGCTATGTTTGTGAGGGACATATACTATACGAAGCCATGCCTGAAGACATTGCATGTGTAACCATATATGTTTTACCACCAATGTGTCCGCTGCCATGTGGCCTAATAGCTGGATACACATTCTGTCAGAGATCTGAGGGCAGGGTCATACCGTGGATACAAGATCCACTATAGTCAAGAATCTGTGAGGTGGAAAGAAGGCCCTGGCTTGTATGGCACCTAGTTGTGTGCTGATGAACTCCAGGTGTTGTAGTGGCGTTAAAGTAGACTTGTCCAAGTTCATGCAAAGGGGCAGGTTCATTAAAAGGTCCATTGTCAAAGAGCGTCTGTTTCGGATTAAGCCTTGAGGAGACAGTCATCTAAGTAAGGAAGGATGATGATGCTTTGTTTCCGGACATAGTCAGCGACTACTGCAAGGACTTTGGAGAACACACATGGGGCCATTGACAGTCTGAAAGGCAGTACCTTGTACTGAGAGTGATCGGTGCCCATGGTGAACTGGAGAAACCATCTCTGGGCAGGGTGTATTGTGATGTTGAAGTCTTGGAGGTCGAGGGCTGAGAAACAGTCCCCCCTGTTCAAGTGCTAGGATAATGATGAAGAAGGTAACCATCTTGAAGCACTGCAGTTTGACGAACTTGTTTAGATTTCAAAGGTGCAGGATGGGTCACCGGATTTCCTCTGGATCAGAAAATAATGGGAGTAGAAATCCCATCCCCCGTGTTGGAAAGGAAACAGTTATATGGCACCCAGTTGTAGAAGATAAACTCTGTGAGGAGAAATAAATTGCGAGAGGGGTCCCTGAAGAGGGACAGGGAGGGGGGTGGCAGGGCAGGATAGACAGAGAAGGATACTCCATCCCCTTCCTATCTCTAGAACCCACTTGGCCAAGGTGATTAGTCTCCATGATGGAAGAAATGGAGCTAATTAGTCACCAAACTGGTGGAGTATTGAAGATGGTTGGAATGACTGGAAAAGAGGGAGGCTTTTCAGGGCCTCGACCACACCTTCAAAATTGTTGCTTGACTGGCGGTGTATGAGAGGAGGCCCCTTGAGAAATGGGCTGTCTATATTTGACAGAGGGCCTGTGTCTTCGACACTGGGTGCCATAGTGCCATTGAGGAGTGTACTGCGGTGGTTGGGATTGTGGGGGGAAATGATACTTCCCCAGACGTCTCTTCGGCACTGGCATGTAAATGCCGAGAGAGCAGAGAGTTGTTCAGGAGTCTTTAAGAGAGTGCAGGTGGCAGTGTCCGCAGAGTCTAACAAGGTTTGTAGGGCAGTACGGACCAAGAGATGTCCCTCAGATATTAGCATCTGAAATTGTTTTCTTGGCCTTAGAAAGGTCATGGCAGAGTTCCTCTAATTTGGAGTAGTTAAGATAGTTATACTTAGCCATAAGAGCCTCAATTAGATATTTGAAATTGGAGCATGGCAGATGAATAAGCCTTGCATTTGAATAAATCTAAGCGTTCCCAGTCTCGGTCTTGATTGTTAAAACGAGATCGGTATTGTTGGCCTCTCTCTTGCACCACATTAACTACCAGAGAATTTGGGGTGAGATGCGAGAACAGGAATTCCACACCCTTCGCCGGAACAATATTTTTTGTGTGCGCGTTTGCAGGTCAGAGGGATGGACGCCAGGGTCTGCCAGTGCACTTCCGTGGGCTCAAGAAGCGCCTCGTTGATAGGTAGCACATTTTGGAGGAAGAGGATGTGCGGAGAGTATCAACCAGTTTATGCTGCCGATATTTAACTTCCTCCAAAGGAATCTAGAGGCAGTCTGCAATCCTGCAGAATAATTCCTGAAGTCATCAGCAGCCGTAGAAGATGGAGGCATGATAGCTTCATCTGGGAAGAAGAGAAATGTCGTGTTGGTGGAGCTTCTTTCTCTTGTTCTTCCTCAACCGGTACCGGTGGAGGTTTGGTTTCTGGCAGGCAAGAGACCTATGCAGAAGGGAGAGATGTAGGTCTCCGGCTTTGCTCCACGGGAGGTTTCCCAAATGGTGCTCTGTAAATGGCCCAACGGTCCCAATATGGCCACTATACAGGAAGTGGAATGTGTGGTTGCATCCATGGTGGTCCATACCAGGATTGTGGTCTGGATGCGGATTGCAAATAGTGAGGATGCATAGATAAAATCTTGGAGCCTATCTTGAATAAGAAGGTGCGATGGAGCCCTCCTTGTTGCTAGGGAAGGGAGGTGCCATCCTTGGAGGAGAAAGGGAGGAGTGTCATGAGTCCGCAGAGGAGGGTGGGAGTGGTGGAAGTCCGTGCCTGAGGAGAGGTGATTCAGGAGCGTCAGATACAAGCGGGTCTTTCGGGTATATGAATTCCCGTGGAGGAGGAGGAGGCGGCGGCGGCGGCATCATCAGTGCCGGTGTATGATTCATTGCTGAAAGAGAGATGCATTCCCCTGAGCAGCCAGCAGGTGGAGCTAGACACTTGGTTGGTGCTGATGACTTGCTCAGTGCCAGTGGTTTCAATGGTGCTGAGGACTTGCTCCGTGCTGAAAAGGATGCAGGTGCCAATGGTTTTGTGGGTGCCATAGCTCCTGCAGCTGGTTTGTCTTGGTCTCCAAAACCAAGGGACAGTACTGAGGGCTGTAGGTCAGCCTGGTTAGGGTCTTTAGATGGTTGTTTTGTTCTGGAGGTTCTTGGATGCGCCACGAAGCCATGTCCCATTGGAAGATGTTGAAGCATCTGACCTCACAGGGGATTGAGTCCTGGAGGGCTGTGCCTCACAGTGTGAGGAGGAAGCCAATTTCTTCTCATCAGAACGAGAGAGAGAGAGAGAGAGCGCTTTCTCTTGGCGGGACGCAGAGAATAAGGATTAGTGGATGAACTGGCCAAACCTGAAGACAGCACAGGGGGAGAGTCTGAGCCCAGGTCCGATGCTGGATGCAGTGATTTCTCCATGAGAAGAAGATTTAACCGAACGTCCCGGTCTTTTCTGGCCCTGGCAGTCAAGTCGTGGCAGTGGGAACACTTTTGTGGTACATGTCCCTCTCCCACACAGCAAATACACTGCACATGGCCGACTGTTACTGGGATGGAAGCTCCACAAGAGATGTACCTTAAACCCAGGAGATCCAGGCATAAGGGTGAGGGAAAAAGCTTCCCAGTTGAGAGGGCCAGAAGCGGGGAAACAAAAACGTAATCTATAGAATAACTATAAAGGTAAAGTGAAAATAAAAAAATTGAGGATTTTTTTTTTGAGAGAGACAGAGAGAAAAAGAAAAAGAAAAAGTACTAACTACACTAAAACTGACAGGTAAGGCACTATCTACTGAGGGAAAAGGAGAAGCAGGCTCTGCTGCCATGTCCGTCCCAGACCAAAGGCGGTAGAGAAGAAAGTGGGGAGCGGTTGGACCATACAGCGCTAAACATACATCCCGCTCACAGCGCGAAAAGGGGGAGGTGTGCATGTGCAGTCCGATGGGCACTGGTCATGAAGATCTCTGATCCCAGGCACAGGGGGCACTGCCACACGTACAGTGAAGCACCCAGAGGGACGTCACTTGAAGAAGAAGCTACCTTGCCAATAGCCTACTACACAAAAACTACCAAAAGGAATTAAAAATCATTATAAATGGTCCAGAATGTGGGTTAAGTATTTTTTAAGATGCAGAAAAGAATAATCCATGTGCGCTGTAGGATACAGGCTTTTTAAAACTAAAGACCAAATTGAATTTTCTGGGGAGAAAGACAAATAAAAACAAAACAAAACACAAAACCAAAGCATCTTGCTCTCAAAAGATATCCTGCATAATACAAATTTAAAAACATAGAATGATAGGGTTAGACAGGACCGCAAGGGTAATCTAAACTAATCCCTGCCAAAATGCAGGATTTGTCGTCTTTAAACCACCAATAATCAGACCTCAGTGGTTCAGAAGACAAATTAACTATCAACATTACCCAAAACAGATACAGTAGTGTGAATTCGTTTCATTTAAAAAAAAAATTATATATATATATATATATATATATATATATATATATATATATATATATATATATATATATATATATATATAAATAAAAATACACACACACCAAATATTCTTATTTTATCCACTACAACTGGATAACAACATAGTAAAAGCATCCTGATTGGTTAGTAATTAAATCATACAGTGTTTTAATATCACGTGCTGCAAAGAGCCACAAGAGACCCATTAAAGCCCCACTTTCAGTTCGTGAGCCTCAGTCTGAGTATCACGGATCTAAATCAGTGGTTCTGAAACTTCACTGCACCGCAACCCCCTTCTGACAACAAAAATTACTACACAACCCCCAGAGGTGGGACTGAAGCCTGAGCTTGCCTGAGTCCCACCACCCGGGGGTGGGGGGGGAGCAAAGCCCAAGCCCCACTGCCCCAGGCGGGGGAGGGCCAAAGCCCTATAACTTCTGCCCCAGGCAGCAGTGCCTGTAACCTGAGCCCCACCACCCAGGGGTGAAGCCCTCTGGCTCGGGCTTTGGCCCTGGGTGGTGGGGCTCGGGCTTCGGCCCCATGCCCCAGCAAGTCTAACGCCAATCCTGGTAACCACATTAAATGGGGTCGCAACCCACTGTTTGAGAACCATTAATCTAAACCATCCAAGGCAAAGGACTTCCCTGGCCTCTTTTTGAAATCCTCCAGTGAAGGAGCTTCCACAACTTCCTTAGGCAGTTTGTTTCATTGTGCTATTGTTCTTACAGTTTGGAAGTTTCTCCTGAGATTTAATCTAAATCTTGTATGCAGTAGCTTGAATCCACTGTCTCTTGTCCTGTCCTCTGTGGCAAGAGAAAACAGTTTTTCTCCATCCTTTTTATGGCAGCCTTTCAAGTATTTGAAAACAGTTATCATATCTCTCCTTAATCTCCTCTTTTTCAAACTAAACCTACCTAGTTTCTTCAGCCTTTGCTCATATGGCTTGCATTCTATCCCTTTGATCATCTTTGTTGCTCGCATCCTTTCCAGTTTCTCTACATCCTTTCTATACACCGGTGCCCAAAATTGGACACAGTACTCCAGCTGCGGCCTAACCAGCGCCAAGTAGAGCGATACTATCACCTCCCATGACTTGCATGCTATGCTCTGTTAATGCAATCCAAAACCGCATTCACTTTTTTTGCAACAGCATCACATTGTTGACTCATATATGCAACAATGTTATCTCAACATTATTAAGTCAATATGCCTGAAAGTTTAATTCAAGTCAGTTTGCCCCTAACTTTTACAGTTTTAAGAGACACCGTTAAACACACCTGAATGTAATAAACAGACATCAGAAGGAAAAAAATTTTAAGTTTCTTATTTGCTACGTTTGATAGCACTTTTAGTATGCTCTAACTAGGTCATTATAGATACTACAGTGATAGTGACCCTAAGCACTACACATGTATTTAAAAATAGAAATGACATTTCTCTTTTTCCCAGCCTATAGTCGCTTGATATTTTTGTATGGGTGGGTGAGAGCCTGTGGGTCAGAAATTCATTGCGGGAAAGCCAAGTCGTAGGGTTGAGTTTTGCGAGTAGTTCTCAATGCAGTCATTATCTCTTGCAGGAGTTCAGTAACCCACATCCAGCGCCTGTGAAAACTGTCACAGTAGTCATGAGTAAGGCTAATATTTAGTCATGGGTATTTTTTAGTAAAAAAGTCATGGGCAGGTCACAAGCAATAAACAAAAATTCACAGCTCCGTGACCCGTCCATGACTTGTATATACCCATGACTACATCTTGGGTGTTTGGGGGGGGGGGGTCTCCAGGGCACCCACTGTGTTCCGGGGGCAGCAGTCCAGGACAACCACTGTTGCTGGGGGGCCAGTGGCGGGGCTGGCCCCAGACTGCCACTGTTGCTGGGGGGGGGGGGGAGGAGGGAAGGCAGTGGGGTCAGGCGCACCAGCATGCTGCAGAAGTCACGTAATCCATGACTTCTGTGACAGACTCGCAGCCTTAGTCATGAGCCTCTCATTTGGGGGGGTGGGGGAAGATTGCTGGTTCCACTGAAATATAGCAATCTTAGGAGGTCATGGAGGAAGAGACAAATCTGTTGAGTAACCAAGGCCAGTCCGAGAGAAGACTGTTAATATCAGACCAGAAAACCTGAAGCGGACTCTGCATTCAATGAAGATCCAATGCAGAGAGCAGAGCACTGGAGTGATTTACTCATGACCATCTGGGTTGCTCAGATAAATAAATTGCTGCATTTTATACCAAATGAAACCTTTTCAGGGTGTGGGACTTTATTCTTACATAAAAGTTGTAATGACCAAGTTTGGAAGTCAAACCCTTTTAGAGTTGCTACCCGTCCAGTTTTTACCCGGACGGTCCAGTTTTTGGCTTCTGTGTTCAGGTGCCATTTAGGGTTACCAGATGCCCAGACATTCTGGTCAAAAACCGGGCACCCGGCAACCCTAAATGGCACCCAAACCAAAAACAAGGTGGAAAGAGATGCCGGGTTATTAACCCATGCCAGACCCTGCTCAGCCAGGGCTGCCTCCTACATGCAGGTAGGCTCCTTGAGACGATACTGCAAGTGACCGAGGGAGGGAGGGAGGGAAAGGAATGAGCAATGGGGATGGGACCTTGGGGAAAGAGATAGAGCAGGGGTGGGGCACCAGGAAAGAGGCGAGGCAGGGGGTGAAGCCTTGAGGGTCCATTACAAGCAATTAGAAAGGTGGCAACCCTAATATGGATTATTGTGTCCAGGACTGTGCCCAACAGGATATAGCACAATGCCTCTGTGAAGCAAAAACCAAGATCATGAGTAACTGGACAAAGATCGGTCCAGGCAAGACAAAAGGTGAGATTATCCAGTAAGCAGAAGTATTAGAAGGAATCAGTCTGCAAGGAGAAACACAAAGGCATCTGCCCCAGGGTCAAAGTTGTACACACAAAATCCTGCTCTACTCTCCATTGCTCCTAGATGTGGAAGTGAATTAATACTAGTGAAGTACAAAAATCAGTACAAAATTGAGAGCACATGGTAGCTGTGAGATTTATGCATTCAGGAATTTATTCTCAGCCACATTTAGTAAATAAAAATTAAAGGTTTTACTGATGAAATATGGTGAGAAATTCTTAGTTATACACACTAAATATAAGTAAATGCCTATTGAAGTAGTGATATTTGTATCTAAAATGTGTTTAGCAGTCAAGACAGAACACTTAGCACTTCTAGCTCCTTGATATTATGGTGATAACTGTTCCACCTAACACCTAAATGTACTTACATTTAGCCTGGCAACAGCCCTGTTGGGTGCTACAGGTTAAGAATTGAACCAAATTTCAAGGAGGGGAAACTGAGATTAAGGGTAAAATCCCCAATAAAGTCAGAATGTCATTTTATGTGATTTATTCAAGGCCACAGAGAGGATCAGTGGCAGGGCTGCAATTAGAACCCAAGACTTGAAGCTTAAAGCTCTAGACCTTCTCTAGAAGAGAAGACATTCTAACATCTGTTATCAAAGATCTTACTGAAGAATGAGGATTCTGCAGTTTACAGAATACATTTCTACTATGAAACTTGAGCTACAGGGCAAATGAAAAATGTGAGCTGATCTTTAAACCTGGGGAACCTCAGAAATTCTAAATGGAGCATGTCATATGATTGGTATTCAGGGACTTACAATGTGTATTTTATTTCTTATAAGAATAATTGACTAAACGATCTAGTTGTACATTAGGAAACATGATTACAATGCATAGTTATCACTGTAACCCTCATCCTCTCTCCCCTGTTCCTTTCCATTGTTTGTTACATACACTTCTTGGGGTTTGTCTTTAATTAGATTTTAAGCCCTTTGGCACAGTGTGACAGGGTCTGCTCTGTTTACACCCCGATGGCACCTATTTGTGGCTCATCTAGGGAATTAACTCTGCCATCTGGTTGGACACCCCTTCCTGCAGTTATTCACTCCATCATTCCACTCTCTCACTTTGCAGCCTCATGCTCCTGGAGCTGCAGTGCTTTCCTCTTCATAGCTTAGCCCTCCAGCCAAGTCACATCAAAGTTCCCGCCCCCCTTCTGAGGTATCGCAAGCCCTTTGAGGCAAACTGTCCCAGGCAGTCCGCTCCCCACTGCCTGATCTATGCCATTCCCCCAGTGGCTGGTAGGGAAACCCAGACTCCACCCTCTACACTGGGTTCCAGTCCAGGGACCCTCAACCCAACAGCTCTGAGCTTTTATTCTCCCAGCCCTTACTGCCCCTTCCCTATTTTCCTGCTCTTCCCCCTTGCATTAGGGAGTGTGACTGCAGGTTTCTTCCCCCAGCCTGCCAACTTCCTCTATTTATAGATCCTGCCCAGCTCCTATCCCCAGCTGGATTTCACCTGCAATTAGGCCCTAGCACTTCCTAGGTTTCCTCCAGGTGCAGCCTAAAATTAATTGGCCTCATTTACCCCTTCAGGCCTTGTATGGGGTGGACACCCCATCACATGCAGGAACACTCCTTTGCTCTGCACTCTCTGAGTGCTACTGCAGTATAAAAGTGTCATGTTTGAGATCAACTTGCTGTGCCAGTGACACTGCATTGATTAAAGTGCTGTAGGGGAAACCTGAATTTGAAGTGAAGTAAAAACTTTCATTTTGGTTCACCAAAAAAAAAAAAAAAAAAAAGCATTAGGCAAGCGATTTGCTTCATCTGCAGGGATAGGGTTGTAGTAATAAAGAGGAGTTTGGGCTAAATCATGGACCGACACAAATGCCAGCCTCTGGGATGACTAAAACCAAAGAAAGATAGCTTTTCAAGGAATTGTAACTGAGGATCTAAGGTCTGTCAGTTCATTTATTTATTTTTTATTACTTTCTCTTACCATAACTTAATAAGGATCACATCCTAGGTATCTGCATGTTCATCAGAGATGGAAACTGAGGCCTTGTCTACACCAGAGAGGGTTTGTTGGTGTAGCTATACCAGCAAACCCTCCAAGTGTACATGCAAATTATATCAGCAAGAGAGCTTATAAAGCAGTTTATAAGTTTGAGAGCTTATAAAGTATCAATCTCTGAACAAAAGAAGGTATACTCGCAAAAGCACTCTTTTGCCAGTGTAACTATATTAAACTAGGGCTTTTGCAGGTATAAAAGTGTTGTTAAAGAAGAACCACACACCCCTCTACATGACATTACTATACCATCCAGAATGTCTAATGTAAACCAAACCTGGCTCTATCCAGCTAGAGGGCATGAGCTAGCTCTTATAGAAATGAACAATGAGAGATCAGATTTTTAAAAATGGAAATTACTTGGGTTTTTGACATACCAGCTTGGAAGACAAGGCAGCTGTGGAAAACTTCCAGATGGATTTAGGAGACAGATATATGGTGTTCCTCCCAAATATTACTACTAATTAAAGACTTATGTATAAGCATTAATGAAACCATGGACTCTAATACCTGAGATGCACATGACAAGAAAGGCATTGCTAGATATGCAAGTTACTGAGAAGAGAGACCTGAAAAACAGGTCCTGGAAAAAGGGAGTTAGCATGTAAACAGCAAGAAACGCTGACAGACTTATTACAAAATGAGAAATAAAGGAAAGGATGGCATTCGGGAATGTAAGCTATTCACTTTTCTTTTTATCCCTCTGTAATTAGCCAATTCAATGAGGCATTCTCAGTCTAAGAGAAATAAGGCCCCACACCAGGGGTGATGGAACAGGGGAGATAGGGGGCCATGGCCCTCCCATTTTTACTGGCGGTAAGGGCAAGTGATGGGGGAATGAAGGCAAAGAGGAGCAAACAGGGGCAGGATCTTGGGGGGAAGGGGCGGCGCAGGAGCAGGGCCTTCAGGGAAGGGGCAGGGGCTTGGGGAGAAGAGACGGTGCGAGGGTGGGACCACGGGGGAAAATGGGCAGCGTGAGGGCAGGAGCTTGGAGGACGGGGGGGGGGTTGCAGGGCCATGGTTCGGGCACCTGTGGCCCCCCCACTTTCAGGGCACTTTCGCCGCTCCTGCCCCACACTCAACTTGGCATTTTTCTGCTTGTCTGCTGAAATATAATGCAATAACTTCTGAACACAGGAACTATCAATCCAGGGAACGTTCTGGGCATCAATGGGTGGAATCCTATGGAAAAACAGAGGGAGGATATGGGCTACACAGCACCCCTGGCATCTCATTAACAGATTCTGCTATCTATAGAGCAAAGAACTGGTTGGTGGCACCAATTAACCATATACCACCACCATCCCATATCAGTTCTGCCCATCATCCCAATGGATATTAAAACATTGACACCTGAATGACTCATCTCCCACACAGAATGAAAAGAAATAATTGATTAAAGTGTGGGAGTGAGGGTGAAATGGAGGGCTACTAGGAACCCCTAGCATGAAGGATGGAGGAAGAGAGAGATCAATATACAGAGCCCCTGGAAAGAGCGAGGAGGTGGAGGAGTTGCAGTGAGTCCCTGAAATATAGGGGGTTGGGAAGGTGGCACACAGGGAGAGGGGAAGGGGGGCTACAGAAGCTATAAAGTATGTAACCATCTAGTGTAGCTTATGAGAAGTATCAATGCAGATAAGTCATTTAATTCACTTTTCCCTTTGCTTACTACATCGTGTCACTGTTGTACAAGTAATTTCCCCAGAGAATAAAAGAGAACACCATAACTTCTAAGGAGATGTGCTGATGGCTAAAGAGTTTATAGAATTTATACTCCCAATCAATTTCTGTCAAGGGATTTGAACAGAGTAGTTACCACCAAAGGAGCTGTTTGGCCATTAGGCTGCAGCAGATGAACACCAGGGGAGAAGCCAGAAGATGAAGAAAACAATAGTTTGCAGTGTTTGTCAGATGAGTGGAGGAAAGAATTGATTAGAGATTATTTCACAAGCTTTACTTACATGAAGTGGTGGGGTTCTCTTTGGAAATTCCATCATTAATGGCTTTTGCACTTCACAAGAACCAGCTACCACCCTCTTTCTCCTATTCAAGCTAGGCCTCAAGTTGTACAAAATGGGATGCAAAACATGGTGACTACAATATGGTCTCAACAATGAGTCAAAGCAGAGAGAGACAGATGAATTTCACAAAAGCTTAATATGTATCCCACAAAATTACCCTATAAACATCACTATAAATTAGATTATTATTGGTGAACAGAATGAGTCCCAAACAGATTAAAAGGCTGCATAATTAGGCCCAGGAGACAAGAACCTTAAAAAGGAGGTCCCTCAGAAAAAAGTATTGTTAAATATTACATTTTAAGCTAAACAGAGAATACTTAAAAAAATATCAAAATCTTAAAGCCACCAAGAAGCTAAATCTATGAGTGGCAAAAATTCACATACGCAGCTTCATCTAATCTATGCAAGACAGTAATTATATAGTGTTAGAGTCTACCCATTATGCATAACAAAATGCAAAGCCAAAAAAAGGGAAAAAGGATATGCCACCAACTAGGAAAACAACAAATTTATGCATGAGATTGTTATTGTTTCTCAGTGACACAGTATGGCTAAAAATACAATTTCTTTCCTGTTCCTAACATAGATCACTAGCAGGGTCCATAAGAAGATAGTGAAGAATTATTATTAGGTTTGCTGGATTGTATTTGAGAATATCTTCTTTCCTAATAATACAGCCAACTTTCTTGTCAAGATAAGATACCCGTTGATTTAAGAATGGGTTGAGGACTTTTAGCCACCGCTAGAAACTTTTTGTTTGCTGATTCGGTTTTTATTATTATAAAAAGATGCCAGTTGATCCTTCCTAACTCACTTTAGTATGTGGTGTTCATTAACCTGCCCTGCATATAAGGAAGGCAGGAGTAGTCCTTTCATCAGGATAACCTAGATTCTGGTTAAGCTGTGCTATGAGAGGAACAAGAACAGCCAAGCATGGGGAGAAGGTTTTGGGTTGGAGTCTGTTTAAAGCTTTCATATATATTATATACATAAAAATATACTCAGACCTCATATAAAATCCATATATCATCTTTGCTCAGATTTTTAACAGCTTTCAAGGTGAGAATCACTGTAGGTCTTTTTCCTCTTACCAAATAAAGAGTAGCTTTTCCTTTTGAATATAAAAATATACATTGAAAGGAAGCTCTAATATAGTAGTTTTTTTTTTTAAATTAAAAAACTGTTTTCATATGCAGCTTGTTGAATTGGAAAAAAATCTTAAATCGCTTATTTATTATGCCAAAAGCTTCACTTTGAGATATTCTTCAAGACCCAGGATGTTAAATACATTTCATTTTCTTTATTTGCATCCATTTCTTCAACTATTCAGAATGCTAGTGAGTTTAGAAAAAAAACACACCTGTCTGCTCATATGATGAGGGTTTTTTGGGGGGGAAGGAGGGAGGAAGGGAGGGAAGGTTAAGGCAAAAATATATGCATGACAAGTTACACATAGTATGAAATACTGTACTGGTAGCTGAAGTATTTTTCCACTGCAGGCTATCAGACTGCAATAATTTTATTAGTACTTTTAAGGCTTGAAACACACCTTCTGTTGAATGCTGTGAGTCACAGTTTTAATGACAGCGTGTGATGTTCTGTAGCTATGCAGCTTATGCAAGAGAATACTATTTGCATTAAATACCCAGATTTAGAAGCCACCTTTTCTTCATCATTGCTAATAGTGAACAACAGCTGGTAGTAAAAAAAGAACAGGCATATATTCCCTGCATGCACTCTATCATTGCTTCATAAGAATTCTAGTTTGCTACCTATTAGATGGAATGCGCAGAAGATTTTTTGTTGTTGTTGCTGTTGGTTTATGCATGCGTTAAACTTAAAATCTCCCTTTCTGCAAACAGGAAAAATATGACAATTAACTTTTAAAGTTTACAGTATGCTTTAATTACATAGGCAATTTTTTAGAAGTTTTAAATGGACAATGTTCTTCCCCCTCCCTTCCTCTACTCACAAAAGAGGCACTGAAGTATTTTAAAATGAGAAAATAGCCCTCAGAAGAAGGGAAGTAAAAGTCTGACAAGCCCAGTTTATAGACTGGAACAACCACAAAAACAAAAACAAAAAGCCAAGGATTATGAGTTTGATGGTATCAGATACAAACACTTTGTAGTACCTCTCCCCTCTTACTGCCAGTTCTATTCTCCTAAGGCAAGAAATTGAAATAATCATGATTCCTGCTCTTAGCATGAGAATTTTATCATCTTCAGTCTCCTGCTGGCTCATAAGAGCCGAAGGATGGTGCAACAGAGACACTAACCCAGACAATCAAGTAACAATTGAAGACCACTTTAGCCCATATTTTGGACGTGTAAAGGGATTGGGGGGCGGGGGGGGGGGGGAACTGTGCTATCAATGAAATACTTTAAATTCAGTTGTTCTTAAAAGGGGTGGGAGAAGACTCATTTTGTGCTTTTCAGTTCTGACAGTGCCCCATTATTTATGTACTGTTCTTTGTCTTTTTCCTCAAAGGTAATTACAGCCAGGGAGTTTGGCAGGGAATTGCTCAGAGCTGCCTCCTCTACCAAACCGGTAAATGAAACTCTTGTACGGATGCCATTGTGCTAATAATTTGGTTTCACTAAACTCAATTTGAAGAACTGGGGATTTGACCTTCATCCTACATTTGTTTAACAGGGTGTCTGAACTGGTTCTTGCACAAACTAATGACAAATGGGATTAAGAAAAATATATGAAAAGGGGCAAATTCCAACTTCTGAGTAAAATTTCCTACCTAGAATTTAGACTGTAATCAATCCTCCTTTCCACTACCTTGTAAGGGATGAATATGAGCAAGTGATATTCCCATTTCCACCCTGCTCCAGAACAGCCATCACATGATGTTGATGTTGAAATTTACCACTTATGTTTCAACCATAAAACAGACTCCAACCGAAAACCTCCCCACATTTGACTGTTCTTATTCCTCTCATAGGCCTGCTTAACCAGGTTATCCTGACCAAAGGACTACTACTGCCTTCCTTATATCCAGGTCAGGTTAATGAGCAATGCCTACCAAATTGAGTTAGGAGGGCACAATTTGGCATCTTCCTGCAGGATTTCAACACCTGCTCAGAAATAATCAACAGAAGAATGAATCATCCTGTTTCAATGAAGAGAAGTCCATGTACCCTCATCTTAAGAAAAAACAGTGAAAAATCTGCTGATTCAGAGCATAGCATTGACATCCTCTTTGTGAGAGCTTCAGGTCACAGTAATCTTGTAAAATCTAATACAAGGGCCTGGATTAGAGTTCACACAAGCATCACAGCTTTGCAAGATTCTACATAAGGAGCCTACTTGATTAGAAGGAAGCTGCACTTGCAGCAGAGAGTAAGGCATACATAGTCATAGCACTATCTACTGCCTGGCTGTTCTGCAGATAGAACTTTTGTCAAACATTGCTGGAGACAGACACTCTGAGTACAACCCATGACGACAGTCTCCAGTACTAGAAGGTGTAATCTCAAGACAGAAGAAACAGTGCGACATTAGCCTGTTATACCTCAGGAGAATAAACTTTCATTTTAAAAATATGTAATTCTATTTGATAGGAATGACGACACTTTTTCACTGGACTATCCCACCTTTTGATAACAAAACTAATCCTCTTCCTTTTGTTTACATAAAAGCAGGCTTCTACCTTTTCTTCCCCTGCAAGAAGAGGATGTCCTCAAAGTACAGGCATCTCTCCTAATGCAAAACCATGCAAGCTCTGGAAAAATAGTTTTAGTTTTAAAGAAGTTAAATTAACTTGAAAAATATATTAATCCAACTTCTAGTGGTTAATAGAAATTTCCCCTGGTGAGTTTATTACTTAGTTTAATTTTTGCAAAATTTAACTTCATTTTCCAAAAAGTGATGCAGTACAGTCTTTCTAGGTCTGCAGGCAGGCAGTTCTAGTGACTCAGATGCTGCTGTATAATTGGTAAGTAGCAGCACAGTGAAACAGATTTTGCTATTCAGAACAGGGTTTCATCAGAAAATACCAATTTGAAACCAAAATGTTTCACAGAACCCTATTGAGTTCAAACAAACTTATGTTGAACCACAGGCAGAGTTCTATCAGAAACCTACGTGTTTTTTTGACAGCTTACTTAGCAGGCTGCTGGGGCCTAGGGTATCCTGGGTCCATGGCATGGATTAGGGCTTCCAGACCACGGTCAGCTGGCTCCCCACTGCCAAATGGTGTGCCACACCTAGGCATTCCAGGGGGAATAAAAAATAAAAACCACCACTGCTACTCAAGGGTAGGCAGTGGCAAAAGTGACAATGTCAATTTCACTCAGCAGCTGCCAGGCCCTTGGGAGATTTTTTTTTTTGTTTCAAAACCACCATATATTTCCACAATTTACAGATCAAGGGAAATTTTGAAATATTTGGTTTTGGTCTAAATCAGAACAAAACCAAATTTTGAAATTTCCCACAAATCGGAAATTCTGAATTCTAGGCAGCTGTATTCAGAACACTGTTGGCAGCAGCGAAAGTGACTAGAATCAAGATATGAGCAACAGCATAGTTCTCCACAGGTTAGTGTAAGAAGAAAAACCCTGACCAAAAAAAAGTGTACAATATGATAAAACTACATTATAATCTTCCATTGATAAGAAAATTCCACTAAGAGCTGGAAGAAGACAAACACAATTTGTTGAAAGAAAACATTAACAAAAGATTATAATTTTCTCCCATAGGGTACATTAAAACAAACATTTCACCTACAGTTCTCATGTTTCTATGAAATACACATTTAACTCAAGGCTTTCATATATGTACCTAGTTCAAAATCATCCATCTGTCAAAAGACCTTATAATGAAGAAAAATTTTAATTTTTGGTGCAAATATACTCATCTCCCCAGCTAATGTCATCTTAAAAAGAACCAGTAAATGACATCACAGTGTTGCCAACTTTCATGATTTATTGCAATTATTGTTATACCTGGTGCTTTTCTTAAATTCCAGTTCTTGGAGTCAAGCAACTAAGTGAAAAAATCGCTGCTTCCATTTTAAAAAACTAAAGTTTCTAACACTCATGGTTGCAAAAGAAAGCTTTAAAACATGAACCCTAAAAGGCTCAAAATCAGAGTGTAAATAAAAAGAATCCACCATTTGTTTTTCACTTCTCAGGATTCTGGGGGGCTTGACTCATGACTTCTGAATACTTGGGGTTGGCAATACTACCAACAGTAGAATTTTATTTTAGTTTTTTAAATACAAATTTGTCCTCATCAAACCTATTCTTAAAATCCAAGCAACAGTAGCCTAACCTTGCCTGAAGCACGCAATTAAAGCAGTTCAACAAATGCAACTATTTAGCCACCATTCTTTCAAAAAATCCAAGCAAGCAAAGACCAAGTGCACAGGATAATTTAGTCATCTTAATAACGCATAGGTTCTGCTTACTGCATATTAACCAGAATGAAGGGATAGTCCCAAATCATACAGAAACTAGTGCCAGCTTCATTTTACTACTCTGGGCAGCACTTTGATTGTTCTGGATTCATCCAGTTGAACTCATTTGGTATTATGTAATTTATGTGGAGGTTTACAATGTGTCAATTTAAATTTAGAATTGAAAGGGAGTGTTTTTAATAACTGCCAGATTTCTTCCCATTTCAAACCCAATAATTTAAAAATTACAATTATTAATCTAGAATTAGAAACCGAAACAGAATCAAGTTTTCCAATAAGTTAGACCACATGTAAATCCCTCATTTAAAATGTATATATTTTACATAATGTAAAAATAATTGACCATCTTTCATCCAATTGTTTAACTTTCTGACTTTCTGATTAAAAAAAAGTATTGGGTTTAAAATGAACTAGATTCTACTTAAAACTGCATTTCTTCAGACACCTTCAGCTGTCAGTTTTATTTTATTTCAAAACATATATTTACTAATTTGGTTGTGACCAAGAGATATCACCCTTTGTTGATACAGATAGGTCTTTAATGTAAATATATATATATATATACAAAACTCATTGCATTACTACATATTACAAAAGGACACAGAGCAAGAGGTATAGTAGTGTAGCAGTACCCCTTCCCCCCCCCCCCCCCCCCCACACACACAGCCTAAAGGATCTATTTGGGGGTGGGAGAAGAAGAGAATCAGTAGAGAAGTGAATTTATTTTATCTGGAAGCTAGAGGAATGGGGTACCTTCACATTTATCAGACACACCCACTAGCCAGAGATTGATATAAAAATAGATAGCCTTAGCCCATCCCTCCCAAGCAAGGTCCAGGTACTGCATCCAGGCAGGATTAGCAGCATCTGTCTCTTCCCAGCAGCTTGGAGTTAAGGCTAAGTAAGTTGCTCAGAGGATGCACTTGAACCTTACTGATGAAATCCCTTTATTTTTAAAATAACCTATCACTAACAGACCTTTGGCTTGTAGGTGCTTGTATACTAAAAAACAGGCCTTAATTTCTGTAAACTACCTTAGACAACCAGGGTAGTATGAGGGTGATAGCATACCTGCACCCTCTTGTCCAGGACAGGGTTGAATGGATCCTGCCACCTTATCTACAGGTACACCTCTTCTGATAATCTTAGAATCACTGTCTTGCATTTTCCTAGGCATACGCCAAGTCAAAAGGGACACCCATAGCCATTTTTTCACAAACTGGTGAAATATTAGATCATCCCTGGGAGAAATTATCTTTTCCTCCTCCCCAGTATGTACATGCTACTTGATGAAAAGCCAGCATTATCCTCTGCATCTAGAAAACAGTCCTGTTTGTGTTCTTCAGCAAACTCCCCTTATCTCCAGCAAGCACTGCAGTATGCTGCAACAAAGCGATGTTTTGACAACTGCCATGCAGAGCCCAAACGTAGGAAGGCCTAAGGGGACACCAAGAACAGAACCAGAAAACAACCTCCTCCCTCACATTGCTATATCAGTTTGCAGCCTACAATTGTTGGACTCCACAGTGCTACTGAATGTCCAAACAGGCTTCACAGTGGGAATTCCCACTTGCAGCTGCAAGTTGCCAGAATAGTGTACCCAATCCTATCAGACTCAGATATGGCCAGAGCTTCCAGAGCTTGATTATTGCAACTCATATCTAGAAATGAAGCCCTACACCTGGAAAAGGCTTCAACTTGTACAAAACAATTGTCCCATCTGCATAAGTGGCCAGGAGCACAGGTGTGTGAGCACATAATCCTGGTGCTCTGCACTGACTTCCCCACTGAACAGAGTCCAGTATGAGGTCACTGAACCAACAGTCAAAATCCTACATGGGAGTATCCCTACCTGCTTGAGAGATTGCCTCACCCTCTGCAACCATGAGGGACCTACATTCAGTGGAACCACAAATTTATCAGCTAATGGGGCTTATATGTACACAACAAAACCTTCATTGGTCCTGGGCTAGATTATGGAACTCACACCCTGAGGAGATATAAATATTGTAACTTGGAGCCTGACTGCTTTGAGAACTCTATGCAATTCTCCTCCCTTCCCCCCCGCTGCCCACATACGTTCTCATGACTTCACACATACTTCTCAGCCTCTGAGCAAAATAGCTCACTTCTTAGTTATTTTTCTAAGAGACAGTTTTGTTATTTCTGTTGATAAATATTAGAGAAGCATTTAGATCCTATGGTGATGGCAGCCATGTGAACACTTAGACAGACAAATGAGATAAGACTATCTAGTCACACACCATCACAACCAATAATGGCCCTTGCCCTTTGTGTTCTCTTCCTAGGAATACCTTCTCTGCTGCATTAACTCGAGTGATAGCACCCAGTGCTGAGTATCTAGGTTGGCCTAGCTCAGGTGTGAGCAGCCATGCTTCAAAGCCATACTAGAGTTACAGCACCAGCGAGGGTATAGTACTCACGTGTCAGTGTCAGTAGGGCTTCTGCAGTAATTTGACTAGGGTCTTTGTTCTGCAGTAATGATTCTTTCCCAATGAATTATGGGAGAACTTATCTGTCCTTTTGGCACATGGGTGGAATTGTGGGAAGGCAATGTTAGATTATCTGCACTTGAGTGATTTAGCATCCTCACTTCAAAATGGGCAGGTTACCCCAGAAAGTCCTACTGGTCAAAAGTTCTTTGTTGCTGGACCCAGCAAGTGGGGGTGGGTGGAGGTTGTGTTGTCATTCTTTCGTCTGTTCACAGTGACCTCAGGAGCTAGAAATCCATTCAAGTTGTATTTATCCGTCCTCTTCCCCCTCTCCCCAGCAAAAACTTAAATGCTTTTGTAAGGAGGATATCCAGCTTCTCCAGAAAGGATCTGAAGAGAATAAAGAAATTTCCCTTTCCTCCACTGAGCTAAGGAATGAGTCCTAACTGTGCTCCCTTGCATCACCTTTGCATCTAGCCCTCCTTATCCCAAAGGCACTCAAACACACACTCAGGAGACATTTTCTTTTATTATCACAGTATGAAGAGCCATCCCAAACCTGCAAGACAGAATGCAAGAGGGGAAGGTAGGGGGACAATCCCAAACACTAGCACTGCAAAAATACATCATGCCCTTTTCTAGTTCCTTTCATTAGAGAATCTAAGTACTTCCAAAGATTAGTTGTATACATTTTACAGATAAAACACTGAGGTCCAGACAAACTGACTTGACCAAGATCACATACCAAATCAGTGGCAGAAAAATAACTGAGGTTGACAGCTTATTACCTGCAGTATTACCTCAAAATTAGTCCAGGTTTACACAGAAATAAAGGGGGAGGGGCTATTTGAAAACACCATAGTCAAGATTTTAAAAGGAGACCCCTTTCAAAATCTTGGTCCCTACCATCCAAGGGCATGGAAGAAAAGAATCCTTTACACTTTAGTGAAATTATACCTTCATTTTGGTTATTATAATATTTTGAAGGAATAACCAAAACAAGGTGCAATACAGCTCAGATCTAATATTCATTTTTAAAATAAATAAAGCAAGTTCAAGAGAGAGTTTTCTAAGAAGTGTATCTGAAGGACTGCATCAGTAGCCAGGAAGATGATGGTGCAAAGTGGATATGGTCATCATTAAACTAGACTAGTTGGTATTTTAACTAGCAGAAATTAGCAAGTCTTGACAAAATATCTTTTCCAAGAGAAATTATATTTTGCAGGACATATGGTTTTTATTTTTAGACATGAGTCATACAATAATATAAGTTATTAGAGATTTTATATTTTTCTCAAATACCAAATGGTATTTTATCTGGAGGTGCAGTGCTGATATTTTTTATTAGTTCTTAGACTATTAATACTATATATGTATAATTTTGTATTATGGAAAAATTATAAATACTTTCAAATCACTAGCCCAAAACATATGTGGAGAAAGGTATTCTGCATATACATACACACAATTTTTATTTATTTATTAAACACACAAGTCTTGACAGAGACAAATATACCCTGAAAGCATGGATTGGAGAATTTACACCATGTGAACAGCACATCCAGACTTTTCTATTCTACATTGTCTTTTTTCAGTCAAATCTTTCAGAATCCCACGATCATGCAGGAACAGAAGCAAGCCATAGGACAACTGTTTTTGGAACATTTTAACAAGTCCACCATCTCAGTCTGTACTTTTCGCCACAGAAGTCATTACATCTAAAACGGAGGGGGAGGAGGAGAACAGGGGAGAAACAAGACAGAGTATGATTTGTGAAAAAAATCCCTCTAACCTCCACACATACTGGTTAATCCCATCCAAGAAAAAAAAGTTACGGAACCCTTTATTATATTTCAAGTACTACTTTTCCCTTATGCACTAATCTCTCCTCTAATTCTATTTACATGTATTTTTCTTAATCCAAACCTACAGTTCTGTTTTGTCCAGTAATTTCAAATAGATCTTCATGCTTCACACTAAATGGGTACCTCTAAGAGACTGCTTAAAAGCCAGGGCATAGCACAGACCCTATGGTTGCATGATAGCTTTAGGAAGAACTACAATTCAGATCAATCCCCACTCTCCAGGATCTCAGGGAGCCACTAGCTGTAATTACTCTGAGCCAACACCCTATGGGGGGAAAGGATAGTTCCAGCTCACACACTGAACTCCAGCCTTGGACCCAAAAGCAGATTCGCAGTCTGAAGTTTTCCCATATCCTACACTACCGCCCAACACCACAGGTATTGTTCCTTCAATGAGGTAGTACTGGCTAAAGAAAAGTGATCCTCCTAAACCATAAATGACTGGTACCCTATTACAACACTCATTATTCTTAGCTTTCATTTTGTTTGTTTGGTTTGGAACAGTAGTAAGAATTTGGTGCATACTCACCATCTTGCCAAAAAAAGTTATATACTGTATATATAATGTTAAGCAATAGTGCTAATACTACTAATTCTAATGTGTACTGTTAGCAAGATGGAGGACAAATGATCAGAAACAGAAAGGAGTCTGAAAGAATAAAACTATTTCTATTGGCTGACTTACTGGACAAAATTATATTACTTGGCTTACAGTCGGGTGATAGATGGAATGCATACCCCAATTTTGGCTCCCAACCATCTTGTGACAGAGAACATCAACTGAAAGGGCTAGTACTCTATGGTCTTGAAGGGGCTGTGATCAGTAATGTGTCTTTATGTGATGCATTAGGCCAGGCAATGTTTACTTGTTGTCTTGAATTACCCCGTAGCACTAGCTTCCTGAGCATTAATTAATTGCAAGGAGCAAATATTCCTACCTATAACCATCACTCAGTGCTAACACAATGTACATATGTCACAAATAAAGACTCATTTTATTTCAAAGACTCAAGTTTAATAACAGGATAAAACAAAAATTTTGGTCAAACAGGGGACATGACAAAGAGGACCAGTTTTGCAGTTAGGTCTCTCACAGCTGGGTGTAACGCCAGCTTTCATTGGGAAACCAGTCCCTAGGTGTGGCGTGCATGGGATACTGTGAGGGACCGAGAACACGTGAGGTGTGTGGCGGGGGAGTTTGGGGAGGACATGGACTGGAGTGCTGTAGTGGCTGGAAGGGGAGTCAGACACAGATTTACTCAGATTGCAGGCTAATGAGAGACTTCAACATCTCTGTCCGGCCCTCCAGGAGCTTCATCATCTGCTCCTGCCTGTGTCCTTTCCTGGCTATCCAACCTGAGTCTTTCGTTGATTGTCTCCCTCCATGCTCTTGTTTCACTATGTGCTGCATCGGTTGACTGCAGCACTTTGTGAAACATATCCTCCTTTTTCCTCCTGAGTCAGCACCTTATCTGATGGAGGTGCTCCTCCAATGTGGAGGAGTGGGTCCTCAAGGGCACATCTGCAGAAGCCAAAGAAACAATGAACAGAGACACTATTGTGAGTGCACTCAAAGGTGTGACTCTCAAAAATTAAACACCTCTTTCTCACTGTCCCTTGGCTAGCACACAGATAAGCATGATTCCTGAATATGGTGAGTTTGCGGGGAGGGGGCAGTGGGCAAGGGGGAATGGGCAAAAAGAGACAAAGGGTAGTTTGCAAAGGGGGCTACTATAAGCAGTTAGGGAGCCTATTCTGAATATTGGTACCCTTTTCCACAGACTAGGGTAATTAAACCAGATCTCTCAATCCTAAAGGTAACCCAGGTAACCCAAGGGTGCATATCCTGCATGCATGTGACTTCAGACCGGTTCCATATGCCGCTTGCCTGCATGCTGCTCTGGTCCCTGCAGAAATAATTACTGGGTGGTACGGCAAAGTTTCCTACAGCAGGGGGAGAAACAAGGAAGCCATCCAGAGGAACCTTTGGCAGGGGATTGCAGAATACCTACAGGAAAGATTCCTCGAGATCTCTATGGAGGATTCCAGGGACATCCCTGTGTACATTAACAAAGTTTTCCACTGTGGCCCCACTGGACAGGCTCTGTTGCTAATTTCTGAACCTTATCCCTCCTGTACCATATAACAGTGTAAACGAGCTCAATTTCCTCTCACCGTGCAGTACCAAAGCAAAATGAGCACTTACTGGAGCTGCCTTCTCCTGCATCCTGCACGCCAGAGTGCTGGGACTGGCTAGACCCCTCCAGAATGTAGAAGAGGTCCTGACTCACCATGTCACCTGATGACCCTGCAGTGTGTGCTATATCATCCTCCAGCTACACTTCCTCGTCTGGGTTGAATCTGCTGGCCGCTGCCTCCAGTCCCCCCAAAGTATCCACAGGACTCATGGCAGCAGAGGTGGAGTTGCCGCCGAGGATTGCATACAGCTCCTTATAGAAGGGGCATGTCTTTGGCGCCGCACCAAAGTGACAGGTGGCCTCCCGATACACCTGGCTCAGCTCCCCCTGCGTGTCCCTCTCGTACCCCTTCGCGTGCATGCCACTAGCAATGAGCAGTCGGCTTCAAAATTCTTATGGCTTGTGTGAAGCTGCGACTGCACAGCCTCCTCTTCCCATATACTCGACAGAACCAACAGCTCTGGTGTGCTCCACGCAGGAGAGTGTCTGCTGCAGACAGCCAGCATGGTCAGTTGCGAAGATGCTGTGTGAACTATGCACATTGAGCAAAGGGGAAGAGGAATTTCAAAAATTCCCAGGCCTTTAAACGGGGGAGGGGCACATACCTGTGTAACTTCAGTGCAGCGGAGTTGAAACTGCTGATCAAAGCAGTCGTGATGGGCATTGTGAGATACCTCCTGAAGGCCAATTAGAGTGACATAACCAACCAACATGTATACACTGATGCTGCATCACTCTACCTACACTGCAAAAAAACCTCTATGCCACTCATCGAGGTGGTTTTATTATGTTGGCATAGCAGGGGAGTTACGTCTGCAGGAAAAGCATTTCAGTGTATATACCTCCACTGTTTTGTCAAAAAAAGCTGACTTTTGTTGCTAAAACTGTGCAGCGTAAACAAGGCCTCAGTATCAACTCTTTATTTCTATCAGAAAGGAAAACTGTCATTGAAGTTCAATGTATCAGTTTAATCAGTGTGTGAGCCTGCTACTCAAAGTAAAACATGAACGCACGTATACAGACACCAGTACACTGAAGTGTGATATGGAATATCAATAGAAGTCTGTACACTTCAAATGCAGTTTAGAACTCCTGATTTTACTGCAATGCCTTAACTCATTTGCCTACTGTCCTTAAATCAAATACCTTATCTTGTTACATATAAAGCCACATATAATGTTTTATAACTAAACAGCACATTTTCACCAGGCAGTGAACAGTCTGAATTCTTGAGTGGTGTTGCTTCAACACATTCTGCGAAAGGTGGTGTCTCATCATACTTATCAAGAAAGAAGAATTCAAGAATGTTGATTGGCTGTTGAACCTGTGCAATTTTTCTTGCATTATTTTGATTGAGGTATTTCCAAGAGGAAATACCATATATTCTAGATGTTTTTAAAGTGAGCAGGACTACAAACACACCTGCATTTTACACTGTTTATTAAAACTGAATTGTTTATATATTTTTTAAAATATGATCAGTTAGAAGTCCTTTGAAAGAAGTGCAACAACAGAGAATTTGGCCCACAACTCTCTGCATGTCAATGTAGCATACCCCAACACACAAACTTACATCATACTAAAAATATCACACCCCCCCACACACACACCCCCACACACACCCCTTAAGTAACTAAAATTCAGGGTACAATACTGCAAACTGAAATCAACAGGATTTATGTTAATAAAGGCTACTTACATGACTAACGGGTTGTAGGCTCCAGCTCCTAGACTACAGAAAAGGACTTGCCACTAACAGTAATGCAAATAATAATAAAAATAACTACCAATTTCTCCGTGGTAGAGGCCAGTGCAGTGGATCTAAAGACTCCAATCCTACTGAAGAAGCTTGTGGGTGTCAATATGATGCCACATGATAGAATTTTTGTTTTTTTAAAAAAACCTACAAAATTACACACCAAAAAAATATGTCAAAAGAACATCAAGGTTGTAAAGCCAAGTACTCAACATTTAGGAAATGACAGAACTAAGTTTGCATGTGCAACCTTAATTTGTGTGTATGCATTATAATACAGTTTTAATTACATGATCACATACTACATAGGAACTCTCCCTCATTCAGAGCACAAAGAGTAGACCTGCTCTGGGAATAAATTGGGGTGCTACAAATTTCCCATGTGATGCTAGGAAAGTTACTTAACCCACACTTTTCACAGGTGGTCAGCGTTCCTTGTTTTACGGATGCCTTACTTGGGGTCTGATCTGTAGAAGTGCTGAGCGCTCACAGCTACAACTGAAATAAATGGGTGCTATGATTTGAAGATAGGAAGTACTATACAATGGAAACACTCTGGAAAAAAAATCAGATCCAAGGCATTTCAGATTGCGTATTCAAAAATATTGGAAACTTTTGATCTGTGCCTCACTTCACTGCCTATAAAATGGGGATAACGCTACCATCTCATAGGACTATTGTGAACTATTGTAAATTAATGTTTGTGAAGCACTCAGATACTGTAGTGATGAGCACCACAGAAAAGCCTGTGAGGAAATTATTCAAACCTTGATCCGAAGACAGAATTCAGTGTGCAGTAAATAAGGGTTGGGGCCACTTACTGATAAATGAGGAAAAAACAAAATATTGAATATTCAGAATTCTTTGAGGGTGTCAACAAGCATGTGGATAAGGTTGATCCAGTTGATATAGTGTACTTGGATTTTCAAAAAGCCTTTGACAAGGTCCCTCACCAGAGGCTCGTACAGGAAACTACATACTCATGGTATAACAAGGAAGGTACTGCTCATGGATCAGTAACTGGTTAAAAGTTAGGAAACAAAGGGTAGGTATAAATAGTCAGTTTTCACAATGGAGAGAGGAAAGTAGTGGAGTCCCTCATGGATCCGTACTGGGACCTGTGCTATGCAACATCTTCATAAATGACCTCGGAAAGGAAGTGAACAGTGACAGGGCAAAGTCTGCAGATGATTCAAAATTATTCAAGGTAATTAAATCCAAAACTGACTGTGAAGGGTTACAGGGTGATTGCAACAAAATGGCAGATGAAATTCAACATTGATAAGTACAAAGTAATGCTTATTGGAAAAAATAATCCCAATTACACCTATAGAATGATGGGTTCTAAATTAGATTTAATAATAAAGAAAGACTGTGGAATCACTGTGGATAGTTCTCTGAAAATGTCAGCTAAATGCGCAGCAGTGGTAAAAAAAAAAAAAAAAAAAAAACTAACAGAACTTTAGGCACTCCTAGGAAAGGGATAGAAAATAAGACAGAAGATGTTATATTGCCTCTATATAAGTCTATGGGGCGCCCACACCTTGAATACTGTGTCCAGTTCTGGTCATCCCAACTCCAAAAGAATATAGTGGAACTGGAAAAAAGGTTCACTGAAGGGCAAAGATGATTAAGGGTATGGAACAGCTTCCATATGAGGAGAGACTAAAAAGACTTGGTCTGTTCATCTTAGAAAATAGATGACTAAGAGGGGATATGATAGAGGTCTATAAAATCATGAATGGTGCAGAAAAAATGAATAGCAAAGTGGTATTTACTCTCTCCCACAATACAAAAAACAGATGAAATTAATAAGGCAGCAGGTTTAATACAAACAAGAGGAAGAAGTTTTTCCACACAATACATAATTAATCTGTGGAACTCATTGCCATGGGATGTCATGATGGCCAAAAAGTATAACTGAGTTCAAAAAAGAATTATGTAAGTTAATGGCAGATACATCCATCCAATCAAGATGGTCAGGAATGCAACCCCATGCTCAGGGTGACCCGAGCCCTCTGACTACCAGAAGCCTGAAGGGGAAGACATGGGTGAAACACTGCAACTCCCTTGTTTGGTACACTCCCCCTGAAGACCTGGTACCGGCCACTGTCTGAGATGGGACACTGACCTAGATGGACCATTGCTATGACTCAGTATGGCAGTTCTTATATCTTACTGAACAGCTGCTCATCAAGTGAGCCTGGCCATTCTGTGCATTGAAGAGGCAGGGATCCGGTCCAAAAAAAAAAAAAAAAAAAAAAATAGTACGTACACAGTAAATTAAAGACTATCATAATGCATATGCAGGAAGGGGTCAAATAAAGGTTGCACAGATCACCTTAATTCTGGTATTTTCTACTTCTTGAGTGCTTGACTTTGAGGTTGTAATGTTCTTTTATTGTAGTTGTGTAATATTTTATATGTATTTGGAGTTAAACATTATGCTGTATATAATAATTCATTTTATAAGTTCTCTTTTGACATGCAATCTTGATGTCATGAAATTTTATCTCTATACAGATAAAATACTAGATGGATTTTTGTTGTTGTTTTAAATGTAACAGAATTTCATTAACTTAAAAGGAGAAGCACAGTTTTTGAAATGAAACACTGAATATACTTGCTCCTTGGATAAGATGGTTCACTAGTGACAAATGAGATAATGCAGCTTTCTTAACGGACCATGAAGATTACCTTTGTGGTAAATTGGCTCTTCACTAATATTTCCTAGATAGGGCACACATTTGAAGGCATATTTACATTTCAGGGCAATGATGTAAACAGAGAAGAACATAAGAATTGCCATACCAGATCAGACCAGTGGCTTGTACAGTCCATTAACCTGTCTGGGAGCAACTAATGATAGCTTTCTCAGAGAATGGTGCAAGATATCCTGCAGTAGGCAATTATTTGATGATGTGCCCCAAGGAAAAATTTCTTCCTAACCCTCGTTAGAGGTTCTCTTATGGCCTGGAGAATGGAGGATTATATCCCTGCCAATATACTTCTTAAATATTTATTATAGATCATCCATATAAATGTCCAATCCCGATAGAAAAGGATTTTAGGGATCTCTACTGCATGTTGCTGTTTTAACAACCATTCTATGTTCTCATGAAGACACAACGCCTGCTTCTAGTCCTACACTTTGTTAATTAAATTTTGTAATGCTTCTGATTTACCATATTTTTGGTAGGGTAGAGAGGAATTACTGGATCCATTTATAACATATAAATGTAATTCAGTTCTTCCTGCATTTATAAAGGATAATTACACTTATTACATGCTTCCAAGGCTCTATGCACCTACGCTGAGTAACTTTCTGGCAGGAAAATAAAATATCTGTATTTCCTAGTATCTTCATCAATCTGGGAAGAATGGGTGAGTAGATTTTTGTCCCTGGGCTGATAAACTTTCATGATGGGTTTTCAAATCTGCTTTATTATAAACTTTTGCCTTGAGTTAGTTAAATGGTTGTGTCAGTGCTCTTGAATTTTAGCCTGTGAGAGAAATGTTTTCTTATATACTTCTAAGAAAAAGGAGGGGATGTGTTTCATTTACTCTGAGTAGATGTGACTTTTCAGATCTTTTGTATGATTAAACGAACGTCATGGATACAGGAAAGGTGGACCTGTACTTTTTTGAATGTTTTAGGAGCAGCTCATCCTGGAAAGGAAATGTGAGTCAGAATTACTTTAGGGCCTGCTGATACATTAAGCATCTGTGTGTGAATGGGTAAATTCTGCACATGCTTCCCTGATTTTGGGACAGATCACAAATTAATATTTTCCGCTAACTGCTTGAGACTGTGAGCAAACTACTCTGAAACCTATTAGATCCTAGGGGATTTGATAAACTTCAAGTATTTTTGTACTAAATGCGATATGAACTTACGGTACGTATCTTAATAGGAATATTTGTTCAGCTAACATGGGCTCTCTAATTAGTAGGAGAATAGAGTTAGGAAGGCTTCTCAAAGTAATTTACTGAATGTGATTTTATGTTTTACTAGTACATCTTTGGCACATTTAGTTTCAGACTAATTTTACAAGTCTTCTAGAATCTTTCTGGCAAATAAAAAAATAAAGTGAACATTCAGAACATGATCAGAATAGTATAGAAGGAAAAATTCTCCAGGTGTGTATGCGCTCGCAGTAAATAGAGTTTTACTTGTATTGCCTTTTTTTCTGCCCAGTACTGTGTGCACAGCTAGGATCCCATTCAGATTATGGAGTATGCTTTGTAACAAAATAGTCGCAAACCCTATATCAAAACTTCTTTAATAGCAGTTAACAGAAAAAGTGACCTGGTTCATATGTCCTATAATCCTCCAGTGGGACTCAATTCTGGAATACAGATTTTAATGGAGCTTCCCTTTGAGACGCTAGAGTACATCTACACAGCAAATTAACGTAGGACTGTATTACCTTACCCAAGGTCCCCAGTGGACTTCTGCTAGAATCAATCACATTATTATAGCATATGACCAGAATAGAAGACCTTGTCTCAAGCTGGTCAGGTGCCTTTCTTCTAGAGAACTTCTACTTCCCAGGCACGGAGGTCTGAGACATTCCCACTCTGAGGAGTGTACAGTGGCAAACTATTTATTCCCTTGGAATGATACAGTATACAGGCAACAGAGTCTCCGGTGGCACCTTTAAGACTAACAGATGTACTGGAGCATAAGCTTTTGTGGGTGAATACCCACTTCGTCAGACGCATGTAATGGAAATTTCCAGAGGCAGGTATAAATCTAAATTATCAGCTGGACCTTGCTGCATTCCAGAATGTCTCCTTTGGACACCAGGTTTTCTATGTAGCACCTTGAGGTTTTCCTCACTACATCCACTAATGTCCTGACTGACCAATTGTAGGATGTGAGAAGACTAACAAAACAGAAATATATCACTGAAAAAGTAAAATTATGCAGAATCACTCACCAGCTTCAGATCATGTTTATGTTACTGGCATAGTAGTTCTTCCCTAATGGCACCACCAGCAGAATGAAACAGACTAGAGTCAATTCAAAAAAAGCATTATGGTCCAGGAGCAAGATATATATAGTCTAGTCGCTTGCTAGAGGTGGTAAGAAAGACTGAAACCAAGAGAAGATGGTAATGATACAAGAGAGGCTGCCCAAGAGGGAGCAGAGGATTAATGGGTCTGAATCCAAAGAAGATGGTGAAAGAAAGAAAAAACAGAGCTAAATACAACCAAGGGGAAAAGAAAATAGAACTTATAGCTGAAGGAGGATGGTGGTGGTGGTGGTGATGAAAGAAAAAATAGTACTATAGGTAGGGCACCATGATTTCAGTTATTTAAATCTGAAATTTCACAGTGTTGTAATTGTAAGGATCCTGACGCAAAAAGCAGCTCTGGGGTGGTCACAAGGTTATTGTAAGGGGTTTGCGGTATTGCTACCCTTATTTCTGCACTGCTGCTGGCAGTGGCACTGCCTTCAGAGCTGGGGAGCTGCAGACCAGTGGCTGCTGGCTGGGAGCCCAGCTTGAAGGCAGAGATGCTGCCAGCAGCAGCGCAGAAGTAAGGATGGCATAGTATGGTATTGCCACCCTTACTTCTGCACTGCTACCTACAGAGCCAGGCCCTCAGTCAGCAGCCGCCACTCTCCAGCTGCACAGCTCTGAAGGCAGCAGTGCAGAAGTAAGGGTGAATAACGTAGCTGAAGTCGAAGTATCTTAGTTTGAACTTAAAGGTACTTACCGTGGGTCCACACGCGGCAGGTAGGCTCCCCCATCGACTCCGCCTACTCCTCTCGCGGAGCAGGATTACCAGCGTCGACGGCGAGCACTTCCGGGATCGATTTATCGCGTCTAGACAAGACGCGATAAATCGATCCCAGAAGATTGATTGCTTGCCGCCGAACCAGCGGGTAAGTATAGACGTACCCTTAGTCACAATACCTGAGTTATCAGCCACTAAGGACTGGTAGGGTTTAACCATCAGCAATTACTCCATTAACAGCCACCAGGAAAGGCTTCGTTGTGACACTACACATTTTCGTATCTTAATGTTTAAGAACTTCTGGTTTCAAAACTGAGCCTGGCAGTTCAGTTTTTATATTTAAAACTGGAAGTTCTCTCTCTACAAGGAAAGTACCACTACACAACTCATCAGAACACAGATATTGAGGGGCCAGTGGTCTAACAGTTTTAAAGTAGTTTTACTAGATATGCTAATTAACATCTGCTGTCCAGCTTGTTTTAAATTGAAAATGGAAATAGGAGTCCAATGAGAGAGGGAGGCTGTCTGTTTGTCTATACAGGATTACTCTCAGAATACTAACAGCAAACAAGATAGGTCTATTTTCCCCATTTCCATGTTTCAGTTTGGTAAGATTATTTGGAACAGGGGGAGAAAAGGAAAGGGGAATGGTTCAAGAAGCTTACTCCAGCACAAATTTCTGTAAAACCCTAAACTTCAGAGGTTGAAGGGATGTCTGTTGGCTCTAGACCTCCCCGTGCCCCCTGATTTTGTAGACAGAGTTACTATACATCAGGATGTGTCAGCAGAAGAGCACTGAAGGTGAGCTCCACAAAGGGATTTAGGCACTACCGAGATCCTCAAAGCCGTTTTTCAGCTGCTGCCTAACCATACCTAATGCCCTTGGTGCCTGAGTTTCAGCTGGTAAAGTCCCCAAAGCACCGAAGTCCTGCTGCTGGGCATGCACAAAACTATTTAAGTCCTAATGCCACCATGCTGCTCAGCAACTTAGCCCAGGTAAGATTCTCAAGATGGTGGGGGGGCAGAAAATGTGTGTCCCAGAACACCCAAGGAAAACAAAAAAGTGTAATAAAACTGAACACACACATTACAGTAAAATATTAAAAGCCAAACACAAGACTTAAATAGTAACACCATTTCTTACATTTTTTAAAATAAATATCACTGCACATGTAGTGTCCAGTAGTGTCCAGTAATCATTTTACAGTGCTCTGATAGTGTATTAAATATTTTGTTATAAGTTTGAAAATGCAAGACAAGTGCCTTGATAAGTGAACTTAAAATTGTTCCTATTTACTGTACATTATGGAATTGGGCACTCTCCATGAGGGTTAACAGTTGATCAAGTTCAAAAAGCATACCCACATATGTATACACGGGTGGAGATGCAGGTGGTTTTGGAGGAAATTAGCAGGAAGATCAGAAAATTCTGATGCACAGCTGACTGGAGGTTCAGTGTTTTGTTTTTAATGCTGACCCCAAAAACACCTCTCCCTGCAGACAGATTATCCAGAAGTACCCATTTAAATGAAAAGAGTAAAAACCTTAACATCTATTTGTAGCACTGAAAAATCGTTATTACTATTAATACAATGTAAGTCTAGGGACCTGTGATCTAATTAAAATATCTAGGACATCAAAGTTTCAATATCTAAAAGATTAGGAGAGTCTACGTTTTTCATACGTAGCCTACAAAGAGGCTCACACTGAAGTGTATTTAAGAGTTTATTTAAGCATTTGTCTTCCATTTTTCATTGCAAATAGAGCTAGTTGGAATTTTTTGGCACAACACTTTTCCATCAGATAATGCCATTCTGACTGCACCACATTTTGCAAAATCATATTGATTGAGGAAAATTTGTTTCAAAATCTTTTCCTCAATTATTTAAAGCGTCAAAACATCCCATTTCAAAATTCTCAGAATAAAAAGTTTTGATTTTTCATTTAGAAATGTAATAGTTTATATTTAAAAAATTAAAAAACTAAAGAGGGTCAGAATTGAAATGGAGCATTTCTATTGGCCAAAAGCAAAATTTTCTGAATTTCATTTTAAGACAAATTTTTGAAGTTTTGGCTTTTCAGCCCAGCTCAGGTTGGAAAAAAATTAAAATCTCAAAGACTTTCACAGGACAGAAAATCTCTTTCCGAGCCAACTCTAATTATAAGGAAATGCCCTTGAAAATGGGAATTCTCTTGTGGCAAGCACATCTGCTCCTGTGGCTTATTTCTCATTTTACTATTGTGAATATCAGCAAGCAGACCTCCAGATAGTAGTAAATTTGAGGAATGGACTATGTAGTGTAAAATAATTTTAAACAATGCTGTCTGTCTGCAACATAATTCTCACTTAAGATCTAATGCTTAAAAAAAAAAAAAGGCACCACACATCCCACACACACACACACACACCATGATTGCAATGTTTAAATCAGTTAACCCTTTACTTGGAGCCAGATTTCAGCATGCTGTTGATTCAAGGTGCTTTGCCAAGTTGCCAAATACAGAATGGGCTCCCTCAATTCCCTGTCTAGCAAACAAAGGCATAACAAGTCCAACAGCTGGAAATGTAGGCTAGACAAATTCAGATTGGAAATCAGATTCAAGGTTTTAACAGTGAGGGGAAGTCAACACTGGAGAGTAATGTGCTGTATTTTCCATTACTTGAAGTCTTTAAATCAAGTCGGTTGTCTTAGTAAAGGATACACTCTAGCTCAAATCAGAAATTATGGTGTTAAAACAGGAATTAGGGGTGAAATTCTATATCTTGTGCTATACAGGAGGTCAGAATGGTTGACACCAATTCCTTCTGGCCTTAAAATCTATTAGTCTTATCAGATGGTACAAAAAATATCATTTTACAGGGAACAGCAATAGCTGAAGTGCATTGCATCCAGATGAACCAGGATTACAACAGTTAATCCAAAAAGTATGTTCCACTACAGATTGTTTCAAAACAATATTTTCTAAAAACATCACTTGTTATAAAAAGACCAGAAAGCATGTAGCTTGTTTGCAAGAATATCAGTCAAGTCATTTCAGTGTCACCAAAAGGTTAGGGTCCCAAAGACGCCAGTAGAGGGTTGCAGTGTTTTTGGTATGTGTGCCAGTCACTGAAGTGTAAGCCATGTCAAAACACTGCAACTCCTTCCCATTTTGGAGGGGTGGGGGGGAATACTGTATTCTCAAAACAGGGCTAAAAAGGTAAAATATCTATTCCAAACAACAGACATTTGATACTGTTCAGGGTCCCAATTCATCAATATTTTTAAGAATGAGCACTGTAAAAAAAAAAAAAAAAAAAAGCCACCCCACCGACAGGAGTACAGCTTTCTGTGCCGGGGTACAGCACCGTGGTGCCAGTGTACAGGGGTGGCAGGTTCGTAGAAATTTTGGTGGTGCCCAAAACCCTCCCCCCCCCCCACCTGCCTAAGGCTCTGGGAGGGAGTTTGGGTGGGGGAGGAGGTCTGAGGTGCAAGCCCTGGGCTGGGGGTGCAGGCTCCGGGCTGGAGCAGGGGGTGGGGGTGCGGGAGGTGGTGAGGGTGCAGGCTCTGGGAGGGAGTTTGGATGCAGGCTCTGGGCTGGGGCAAGGGGTGGGGGTGCAGGCTCTGGGAGGGAGTTTGGGTGCAGGCTCTGGGCTGGGGGTGTAGGAGGGGGTGAGGGGTGCAGGCTCTGGGAGGTAGTTTGGGTGCAGGCTCCAGGCTGGGGCAAGGGGTGGGGGTGCAGGAGGGGATGAGGGGTGCAAGCTCTGGGAGGGAGTTTGGGTGCAGGCTCCGGGCTGGGGGTGGGAGGGGGTGCAGGGGTGAGGGCTGTAGGGCTGAGGATGAGGGGTTTGGGGTGTGGGAGGGGGCTCAGGGCTGTGGGCTGGGGCAGGGGATGAGGGGTTCATGATGCAGGAGGGGGCTCAGGGCTGGGGCAGAGGATTAGGGTGCAGGGGGGGATGAGGGCTCTGTCTGGGCAGGGCCGGCTCCAGGGTTTTGGCCCCAAGCAGCCCAAAAAAAAAAAAGCACCGCAGATTGACACTTCAGCAGGAGGTCCTTCGCTCCGAGCAGGAGTGAGGGACCGTCTGCCGAATTGCCGCCGAATAGCTGGACCTGTAATGCAAAAAACTTATTAAAAATTTTGTAGAAGTTACCACATTGTCAGGAGAAGTTTAGCATTAAGCATGAAGCTCCAGGTACTTGCACCAGCCTGAGGTGACTGAATATTATCACATATTTAAGTATTGGAAGAAGGGAACATTTATTTTAATGTTTAATCCAAGGTAGCGCCTCTAAGGCAAATGTGGCTGTCCATATGGGGTCTTGACTTAAGACCAGCAAATGTGTCAAGTAATCTATTGATGATATGAACACCCAAATAAATACATGCAAGGGTGTTTTATGTACAAGATACAGCCTGCTGCCTCAAAAAAAAAAATATATGTTACAGTGCACTGACATTTCAAAACACTGCTGCTTTCTGGCGTATGTAATCCTTAGAATAGCAGAATCAGGGAAATTAGAGATGGGAAAAACGTGTTAGGTCATTTCCATCTCCCCTCCCTGTAGAGATTTTTTTTTTTTACAATACATTTACAGGGCTTTGTCTAATCCAGTATTATATATATCAAGCAAATAAAGCTTTCATCACTTCCACTTAAAGATTCTTCTTAAGTCTCATAGAGGTCAGTATCAGGAAATTCTTCCTGATATTCTGCTTCCATTGCTAACCTTCAACCAATGACTTCTAGTTATGTCCTATTAAATCACCTTAGACAATTATTCTCCCTCTTCGGTGTTTACAGTCTTCACTTCTTAGAGACTTGTCCTTTGCCCAGGGTATACTTTTTTTAAAAACTCTTTCCAAACACTTGATTATTTTTGTGTTTCTCTTCTCTGAATTCCCTTCTTTTTGTCAACATCTTTCTGGCACCAAAGTACCCAAAACTAAATGCAATATCCTAACCATGGTCTCACTTGTACTTGTGATGCAAAAAAAAGTAAGTCATGTTAATTAAACCCCTTTTTCTTAATTACAAGAATAATAATCTGAAATGCATATTCATTGGGGGAGAAACTTGGAAATTGGTAATGTTGAAAGACAGGGGTGCTGGACCAATTTTTGTAGTAGGAGTGCTGAGAGCCATTGATCCAAACTGTAAACCCTATATATAATGGAAACTACTTCAAGCAGCACGCATACTTCCAGCTCCTATGCTGAAAGACATCTAAAGGTGATACTGAAATGCGAACTAGATAGGAGCTTGCAATATAATATGGTAGCAGAAGAAAAATCAAATATTCACCTTGCAGCTTCCAAAGCCAACTCTCTTGCAAAATGAGTTTATATGAATGGGTGATCATTAGACCACCCATTCAAATAAGAACACAAATTTCAATGGGAATTCTGATGATCACATATTCAAGTTAGGCCATAGCACCCCTCTTGTCTCTTTCACCAAGTTTAAATGGAAGGAAGGAAATTGAATCTAGGACTTTGTTTTGCATTTATTATTTTGGTTGTGATGTTTAGACATAAGCAATCCAGAGTTATGATTCTAATGATAGCAGAAACTATATTGCTCAATTGGTGTTTTAAAAATTTGAACCAGAACATAGGGCTTTGCATTTAAACAGTGTAGGCTAAATATGTGACAAACAGATTATCTCCTCTTCTATAAAATGCCATCTAGTTTATTTATTCATGGTTAAAAAAAAAAAAAAAAAAGCTCTTGGGTAAACAAGAGCAAGATGAAGAGCAATTTTCCAGCTATTTCTCTAGTCTAAATATTATTGCATTTCAGTTTATTTTCCACTTAGAACCACTCACTCAATAATACAGCCCCCCACACTCGTTGGTAAAACATCTATGCCTTTTAAAACAGCCAATCCACACTACCAAGTTTTGTCTGAAGTAAATAGTATCTACTTTAAACATGGGGATGGAGCAAGTATGATGCTATGATGTAAAGTAATTATTAATATACTATTAACTTTTCTGGCATGTCATTGCACTGATCTACAACATAACAGTCCCAGTACAGAAATGACCATTCAATTATTGCTACTAAGCAGGGGATGGAAGAAAGAAGAGTCAGCCTACTATACGAGTTCCCATTATGAGACAAAATTAAATGAGAATAGGAGTTTCATTAAGTTTTGAACAAGTTTAAATTTCAAACTTAATTTCAAATTTACAGTCATCTCAAGTGCTAAGATTGAAGCCACAGTCAATTCAACAGAATGAAAATATCCGTTTGTGTATCTAAAGTAGGAAATTGCCATCAAAGTAGGATTCATGACATCTAATGTAGGGTGCTTCAGGCTATTAAGTAGCATCAATAAAACTGAGTAGATAGTTATAGTTTGGGCCACAGAGTGGCTGCTAATATTCAAATCTCAGTGTGATTAGCTTAGTGACTGAGGGAGACAAGATTTTTGTACTTCACCAGACTCATTGGGTTCCCCTACCCTCACTCCCTGAATACTTTGTTAGTTGTTGCTTGGTGCCAGGAACAAGATTAGTCTCATCAGTTTCTCAAATGCACACCCAGTAGTCATAAGGTGAACAGATGTCCTGATATTATAGAGACAGTCCCGACATTTGGGGCTTTTTCTTATATAGGTGCCTATTATCCCCCACCCCCTGTCCTGATTTTTAACCCTTGCTACCTGGTCACCCTAAGTAGTCCAGATAAAGAAAATACATACTTTACAGCTGCAATGCCTCTTCTGCATACAAAGGTGGTTTACCATTGCAAGAAATTCCTCTTCCGAGTTGTTAACCAGCAATTTGCAACAGTTCAGAAATTGCATTTTCCTGCTGGTTGCAAATAAGCATTTGGGGGAATACGGTACTTGAATTGATCAGTCCTGTCTACTGTAACAGCATTTGCTTCTTTAGGTAAGAGTAAGATTGTTAATCCTGATGTCTTGGCCAAAATTCCAGTTTATCAGTTACAGTCTCTCAAAATTCCTTATGCCAAATTAAGACATAGTTCAATCCTTCCTCCCTAACAGGGGCGGCTCCAGGCACCAGCGCAGCAAGCACGTGCCTGGGGCGGCAAGCCGCGGGGGGTGGCCTGCCGGTCGCTGTGAGGGCGGCAGTCAGGCTGTCCTCGGCGGCGTGCCTGCGGGAGGTCCGCCGGTGTCGCGGTTTCAGCGGCAATTCAGCGGCGGGGACGCCGAAGGCACGGCACCGGCGGGCCTCCCGCAGGCATGCCGCCAAAGCCGCGTGACCAGCGGACCGCGCCGCCGAAAGCCACCCGACTGCCGTGCTTGGGACGGCAAAAAACAGAGCCTCCCCTGCTCCCTAAAAGGATAATTTTTAGTATAGATGCAGAATAGCTGACACTTGCCAGTCGAAATATAGTGGTAGTTCAGTAGCAGATTGAGGGGGAGGGATAGCGCAATGGTTTGAGCATTGGCCTGCTAAACCCAGGGTTGTCAGTTCAATCCTTGAGATGGCCATTTAGGGAATTGGGGTAAAAATCTGTCTGGGGAGTGGTCCTGCTTTGAGTAGGGGGTTGGACTAGATGACCTCCTGAGGTCCCTTCCAACCCTGATATTCTATGATTCTAAGTGATGCCCCATACATATATAGCATGCAAAGTGCTTCGGAATCTTTCAAAATGAAAGCCATATATAATATATCTATAATTTTAAATAACCAACAACAATCAACTAAGGGTAGTTTTATTTTCAGTCAACACAATTATTTTAACATGTTAGTTGTAATGGTTCACCGTAACTTCATTATTTATCAAAATATATGTAGGTAGCCTATGTTACAATGAAATGTAGAATCTGAATTAATATAAGTTATTACAACAAAGCATGTTGTGGCTTTTATACCAATCTCTAAGAAATATATATGGAAAGTAGCAAATAAATGATAGTTTAACACAATATTTAATTCATTAGCTTTAATATGTCCTTTTTACAACAGATTTTAGGTTTTGATCACCATCACTTTCAAAAGGTGTTCCTTAACAACCCTGCTGCAAAATGGTTACACCACCACATTTTGACAGCAAATGTCACATACCAACCATTATAAGCACAAATGAACCATGATCCTTCAGGGGAAGGAGTTCATGTCTATCTTTTTTTCCTTTTAAGTCTATGTAATGGTCCCTACATACCGTAGAAGCGGATAACTTACAAATTCTTAGAAAGAATAAACAATCAATCAATCCAACATGTGACCAGTCAATATTGTGCTAAATTCGTTAACAGTAGATGCAAGGATGGATGAGGAGGTTGAGCAGACCAGACAATGCCTCAAAGAGGAACGTAGAGATTGAATTTGAGTTTGTGGCCTTTTGATAAAAATTAGTACGGTGCAGAGGAGAATAGGGACTTTCTTATGTCCATTATAATTGGACTACAGCATGCTGTAAATGAGTATCATAGTACACAAAGTTTTGCTAAGTCTTAGAGCATCTGATGTCTCAACCCAGTATGTCACTAGGATATTTTTCTCTTTGGCAATTTGTTTTTGCCAAGATTAAAATATTTGGAAAATCATCATAAAAAAAACAGTTAAAATAGTGTTAAGATCTGATGTACCCAAATACCACACAGGAAATGTGAAAGCTATAAAGCTGAAATATTTATCTGAATGCCCAGTTTCAGGCAGTAACTCATGGATTTAAGTTACACATTCTTCATCTCCAGAAAAGCGGACCACCAGTTTGGTATTTAACTCACACACATGATATACTAGATATTTCTTCTAAGGAAAAACAACAATACTTCTCACCCATTAGCAACAATGAGTTATTACTTTTGCAGCCTTACAGTCTAGTTCAGGGGTGGGCAAACTACAGCTCGCGGGCCGGATCCGGCCCCTCAGGGCTTTGGATCCAGCCTGCAGGATTGCCCCCTGTGGCACCGCGGGCCCTACGCCGCTCTCAGAAGTGGCCGGCACCACTTCCCTGCGGCCCCCGGGCAGGGGCTCCGTGTGTTGCCCTTGTCTCCAGGCTCCGCCCCCCGCAATTCCCATTGGCCAGGAACGGGAACCATGGCCAATGGGAGCTTCGGGGAGGTACCTGGAGGCGCGGGGCTGGGGACAGGGCAGGCATGCAGGGAGCCTGCCCTGGCCCCGGTGCGTGCCGCTGCCACCCCGGAGCTGCTTTAGGTAAGCAGCACCGGGCCAGAGCCCAAACCCCTCCTGCACCCCGCGCCCCAACTCCCTGCCCTATGCCCCCTGCCTACACCTCACACCCCAACCCCCTGCCCTGAGCTCCCTGCTGCACCCTGCACCCGTGCACCCCAATCCCTTGCCCTGAGCCCCTCCCGCAGTCTGCACCCCTCCTGCACCCCAACCCCCTTCCCTGAGCCCCCTCATACACCCTACACCCCTTCTCTGCCCCAATCCCTTGCCCTGAGCCCCTTCCTGCACACTGCACCCCCTCCCACACCCTGCACTCCCTCCCGCACCCCAACCCCCTGCCCTGCATACAATTTCCCCACCCAGATGTGGCCCTCGGCCCAAAAAGTTTGCCCACCCCTGGTCTAGTTAATCAAGTACTGCTGTTAAGTTTTCACTTCTATCTACATATTTTCTAACCACAGTGATGTGAGGTTTGGAACACAAAGGAATTAACAGATTTTTAAAAATAAAAATTTATTTATTTCTGGACAGGTTGCCTAAAATATAAAATTTTAGTAACTAAGCCCTGCTGACATTCTTGCTTATATATATTTTTTTAAAGTCTGCCTATTATACTTCAGTGTCAGAGAAAGGGAGCAACTCCCACACACAGAACCTTACTTGTCAAATTCATGATACGTTTCTTTTTATCCTAACTATGAGAACGAAGCTGTGCTATCTGATAAAAATGCATTAATGTTGTGGAACCACTCATGTTTAATAATCATGACTGATTTCCCCCCCCACACACACACACACACACACTTGAGAATGTCATTATGGCAAGGATATCTCCATTCTTGATGTACTTACAATAGTCCAACAACAGTTTGCATGTCACAGAAAAACAGATTAAGCAATTAAGTTAGTAAAAGTGCATATTCTACCACAGAAGAAATGCTTCCACCTTTTCAGGAAAATATTCCAATCGGTAACAGGTTCCAACATAACAAAATAAAAGCACTGCACTTCTATAGAAAGTATCTCAAAGCACTTTATAATGTTAAGACTCCCAGTCCTCTGTGAAACTGAAATTACTCCCATTCTACAGACTGGGAAAACTGAGGCAAAGAGATTAAATAATTTGCCCAAGGATGCAGGAAGTCTGGGAATAGAAATTGGGATATCTGAATTCTAGCCTTTGTTATTTATTAACTGCCAACTGGGTACCTGGCTGTTTGCAAAACCATTGTGCTCTTTAACTACAAAAACTATGTGTCCTCTCTAATAATGAGTTATAATTTTAGAGAGGCACTAGAGACAAGTTCTTTCCTAAATCTGACTAAATGTTACTTTAATTTGGAAGTGTTAAAGCAATTTTACCTCGAGGCTAGCAGAGAGCATAGAACAGATTTCTAACTCTTTATCTCCCCCTGGCCTCCCCACATCCATTAAAATTTTGTATTATGCCAAACATAGCTCCTAGAAGATAGGAAAATTTTCATCCACAGAGTTCCTACTTGCCTCAAATAAAAAGATCTACTAAAATCATGAATTTGGCAAAAAGGACTCCTTCAAATTATAGTAAGGCCCAATTTGTAGGTGACAACGCTATTCAGACTTAGCACAAAGGTTAGTATAATTTAATTTGATACTAAGAAAAATAAATCAATGAAAACTAATGAACAACCAATCTACCAATTTTTTTTCTTAGCGATAGAAATATCACACCAACATAATTTATTAGCTCAGTGGAATCAGAGAGAAAACACACACTTTGCAAACATTGAGATTTAAGTCCTAGAAAAAGCACAGAAGTCAATTTCACTGTTTCTGTGAACATATTTACCATACAGTAGTATATGAGAAACAGGGACGGGGGTCAGAGGACAGCACTATCAATCAAATATTGCAAATAAAACAGCAAATGGTTCTAGATGGTCACTACTTCTCACCATGATTTCCACCAGGATTGAGTATAGTAGAGATCTTTTAATGTCTCCACGGGTGGCCTCACTCCTCTGAAGATGGAGAATTGTGTGAAAGAATACCACTAGCAGTCTACTGTTCCACCTTCCAGAGTAAAATATATGATTCTTGGGGCACAGAATATGGCTCTCTCTCCCCACACAGATACCTCTCAGAAGCACCTTAGCCAAACATAACTATCATAAACAGAAACATCTCTCTCCAAGGGACCAATATTCCATGCCTGTTCATTCCCCAGGGAGACACTGCCACCCATGCATTCCCCAAACTGACTCAGTCCTGCTTGCAGCCAATATTAAGAGCACAATTAACCCCGTAAGAGTGGAAGAAGGGCAGAACAAGTTTAACCCTTCCTTATCTCTACTTAAAAATTGTCATGAGTAAGCAAGGTTAATCTCCCATTTACTCCAAAATATCTACAAAGAAGAAAAGCCGGTATCACTAACAAAACACTCTCCCTATTGCTCACCATGGGAAAAAACCCAAAATAGAAGTTGCGCAGTAGATTTTCCACCATCCCCACCTCCTCCCCTCCCCCCGCAAAAAAAAAAAATCAGTGTTAGTTATATCTTCTGCAACTTTTCCACATGTTGCATGACCCTTCCAAAGAACTGCAAGATACTCAAGTTCAATGGCGAGTCTTGATATAAAAAGCCTACATAAAAAGAACATGGATCCTTAAGCATAGGCAAGAGAACATACAAATTACAAGTGGTTTTCCAGCAAGGGCTGCGGTCAGGCAAATTCCACCATCATAATTAACAACAAAGACTGCAAGATTCAGAACAAATCTAAAACTAGCCCCAGGCACAAGAAAGAGCCCTGAAAACACACTGCCCGCCATCCAGCTCTTTAAAATACACAATAAAAAAAAAAATCCAGATGAGGTTGTAGAGCTGGAACAAAGAGGAAAAAAAAAAATAAACCTGTTCTGCAACATCCCCCCTGAAAGGTAGTCTGCAGTTGGAATTTCAAAAGGAGGAAAAAACCTGTCTGGGAACCCCTTCATAACTTCCCAGTTCTAAATTTCCCCCACCGCAATTCTTAAAAATTTACCACACCTTTAGGGTGCAGCGTGCAGGACAGAGTTACTGGCCAGGAGAAACATCAAAAAACATTCCCTCTTGGTTACTGATTATTCAGAGGGGCATACTCCACCACATACCTCCTTTCAATAATTATCATGGAAAGAACTCACCTTCACTTAAGCTTTACTTAGAATAAAACTTACATAGGAAAGACCTATCCTTATATTGTCTTTGTGCTTAGAGGCCTCAAATAGGTTGTGGCTTCATTGCAATAAGCACAGTACAGAGTAGGTTACAGTACCAGCCTTCTATAATGTGCAAAGAAAGGACAGAAGGTAAAAATCACGATGAAAGACATTTTATGAGGGACTTCAACCATTGCTATTATATATTCTGCACCTAGAAATTGCCACCACACACTGGTGAACAAGATAACAGTTTTTCCATTTAGAATATGAAACTATGGTAACAATATGGTACAGCACTTGCATCTACTGGAAAGTGCTGGCTTTTAAATAGCTCTAGATTAAAAAGCAACAAAGGTTCTGCTTTGCCCATTGAAGAACAGAGCAGTGAAGCTGAAAGCCACATAGTAATTGAGATACAATTAGAGAAATCAGCAGATACTGACAGAAGTGATAACCTTTGCATTAAAGCTTTGTTGTGACTAATATTTTTGTTTTAGATACCTGTATTTCCCCAACATTTCAGAGACATTTTCCTAAATGCCTTACGGAGTCAGAGCAGACTTGTGGTGGTGTCAACAGAAATGTAATAAAAGCAATTTAATATCTTTCCTGCCTGAGCATATTATTTCTGGTCATGCTCAGCACAACTCCTTGTATAACACTGATTTGTAGGACCATGCCTCAAGTTTCACAGTCATTACTTTATCAATTTATAAACCAATATATTTATTTACTCCCCACACAATGTCTTTACACAACTGCTTTCAGTTATTTATAGTATAATATGTATAGTCTTTTATTACCTAAAGTATATGATTATATCAAAGACCCTATACAAAATTTTTAAATTGTACTATTATTGTAATGCTATGGGCATCAAGAGAGTCAAGAACACATACACAAAAAGCTTATTCTCTAAGTTTTTAATTTATACCAACTGTGTCCCAAAGGTGCTATCATGAAAGACACGTCTTTCATTTTATAGTAACTGTAGTTAAAGATTTTTCTCAAAGAAAACTAGTAGGCAGGCTTACAGGCAGGCAAGCAATCTTAATATATTTTTCAGAATAAAATATTGAGGATTAAGTTTGGTACCAACCCTAAAAACTCCTTTCTGAAGTTGACTTTTTGGGTAGAAGATCCATTTTGATAGCATGGCTTAATCTGAATTTAAAAATCAAGATGTGCTCAATGGAAGAAAGTGATTTTTAATATGAATTTTTGGAATATTTTATTTATTGGGTCCATAAACTTTTTTCAGTGGCTATACATCAAAACTCACTTCTCCAAGCATCGATCCTGCAGTTGATAGCATACAGGCAGACTGCTGTATCCACATGTAGCCACTTTCATACAGCACTGTACCCATGTGCTATCACTTGCAAGATTGGAACCCTAGTCTATATGGATGAGGTCAGAATGTGCACAATATTTTTTCCATTAGTGACTTGTTACCATTTTGGGAATTTTTCTTCTTGTATATGGTTCCTGTAAGATTTCCTACATTGCAGTTTAATTGCTTACAGGGTTCTCCTGTCTCCAGCTGTCTACACTTGCCTTCCCCAATAACCTTGTCATCACCATTTACTCAAAGTCAACATTTCTCAACTGGTGCTAGTAATACCTGCCAAATTCATTATGCATTTCTTTCTTCTGTATTGTTAAGACAAAAATGTTTATAGATAAAGAATGAGACTATAAGTATGAGATAGGAAGTATGGCAAGAGACCACCCTGGCTTAGCCAGGAGATCTTCAATTATCTGAAACTCAGAAAGAAAGAAAGAAAGAAAAAAAGAAAGAAAGAAAAAAAGAAAGAAAGAAAAAAAGAAAGAAAGAAAAAAAGAAAGTTCTACAAAAAGTGGAAACTAGGTCAAATTACAAAAGATGAGTATAAACAAACAAGTATTTAGGGATAAAATTAGAAAGGCCAAGGCACCAAACGAGATTAAACTAGCTAGAGACAAAGGGTAACAAGAAAACATTCTACAAATACATTTAGAAGCAAGAGTAGGGTAGGACCGTTACTCAAGGGGGGGGGGGGAGGAGAGAGAACAACAGAAAATGTGGAAATGGCAGAAGTGCTAAATGACTGTTTCAGTTTTCACCAAAAAGGTTAGTAGTGAATAGTGAATACCAGTGAAAATGAGGTAGGATCAGAAGCTAAAATAGGGAAAGAACAAGTTAAAAATTACTGGAAGGACATATGGAGTGCAGTCCCGCAGGGATCAGTTCTGAGTCCAATTCTGTTCAATAGCTTCCTCAATGATTTAGATAATGGCATAGAAAGTACACTTATAAAGTTTGTGGACGATACCAAGCTAGAAAGGGATTTGAGTGCTTTGGAGGAAAGGATTAAAATTCAAAGTGATCTGGACAAACTGGAGAAATGGTCTGAAGAAAATAGGATGAAATTCAATAAGGACAAATGCAAAGTACTCTAGTTAGGAAGAAACAATCAAATGCACACATACAAAATGGGAAATGACTGCCTAGGAATGGGGGAGTACTGCATAAAGGAATCTGGGGGTCATAGTGGACCACAAGCTAAATACGAGTCAACAGTGTTGCAAAAAAAAGCAAAGATCATTCTGGGATGTATTAGTAGGAGTGTTGTTAGCAAGACACGAGAAGTAATTCTTCTGCTCTACTCTGTGCTGATATGGCCTCATCTGGAGTATTGTGTCCTGTTCTTGGCGACACATTTCAGGAAAGATGTTGGCAAACTGAAAGAAGCCCAGAGAAGAGCAGCAAAAATGATTAAAGGTCTAGAAAACATGATCTATGAGCGAAGATTGAAAAAACTGGGTTTGTTTAGTCTGGGGAAGAGAAGACTGAAAGGGGACATGATAAGTTTTCAAGTACATAAAAGATTGTTACAAGGAGGGAGAAAAATTGTTCTCCTTAACCTCTGAGGTTAGGACAAGAAGCAATGGGCTTAAATTGCAGCAAGGATGGTTTAGCCCTGCCATGAGTGCAGGGGACTGGACTAGATGACCTCTCAAAGTCCCTTCCAGTCCTATGATTCCATGATAAATAATGTTTGATTAATACAGAAGAACAAACATAAGATATTTTGAACATCCTTAGATAGGAAGGAGCAGATTGTTACCAACTCACTGAATAAACAAATGGAAAATTAATACATAAGTGATGTACTGATACTCCAATTAAGAAGCCCATGGAAAAACTGATTAAAAAGGTAATTTCCCTTCAAGTTGGGACAGTTCATTTAGCATTTGGATGACTTATCTTGTTTAATTCACGGATATATTTAAAGGATAAAACTTGGCCAGAGTCTAGGGTTTTCATACACAACAGTACACTTACAGCAGAGGTTCTCAAACTGTGGTCCATAAAGCACATGCTGATGGTGTGCAGAGATGGGGCTGGTCACATGATGCTGTCCCCTTCTCTGTTTCTAGCTGCTACATTGCACTAAAGAGACCTGAAGATAATATAACAAGTATATTGAATGTATGTGCTTGCAAGCGGTCGGATGGTCTGTCCAGTCACAAATGAGCGGGGAAGTACTCCAAACTATAGTAGAGTCTGAGAACCAGTGACTTATAGTAAGGATGATGGGAATGGCAGCAAAACACCAACTTATCCAAGCCAGACTCAATACAACTGAATGTGGGTTATGGTTAAAGTTATAGTGGCTCCTTTTTTATATAAAAGTTATTTCACTGATTCGACAGTTTGACTAGAAACTAAAATATTGAATATTTGTGTTGCTTGTCAAAGCAATGGTTATGGATTGGATATGGTTTTAATCCAATCAGACCAGATCTTAAATTAAGCATTATAGTAAGTTACTAATTAAGAGACCAAACCTGTAAACACTTAACGGTCAGGCAGGGTTATTTTTAAGTATGACTAGTCCCCACTGATGCCAAGAGTCTATCGGATTACAGAAGGTAGTAAATGCTATTGTTGCCGGCACAGGAATAAGTGTTTGCAGGCTCAGGCCTGAATATAACTAGATCTAGAATATGCTGACTACAGATATATTACCTAAAGCTCTATGTTTTAATATTATAAATTAAGCTTGGCTGTGCCATTTCACTTCTGGATCTAAACTCTACTTTGAGATCTATTTTAACGTTATATCTGCCACTGTACTATGAAGACAAGCTGTTCTGCATAACTAGCCATTGGAAAAGTTCTGAAATACACATGCCTTCAGATTTGTTTTGGTTTTTGTGCAGAGCAGTTCTGCCATCACTACGAGCTACTTGTAATGAACATGAAAACCTCCTAGTCAAACATTTCTAACCAAAAATATATTTTATAAAGGGACACTCTAGAAGCATAGGCTACAACTTCCAATTTGACCAATTTCCAAGTTTTTAATCTGTCCTACAGATTCTGAGTAAGAGGTTATATATTATCATTCCTCTTCATCTGGGAGAGAGTTAAAGCACTACACAAGAGAGAGACAAAAGTGAAATCCACTAGTCCCCATCATAAGCATATAAAAATCACGAAGGCCTATTTCTACTGCACAAAAGGAAGATGGAAGCCTGAAAGCCTGAAGGAATCTCCCTTAGTCACTACAGAATTTGGCTGTGTTCTGCGATCTCTGCAGCAGTTCGAAAGGGGTTTGAGAGCAGTGTGATGAGAGGACATGGTGGCAGGGGATGTAATCAGTGGCTCATGACCAGTGGCTCACTTGGCCCTCCACTTTACTAGGAGATGAGGAAGAAGATGGGATGGGAATGAAAGACGGCACAGGTGCCACTATTCATATCCATGGTTTGGGGAGGAGGGGTGAATTTCATCCTCACTCACCCCCAATCCTCATGTAAATTCTGATTACTTGTACTTTGCCAAATTCATCTTAAAAGAAGTGATCAATGAAAGGCTAAGTAAATATTGGTCCACAAATTAAAGCCATAACAAAGCCATACACTACATATCCTCAGTAGAGTGGATGGCTCTACCCAAGCAATTTTGTTACCTTCTTCCTCTCCATATTACTATCTCAATTCAATTTCTTCCATCTCATAGTTAAAATATACTCTTATTACTTATATTTTAACTTGTACTTAATATTTTAAAGCTTTTTTTTAAAATTCACCACTTAACTGGTAAAATATAAACAAAAAACTAAATTATTTGTGATGCAATAACTGTGATGGGGCACCATTGTGCTAAGCACTTCACAAAAATATAAAGATATGGTCCCTACCCTGAAGTGCTTAAAACATACAGTCACGCACACACACATACCCTAACTGTGCAAACATTTATCCATATGCTTAATTTTACAGCTGTGTAAGGTACTGTACATAGAAAAACATGCTCCTTGTGGTGACTCACCTGTAGCATTTAAGACTATTTCCACATATAACACCTTATAAATCTAGTGACCAAACAAGGAATTGAACAACAACAAAAAATGTAAATTTCAAACATAATTAGAAAAAGTTAAAGAAAGAAATCCCTATATTTGCCAAATGAAAATTAAAACTATTCACCACCTTTTTAAGTTTCTGAGAGAGATTAAAAACAGTTACCATAATACAAAATGTTTAAAACCTAACTATATTTAAATATTACTGTACTTTCTTGCATGTTCTCCATACTTTACTGTCTTCAACCTGTTACTCAAAACAGTAATAGGACCTAATTATTTAGGAGGACAATATATTTTTCTCAATTCATTGCTCTGAAAAATACTATGTTCTTTTAGCACATCCTAGCTTTTCACCACTAATGAAATAACTAACAGTAATAGCTTCAAGTGTGAAACTCTTTTATAAAAGAATATAACTGGGACCATCTGAAAGAAAATCTCACTCATTTTCTGAATCTTACAGATGTAACTAATAAAAATCTCTGCCAGTTCTGTAAAAGAATAAAATTAACATGTTTTACATCTAAAATTCAGAAACACTGTCTTGCATCCAAAAAGAGTTATTTTTAAGAAAACAGTTGAACACGACCCACTACTTCTAAAAGTTACATTTATTCACTTATGTAATGGAGGGTTTAATATAAACCGAATAGCATGAGCTAGGTTCAGTTGCACTGGTAATTCTTATAAGCAGGTTAGTTATGGAAGAATTTCTCCTCTCCCACACAAAATAAGAAATGCAGAAGTCAGTGTTTTCAGGAACCATGCCTCTCTTCTTTGTACAATACCTAGCTAGCACACTGTGTGCACAATAAACCCAAATAGCTGCTGTATTGTACTAAACTATAATATTTAAATAAATAAAAATATCAGGACTTAACATTTTCCCCCAATAATTATCTGAAGACTAGGCTGATCCTGCCAGATGCTGAATGCCCTCAACTCCCACTGACTTAAGTGAGAATTGGAGGCACTCAGGACCTCCAGAATTTGCTCAATATCTTGCAGGATCATGCTCTAAACTTATGAAAGTGGAATACGTGTACATGTCCCACCATGTCCCCAAAGCCATGAACTTTTATTTCCCTACACACTCAATATACCGGTTCTGATCCTTACCCATATCAACTTTGTCACAAATGTACCTTAGAAAAGAAAGGAAGTAGCTGTTGTAAATATAGGAAAATATTGTTCAATCTAGGCTATCACTGTGTGCTGTCTCTCAGTAAGCACTGACTTTTTATTATCACCATTTTAATAAAATATTAACCATACTTTACAATGGAAAGATGAGTCACTAAAAATTCAATTAGTTTGCACAAAAATGTAAAAGACAGACAATGGTAAAAGCCCAAATAGAACAAATCTCTCATAGCTCTCAGAGTTCTAGCTGACGCATAAGACTGTTTCTCAAATAAACAAATTAAAAGTTCAGACGGACCATTTTTGTGAAATACAATAAGCTAATTTGAACTGGCAGAGGCAGCTGAAGAAATTAGTACCACATGAGTGAAGACACATTGAACAAAAAAGTGCATCTGAAAACAAGTTATGAGCAACCCAAAGAGTCCTGTTACATAATCTGTAACAAATATTCTACAAACAAAAGTGATATAATGACAGTTTCCAACTGGTAAAGCCACAGGATGTCTAATTAGGAAGAACAGGATCAAGATTCATTGTTGACTTGGAAGATTCTTCTTAATTACTACTACTAAGTGTATCCCATACCTTCACTTTATTATTAGAGTTGTTGTTTTTTTAAACACACACACACACACACACACACACACAGTGGCTAGTTTATCATTACTGATAAGGCAGTATAATAGTTCTTGGAACCCTAAACTAGTTCATACTGGAGTATCTTTTATGAGTCTTAGGAAAAGCATCATACAGTACTTTCAATTCTCTCTTATTTCAGTTACCACAGTATCCTTTACTTTGGCTTCCCCTTCTCTAGTCTACAGACAACTCTGTACTTAGAGTTCTCTCATCACTGCCTTCCACTCTCACTCTTCACCAAGTTCAAGCTCCTGGTCCTAACTTTGGAAGATCTATACAGCCTTTTACCCAACTACAGCCCATATCATGCTTTACACTCCACCCATACTTCTTGATTGATCCCACTGGCTCTTGTTTCCCCCACCCCCCATGCCCAATTTTACGTGGAACACCCTTTCAAGTTATATTCAACCCTTTCCCTCTCCTTCAAAGAGGGAAGGGGGGGGGGGAAATCTTTAAAACCACCCTGTTCTGTGAAGTTTTCCATCTGCATTGACCGCCCCCTACTTTGTTTTCTTCTGTTTTGTAACATACTGTATTGCACCAAACTGAGCCTTCAGTCCATGATCTCTCATTGGATCAGCACACTGTACATTATGTACATCTATAGCACTCCATAAATAATTCTGTCTAACACAAACTGTATCCAAACAAGTTTCACAGCTAAACGGACAGATAACAGTTGCATAACAATATTACAATAATATGTGAATTAAAACAGTCAATCTTAAGTCTAATAAAAGAGGAAGAAAAGTTAAGAGGCATACACAAGGGGAAAGAAGTTTTTAAAAAGGAAATATAAAAAGATATGGAGAGGTAATGATAGACTATTCCAGATTAAAGAGCTGCAAAGAATGTTCACATACCATCAGCCATAAAGGGAGAGAGAAGAAGCTGTACTAGCTAAACAGATGGATCAGGGTAGTATGAAAAGGTCCATAAGGTAGGCTGGAGTTTTTTTAGACATCACATTTTTGAAGCAAATGGGGGTGGAGGTGTTCGAAGCATGAGGATTATTTGGCCACTATTTTATACACATTTGAGAAGGTAGGCAGCAGTATGTTGCATATGTAACTCTGGAGAGTTTGGATTTGGGGTAGGGTTACCATACGTCCGTATTTCCCCAGACATGTCCAGCTTTTTAATTGTTAATTGCCGTCCGGGAGGATTTTTTAAATATATAAAAACGTCCGGAAAATACGGACGTATGATAACCCTACCCGCTGCCCCCCTCCTCTTGGGGTGTCAGCTCGCTCAGCCTGCGGATTGCAACCCCCCGGTGCTGCTGCAACCCTGCGCCCCACGGCTAGGAGCGGTGGCGTCTCTGCAGCCAGCTGCTGGTGCGGGGGACCCGTGGCCACTTCTCCCTCCTCCGAGCATCCCCCGCGGCTCTGGCAGATCCTCAGTCTCCCCCTTCCGTCCCGGCCGTGCAAGGAGACCCCCGCCAGCGGTCCGCGCAGCCGGGGCTGCCTCCCCCCCGGCGGAGCCGCTGCCCGGGGGTGGGTCCCGGTGCAGAGAAAGTTTCTCGGCACGCGGAGGCGGGGGCTCCCAGGAGCCCGAGCTCCCCCACCCAGGAAGGGCCCGCGCTGCAGCGCCTCCCGCAGCCTGAGCTGCCACAGCATTGCCGGGTCCGGCTGGGAGCGGGGTGGAGGCTCCCCTGAGAGAGGTGAAGGGTGGGGGACTCTGAGGTGGGGGGGGATTCTGAGGGTAGGGGACTATGGGAGGGGGTGGGGGGCTCTGAGGCAGGGGCTGTGGAGAGTGGGGGGGCTGTGGAAGGGGTGGGCTATGGGAGGGGGTGGGGAAATGAAGGGTAGGGGTTATGGAGGGAGGTGAAGGGGAGGACTGAGGTGGGGGTGCTGTGGAAGGCGCTATGGAAGGTGGAGGCTATGGGAGGGGGTGGGGGGCTCTGAGGCAGGGGCTGTGGAGAGTGGGAGGCTGCGGAGGGCAGGCTGTCAGGAGAGGGGGCACTGTGGCAGGAGAAGGCTGAGGATGGGCCCTGTGGAGAGCGGGTAGCTCTGGGGTGAGGCCTGGGGGGTCCGGCAGGCGGGCAGAAGGCGGCTCTGGGGTGAGGCCTGGGGAGGGGGGGTCTGGCGGGCAGGAGGAAGCGGTTCTGAGGTGAGGCCTGGGGGTTCCGGCGGGTGGCAGCTCTGAGGTGAGGCCTGGGGGTTCCGGCGGGTGGGCAGGAGGCGGCTCTGAGGTGAGGCCTGGGGGGGTCCGGTGGGCGGGCGGCGGCTCTGGGGTAGGGTTACCATACGTCCGGATTTTCCCGGACACGTCTGGCTTTTTGGTCCTCAAATCCCCGTCTGGGAGGAATTCCCAAAAAGCCGGACATGTCCGGGAAAATAGGGAGGCATGGTAAGGGGACCGCCTCCTCCCCAGGCTCCAACTTTCCCGGCTCCCGCCGCTCTCCACCGCAGCAGGGGCCGAAGCAACTTCCCCAGCACAGCAGCAGCCGGGGGGCGGGAGGGAGGAGGGGGAATGCGGGGTGCTCAGGGGAGGGGGTGGAGTTGGGGCAGAGAAGGGGTGGAGTTGGGGCGGGGCCAGGGCCCTGTGGAGTGCCCTCTTTTTGCAGTATTGAAATATGGTAACCCTAATTTGGGGATACCACAGAGGAAGGAGTTGCAATAATCCAGGCAAGAAAAGAAAGGTATGTGGAAAGATTTCTACAGAATTATCTGAAGTGATGTATACAGGAAATCTTATGCAGGTGGTAACAGACCAACAGAAGCAGCAAAATCAGGAAGTCTGAATTGAGAGACAGATGAGAGCGAGTTGCAACAGAGAATGCTCTTCCAACCCAAAAGAAGCAGTTTGGTCTTTGACACATTCAACTAAAGGTGAGAATGAGCCACAACTTCACTTAGGCCTGGTCTACACTAGGAGTTTATATCGAATTTAGCGCCGTTACATCGAATTAACCCTGCACCCGTCCACACCACGAAGCTATTTAGTTCGACATAGAGCTCTTTTAAATTCGACTTCTGTACTCCTCGAAAACGAGAGGAGTAGCGCTAAATTCGAAATGGCAATATCGAATTAGGCTAGGTGTGGATGGAAATCGACGGTAATAGCTCCGGGAGCTATCCCACAGTGCACCACTCTGTTGACGCTCTGGACAGCACTTCGAGCTCGGATGCTCTGACCAGCCACACAGGAAAAGCCCCGGGAAAATTTGAATTCCTTTTCCTGTCTGGGCAGTTTGAATCTCATTTTCTGTTTGGACAGCGTGGAGCGCTCAGCAGCACTGGCAACGATGCAGAGCTCTCCAGCAGAGATGGCCGTGCAATCCCAGAATAGAAAGAGGGCCCCAGCATGGACTGATCGGGAAGTCTTGGATCTCATCGCTGTGTGGGGCGATGAGTCCGTGCTTTCAGAGCTGCGCTCCAAAAGAAGGAATGCAAAGATCTACGAGAAGATCTCGAAAGCCATGGCAGAGAGAGGATACAGCCGGGATGCAACGCAGTGCCGCGTGAAAATCAAGGAGCTGAGACAAGGCTACCAAAAAACCAAAGAGGCAAACCGACGCTCCGGATCCCAGCCCCACACATCACGTTTCTACGAGGCACTGCATTCCATCCTAGGTGCGGCCGCCACCACTACCCCACCAGTGACCGTGGACTCCGAGGATGGGATATTGTCCACGGCAGGTTCCTCGTCGGAAATGTTAGCTGACGGGGAAGATGAGGAAGGAGATGAGGAGGACGAGGCAGTCGACAGCGCTTGCACCGCTGATTTCCCCGACAGCCAGGAGCTCTTCATCACCCTTACCGAGATCCCCTACAAACCGTCCACAGCCGTTACCCCGGACACCGAATCAGGGGAAGGATCAAGCAGTGAGTGCTTTAAACATCTAAACATTTAATTTTAACATAACTGGAATATTTATATTGTTAAGAATGGGCTTTTCATTCACTCATTTAAACATAGAAACTTTTATTTATAACAAAACAGGAATATTAACTATATTAGCAATTTGGTGTTCATGATTTAGTTGGCTTAGTCAACTATTTAGTCCTAACTATGTATAAAAAAATCAAATAATGTCCGGATATTCATGATTAGGCCACCACAGGACGCTCCACTCTGTAGTCCCTTATGCTGCACTTAAAGGAAAAGACGGTCAATGTGCCCGGGAATGGACAGAGAGTCCTCCTGGGATAGCTCGGCATAGCTCTCCTGGAGGTACCGCTCAAGCATGCGCATCAGGTTCCGCGGCAGGGCGATCTTGTTCGGTCCACCGTGGTAACACACGTTCCCACGCCATGAGTCCATTAGGTAGTCCGGGATCATGGCACGGCACAGAATGGCGGCATACGGCCCTGGCCTCTGCATGGTCTCCCGAAGCATCCTTCCCCTCTCGGTCTCCGAGATCCTCATCAGAGTAATATCACACATGACGCCCTGCTTTAAATTAGGGAGGGGAATGTTAGTATTGGGACTGCTTTGCAGCCACGCGGTGGAGGCGGCAGAGGGGCAGCATACAGGGAGCTTTCCCGGGGACAGCCGCGAGGTGGTGGGACAGGGGCAGAGCTCATGCTTCCCTGATTGCTGCCAGCAGAGAGTGGCCTTGCATTCAGTGCGAAAGGAGCCCAGTGCTACTATTACATTTTTAAGCTGCCACAAGTCTACGGCTTACCATGTTTTCCTGCAACAGAAGTAGAGGTGTCCTGCCACGCTTCTCTGATCGCAACTGCAGGACCCCAGGCACTGAAGGCGAGGGCCGAAAATTCGACCTTGTCCTGAGTGCGCATGTGAAAGGTCCAGTGCATGGTGTTGTTCACAGAGAAAGACTATGTTCTTTGTAAGCAACTTCATTTATCTGTCTCAGGAATTCACTCCCTTTTTCCCATTCCCACAGACACATCTGCGAATGTCTCCCAACCCAGCCTGGCATCACACTCCCAGAGGCTAGCGCAGATTAGGAGAAGGAAGAGGAAGACGCGTGAAGACATGTTTTATGAACTTATGGACTGCTCACGAGAGCAGGCAGCCCAGACGACACAGTGGAGGGAGAACTTGTCACAAATGCACAGAGCAGTCATGGAACGGGAGGAGAGGTGGCGCCAGGAGGACCAGCAGGCTACTCAAACCCTGCTTGGACTAATGAGGGAGCAAACGGAGACACTCCGGCGCCTAGTGGATGTTCTGCAAGACCGGAGGCAGGAGGACAGAGCCCTGCTGCTGTCTATCTCTAACCGCCCTCCCCCGCCACCAAGTCCCACACCCCCCTCACCAAAAGTCCAAAGAAGGAGGGGCGGCAAGGGCCGTTAAAACTTTCAGTCGGCCCCTGCACACTGCTGCAGCACTGGAAGGCTCTCGTTCCAAAGTTTGAAAAGTCCTTTCCTACCCATCTCACACTAGCCCACGTCCAAGTTTCCTCCCCCCCCTTTTCATGTGCGGTTCATAATAAAACATGTGTTTCTGTTAAGTACTGTTTCCGAGAGTGTCTTTTAGAGGGGATTCTGTCTGAAGGGGGGGAAGGGGTTTGTTACTTGGACAGGACAGTCACCTGTAGCAGGCTACAGAGGCGGGGGCAGGTCCAGCATCAGGACACATACACAGTGCAGTCACCAGTTACCCTGGTCAGTCTGGGAGGCGGTTTTCATGTTCTGGGGTGCGAGGGGGTTGATCTGTGACTTTGTGGCGGGGGAGGGCAGTTAGAGATCTTATGCCGCGGTCCTTATCCTGGATCACAGAGCCACGCAACAGGGGGTCTGTTACCCTCCGCCCCCTGCCAGAAAGTCACTTGGCCGACACATACACGCAGTCCCGCCCAGGACTGCTGGCAGGCTGCGTTGAAACAACCAATCCAGCACTGCGGAGCCTGTCATTCCCGGAGTTTAGAAGCATCATTTGCATCAGAACACTAAACCCGCCCCCCGCCACAGTCTGCGTCCCCGGTTTAAAACATTCCCGCGAAAACAGTAAGAAAGAGAACTTTGTTCATTAACAAAACGGAACAGATTTTATTTGTTGGGAAGGTGGGGAAGGGGGTATGTAACTTGGAAGGATAGTCAACAGTAACTGGGTAAAGAAACGGGGGCAGGTTCAGCATCAGTGTCCACAAAGTAAACAGTCACTGGAGACCCTGCTCAGTCAGGAACCTGGCTTTCAAAGCCTCCCTGATGCACAGCGCGTCCCGCTGGGATCTTCTAATCGCCCGGCTGTCTGGCTGGGCGTAATCAGAAGCCAGGCTATTTGCCTCAACCTCCCACCCCGCCATAAAGGTCTCCCCCTTGCTCTCACACAAATTGTGGAGCACACAGCAAGCAGCTATCACAATGGGGATATTGGTCTCGCTGAGATCACAGCGAGTGAGTAGGCTTCTCCATCTCCCCTTGAGACGGCCAAAAGCACACTCCACCACCATTCTGCACTTGCTGAGCCGGTAGTTGAATAGTTCTTTCCCTGAGTTCAGTGCGCCAGTGTAGGGCTTCATGAGCCAGGGCATTAGCGGGTATGCAGGGTCCCCGAGGATGACTGTAGGCATCTCCACATCCCCAACAGTTACTTTGTGGTCCGGGAAGTAAAGACCTTCCTGCAGCCGTCTAAACAGACCAGAGTTCCTGAAAACCCGAGCGTCATGAACCTTGCCAGGCCATCCAACGTTGATATTAGTAAAACGTCCCCGATGGTCCACCAGTGCTTGCAGCACCATGGAAAAGTATCCCTTTCGGTTGATGTACTGGCTGGCCTGGTGGTCCGGTCCCAGGATAGGGATGTGAGTCCCATCTATAGCCCCACCGCAGTTTGGGAATCCCATCTCGGCAAAGCCATCTATGATGAGCTCCACGTTTCCCAGGGTCACTACCTTAGATAGCAGTAGCTTGACGATTGCCTTGGCTACTTGCATGACAGCAACCCCCACGGTAGACTTGCCCACACCAAAGTGGTTAGCGACGGACCGGTAGCTGTCTGGCGTTGCGAGCTTCCAGAGGGCTATGGCCACTCGCTTCTGGACAGTCAGGGCTGCCCGCATCCGGGTGTCCTTTCGCTTCAGGGCAGGGGACAGCAACTCACACAGTTCGAGGAAAGTCCCCTTCCGCATGCGAAAGTTGCGCAGCCACTGGGATTCATCCCAGACCTGCAGCACTATGCGGTCCCACCAGTCCGTGCTTGTTTCACGGGCCCAGAATCGCCGTTCAACAGTATCCACAAGACCCAGTGACAGCGAGATGTCCTGGGCGCTGGGTCTCATGTTCTCTGAGAGGTCGGAGCTAGTGTCCGACTTCATGCCGTCACGGTGGTGCCGTAGCCTCCTCTCATGATTTATCTGCAGCTGCCTCTGGTACAGGTGGATGAGAAGCTGCGAGGCGTTGAGAACTGCCACAACTGCAGCGATGGTCGCAGCAGGATCCATGCTCGCACTGCTGTGGCGTCCGCGCTGTCAGTAATCAGAAAAGCGCGCGAACTGATTTCCCGCCGGCGCTTTCAGGGAGGGAGGGAGGGAGGGCGGGAGTGACGGACAGATGACGACAGGCGCCCAAAAGCACCCTCGACACATTTTTTTACCCAGAAGGCATTTGGGGCTCGACCCAGAATTCCAATGGGCAGCGGGAACTGTGGGATAGCTGCCCACAGTGCACCGCTTCCAATGTCGACGCTTGCCCCGTTAGTGTGGACTCACAAAGTCTCACAAAGTCGAATTACTGTCCTTAGTGTGGACACACACGTTCGACTTTGTAATATCAATTCCACATAGTCGAATTAACTAAAATCGAAGTACTCTCGTAGTGTAGACATACCCTTAGTCATGACAAGGGTCCTACCAAATTCATGGTCATGAAAAATGCGTCAGACTGTGAAATCTGATCTTGTGTGCGCTTTTACCCTATACTATACAGATTTCACAGGGGAGACCAATGTTTCTCAAATTGGGGGTCCTGACCCAAAAGGGAGTTGCAGGGCCGGGGGGGGTAGAATCACTAGGTTATTTTAGTAGGGTCGTGGTATTGCCACCCTTATTTCTGTGCTGCCTTCAGAGCTGAGCAACTGGAGAGCAGTGGCTGTTGGTTGGGTGCCCACTCTGAAGTCAGCACCCCACCAGCAGCAGCACAGAATTAAAGGTGGCAATACCATACCATGCCATCCTTACTTCTGTGCTGCTGGTGGTGATAGCTCTGCCTTCAGAGTTGGGCTTCCAGCTAGCAGCCACAGCTCTCCAGCTCTGAAGGCAGCACTGCCGCCACCAGCAGTGCAGAAGAGTAGCAGTACCGCACCCCACCCCCCACCCCCTCAACTCCTTTTGGGGTCAGGATCCCTACACTTACAACACAGTGAAATTTCAGATTTAAATAGCTGAAATCGTGAACATTAGGATTTTTTGAAGTTCTTTGACCATGAAATTTACCAAAATGGACTGTGAATTTGGTAGGGCCCTAGTCATGAGTGTGAATAGAGAGGACTCTAAAGCTACCAACAAATTAAAATGTCAACATAAGAGTTGTAGATAAAAGCAAAGACAAGAGGATGGAGCAAATACTGATTTTTGGAAAGAGCACAGGACAAAGAATTTTATTTCATGGAACGCTACAGAAATATCCGAGAGGTGAAGCCATAGAGAAAGAAATCAACCAACTCAGAAGGAATCAGAGTTGCCTACATAGTTATGGAGGCAGTCCAGGAAAAGGGGTGTCCAAAGCATAGAAGCCTTCTTCAAGGGCAGGGAGAATAGTCATTGGAGAAGAACCATTTCAGGGAGTCATGAAGGTATCAAAGGGAAGGGAGTTGCTGATAATGGCAAAAGCGTATGACAAAAGGTGTTTTCTAGATGCCTACTTCATATTAGACTTTCACTTCATGTAAATTTAAAATGATCTTCAATTAAGGGTTAAAACAAAAGCTTGTCTTTTCATCTAAAGCTAGTATATGAGTAGGATTTTTTAAAAACCATCACCAGGGGCAGCTATTGATCAAAGTAATTAAATAAAAAGGCATGCATGAACTGGTTCACAATTTTTGTTTTGTGTTTAATTTAAATTTGTCTAGTTGTAGAAACAGAGTAGAGTCTAACTGGTACAGGGAAACTTGTCTTCATAAGAATCCCACCTCAACTGGAACTATTAAAAATAAGACAGTCTGTGTTAATCTTCTCGCTGCCAAGTCACAAAAAACTAATAAAGTTCGCTCTATACATATTATATAGATCAGTGGCAGGGCCGACTCTACCATTTTTGCCGCCACAAGCAACAAAAAACAAAACAAACAAACAAGGGCGCTCGGACTGTGCCACCCCAAGAATGGACAGAATGCTGCCCCTTAGCATGTGCCCCCCCAGGCACGTGCTTACTCCGCTGGTGCCTGGAGCCAGCCCTGATCAGTGGTCCCCAAACTGTCAGGCACGACCCCCTTGGGGGGCATAGAGGAATGTTCGGGGGGGGGGGTGGAGCATGGCAGGGCTCAGGCCAGCCCCAACAGGAGTCAGGGAGGGAGCGCCACCCAGCTCCACTCTGCCCCCAGCTCTGCTCCAGCCCCAGCCCCAGCCCCGCCCCCTCAGCCCAGCTTGGGCCCCAGCTGCAGCCCTGCTCTTGTCCCCGGCCGCAGGTCCTGCCCCCAACTCCTGACCGGGGGAGGGGGGGGAGGAGAAGAGGATTAGGTTCCATTACAGGTAAGGGATGGCACAACAGAAAAAGTTTGGGGACCATTGGTATAGATATAGCCTCACTCCAGTAAAAATCTATTGCAGTCATAGCAAGTAAAAGAATATTGTTTATGTTCATCAATTTATTCTACTTTCCAAGATTCACATACAATGTAGAGTGTAATTACTAGGATTGTAAGCCCACTCCTTTACTAGCAACTTGTTTCACCTAAAGAAAGTATCAAGCCTAAAAAAAGTTAAAGCATTCTATATGTAACCAACCTATAAGCAAGATAGCATAGAATATTTTCAAGTGTTCAGTTGAGAACAAAAGATACTCATTCTACATCATTACAAATTTGTGCCTAATGAGTCTTCCACTCTCTAAAAATATTTCTAATATAATTAAAAGTTCTGCAGATTCCTAAATCTTATTCCACTAATTCATTTATAGCATCACAGTCACTTTGAAATCTAGTCAATTAAAAACATCCCACAAAAACAGTTTCAGGTGCTACTAGCCCACCTGCCAATGTTGTGGTTTCAAAATATCGCTGCAATCTCTCCTTCCCCCCTGTTGCTATGCACAAGACCCACCCAAACAGGGGAAACTAGGTGACCAGATAGCAAGTGTGAAAAATCGGGACATGGGGTGGAGGGTTATAGGCCTCTATATAAGAAAAAGACCCAAATATCAGAACTGTCCCTATAAAATCGGGACATCTGGTCACCCTAGGGGAAACTGACATGGGTCCCAATCCTGCAGACAAATAAAGCTGAGTAATGCAATAAGTTTCATTAGTACCACCACACAGGTGCATAACTATTTGCAAGAATAGGCACTTATTAGATTACAGAGAGGAAAGAAGAAACTGACTATACACAGAGTGCTATCAAAGGTACAAAGTGAAAAAGAGAACCACACAGAAAAGGAATTTTTTGCCTGTATTTCATCTCTATTAATCTTAACTGTTGCTTCAAACAACAGTCAATTTAAAAAGTCAGAAGTGTGGTTTTTGGCTTGAAGGTGACCCTTTAAGGAAGGCTAACCAAGATTTCCACTTTCTTCTATTGTTAGTACTTCAGGTAGGAAAAAAAAAGAAAGAAAGAAAGAAAAGAAAAGAAAAAGAAACCACCACCACAACCAATAAAGGTGCTGTATGGTCTGAAACACATACCTATCTTCAGGCAACTGTTCTCAGGAACTAGCAATTAATATGGTCCAGTATAAGGAGTAAGTTACAGCAAGATTAATAAGAATCCTTTGTAGTAGCTATTACTGTTAACGCTACAATGACAGGATACCTTACAGCAAGTTTCTCTTGTGTTTATCTACTGTAAATACCTACTTTAAGAAGATAAAAGTGTTGTTTTGTGAAGACAAAGGTTTTAGAGTTATGGAAAGAAGAATGTCGTAACAGGAAATATCCTGATGTGTGAAGAGGTTCAAAATAAAACAAAACGGTACTTATAAGTTTGCCTTCTAAAGACAAACTCTACAGTTATATGAGCAGATCCTGAAACCCATACTCATACATGTAATTTCACTGAAGTCAATTAATCTAAGCATGCACGTATGTAACGGCCATAGGACACATCTCAGATGTTAAAAAAATAAGCCATTTTAATCTGTATCATCTCTGGACTTCTAACCTTAACAGTACAGAGCTTAACAGATATTGCATTTTAAAATAAGATTATTTTAGTAAAATGATATAGATATAACTATCTTTATACCTTAAAGCTGCCTTTGAAAGGAAAGCTTGATGGTTCAGGGGATCGAAGATAGGATATGGAAACTCTGACTTCAAGGTCCTAGTCACTGACTCAACAGGAGGCCAATACTAGTAATAAAAAACTGTTACCATTTGATAGCTGTTTAGCCAGGCTGTTGGGTAAGTCCAATTCCTACATGACTTCTGTTTCATATGTAAAAAACCACCACAATTAGCATGTTACAGGCAAGTAAGGAACAGGTAGAGCGAACAAATCTTTCAAGGTCAGAGCTGGTTGAGATACACTAGTGAGGCAGTGAACTGAAGTATACATTGCGGTTATTTACCTAGTCTATGAATAAGTAGGACATCAGTCTCCATGGCTGAGAAACTATTCATTTCACAAACGCTAAACTCAATTTAAATACACAATATACTTGGAAGATTTGCAAGTCACTGTATTTTAGACCACCATAGATCTTGTTTTGGATTACACAGTCCACTTTAAGATGTCAAAATCATTTTGCCTGTGTCAGGAAAATGAAGTGATATTTTGAATTAAAGTACAAATATAATTGGTTCACGAATAACCATGTCATAACCAACTGAAACCTCTCCAGCGCATCATCAAAGATCTACAACCTATCCTGAAAGATGATCCCTCACTCTCACAGATCTTGGGAGACAGACCAGTCCTCGCTTACAGACAGCCTCCCAACCTTAAGCAAATACTCACCAGCAACCACACACCATACAACAAAAACACTAACCCAGGAACCTATCCTTGCAACAAAGCCCGATGCCAGCTCTGGCCACATATCTATTCAAGTGACACCATCATCAGCCACACCATCAGGGATTCGTTCACCTGCACATCTACCAACGTGATATATGCCACCATGTGCCAGCAATGCCCCTCTGCCATGTACATTGGCCAAACTGGACAGTCTCTACGCAAAAGAATAAATGGACACAAATCTGACATCAGGAATCATAACATTCAAAAACCAGTAGGAGAACACTTCAACCTCTCTAATCACTCAGTGACAGACTTGAAGGTGTCAGTTTTGCAACAAAAAAAAACTTCAAAAACAGACTCCAAAGAGAGACTGCTGAACTTGAATTAATATGCAAATTAGACACAATTAACTTAGGTCTAAACAGAGACTGGGAATGGTTGTCATTACACTAATTGAATTTTTTTCCCCCATGTTAAGTTCTCCTCACACCTTCTATGGGTCATCTCGATTATCACTTCAAAGTTTTTTCTTCTGCTGCTACTGATAGCTCATCTCAATTGATTGGCCTCTTACAATTGGTATGCGTACTTCCACCTTTTCATGTTCTCTGTATGTATAAATATCTTCTGTCTGTGTGTTTCACTCTATGCATCTGAAGAAGTGAGCCGTAGCCCACGAAAGCTTATTCCTAAATAAATTTGTTAGTCGCTAAGGTGCCACAAGTACTCCTGTTCTTTTTGCGGATACAGACTAACACGGCTGCTACTTTGAAACATGTAATTTGAGGAGATCAACGGAAGCAAATTTCTGAGGACAGTGAACTAGCTTTAAAAAAAAAATTCTTTTGTAAATACACCAAATGATAATCATTTCTTCAACTTCGAATATTTGTAAAACCTCAGCAAATAGATAACTGCTTTTAAATATTGGTTGTTTTTGGTGAAAAAACAAGCCAGCTTTACTTTGCACTTATGGTCCAAACTTATTTTTTTGTGTTTCAAATAGTTTCATGCAGAAATAGGTTCATGAATATCTGGTTCTATGTAATCAGACAGTCACATTCCCCCTTCACTTCACCAATGAATGAAGCAGTGTGTTAACATCTGTATTTCTATAGTCATCTGTAAGATTAAGAAGAACAAAATAAGGGAGACAGTACTACTATTCACCAAGATACAGGAGATCTCTCTAGCCGGCACATTAAAAAAATATTTAGAACTTTACTCACATTTCTTCTTAGGATTTATTCGTCACTTTCACATAGTGCCAGCAATTTTATCTGTGTGCCACCAATATCAAGATGATGTTTTCCTCTCCCTCCCCCCAAAAATACATTCACGTCAGTGTTAAAGTAAGAGAGACAAGATGGGTGAGGTAATATCTTTTATTGTACAAAATTTCTGTTGGTGAGAGACACAAGCTTCCAAGCTTACACAGAGCTCGTCTTCGGGTAGGGTGACCAGATGTCCCGATTTTATAGGGACAGTCCTGATTTTGGGGTCTTTTTCTTATATAGGCTCCTATTATCCCCCCACCCCCGTCCTGATTTTTCACACTTGCTGTCTGGTCACGCTATCTTCAAGTCTGAGAGTTTCCAGAAGAATTCTGTGTAAGCTAGGGTTACCATACGTCCGGTTTTTCCCGGACATGTCCGGCTTTTTGGTAATCAAACCCCCGTCCGGGGGGGAATTGCCAAAAAGCCGAACATGTCCAGGAAAAATACCGGCCGGGCACTTCCCCTCCCGGGCTCCAGCTGCTCTGCTCCGGCGGCGCAGGGTCCGGAGGCATGGGGGCTGCCCGAAGCCGGTAGCGCTCGGGCAGCTTGGCTCTTAAACAGAGCCGAAGAGTCAGGGGAGGAGCACAGCAGCCGGAGCTCGGGAGGGGAAGTGCCCGGCTGGGGGCGCAGGGTCCGGAGGCATGGGGGCTGCCCGAAGCCCGAGCGCTACTGGCTTCACGGTTTGCCGGGCAGCCTCCAGACCCTGCACCCCCGGCTGGGCGCTTCCCCTCCCGGGCTCCAGCTGCGCTGGGGAAGCGCCGGCCGGGGGCGCAGGGTCTGGAGGCTGCCCGGCAAACCGTGAAGCTGGTAGCGCTCGGGCAGCCCTTTTCGCGTGGCTGGGAGGGAGGAGGGGGAGTTAGGGTGGGGACTTTGGGGAAGGGGCGGAGTTGGGGCGGGGAAGGGGGTGGGAAAGGGGCGGGGCCAGGGCCCATGGAGTGTCCTTTTTTTTTATTTTTTAAATATGGTAACCCTATGTAAGCACAAAAGCTCGTCTCTCTCATCAACAGAGATTTTGTCCAATAAAAGATATTATCTCATCCACCTTGACTCTATAATATCTGGAGACCGACATAGCTACAACAACATGCCATAATGTTAAAATAAGTCATTTATTTCAGTTTTCAAAGTACCATTGACTAAAGAGTTAATTTGAGATATCAAGGGGTAATTCCAGCATTAGACAATAAACTGAATAGCACCATTCAGAGTCACACTAGAGATTTGAAGCCAAGGTGGAAAACAAACACTAACATTCACTACACAGGACTAAGCTGGTCAGAGGAATGCCCCACACTGGCTACAACACATTTTAATTTTAGCCTTTTAATACAGACCTAAAAAACTCCAATATTATGTACAAAAATGTTAATGGGAGCCAGATATATGAAGAAGTTTATAACTAAACTCTAAGGATATTGTTGCTCCTTTTTTTGTAGTTGACAAAGCAAAGGTTTAAATTAAGTCTCATAATTATGAAGTAATGTATGTGTATAGATCTTGGTACGAATAAAGCAGTACCAATTCCACAGCCCTCATATTCAGATTTTTATTTTGGTCTGAAATGTATTTCGTGAATGCAAATGTAACAGTATTGAAGCCCTAAAGTGGCTAGTTTATCCCTTGAAAATTCATGTAGATGTTACGGACTGTGTAGCCTAGAAGACAAAGTATATGTAGAACATTTCAAAGGCATTAAGATAAAATTCTGTTGGGGGTGGATTTTTATTTTAAAATTTCTATTTTCCATTCTCTCAGTGTTCAGTTAATCAAAATATGTAATATTTAACAAAAATAGTTAAAACAATTTTAGTGAAGGAAAATATTGCATTATGAAATTTTGCATAAGGATGGCTTGTGCCTAAAAGCTTATTATGATAACAGATTTTTGTTAACTCTAAGAAGTTAGATTTGTCAATATAATAGTTTAAATATTATGAATTAAACTGAATAAGCTCTGTAGGTAGAGCATTTTAGATCTATAGTTCTCATCATTTTTACTATGTTATGTTTTAATATATGAAATTGAGTCTTACCACTTTTTAAAAGGAAAATATTACCATGTTCCACATGTACTGAAAAGTTTAGATGGAAAGAGATTACACCATATAAGCTGCTGTAATAAAGACAGCAAGATTTAGCAGATAGAAAAGGTGATATTACAGTTAGACTATAAGACATGAAGTCAGAAATATGGACTATTCCCAGTTACTTCCACATACTTCCTGCATATCTGTGCAAGTCACCTACCTTCTTTGTACCTTGGTTTCCCGATCTGTAAAATCCAGATAACACCTACCTCACAGTGGTACTGCTAGACTTAGCTCATGTTTAAACAATCCATTTGTAAGCAGCTACAGGATAATAGGGTTATAAGTAATAGCCAACATGGATTTGTCACAAACAATTCATACCAAACCAACCTAATTTCCTTCTTTGAAAGGGTTACTGGCCCACTGGATAGGGGAGAAGTTGTAAATGTGATGTATCTTAATTTTAGTAAGGCTTTTGGCAGTCCCTCATGACATTCTCATAAGAAAATTAGGGAAATGTGATCTTGATGAAATTACTGCAACATGGGTATCAAAGTTCAGGGCAACTGCACCTCTACTACCCCTCTGTGGTCCAGTTGAGGGCATTCACTCTAGACTCCAGGATCCTCAGCCATCACCTGTCTTGGGTAGAGAGTTGCAACTCTCTTCCTTCTGACCACGGTTTTTCCAGGCTGCACAGTTCCCAGCCTACGCTGTGAATTCCCCAGCAAGTCAGATGGCCTCAGCAGGCCTGTTTTGCCTTTTCCATAGAGACTTTAAACAGCATTATTGCCCACAAGTATGAGTTACCACACAGCTTTTCCTAATCAAGCATTTATTCTTACGGTGAAAACATTACAGCGAAACCATATTAAAAACAATACAAGAACCTACACCCATGCAACTAAGCTTACAAGTGATCACCCCCCTGCCAACTCCAACAAGGGCTCCAGCGTCCTTCAAACCCCACCAAAAGGTTTTTCCCCCCCCTGTGGTCACAAGTTGATAACAGCTGTTATCAAAGAACATTCATACACAAGAATCTGAGAATCACTCCTTTAGGTTTGGGTCTTTGATCTGCAGATACATGAATAGGTAATAAGCCAATGGTCCCTTCCTCAGGGCAAAATTCAAAGGTTGGGTCTTTGCATAACTGTAGGAAGTAATTTGCATTCACCCCCTCCCACATATTGCCAAGGAACCCCACTTAACTTTTTCTATTACATTATTTAAAATAGTTCTTTGAAGTTCATAACACTTCCCCAGGTTTACATTGGCCATGTCTCTTCCCTAGAAAAGTTACATAAGACCCCACAATAATACATAAACTTTGCATTTTTAATACAATGGACTCCAAAGATACTTAAATTTAATTCAGTAAAGTTTATCCAGGATACTGCATGCGTTGCCATATCTGTCACAGTGGGTGCAAAACTGGCGGAAAGATCAATCTCAAATAGTAGTTCTTGATCGTTTGCTGACCAACTGGGAGTCTATCCTTGTATGGTACTATTCAATATTTTCATTGAAGATTTGGATAATGGAGTGGAGAATATGCTTATAAAATTTGCATTTGATACCAAACTCAGAAGGATTTCTACCACTTCAGAGGACAGGATTAGAATTCAAAATGACTTTGAAAAAATGGGAGAATTTGTCTGAAATCAAAGAGATAACATTTAATAAAGATAAATGGAAAGTACTATCCTTAGGAAGGAAAAACCAAATGCACAAATACAAAATGGAGAATCATTGGCTAGGCAGTAGTACTGCTGAAAAGGATCCAGCAGTTATAGTGGATCACAAATTGAATAGGAGTCAACAAACTGATGCAATTGAGAAAAAGGCTAGCCTTCCGGGATATATTAACAGGAGTGTCATATGCAAGACATTGGAGGAAATTGTTTAGTAAGTGTGAGGCCTCAGCTGGAGTACTGTATCCAGTTCTGGGTGCCACACTTTCAGAAATATGTGGACAAATTGGAAAGTCCACAGGAAATCAACAAAAATGATAAAAGGGTTTTTAAAAAACTGGCCTGTGGGGGAAAGGATAAAAAAAATTGACAAGTTTAGTAATGAAAAAAGCTGAGGGAGGACCTGATAATAATTTTCAGATATGATAAGAGCTGTTATAACGAGGACTGTGATCAATTTTTATCCATGTCCAATGAAGGCAAGACAAGAAGTAATCTGCTTAAACCACAGCCATGGAGATTTAGGTTACATATTAGAAAAAAAAAACTTTCTAACTATAAGGATAGTTAAACACTGGAATAGGCATCCAAGGGAAGTTGTGGAATACCTATCACTGGAGGTTTTGAAGAACAAGTTAGAAAAATGCCTGTCGGGGATTGTCTAGATAAACTTGATCTTGCCTCAGGAGCAGGGGCTGGACTAGATGACCTCTTGAGGTCCCTTCCAACCATACAGGTCCATGATTCTATGCTTGCTCATAAAGCACCTTGAAATCCTCAAATGGAAGGTATTATTACAAATAAAAGAGATTATTGTTATTTTTAAACAGTGAAATGACAGGATGAGCTGGCCTATCTTCCCATCAAACTTCTCCCAAGGTGTCCTTTTATTTCTTGACTTTTAAAAAAAAATTGCCTAAGATATAACCCCGGGAAACTTGTATAGCCAATATAAAAAAATCCTCTAAACCAAAAAACTGTCAAAGTAGCAATTCAAATAAGCCTCTAAGGTAGGGGTGGCCCAACTGTGTCTTGCAAGCCACATGCATCTCTTCTCCTATTAAAGTGCCGCTCGCAGAGCCCCCCACCCCTCCCATTCTCCACCTACCAGATGTGGGGGAAGGGGGGAGCTCAGGATCTCTGGATTGCAGCAGGGTGGGGTGGTGGGGACTTCTGCCCAGTGGGGAGGGAAGGGTCTCGGGGCTTCTGCCCAGCAAGGAGCACTTGCCAGGGCTCGGGGCTTCAGCAGGAGTGGGGCTGAAGCCCCAATCCCCGGCAGGTGTGCCCCAGCTCTCGAACTTCTGAAGATTGTCATATGTGGCTCGGAGGGCCAGTAAGTTTGGCCACCCATGCTCTAAGGGTATATCTACACTGCACTGTAAACCCGGCTTGTTGACACTGTTTCCAAGCCCTTGCTCGAGCATCCACACTGCATTGCAACCCTATGCTTACAGTTGCCGGACCTAGGGCTCACAGCTATGCTAACACATCCATACTGTATTACACAGATCTTCTGACTCAGTTCTATAGCTTGAGCAGCATCCACACTGCAAAATAACCAGGCTTGAACCTGAGCCACAGAGACTTGGGCTCTGAGTCCATCCCCCTAGCAGGGTCCTAGGACCTATGTCCCGTGCTCTTGCTGACCCAAGTAAGAGGTAGGGGGGTGGGTGGGTGTGTGAGTGAGAGAGAAAGGAGGACTGAGCCAGAGCCCAGGCTTAGTGTGACATGTTGACATAGCCTAAAACTCTAGAACTTTGCCTGCTCAAGCCACTATTCTCAAGAAAAGACCAATGGGAATTTTCACAGCACATTGTGAATGTTAACAAAAAAGGGGGGGGGAGCTTTTTGGCCCATTGGGGAAATGAATTTCCAGAGATGATAATCCTTCATTAAGAATGCTCTGCTTCTAGATCTCCAGTATTCAATATGGTAACTGTTCAGAAAAGTTTCACAGGTAATCCCAACTACCATGGCAGAAGGTGAAAAGAAAGTTGTCTCTGAGATAGCCAGAACCCATGTCATATAGAGTTTTAGCAACAACTTCAGTTCCATCAAGAAAAACTGATAGCTACTGAAGTCTGAGAGCAGTGTGTGATATGCTTCATAGAGAAGCACTGGCACTGAAGCATCTGAACAATTTTCAATGGTATCCCTATGTAGACAGCATCTCAACTAAGTTTTTTTTCCCCCCCCAAACAGAGTTGAACTGTTCTTTCTCTAACTAGACTCTTTTGTAGATGGGAATTTTTTTTAAATTTTACTTTGTACTTGGAGCTTTGATTCTCCTCCCACCCACCCATTCTACTCCATGCATTAACAGAAATAGCCACTGCTACTGTCAAACCACACTAGTGCTACAGATAAATACACCATTGCTCCAGTGGTAGAATCTGACATGCTAGCTCAAAAATCTGTAAAGCTCTGTCATGAAGCGGTATATATTCACTAAGTTGTATAGTCAATGTAGTGAACAGACACAGTAGCAGTGACTTTGCTAACCCTCAAGATTTATGGAAATGAATACTCCTTGATGGCTTACTGTTAGGATTATACAGCATCACAGTACATACTTTTTAGTATTTACATACTAAGATATGAAAGCGTGTTTTCTTCTGAGTTACAAGGAAATATAGTCATTCTAGTTTAAAACTAAGATGAAAATATTATTTTAGTAGTTATCAAAACAAATTTTGAATATTTCAATTAAGCTGAAAATAAAAATATATGATTCTTGTACAATATTATATGCAATACTAACAGCATTGTAAGACATTGTTCTTACAGTAAGGTCAAACAAAAGTGATCTGAAAAATTTCCTGTTTGAGACAACAATGTTCTAAAAACCTTGAAGAATTAGTACTTCGGGATTTTTTAAATTGATATTTTTAAAATGTTACACATAATCAGAAAAGATGCCCTCACAGAACAACTTGCCAAGAGTGCAGGTGACAAGTTTCTATTCATTGCCAAAATGAGTAAAATACAAACAACAACAAAATAGGGAGAAGTAAATGTGATTTTTTAAAAAAATGTTAAATTTAAGTAATATAAAGGTATTCGTAACGCAAGCATATTTTCCCAGGGGATTTTAAACAAAAACAGATTCCACATAAAGTCTTCCACCCCATCTTTAAATTCTCCTGTTTTCATCAGTTTAACTTGACCTTTAACATCACTTTAACGTGCAATCCGAGTATTGATTTTTGAAACCCTCAAGGCTACCACCTTCCCTTCCCCCTCTCGTTTTAATAGTTTCTCTGATTAAAAGTCTCAAATTATTTTAAGCCATAAAAGGGCTAAATTATAACAGCAGAAAAGATGCAAGTTTCTTATAAAATGTACGTGCCTTGAATAGAAGCACAAAGCATTATTGTAACAGACATGAAAGTTGAAAACTAGACTTCTTTGCTATTCAGGTAATATGCATACTGAAACTTAAAAAAAATTGCTGTTTATTTTGGGTTTTGGCAAATCCAAAATGCACTATGGAATCTAAATTCAATCATATTATGTTTAATTACAGAGGAAAACAATTCAATTAAAATGTTTCACACCATCAATAAGGAGAAGCAGGATTTACGGACTTGGGCTACTCCATAATCAAGCACTGTAGCCAAAAGACCATTACTACAATGGGTACTATAGAACTTAGTCAATCACTTTCAGCATGAGCTGCAGGTGCTCAGCACCTCTTAATTTTTTTATTTTTATATCAGGCCATTATTTGAATTATCATAGGACCTAGGAGCCCAAATCACGGACAAGGACTCCACTGTGCAAGGTGCTGTACAAACACAGAACAAAAACACAGTAATTTATTTGAAAGTGTTTGGCCTTAGTTACTGCATAACCTGATGGCTTAGGCCTCTCAGTCTCCAGGGAAAGCTTTCACTTGCCAGTACTGAGTAACCAAATTGATTTTTTTCCCCCAAATCCTATTCTATATTGTATTAACTCACAATCTGATCTGTGGAGCATCAATGCTTTCACTTTAAAAATAAAATTAAGTTTCACATCCATAAGGAATAGAAGTTAATCTTCCAAATGTGAATGTAGACCATATAGTATTGTCTTTCTGATCTACAGAGAACCCTAATGCTCCTGATGTTGCTTATAGCTTTCCCCAAGCAACAGCTGGAAGAAATTAACTGATTCTTGTCAGTTTCACTATAGCAGTTTCCTGCTACAGCTTGGAAAAGCTACCTGCCGCATCAACGGTAGGCAATGGAGCTATGCAGACAGGAGAAGGAGGATCAAAACCAGAGGCTGGAGAAGTAGTTAAGCAGCAGCACCACCCACACATCCTCCACACAGAAGCCAGGAACCAGGAATTAAAAGGGTAACGCAGCCCCCTCCCCTCCAGCCCATAACAGGCTCTGAAGGGCAGGTTAGAAGTGTGAGCCATAAGCGTCCCACTCAGAACATCCCTCTCCCTTGCAGCTGTCCAGGACCGGGGTGGGGGCGGGGGCAAAGGAAATCCATATTTAATTGCACATCCACTAGCCAGAGGCTGATCTGAAAGATGGAGGCTTGGAGCAGAGTCAAGGGACAGCCCCGCCGCGACCGGGATCCCTGCGCCTTTCCCCTTCCCCGCAGCTGAAACTGGGGAAGGGGGTTTCTCCCCGACCGGGGTGGGCGGGGGGCTGCGCCTGGAGCTCCCCGATGCTCCCCGCGCCACCTCTCCGCCCGCATCTCTCCTGTGTGTCGCTCCCTGCCTAGGAGCAACTGGTCCATTTCCCTAGCAGGGGGAAGCCGCAAACCTACCGCGGGTGACTTCCGAGGCAGCCGCCAGCACCGACCCGTCCCAGCCGGGGACGTGCCATGAATCCGACAGACCCCTGCGACCCTCCGCCCCCCAACTGCCCTCGGACCGAATTACCTCATGGGAAACCGTGAGCCCGACACACCCTCGCCCCGGAGCCCGGCGCCGCGCGGAAACCAGCCCCAGCCCGCGCCGCAGCGCTCACTGCCCGGGGCGGGGGAGCCCAGCCGCGCCCGCCGGGCGGCAGAGAGGAGCGGCCCCGCCGTTACCGGGCAGCCCGGGGAGGTGACAGGTGGGGCTGGGGCTCCCCCTCGCCGCGCGGCCCCGGCACTCACCCGGCTGCTCGGCTGCGGCTCCCCCGCTGTTTTCGTTACTCCCGGCAGCGCCCGCCGCCCCCTCTCTAGCTCTAGCCCCCTTCCGCCGCCAGCCAGCCAGCTCCGATCTCAGCCTAGCCCGCTGCCCGCCTCGCCCCGCCCCCGCGGACTGCATTGACACCGCCCCCCACCAGTGGGAGAGAGAGCAAGCTGGCAGGAAGCCACGCCCCCCTCCAAGCGGCCAATACGAGCGGGCTATTCCTCCGCACGGGCGGGGCTGGGGGCCCCACCCCCTCCCTCTGTCCGCTCTCCTATCTCGACCCCGCCCACCGCGCGGACAAGCTCGGTTGACTCTGCAGTTCCCGAGCAACCAGAGCCGGGGTGCGGGCGGCTGGCTGACAGCTGGGGCGGGGGGAGGGTCCGAGCCTGAGCGGGAGGGGGAGGAGCAGCAGCGGGGGTCGTGACAGGAAGGAGGCGGCAGCAGCAAGCCGGGGGGAGATCCTGAAAGCGAAGAGGGGGAGCAGCTGCTGTCAAGAGCATGCAACATGCAGCATCCCTGTGACACAGACAGGTGGAGGCCAAGGGCGGTGATCTTCGGGGAGGCATCAGTGGGTTTGTGTAGGACTGTTTCTAGGGGCTGGCTGTCAGCTGCTCGTGGGGGGGCAGAGCCCTCTCTGGGGGTTGTCTAATTTAGAAGGGGTTTTAATCTCTCCCCGCTCTCTTGAAATCGTTGCACTGCATCTATTTTTGCAGGCGAACTATTACACGCACAACACAGAGACGCATAGAGCTGCAAGAATCACTGGTGTGGCGAAAGACAAGAAGAGAGGCTGGGGGGCTGAGATGGAGATTCCCCTCCCTCTGGATTTGCAGGACAGTCTGTGCGTTAAATCCCCCTCTTTTCCTCAGTTCAATTGTCAAATGGTTCAAACGGGGAAAACCCATCCTAAAATACCAGTATTGCCAGTCCATTAGCATTCAAAAATCATGAGTCAGTTTCAAAAAAAATCATGAGCTGGCTTAAAAAACCATGAGATTCTTTAAAAGAATAATACTTCCAGCCCTTTTTACATGTCTTCTGCTGTTTGATTCACCTTTTCCAGCTTTTCTCTGCAAACCATCTGAGCTAGAAATGTACTCTTAAAAAAACCGAAGCTGAGAAACTCACAGATTCACATGATTCCAGGAGCCAGGACTATCAAACAAAACCCCATAAAATATTACAAGAATAATGGTAAAATTGCAAGGGCTGGCAACATGTACTCTCCTGGAGATGCAACAGGGAGGAGTAAGGCTGTTTGGTAGCTGTTGTTTGGTTTGAGTTTCCTCTCTCATACTGTATCTTGTAATTGTATTTACCTAAGTGAGAGATAGGGTGACCAGACGTCCCGATTTTATCGGGACTGTCCCGATATTTCCTTGTTTGTCCCGCGTCCCGACCAATGTTAGGTCGGGACACTGGACAAACAAGCAAATACTCCGGAGCCCGGAAGTGCATCGGCAGCCCAGACCCGTTCGTTCCCCTGCAGGACCCGAGCGGGACGGGGGGCTGGGGCCTGCTGCCCCCACTCCGGGGCCGCCGCGGGATTGCACCAGCTGGGCAGCAGCCCAGACGCGACTGGCCAGGGGCTGGGCGCAGCGTGCGCGCTGCTGGGTCCCCGCAGCAGGCCCGGGCTCGGGGGGTTCGGGCCCGGGCGCCAGAGCCGCAGCCGCCGAGCTTGCCCATCGGCCGCTTCCTCCCCCTGCGGCAGTGGGAGCTGCAACAGCGGCTGCTCCCGAGTCCCGCTGCCCGGGGGGGAGAACAGCCGCCGCCTGGCCCCGCGGGCCGCCCCCCTACTCTCCCTACTGCCCGACTGAATCCTGCCTGCACTCGGGGCCAGGCTGGACTCTCACTCACCCTGGCCCCACGCTTCCCCTGCGTCTCCCGGGCCTCCCTCCAGCGCTTGTGGAGGAAGGGTGTGCGTGTGGTTTTTTTTTTTGCTCTGCCCCCCGCCCCCACCACGCCGCCCCCCCCCCCCCCCCCCCCCGCGTCCCGATATTTGACTTGGGTGATCTGGTCACCCTAGTGAGAGATCATTAGTGGAGAGTCATCTTGGGACTGAATTATGTTTGCGGATTCAACATGGCAGATAAAGAGAAATTCATCTGTTTTTTGTGGTGTTGCTTAACAGCAATTTACAAACACTTGCAAAAAGGAAATTACTCAGATACTATAGAGATGAGGGCCTTATAATTACCTAGCTAAATGGACCAATCAATAGAAACCTTTCAAGAACAGGGGAATCCCCTATCCAACAGCATTAGCCACTGTTCAACTCTAGATATAACCCTCATCATACACAGTCCTCCACCCTGAAACATACAGTGTATTGCAGTATCAGAGATAGATCACATTATCCATGGTCATGAACATAATCTGAACGGAAATTTAAGCAAAAACATGAAACTGATTCCCAGAGAGTTGTACACATGCTGCAGCATCTGCTACTCTGGACTCTATTGGTGTATATTTATAAACCCTTATTATCTCAACGTCTCTACAGATTCAGGATACAGGATGCTTCTGCCACCACTGAAAATGGTGATAAATGAATGTGATGTACATTAATTCTTAAAAGAAGTAAATGAGTTTCCTGTGACATATGCTTATAATTAAAACAAATATTCTGTCTTATTGTGTTTCATTTTCTCCTTAATACCAGGCCTGATTATAAGTGCAGTAGCACAGTCACTGTGAATTCTTGTAAATAGTCATGGAGTGCCATACACTACTGAGCCAAAAACAGAGTGGAGAACTGTCATTTGTTGTTGTGGTTAGTTATCTACACAATAATAATTTCTATTTTTAGAATCAGATGCTTCTCAAAGGGAAGTGAATTTTCAGGTTTAGGGGGTAAAGATCAAATATGATTACAGTAAACATTGCCAACCTCAACCCTGATCTTGCAATGAACTGTGCTCAGGTACACCTTTATGTCTTATGGAGACCTATGGGGGCAGGGGGAGTACTTTGCACAAAACTGATTCAGGATTGGGGCCCTTGCTTGTTTTGGATAGGTTTATATTATATGTATATTATATATATATATGAGCTGTCAAGCAATTAAAAAAATTAATCATGCAATTAGTCACACTGTTAAACAATAATAGAATACCATTTATTTAAATATTTTTGGATGTTTTCTACATTTTCAAATATATTGGTTTCAATTACAACACAGAATACAAAGTCTACAGTGCTCACTTTATATTTATTTTTGATTACAAGTATTTGCACTGTAAAAAAACAAAAGAAATACACCTCTACCTCGATATAACGCTGTCCTCGGGAGCCAAAAAATCTTACCGCGTTATAGGTGAAACTGCGTTATATCGAACTTGCTTTCATCCACCGGAGTGCGCAGCCCCGCCCCCCCGGAGCATTGCTTTACCGCATTATATCAGAATTCGTGCTATATTGAGTCGCGTTATATCAGGGTAGAGATGTAGTATTTTTCATTTCACCTAATACAAGTACTGTAGTGCAATCTCTTTATCATGAAAGTTGAACTTACAAATGTAGAATTATGTACAAAAAAAACTGCATTCAAAAATAAAACAAGGTAAAATTTTAGAGCCTGCAAGTCCACTCAGCCCTACTTCTTGTTCAGCCAATGGCTCAGACAAACAAGTTTGTTTACATTTGCAGGAGATAACACTGCCTGATTCTTGTTTACAATGTCACCTGAAAGTGAGAACAGGCGTTCTCATGCCACTGTTGTAGCTAGCATCGCAAGATATTTACGTGCCAGATGCACTAAAGTTTCATATGTCCCTTCATGCTTCAACCACCATTCCAGGGGACATGTGTCCATGCTGATGACGGGTTCTGCTCGATAACAATCCAAAGCAGTGCGGACCAACACAGGTTCATTTTCATTATCTGAGTCAAATGCCACCAGCAGAAGGTTGATTTTCTTTGTTGGTAGTTCGGGTTCTGTAGTTTCCACATTGGAGTGTTGCTCTTTTAAGACTTCTGAAAGCATGCTCCACACCTCATCCCTCTCAGATTTTGAAGGCACTTCAGATTCTTAAACATTGGGTCGAGTGCTGTAGCTATCTTTAGAAATCTCACATTGGTATCTTCTTTGCGTGTCAAATCTGCAGTGAAAGTGTTCTTAAAATGAACATGTTTTGAGTCATCATCCAAGACTGCTATAACATGAAATATATGGCAGAATGCAGATAAAACAGAGCAGGGGACATATTCTCCCCCAAGGAGTTCAGTCACAAATTTAATTAACACATTATTTTTTTAATGAGCATCATCAGCATGGAAGCATGTCCTCTGGAATGGTGGTCGAAGCCTGAAGGGGCATATGAATGTTTAGCATATCTGGCACATAAATACCTTGCAATGCTGGCTACAAAAGTGCCATGCAAATGCTTGTTCTCACTTTCTGGTGACGTTGTAAATAAGAAGAGGGCAGCATTATCTCCTGTAAATGTAAACAAACTTGTTTGTCTTAGTGATTGGCTGAACAAGAAGTAGGACTGAGTGGATTCGTAGGCTCTGACATTTTACATTGTTTTGTTTTTGAGTACAGTTATGTAACCAAAATAAATCTACATTTGTAAGTTACACTTTCATGACAAAGAGATTGCACTACAGTATTTGTACGAGGTGAACTGAAAAATACTATTTCTTTTATCATTTTTACAGTGCAAATATTTGTAATGAAAAATAATATACACTGATTTTAATTACAACACAGAATACAATATATATGAACATGTAGAAAAACATCCAAAATATTTAATAAATTTCAATTGGTATTCTATTGTTTAACAGTGTGATAAAAACTGTGATTAATTGCGATTCATTTTTTTATTCGTGATTGCTTTTTTTCAGTTAATTGCATGATGTGTGTGTGTGTGTGTGTGTATATATATATATATATATATATATATATATATATATATATATATATATATATATATATATATAAGTCATTGTTGGAAAGTTACAGTTTCAGCAGGAATTAGTTGTGTCTTTGTTTTAAAAGTTCATCTATTTGAGTCTTGTACATATTTTTCACATCTTCAAGATCCAGCATATATCTAAAGTAAAATGTGTGCTACAGAAGATAGAGCACTTTGCTATGAAACTTTAATGTCATTCTGAGTATTGCCTGACTAAGGATGAGAAAGATCAGGCCCATAATACCATATGCCTCAAACCAAACCATACAGCATAGGTTTAAGCTTATAATTGAATGGCTTTTAGGCTTTCTTCAATATTTTATCAGAGCATTTCTCCCTCATTCTGTGGTTATACTCTGAAATATGAGTGTATAACAGTTTCACCCTGCAGTTCCATGTTTCCAGATTTTACACTTGCAACTTAATTTTATTAGTGCAGTATGAGCTAGAAGAGAATCCAGCTCACTCACACAGAACAGTAATGGCTTTGCAGTGCTAACCAGAATAAAATATAGAAAAAACATGGTTTAGTCAGTAAAATAAGCAGAAGTGACTCTGAATATAGACAGGGAGCAGATCTTGTAGAATAAAAAAGGTGTCATTTTTAGTCCTTTTTCTTACCATAGCTTCTCTTTGATGACACAGCAAGAAGGAATAATGAATTTGGGTCTACTCAATATTTTTTTCAACAGAGGAGAAGAGAAATGCAGAATGTCTCACTCCAGAAAGTCTTTGAAAACAGCACAAAACTAGGAGAAAGCTGGCTTTAGGCCTCCTTTTTGGCCCCATGATCTTCAGTTGCCCCAGTGCAAGACTTGTCCCCAAGTGTACATTAAAGCAGCACAGGGGCTGTTCTGGAAACCGGGGGAATTGCCCAGTCCTATATGTGCCCTATCCAATGGGGGCTGGGAGTGCAGAGGAGCCATTATAACAACTCTACCCCTGCTGGGGAATGCTTCACTCACTGGATCCACCAACTTCATGCAGTTTTGTGCCACAAAATCAGTACAAAGTTGCCTTGACAGACTGGAGTTTCTGGCCATTGGGCCCTTGTTAAGTCATTTACATCTTTGCAAAGTAGGGACAAAACCATAGGCGTAGTTTGACTTCCAGTCAGGCCAACCTTGCAACATGTGGGCGATGGGAGGCAAATTCCACACCTGCTCGAGGCTTGCAGTTTAGGGGGGCAAACATCCCCCCTCCCACCACCAAACTGCGCCCATGGGCAAAACTGATGTAAGCATCAATGGGGAATTCTGAATTAGTAGCATTTTACATCCACTTTCCACAGGTATAAATGACTATATGAGGCACAAGACAATCATGCCCATTTCATTTTAGAAAATCACCTAAACAGACATGAAATCAATGGGAGTTAGCCGGCCCTAAACAAAAACTGCAGGAATTGGCACATGATCATGAGCAAATTATTCACTACTCTTTCTTGTTGTGAAACTTTATTTCATACACAAGAAACAGAATATGAAGAAGTTAATAAATATTGTTTCTTCCTCAGAGTCTTAGGGAATAAACAATTCAACAAAAAGGAAGCTTTTATTCTTATTCTCTATGTTCTGACTGCTGCCTTCACTGGGACCAGGCCCTTAATTTGGCAAGCACTCTTATAAAAAGCACTCAACATCTTTTTGCATGCCATTGTTAGACTTTTAATGTATGTAGTATATGCAATTAATACTGAGGGCCTGATCCTCAGCTTGTATAAATTGGCATAGCTCCACTGAAGTCCCTGAGATTTTTAAAAAGTTCTGTTCAAAATATGTATTTTAAAATGCACTATTTGCATATATTCTTGAATTGGGTCATTTTATTGTGATGATAGAACTGATCAAAGAACTTTGGCCTCATGTCTCCCAAGGGGGCTATTTCCACACAGATGTCTAGAAACTAGTTAATTCCTCGTTGTTTTGCTGGGGGGCAATGGGGAAGGTGTCCCCCACACTTGGCAACAGGGCTGCCCAGAGGGGGGGGGCAAGTGAGGCAATTTGCCCCAGGCCCCGGGCCCCGCAGGGGCCCCCACGAGAGTTTTCAGAGCCCCCCACGAGAGTTTTCGGCGGGTCTTCGGTGGCAGGTCCTTCAGTGCTGCTGAACACACCCGGAGCAAAGACCTGGAGCTTCTTCCACTCCGGGTCTTCGGTGGCAATTCGGCGGCAAGGGCTTCTTCCGCTCTGGGTCTTCGGCGGCAATTTGGCGGCAGGTCCTTCACTCGCTCCGGGACCCGCCGCCGAAGTGCCCCGAAAAACCCGGAGTGGAAGGACCCCCGCCGCCGAAGACCCCAGGCTCCCTGAATCCTCTGGGCGGCCCTGCTTGGCAAAACGGGAAGGGATTCAGCCCACAGGATCTACACATTCCTGAGATCTGACTGGATTGAAAGGGATCCAAGAGATGCCAGGGTTTTCTGCACAGATGTTCCCTACAGCCCACTGACAGAGTGCTAAACTCCCAAGCCAGGATGGCACTTTTTGGTGGGGAAAGGTTTCACGCATGAAAGAAGAACCTTTGCAAAATAATGCTGAGTCATTCAGCCATACAGTATTTTCCACTGGTTTGTCCTATGGGACTTGTAGGACAAGGGAAGTGAATGTTGCTCTGAAGAGTGACTGTTTTCTGGACCATCCATGGATCTAGATTTCATGAATCTTTAGAAGCAGGATAGAAGAAGTGTCAGCTGTGATGCCATAGAGCCAGGCCACGCACCATTCAGGATTCGCACCATCTGTGCGTATGTTTTGAGTTGCAGAAGCATGGAGGAGCATTTGGGCCTTCATATTTTGATTTATTTTGTTCAGTTGTAGTTCTATTGACTCTGACTTCAACCTACTTTTTTTCTTGTAATTTATAATTTTTATTGTAATACTACAGTGTAGTATTTAGGAAATATTATCATACTGAGATCTGATGAGAACTACCCAGGGATATAAGTCATAATTTGCATCATCTCCTACCAAAGTTGAACTGATTCTTCTTCCAACAGAAATACAGATAGTAATTGGATTGCTCTGAATGCAACACAATATGTTAATTTCACAAAGAAAAGAGTTTGAGGGATGAAGCTCAAACATTTGTTTACCTACTCTTTTGTAATCTTAAATAATATGACAATTCTAAAAGCTATATTGTGACACATGGCTAGAAAGGGTTAAACAGCTTGCAGGCTGAATGACCCAAAGCCCACCTTTAAAATCATGTTAGAAAGGTATGCGAATGATAATTAGGGCCATTCATGCTAAACAGGCTAGAACTTTGAAATGCAAACCTATATTGTTAGGAGTAATACTAATTATGTGTATCTTAGATGCTACCCATAAACAGACAGTTTCTGTCTGTCACTATAATTATTGATTCAGAGATCTAAAGGGAATATTATATTTGGATGAATGTTGGGTAAAATAATGTCATTGTCTATATGTCTCTTTGAAGTTTGTAATAAACTGCCTAATGGATGAATTGCCCTGTGTTAATTTGTGTAACTAATTACTGGTGGTGTTTAGAAAGCAAAAGGTTACATCAAAAGCATATTGTTTAGCCAGGACAGTGTGGTCAAGTGGGTGCTGAAACACTGTATAAAAAGACCCTTGGGTCCTGAGCCTGTTCATCTCAGATCTGCTTAAGCTTCATTGGGGAAGTTTGAGTCGCAAGACAGGTCCCAGTTATGCTGGTATGCCCCGAATATGACATTTGGACATTGGACTATAACCTATGAACTGAATTCTAAAGGAACTATTTGCAACTACAAATACTCACCATCTATGCTATGAATCTGAACCTCAATGGATTGAACTCGTGTCTGTATGTACATTAATCTTTTAACCATACTCTCTATCTTTTGTTTTTTTTTTTAATTAGTTAATAAAAATTGGCTGTAGCGTGTATTTGGTTAAGATCTGAAACATTCATTAACCTGGGAGGTAATGTGTCCGATTCTTTGGGATTGGTAGAACCTTTTCTTTTATATGATGAAATAAGATTTTCAGAAATCATATTTGACTTAGATACCTGGATGGAGGCCTGAGGCTGGATCACTTTAAAGGAACTGTGTTGTTTGGATTTTGAGTAACTAGTAAGGTAATAAAGAAGCTGTATTATGCTGGCTTGGTAAATGTAAGTATTGGAATATCCACCAGTTTTTTGGGGTTTGTCTGCCCCATTCTTTGCAGTTCACCCTAATTGAGGGACCACAGTTGGCTCCCACTAGGATCCCGGTCACATATATATTTTAGAAATAAAATTAGTAATTATAGTAATGGACTTGATTCATCCTAACAGATCCAGTAGGGTAGTGGCTTTCGAACTGCAGGTCGCGACCCAGTACTGGAAGGCACTGGATCATAGCAGCTCTGGTCAGCACCGCCGACCGGGCAGTTAAAAGTCCCATCGATGGTGCTGCCCGTCTAAAGCAGGCTAGCTCCTACCTGTTCTGATACCGTGCTGCGTCCCAGAAGCAGCCAGCAGCAGGTCTGGCTCCTAGGCGGCGGGGGGAGAGGGCACGGGGCTTTGCGCGCTGCCCCCGCTCCAAGCACCGGCTCTGCACTCCCATTGGCCGGGAACCAGCCAATGGGAGCTGGGGGGGGCGGTGTCGGTGCCTGCGGGCAAGAGCCATGCGGAGCCGCTTGCGCACCTCCGCCTAGGAGCCAGACCTGATGCAGGCCACCTCCGCGGCACAGCACGGTCCGCGGTGCCAGGACAGGCAGGAAGCCTGCCTTAGCACCCCCACTGCACCACTGACTGGGAGCTGCCCGAGGTAAGCCCACACCCCAACCCCATGCCCCAATCCCCTGCCTCAGCCCTGAGCCCCCCCAAACCCAGAGCCCCTTCCTGCACCCCAAACCACTCATCCCTGGCCCCATACCAGAGCCTGCACCCCCAGCTCAGAGCCCTGACCCCCTCCCGCACTCCAACCCTCTGCCCTAGCCCAAAGCCCACACCCTGAACCACTCGTTCCTGGCCCCACCCCACAGCCCTCACCTCTGCACCCCAACCCTCCGCCCCAGCCCTGAGCCCCTCCCACACCCCAAACCCCTCATCCCCAGCTCTGTTGGGTCACGGGCATTAACAATTTTCTTCAACTACGTCTCCATAAAAAAAGTTTGAAAACCACTGGAGTAGGGTGTAGTATACATCCTCTGTGGCTAAATAGCCAGCTGTGTCCCAAGAAAAAATTCACTCCAGAGGACAGTTAATAGTAGCACTAGCCCAGCAGAGTGGGCACTGCAGTCATTTAGCACCACTGAATTCCTGCTCCAGGCCTGTATCCTCAGTCCTGCAAGCAGAAGTCAGGGGAGTAGGCAATGAATATGTCTCAGTATGCATGAACTTCCTTTTTGAAATAATCAATCATGTACTTTTCAGTAAGTACAACCAGGTTTATTTCTTTCTAAATGCACTGAGTATTTGGAAAGTGAAATCCACTCTTTATCCATAGAGCACATTCATGTTGGGGTGGCCCATGCAAGCTTTACTATGCTGTTTTACCAACAGACCTTCATTTTTATGGAAAGTGAGAGGAGTGAGAGGATAGCTCAGTCTTATTCAAGTCCTTGGCCCCTCTACTGAGACTTCTCAACAATTCCATTCCATTCAATATGTGTCTTTATACCACCTTGAACACCACAGTATCTAAGCACATTAAGAGAGATGACTAACATCGGTCACATGTGGCTCTTTCATCCTCTCACAAATGGAAACACTGTGCATGCAGTGTAGTGTTTTGGTTTGGTAGAGGGTATTTTAAACGTGTTTATGGTGCTCTGTGTTTGCTAGAGAAGGTTAGGCCAAAGAAGTGCACCTGGAGCAGAAAGTGGTGAGGTTTTTGATGTTCATTCCTCAGTCTGGGACCAGCCCCCAAGAAATTTCAGCCTCCTACACAGACTAGTCTTACTCTGGTGGTAGAACATTCCATTGTGCCTGTGAAGCAGGCCTGGTAGCCCCAGTCCTTATCCCAGAACTCTAGTCCCGCTTTTTGATAGCCTGGGCCCCAGCCATTGAGCACCTTGAAGGATCAAGATCTTTAACAAAGGTAAAAGTTGTTGTTGTTCTTGTTAAATGTGGACACCTAGACTAAAAACTAGATTGAGATATTCATTTCACATAGCAACAGAGAGTCCGGTGGCACCTTTAAGACTAACAGATGCATGCGTCTGACGAAGTGGGTATTCACCCACAAAAGCTTATGCTCCAATACATCTGTTAGTCTTAAAGGTGCCACAGGACTCGCTGTTGCTTTTTACAGATCCAAACTAAGACGGCTACCCCTCTGATATCATTTCACATAGGTCACTGAACAGTCACCAACAATGATTTTTGGTTAGTACTGACTTTTGTGGAATTTGACCCAGTGACCTACTGGACAGATAAAAGACTTCCTGTTCCAGTGCTACTCCCTGACACAGCCAGTCCATTAAATACAGTGAGTCTTTTTGTTGACATAACTAACCACAAGGTCGAACCTGGGTTGCATTATAATCAATCCTAATAACAGAGTACTATTTTTAGTTGTATGTAGCTACTGAGGTGTTTTTTTAGTTACATTAAATGGAATCTGTGCTAGCCAGCCAGACTGCTAAACAGCTCTAACCATTACTTAGTGGAGGTTGTGACATCTGAAAATGAATAGGCAAAATGGACATAGCCTCAGAGCAAACGTACTCAGTTCAACTTTTTTCATAGTGCAGCATAGACAAGCAAAGTTGCAGCCCTCAGATTATCACAATATGATAACCTTAGAGATGCACCATTATAGCCTCCTGGATCACTTCCTCTTCCAACCTCTCAAAGTGCTCAGATGAGCATAGTATCAGATGAACTCATCACCCTAGTGATGAGCATAGTATGGAGAGAGATTAGATAGAACCTCCTATTCATGATCCCAGTCAGACTTCCACACCTTCCCTCTAGCAAATAACAACTAAAGTACTTGGTGAATTTGTGCATGCACAGGTAATAACAGTAAAGAGACTCTATTGGGGCAGCGTGCCCCTGTACTACTCCCTTTGTGGTCCTGAGAATATGAGACAAAATTCAGCCTTAACATTTTCCAGTGATTTCTTAAAATCAATATTTGATTTGAAAGCAAATGGCTTTTGGGAGGGTTAGTAGGTAATAATAAAATAGTAGTAATTTGATTTAGTTAAGGAGAAGATATAGTTTGCAGTATTTTCAATAAGCAGATAACATTCAATTTTATATAGTATCTCCATCTCACCGCATTTGGTTGGTACAACTGAGAACTTACTCAGCATTTGACAGAGATTAAGGCATGAATGGGCTGAAATTAAACCTGGACAAGACTGAAGTGATGCTTGTAGACAGGAGAAAGCAATCGTCAGGACGGTTTTATTTCAGCTCCCATTATTGGAGGAGTGTGACTGTCAATAGTGATGCAGGTTTTCATCCTAGGAATTTTGTTGGTACCCCAACTGCTTCTGAGTGTCAAAGCATCAGCTGTGACCAAGACTTTGCTTTTCATGTGAACTTTGCTTAGAAGTAGCAACCTTTTCTTTTTGATGCAGACCGTGCCACTTATCCATGCCTATATCACATCAGGTTTGGATTCCTGCAACTCACTCTACATGGTCACACCTGAAGACCACCCAGAAGTTTCACCTAGGGCAGAATGTGTCAGCCCATTTGCTTAGCAGGATGTCTCACAGGAAGAAAATTATATCAGTTCTCTATGTTTAGCACTGGTTTTCTGCTTCATGTCATGTGAAATTCAAGGTGTTGGTTTTGACAGACAGTATAATGGTTTGGCTTTGGGATCTGGCTCCCTGAAATATGCTTCTTTCCTCATGTAATACCCCAGCAGTTGAGATGAGCTGGGTTTCTTCAATTGACTTTCCTCTGGTGTAGGCTGGCAAAAATTATCTAATATTTCCCAACAAGAGGTCCTTGACTCTGGAATTTGGATCCATCTTTGGTCATACAAAGCCTGAGTCTTACCCTGTTAAGTCTGCTATGAAACTTACCTCAAATCTTCAGACTTTTGAGAAGAGAGTGGGTTAGTAGACAAGAGGCGCTATATAGTTTAAGAGAGTGAGTTCTATTGATTTTATATGAATGATTGTGGGAGGAGGGACTGAAAAGTTATGCTTTAATTGGTTAGAGGGTACCTTGAAAGTCTCATTGTAAACACACACACACTTCTTTACTGTTTTTAATAACTGAAATTATTAAAAGTGAAATAATCTTTAAAACATGCTATTTCCTCTTGCATACCTCTAAGCTTGGGCAATTGAAATGCTCAAGCTGTTTTTGCTTTCATAGAATCATAGAACATCAAGGTTAGAAGGGACCTCAAAAGGTCATCTAGTCCAACCCCCCCTGCTCAAAGCAGAACCACTCCCCAGACTGATTTTTGCCCCAGATCCCTAAGTGGCTCCCTTAAGGATTGAACTCACAACCCTGGGTTTAGCAAGCTAATGCTCAAACCACTGAGCTATCCCTCCCCCAAAAGGGAAGTTTTTTGTAATTCAATATTTTGCTTTCAGGCATTTCAGGGGAAGAAGTGTGTTGTTTAAATACTACTGTTTTAATTGGGATTTTGGGAAACATTTCTTTTTTTATTATAGTTTTTAAACTATTTAAATTACGGGCCAAAGAGATGTTGACAATGGTTCTTAAAATATATATATATATACATGTATATTTTCCTGTACAAGCCCTCAGGACATGGGTTACGGGCATTTTAAAATACATGGAAATTAAATAAATAAGTCAGTCTGTCTGCTAACCACATAGTTTTCATGGTTATAACCAAAGATGGACTAAGGAGACAGAATTCAGATCTGGGTCTGAAGTAGGTTTAGGGGTATTGATTTGAGACTGAATCAGGGCTAAGGTTGAGGTTCAGCTTCACCAGCATTGAAATTGCACAAGCTGCCTTCATCCATCATCTTGAACTAAAAACATCTTATCTCATAAGGTCAGCTGTTCAGTTGCATCCAAACCCAAACCAGAACTTAGTTCCTTACTGATTTTAGACCCAACCAACAGCAAAACACAGGGAGTGATTTGGATCTGGAGATTGAAATTCTACCTCCTTCAAAATCTGAAGGTGTTAAGTTTGAGTTGCCAGTTTTGATTCCTCCCTAGTTCCTGCTGGTGCTGTTGTTGTGGGTTGGTTTTTTGTGTATTTTTTTTGATGGGGGGGAGGAGGGTTCTCTATCTTCAAGCTATTTTAAGGTAGTGTGGTAAATCCCTGTACTACAGTGACATCTACTGAATGAAAGTAGAAGAACCATTAAGGTCTTCAGTGTTTTTCGGTCCCGAACAGTACACAGGTAGGTGTTTTATTTTGGTTTTTAACTTTTACCTTTGCAAACGTTTGCTCTATTATCATAGAGTTGGTGACTCAGCATCAGTCATCCACGTCTCCATATTTAAAAAAAATGACTAATGTGTTCTGTGACTTGTTTGCATGCAAACATTTTTATTTCTCAAGGATTTTCTTTTAGCCTGTCCCATTTGATTATGGGAATGAACTCCATCTATTTATTGCAAGCGGGAGGGATAAGATCTTTATTGGACTGACAGTTTTATTAGTTGCTCAGATTCCACAGTACTGATGATATAAATGCCCAGATGATGAACAGGTAGGAAGAGATTGAAAGGATAATTAGAAGTATTTAGATTAATTGTTTATATTGGGTTTTCTTTATCCTGGGTTATCTATTCCCAGCAAGCATTATCTAAAATGTTTAACACCAAAATAAAGTTAAAACCCAATGATTAATGAGCAATATTCTGATTGCACTCCCTAGATCTGGGGGGAAGGAAGAGACTAGAGACGAACTAGATTTTTCATGCAAATAGTTTATTCACTGTAAACTGCAGATTCGGGGTGGCTGAAACTATTTGTGGACTTGAGTGAATTTCAAGAATAGTTTTTGTACCAAAAATTGGAAAACGCATAACACCATTTCAGCATTTTTGTAATGAAACATTCTGACTTTTCATTTTGGAATTTCCCTAAATTTTATTTTGTAAAAATTACAAACACCCCAAAACAAAACAAAACATTCATGTTTTTGTTTGACCCCAAATGATTTTTTTTTTTTTTTGCTTTTTTCATTTGCCAAGAAATTAAAAAATGTTGTGTTTCAATTTTGATCTGAAATGAAACTTTTTTTGTAGGGGGAGAGAGTGTTGTTGGCCAAACCAAAAAATGGGATATTTGCTCAGCTTTATGTTTCAGGTCAACCAAAACTATTCATGAATTCATCAAAGAATTTTGGCTCCAACATTTTGGGGGGCAGCAGGACAGTGGTGCTGCTGCTCCCCTTTATGCCCTTGTGATTGCAGCACTCACTTGGATGTGGGAGACCCAGGTTCAAGTCACCACTCTGCCTTTGGAGGAGCAGCCATTTGAGCTAGGGTCTCCCACAAAACACGTTAGAAATTAATGCCCTAACCACTATTGGCTATTCTGGGGTTGGGCTTGCTCCTGTTGAAGCAGTTTCACTTTATATAAATAATTAAATAGTCATTAGAGCAGGGACTAGACCCCAGCTGTTTTCCCTCCCATCTGAGTCCCCTAACCCCAGGCTATGGAATCATTCTCTTTCTGGCCCCATTAATATTTAAGTATCCATACAAAGTGAAACAGCTTCAATAGGTGAGATTCTCACTCCAGAATACCCTATAGTCCTGCAGTTGAAGTATTTATATGGGATGTGGGAGAACTAGGTTCAAGTTCCCACTCGGCCTGATTCAGATCAAGGACTTGAACTTGGGTGTCCCATATTGGAGGTGAGTGCCCTAAATACCAGGCCAGGGTAGGGACAACACCATCTCCTCTTTCAAGCCCATGAATGATTTTTCTAAAAAACAAACAACAAAAAAAGTAAATAAAAATAGTGGTTAAAAAAGCCCCAAACCAAAACACAACATTTTATTCAATATGAAACAAATTTTTTTGTTTTATTTTGTTTCAGTGAGAAAACTGAAGAATTTACTGTTTGGTTTGACCAGAAATTACTTCCACTAACAATTTTTCAGTTTGTCCAATGAAACAAAAAATCACTTATTGGCACAAATCTAGAGGAGACCCTCTGCATGCAGATCTGCCTCTCTTGGCTCTATGTGCTTATGTTGGAGAGGGAGGCAGTTGCCACAGCTGAACTGTTTCTCCCCTTCCTTCCAAGGCTGTGCATGTGGGGTCTAATCCTACTCTCATCAAAGGCAATGGTAAAACTTCCTTGTCTTCAGTGGTGCAGGAACAGGACCATAGGGTGTGCACAGAGCAGGATGTGCACCTCCTCCTATTCCTGTGTGACATATTGCATAATATTGTATTAACTCCCCTTCTGCACTGTAGGACCCACCTTTGGCAGAGATTCTAGAGGTATCTGCTACAGGGAGAAGCCCTTGGGGCTCTGCCAGGCTGATAAGGAGCCAGACAAGTGCTGCAGGGGCTAGGAAATATTGCCAGACTGAGGCCATGTTTGTATGAGAGAGTCCTGAAAATACTGGTATAAAGGTTTTATGGCTCTGCTTGCTACTGCAATTTATTTACAAATGTCCCGGAATGCTCTATTTATAGCCTGTAATTAAAACAGACGGACACAATTTGAATTCCCACTGAGGCAGCCTCTTCTAACACGTTACTCTTGCCCGTACATCTCTTCGTTGGTATCTGGTAGAATTCCATGTTTATTTCAAGGTTCTCTTATTTACAGATTGTTTAATAATTGATAGCTGTCCAGGCTAAACCTCTCAATTTTCTCACTTTGAGCCAATCCTAAGCTCTCAGTGATTGCAAAAATTAGGTCTGACTTTAGCTGTTAATGCTCCACAACTGTGGGAGCAGTGCCTATTCACTGGCTATCTTTATTTTAAATCCTAATGAAAGAAATGTGTGCTTTATGCTATTAACTCACTTTAAGATCCCTGTACTGCCCTCACTGTATGTGCATAGAACTCTTATGTATGGGGTTTACATATGCAAAGGCTATAGCACTGTCCTGTTGGAAGTGTTGCTCTTGAGATGAGATGTTAAATCAAAATCCTGGGCACCTGTCATCTTGACTGGTTGTTACTTTGTGTAACTCACCTGAACATGACTTCCCTTAGCAAGGCAATAAGTGGTAGCAAATGGTGTCTAGCAAGTGAAGTTTTCTGTTGATTCTCTAATTACATTTCCTTTTGGCAGAAACAGATAGGATTTTATTTTCTCACAATTAGTATGAGCTGAGAATAACAGCTCTTAAATTGGCACTGAGAAGGTGGAAAGGTGCAATAAAGAAATGCAAACACTCTAACAGTCTGAACACTGGAATGTAGAAATACTTCTTGGCATACAGATGAACTACAACTGGCATGTGGCTTGTTGATTATACCCCATCATATAATAGGTCATCAGCTCATAAAAACAAACAATATATATATATGTTAAACATTAACACTATTTGGGGTACTTCTGCTGGTCTGATCAGATGAGAATAGTTCATAGCCTATTTTAAGAAGGAGGATCCTTATATTATTTACCTTCATTTTTAGGTTTATGCATTACCTTTCAGCTTTGAAATTAAGCTTGTAGAGAATGCCATAGTACATATGAAAGCCATGAACTTTGTTAACATTGCTTTTTATAAATGTTTTCTTTTTTTCCAGTTCAGCTAGAAATCTGTTTTATTTCTTCTTGTTAATATATTATTTTTGAATTGTACGTGTTTAATGTTAGGGAAATGTCAGTAAAACAGCTTTAAAATCTACCTCAGCTACTGTATGTACATCTTTTGAGAAAGAGGCCACTTTTGACTTTGTCATGAGCTAGTTCCGCAAGTAGATGCGGTTGAGCCACTCTGTAATGGTGACCATAATGCAGTTAAGTTTGACATCCTCTCCAGGGGTTCATACAAAGAAGTCTTGTGCTACTGTAACACCAAAAGACTCCGGTCGTCGGCAGGTGGGATCGAATCTGGGGCCTCTGGAGCTTAGTGAGTGAGCCTCTACTGCGTGAGGTAAAAGCCAACTGGCTGGTAGCTAAGGCTGTAGAGCAACCTCATTAATGTCTCTCTTTCTAAGTGGTCTCGGTGTCACTAGATGGGACAAAACACCATGCCCAGGGGGACTTCACACCAGCTGAAGATCTGGCCCTGGCTGTTCATTTGGAGTGGCTTCTGCAGTTTGAGATTTGGGAGGGAGGTACACGGTTGAGTTAGCTTCAATGTAGTATTATTCCTTGGGAAAGTTACACTATTTGTATTAGCTATTGCTGAAGAACCAATAACTTCTGGTCAACGTTACACTCCCACACCAGGGACAGTTGTAAATCTGGAGTTCTATTAAACTAGGTATAACCCCTCCTCTCCCCCCCAAAAAAACAACCGAACAACAAAACAAATACAGCTTGCAGAGGCCCCATTGCTGCTCAGTCCTTTTTGCAGCACACCCATCAGTAGTGCTGCAGCCAGAGCTATTCTTTGATATCCTCAGCAGACCATCAATCCTTAAAAAGGACAGGGCACAGGTAAATATAATTCTGACATTCCCTTATGACTCCTACTCTCCCCTTTAAATGTAATGTTGTCTCAACATTTCTATTAATAAAATATAACATGCAGTCCATCCATTTAACATATTGGCGGTAGTCCATGAGTCCCACAAGCCCATAACTGTCATACTCAGTTGAGTCTTTGGATGTCTTCTCTATCACAAATTCTGGTACAGATAGTGGAAGCTTCTGCATCTCTCTTCAGTTTATTTCACATGAAGCAGAAAGTTTCTGTGGTAATTTTAGTTCCACTGTCCAACTGAATGGTCAGTTCAGAAAGCCGCTTGATATGGAAAAAATATGACAAAATGTACAGAAGAGTCAAGCAAAGACATTGTTAATGCTGTCTTCCAGTCCTTGGATGTGTATATCAACACCCCTTCCCTCCCCCCGCATATTAAACCAGCCTTGGGTGAAACTAAGGGAATTCACCTCTAAAATTGAAAAAAAGGAATGTTCTGCTGCTGATAAAGCACCCCCACCTCAGGAATATCCCTAACGAGAGTATAAGGTTGTAAAGACGCTGGGAAATAGGGAAGGCTGGGAGAATCGCAGCCACTGATCCAGGAGGAAACATAGGGTAGTGGTGGTTGGTGACTCTCTTATGAGGGGGGCAGAGGCACCCTTCTGTCGCCCTGTCATGGCATCCCGGGAGGTATGCTGCCTGCCAGGGGCCCATATCCGAGACTTATGGAGGGATTGTCGAGGATCATCCAGCCCTTTGACTACTACCCCATGCTACTCATCCATGTGGGCCCTTATGATACTGCAAGATATGACCCTCAGCAGATCAGAAGTGACTACAGGGCTCTGGGAGTAAGGGTGAAGGAGTCTGGAGCGCAGGTGGTGTTCTCTTCGATCCTTCCGGTCAAGGGTAGGGGCCCAGGCAGAGACAGATGCATCCTGGAGGTGAATTGTTTTTCTTAACCTCTAAGGATAGGACAAGAAGCAATGGGCTTAAATTGCAGCAAGGGAGGTTTAGGTTAGACATTAGGAAAAACTTCCTAACTGTCGGGGTGATTAAGCACTGAAATAAATTGCCTAGGGAGGTTGTGGAATCTCCATCATTGGAGATTTTTAAGAGCAGGTTTGACAAACATCTGTCAGGAATGGTCTAGATAATACTTAGTCCTGCCATGAGTGCAGTGGACTGGACTAGATGACCTCTTGAGGTCCCTTTCACTCCTATGATTCAACAAATGGTAAGATAATCTCTGACCAGTGTTTTATGCTGACCATCTGCACAAATAGAGAAGGTCACAATTAAGTTACAATGTGGGCATGAAAGATAAAATGTAAAGAACATGGGCAGGAAGGAGGACATATAGGTGCCAGTGCATAATTGGTTAAAATTTTTGTTATTTAGGAGTGTATTGGGAGTGGTGAGCATAAGAGATTTGCTTGGTTTATATATTCTGTGTGTGTTGCTAATAAATAGATGTTTAGAGCACACATGTGTAAGGCTCTTTCGCTTGGAAAAGCGTCTGCAGACCTGTAGAGCCCTGAGCCCCGAGGGAAAGGGCGGGTACTTAAACTGACCAGGTTTCTTCCTGAGCTCCATCGGTAAGAATAGGTGCCTTACATCATGAGCCCTCAGAAGGGAAAGGGTGGAGGTGCCTACATTGATTTGGTCATGCCTTGAGCCCTTAGTAGGATATAGGTGGGGTGCCCTAAATTGAGCGGGTGACAGATGTACAAAGAGATGGTGAGGCATCTTGGTTAGCTGCTATTGAAACCAACCCTTTAGCAATAGAAGACTTTTCCAGGGGTATTAAATCCACCATAAATCCTATTCCATGAGAAGACAGTTTGGCAGCTCAGAGAAGGATCAAGCTATTGCTAAAATTCTTCATTATAAGTCCTTGGAGCACAAATCAAATAATCAAGCAAACACAGGAGGATGTGGTAAGAACTCTGCCCTGATGCATGATGGTATCAGTTGCATTTGGATACAGACGGAAAACTTTATTGTAAAACCAAGTTACAAAATCATCTGGCATTACCTGAAAAATATAAAAGACAGGTATATCAAGAAGTACATGAAGAGACGTCCCATATATTTAGGAGCAGATGAGACATTTAGGAGCAGAGCAAGTAATCAGTCTTGCAAGAGGTTGGTTTTATTGCCCATAGATGGAGACACATTGAGCATTCTGTCACTAGAGTCTGTACATGAGTCAAGCAAAAGACACCTCACCAAACTACTAGAGCTCCACTAATATAGTTACAACAGAATCATTGGAGCTTGTATCAATAGAATTCTTGCATCTAGACAAAAGGAGGGGAGGATGTGAATACATCTTAGTCACAGTGAATCACTTCATTAGGTTTATCCAAGCCTAATCAACCACTAACTGGTCAGGCAAGATTGTAGCAGACAAGGTATTTGAGGACTCTTTTCAAATTTGGCTTCCCCCAAAAGATCTATCATGACCAAAGGGCAGACTTTGAAAATGACAAGAAAGTGCATAGCGCTGCCTTCTCAGCAGGTGACTAAGAAATTGTCTGGAATCTTTCAGAGAAGGGGGATGAGGCAAATTAAGATCCTACTGGAAAGATTAGACTCATGTAGTACTTGAAAGGAAAGTGGATAGTCCAGTCTATGAAGTAAAAGCAGAAGATGGAAAAGGATGTGTTACAGTTCTTTTACTTCTTCAATATTTACTTCCCTGTGACATCTGATTCTTGGCTATAACACCACCTTCTAAACCACCACAGTGGAAGACACAGAGAACAAGACAAACTATTGCAATAAGAGATCAAAATGAAGAGAGCAATTTGGACTCCAGTGATTCTGATGAGAGTGAAGATGAACTACATTATGTGATGGTACCAGATACTGCCCATGCTACAGAGACTCTGAATCCAGAGGCAGAAACATTTCAACCATGTCTGGGAAATGAGGATGTTGTTGATCCTGTAAACTTGGAAACTGCTGATCAGACTAATGTGGTATTCACAGCTGCCACAGAATGGCATGAATGCCAAAATGAGAGCATGGGACCTGGGACCAGTAGTGCACAAGAGGAGAGATCACCAAGACAATTCACTGATGTGTGAGGTCATCTGACTCGAGGGAAGAGTCCCACAGACACTGACATATGAAAGTCAGGGACACCTACTCAGTGTCTAAATCCAGCTATTGGAGTGGTGAATGCGCCATGGGTTTATCCTCATGTTTGTCACATGCCATACCAAATGCCTATTCCTGCATTCTTTCCAAGTTGTAAGTATATAAAGTGATATTGACTTATGGTCTGAATATTGCTCTAAATGAAGTGGTTTTATAGTTCTGGATAGTTTGTTATTGGATTTGTAATTGGATAATGGAACTAAAATTATGGCAGAAACTTTTTGCTTAACGTGAAATACACTGAAGAGAGATGCAGAAGCTTCCACTATCAATACCAGAACTTGTGATAAAGAAAAGACCCAGAAACTCACTTGAGAATGACAGTTATCAGTTTGTGGAACTCATGGACTACTACTACTACTACTAAGTCAAATGGATAGGCTGTATGTTATATTTTATTTATAGAAATGTCGGGACAACATAACATTTACAAGGAGGGAGTGTAGCACACATAAGGGAATGTCAGGGTTTTATTTACCTGGGCCCTGTCAAAGAGTAATGGAAAAGGAGTCTCCAAAGGAGACAAACTGATGAATAAGGGAATTAAAGGCTAGTAATGATTAAATCAAAGGTGTGAAAGCTGAAATTAACATATTAAAGGAAGCTGTCCAGGCACCTGAAAAAATAACTGCTAATGATATGAGTAGTCATGCAGACAGGCAACTCCAGAGAAAAGGATGTGCCAGCTGCAGGCAATCTGGCAAAGGCAGTACTTGGGATCACCATTTCAGATGTGGCAAAAAAGAATACCACCCATCAGGATGCCATGCAGGAAAATCACTAGAGAGCAGAGACAAAGCTGACACTATATCTGATTTACCAGGAGCAGCCTACATTTGCCATCTAACACCAAAGCAGCAAACCAGAGTAGCAACTTTAATTGGGCTACGTCTTCACTACGGGGGGGGGGTGTCGATTTAAGATACGCAAATTCAGCTACGCGAATAGCGTAGCTGAATTCGACGTATTGCAGCCGACTTACCCCGCTGTAAGGACGGTGGCAAAATCGACCTCCGCGGCTTCCTGTCGACGGTGCTTACTCCCACCTCCGCTGGTGGAGTAAGAGCGTCGATTCGGGGATTGATTGTCGCGTCCCGACGAGACGCGATAATTCGATCCCCGAGAGGTCGATTTCTACCCGCCGATTCAGGTGGGTAGTGTAGACCTAGCCTTGAGGGCCTGGGGACTGACTGATGGAGCTGTGTCTGTCTGTGGGTGGAAGAAGCTGAAAGCCAGGAGACAGAGCTTTTGTGGCATGGCTGAAAAGGCAGGGTTGGAATTGTGAGTAAGAAAACTGACTTCTACTGTTTGATTCCTAATGTGTTCAGAGAAATAGGACTTTATTGACATTCTTTGTAAATAAACAGGACTGCACCAGAATACTGGACTCATATTATTTTCTTCTTCTAATGGAAACAACTCAGCAAGACCACAAATATAGGCTAACAGCTCTGGCTAAGCGATAGTTCTTGTTTTTCAACCACTTAAGAAATACTTTGGTATGTTTTGGTTTTTTTAAAATATATTTTGGAGGAATCAAAGGAAAGAATATAGAACTCATCCCTTTTTGTAGGCTTGATCTTACGTACATTAAAGTCAATGAAAGTGCCATCATCAGGGGTTATAACCCTACTTGCATAATGTCAATAATATTAAATGGGAGTTCTTATTAAGAGTACAAGTCTGGTTTAATGTAACTGGAAGCCACATTACAGAAACCTTGCTATGAGAGAGAAAGTTATGCATTTGGACAGAATCAAAGTGGTGTTTTGAAAGGGTCTTTGTTTGGAATGGGTAACTTATTTATCTTGGAAATTTCAGGTCAAATGCAGCATCTGGTTTTCAAAGCAATCCTGATTTATTTTCAGTTGTTCAGATGTGCTGGCTAAGTTTTCCCCCTCCCCCAAAGGTCAAGTGACTTCTGCCACAAAGTCACACAATGAGACAATAGCTCAGCCTGATTCTGTTCAGGTTCCCAGTCGTTTCCTCTAACTATGACATACATCCACAGCCTCTTAAGAGCACAACATAACCTAAAGATTTACCTCTCCCTCCCTGGATATTTAGCTGAGAGAAAATAGTTATTTTGAAGCAGAACAGCTTTGAAGGGTGTATGTGTTCTGATTGTTTCCCTTAACTGCTGAAGTGAAGGAAATCATAAACTCATTGCAAATGAGCTTACTCTGCTTTTAACAGTCAGTGCAACAGTAAGAATAGATGCATTTTTACTTCCTTCACATCCTCTCTGTGCAATGGTCACAGCTTTGAGTGCCCAGGGCCGGCTCCAGGGTTTTTGCCGCCCCAAGCGGAAAAAAAAAAAAAAAAAAGCCGCGATCGCGATCTGTGGCGGCAATTCGGCGGGAGGTCCTTCTCTCTGGCCGGGAGTGATGGACCATCCCCCGAATTGCCGCTGAATAGCTGGACGTGCCGCCCCTCTCCGGAGTGGCCGCCCCAAGCACCTGCTTGGCAAGCTGGTGCCTGGAGCTGGCCCTGTGAGTGCCTCAGGCTTCTTGTGAGGAGGGCATCTCAAGTCTGGCTCAACTAAGAACTCTGTAGGGCCTTTTGGCAAGGGTTGTTTTAATGAACAAGTCACATAAAGAAAGCATTAGAAATAAAGCTTTCTGACTTAAGCCTAAAATAACCTGAGCTGATGGCATGTTTAACAGCAGAAAACAACCTCATTTCTCAGTACATTGCCTAAGTTTTCTAAGAGAGTTACTTGGGGTTACCTAAATTGGATCATAGGAGCCCCGGTCTACATTACAAACGTATGTTGGTAGAACTATGTAGCTCAGGGGTGTGGAGAATCCACAGCCCTGAGCGATGCAATTATACCAACCTAACCCCTGTTGTAGATAGCACTGTGCTTATGGGAGAGCTTCTCCTGTTGACATGTTACCATCTCTCAGGGAGGTGGAGTACCTACGCTGATGGGAGAAGCTCTCCCGTCAACGTAGGTAGAGTCTTAATTAAGAACTACAGTGGTGCAGCTCACTGGTACAGTTGTATCACTGCAGTGCTGTAAGTGTAGACTTGCCCTCTGTTCTTATTAGATCACAGGTGGGTACTTTTCAACTCTAATAACAATTAATAATACACCCAAAACGTGCTACTTTGTGGACTCAGGTCTATGGAGTTGGAGGTCACTGTAACGTTTCCCTGGTGTTATCTGGACCGGTGGTCTGCTAGGTCACTCCAATCCTTGACTCTGGGAGCCAGCCTTACCCTGCTCTGCTGTGAGAACCCCACTCTTGGGCTGTTCACGCACAGCCTCTGGCATGTAAGCTGCTCCTTGGATTGTGCAACCGAATGACACTAGCCAATATCTCCAGTCCCAGACACAATCCTAGGAACCTCAGTCTTGCAGTGTCCATTTATGCCCGCTGGACACTGCAAGCTTATATGAGTTCGTCAATTTAACAAAGAAATTGATATGTACCAGGCTTGTTATCCCAAGGGGAGTCTCTGACACGCTTCAAACCTAATGCACTGTGTAGGGAGCCAGGGTGGCTGCCCTCCGAACCTGAGGGTAAAGGGCCTTTCTCTGAGCCTGAGTGGGCGGGGCCAGCCCAAGCTCGCTCCACCCCCCGGAAGGGGAGGGGTGGAACAGGAAGTATAAAGGGCAGGGCCCTTAGCTCAGTTAGAGCAGCACTAGGGAGGGAGGCAGACGCAGACCGCGGGCTGCTCTCTTCAGACCCTGCTGCCACGCCAGGGGAGGCCCTGGACCAGTGGAAACCTCACCTGGAGGACGGACTGGGGCTGCCAGGACTGCCCGCTGCCGAATACCCAGAGGAACTGGAGGAGCCGGAGGGGGAGCTGGAGCTGCCAGCAGCCAAGGACCGGAAGGAGCTGGAGGAGCCCGAGCCTGAGGGGGAGCTGGAGCTGCCAACAGTGGACTACCCCGACGCACTGGCGGGACCAGAGGGATTCGGACGAGCAATCGGGTAGGAAGTAGCCCAGGGACAGAGCTGCACAGTGGTGAGACTGTATCGCGGAAGGACCCCGCTGATCCAGTGGTGGGACCCTCGTCCTGCCACTGTCAGGGCCCTGGGCTGGAACGCAGTGGTGTAGGGTGGGCCTGCGTTCCCCTACCCGGCCGGGCCACGCCGGGACCCGTGCCGGCGCTCCCCTGCCTAAGGGGCGCGCTATTGACCTTTGCCGGCGCTCCCCTGCCTGAGGGGCGCGCTATTGACCTGTGCCGGCACTCCCCTGCCTTAGGGGCGCGCTATTGACCTGTGCTGGCGCTCCCCTGCCTGAGGGGCGCGCTATTGACCTTTGCCGGCGCTCCCCTGCCTGAGGGGCGCGCTATTGACCTGTGCCGGCGCTCCCCTGCCTGAGGGGCGCGCTATTGACCTGTGCCGGCGCTCCCCTGCCTGAGGGGCGCGCTATTGACCTGTGCCGGCGCTCCCCTGCCTGAGGGGCGCGCTATTGACCTGTGCCGGCGCTCCCCTGCCTGAGGGGCGCGCTATTGACCTGTGCCGGCGCTCCCCTGCCTGAGGAGCGCGCTACAGACTCTGGCTGGTGGCCTTCCCGCTGCTAATTCCCCGCTGGCGGAGGCGTGACCCAGGCCGGCCAGTGACGTTGTAGCTCCCCACCGCCCCCTAGCGGGTAGGTGGACCGACACCAATCACACACTGCTTCAGGTAGAATAAACAAATAGATTTATTAACTACAAAGATAGATTTCATGTGATTATAAGTCAAAGCATAACAAGTCAGATTTGGTCAAATGAAATAAAAGCAAAATGCATTCTAAGCTTATCTTAACACTTTCAATGCCCTTACAAACTTAGATGCTTCTCACCACAGGTTGGCTGGTTGCCCTTCAGCCAGGCTCTCCCCTTTGATCAGTGCTTCAGTCGCTTGGTGTGGTGTCTGTAGATGCAGGTGGAAGAGAGAGGAAGAGCATGGCAAACGTCTCTCCCTTTTATTATATTCTTTCTTCCCTCTTGGCTTTGCACCCCCCCTTATGAGTCAGGTGAGCATTACCTCCTCGCAGTCCCAAACTGACCAAAAGAATTGGGGTGACTCACTTGAGAGTCCAACAGATCCTTCTGTTGCTGCCTAGGCCAGCGTCCTTTGTTCCTGTGAGGCTGGGCTGGGTTTGTTCCATACCTGCCCTGATGAGATGTGAACTGCCTCTCTGCTCTTGGAGAGTTTTTGCCTGGGCTTATTTTAAGCCATGAAGACACATTTTCAGCCTCATAACTATATACATGAAATTATAACCTATAACATTACTGTGACAACAATTACTATAACATCACTATAACAATGTTCAGTGCATCATGAGCCTTCCGAAGACACCTGACATGATAAACTTTGCATTGTATGCCACACAATCATTTTACAAGGATGAACATGGGGGTGTAGGATGTTCCCCCCAGGTACAGAGCATCACAGTCACAACCAACCAACCTGATCCCCAACAGTTTTATCACTGTCTTTTATCTATGCATTCTGGGCTGAATTCTCTTGTCTATTAAGGCACAGCCTAAACCCAGCATTACTGGCTAGAGGCAAACTCCTCCTGTGTAGGGGAATCCTCCATTGATGAAGGCTGCTGGTTCAGAAGGCCTGGCCAGGGCACCCCAGAACTCAGCTGATCCTCGGTGAAAAGAATGGCTCCTGTGGGTTGCTAGCAGCTGGCACAAACTAGAGAGCAGCCATGCTATGGGCAGGGATAATGTCCAGTGAACTCAAGAAACCTTTGTCAGCTGCTTCTCTCTCGACTTGCATCAAGTTTAGCTCACCCAGTCCAGTGAATTTGGGCTCTTGTTTCCAGACTATTAATGAAAAGTTTCTTTTCACTACAAACCATTTCTAAGTAGGTTACTAATAATGAGATGGTGGTTTTACAGCAGCACCCTGATAAGAAGATACTTTTCAGTTCTAGTGAGATATAGTAAAGACTACTCAAGCAAAGATTTTTCAGTAAGCAATGGAATGACATTATATGATAACCCTTGTCACACTGGGAGGTTTTCCACAGCCTGTTCCACCATTCCCAGTATTAGCAAGAAACTTCTGTTTCTTTTGAAAACAAAAGTACACAACCCTGGAGAGAGAAATCTTTACCTGATAGAAAGAAGTGTTTTGTGACAAATCATTTCAGGGGGAGAATGTTAAAATCTTAGACTGAGGACTTGTCTACCTTCCATGGAGATCCTGATGAGCCAATGGGGTTGTATCAGCAATGGGATCCTCTTTTGGAGAGTTCCCATCCCATGCAGCTGAGGAGAAGAGATAAGGTACCTAACTGCATGTACATCCCTACTCCACTTGGGATGAGAACCCAGCTTCTCTGCATCATGATCTTGATCCAAAGCTCAATGGAAAGACTGATTTCCAGAGGTTAGGCCCATGTCCATATAATTATTTACACTGTATATGTGAAATTTTTTCCCTTCAAAATCAGTGTTTCACTATCCTGACAGTAACTTCACAAGCAATTATAGGAGAAAAAAATTAAGGAAAAATTGTAAGCCTCTTGTTTCAAGTGTGCAAGAACTTATCTGTAACAGGAAGGGAAAACATTAAGTGTATGAAAAATAGCACTTTTACAATTCAGAGTCTTGGTACATTATTAATTCTTTTTTTTCTTACCTGGCCTTTCAATTAGAAACATTATTTCCCCCTTTCCCCCATTTCCACCTAATCAGTATTTGTGTCACCAAAGCTCTCCTTCTTTAGGAACATAGGAATTGCCATACTGGATAAGACCAATAGTTGATCTAGTTCAATATCCAAAGACAATGACCACTACCAGATGCCTTAGAATAGGCTAGGCAAAACTGTTAAAGCTAAATACAAGTTCTGTTCTCCTGATTATGTGACACATGTAGACAGAGCCGGTGCAAGGAAGTTTCGCGCCCTAGGCGAAACTTCCACCTTGCGACCCCCCCCCCATGGCAGCTAACCACACCCACCCGCCCCTCCCACCCGAGGAGCCCCCCCGTAGCAGCTAACCCCCCCCCCCGCACCCGGGGAGCCCCCCCCTCGCAGCAGCTACCCCCCCTTGCAAGCTCCTCCTCCATGGCAGCTAACCCGGCCCGGGGAGCCTCCCCTCGCGGAAGCTAACCCCGCCCCCCTCCACGGCAGCTAACACCGCCCCCCTCCGCGGCAGCTAACACCGCCCGGGGAGCCCCCCCCCCCCGCGGAAGCTAACCCCGTCCCCCTCCGCGGCAGCTAACTCCGCCCGGGGAGCCCCCCCCCCCCCTGCGGAAGCTAACCCCGTCCCCCTCCGCGGCAGCTAACCCCGCCCAGGGAGCCCCCCCACGGAAGCTAACCCCGCCCCCCTCCACGGCAGCTAACCCCGTCCCCCTCCGCGGCAGCTAACCCCGCCCGGGGAGCCCCCCCCGCGGAAGCTAACCCCGCCCCCCTCCGCGGCAGCTAACACCGCCCGGGGAGCCCCCCCCCGCGGAAGCTAACCCCGTCCCCCTCCGCGGCAGCTAACCCCGCCCAGGGAGCCCCCCCGCGGAAGCTAACCCCGTCCCCTTCCATGGCAGCTAACCCCGTCCCCCTCCGCGGCAGCTAACACCGCCCGGGGAGCCCCCCCCCGCAGAAGCTAACCCCGCCCTCCTCCACAGCAGCTAACCCTGCTCGGGGAGCCCCCCCCCGCTGCGGAAGCTAACCCCGTCCCCCTCCATGGCAGCTAACCCTGCACGGGGAGCCCCCCCCCCACGGCAGCTAACCCCGCCCCGGGAGCCCGCCCCAGCTCTCCTCTGCTGAGCACGCCGGTGCTGCTCTAATTCTCCTCCCCTCCCAGGCTTGCAGCGCCGATTGGAGGAGACTTAAAGCGGGGGCTGTGTGCTCAGCAGAGGAGGCAGAGTGGAGGTGATCTGGGGTGGGGAGTGGTTCCCCTGTGCGCCCCCCCGTTACTGCGGGCGGCCCTCCCCGCACCCCCCCGTCCCAGCTCACCTCCACTCCACCTCCTCGCCTGAGCGGGCTTTTAGGCGTCCTCAACCACTAGGCACCCTAGGCGGCCGCCTAGTTTGCCTAAGTGGTTGCACCGGCCCTGCATGTAGATAGAAAGGAGAAATACTTGTTGAATTCTTGTGATATGTGTCCAGCTACTGTCAAATATAGATTTCTGAAGTCAAACAGCAAGAAAGGAAAACTGGACTCCATCATAATTTGTTTTCTTCTGTGCATTCTACTTCTGCTTCTTTATGAAGAAGAATCATCATGAAGAATGGAGTCTTTTGATGGAGATGGTGATATGAGTGACAGTGAAAGTGAAGATAATTCAATTTCTTCATCTTCAAATAAGAGTTTTGCTACTCCATCTGCTTCAGCATCGAAAACTCCTTCTCCTAGAAAGTCTTCAGATGTTCATCACACTGGTATTAAGTGGTTTTTGGATAGAATATCCCATTACCAGAAAAACATTTATCTGGAGGTATTTGTGCCAGCAATACACCATTTCATATAGTCAAAAATCATTATATTCTAGAATTTCTTCATAAATTGTGTGCAATTTATAAACTAGGAAATGGCTTGCAGGAAGTCTTCTGAATGCTGAAGTGGAGTATGAGAAAAGGAGAGTTGGTATTCTTATTACACAGGCTCCTCATGTGTGTTTAGTGTCTGGATGGAGGAGCAATATACACAGTGAGGTGTCATCAACTTCATGGTAAAAACTCCACAGCCCCTGTCTTACTCATTCCATTGCAGAACTGAGCATCACCGCACAGCCCAATATATTGCTGACCAGTTTAAAAATATAATCGATGAATTGGGTCCACTGAAGTTTATCTGAACTGTGACCGACAACACAGCTAATATGAATGCTGCTTGGCTTTTGTTGATTAATGAATATCCACACCTTCTGTGTTATGGATGTGCTTCCCATATGATGAAGCTTTTCACTGGTGATGTTGAAGATCTGACAACTCTCTGATAACATGTTGTTGCGGGCCTGTGATATACTGGAGGTCAGACAAAAGGATCTGGTGGTCCCTTCTGGCCTTCAACTCTATGACCCAAAGTCATCTCAATAATAAAAAGCATTGCCAAGGTTCTCAAAAACAAACAAATACCAGAAACCAGGTTTCAGAATTATTTAGTACAGTACTCAGTTTCATCCCCCCTGAATAAGCCTTGTCGTACTTGATAGGTATCTTCTATTAAATGTCTCAAAAGTCTTCAGATATGCAAGAAGGCTCTTCAGTTAGCTTCTGTTGAAAAAGGGATGGCCCAGCGTCGCCCCTGAGTAATCTGCACTGACATTCTTGATGACAATGATGATGTCTTTTGGATGTACAACTCAAAATTCATTTCACTGCTTGAACCGATATTTCAGTCCATTCAGTTTACATTGTCTGATGCCAAGAACAAGTTCCAGAATGTTAAGAAACATATTTGTGAGAATATTGAACATAGTCCACTTACAAAAGATGAAAAGAAAATAATAACAGACAAAACAATATTACGGAAAAATCAAGTGATCACTCCCACACATAATGCTGCCTACTTTCTTGACCCACACTTCCAGGACCAAGAGCCAAATGATGAATTTGATTCAGTTTGTGACCTCATAGTGGCTGTTGCAAATTTTAAAGGATATACAAACGAGCAAACAATTCTGACAGTGATAGCACATTATAAAACAAGAAGCAGCCCATTCAATCATAAAACAATGTAGAGTGCTATTTCAGCAGATGAATCAAGACAGCTTCCTCCTTCATCATGGTGGAAAGGGTTGTGTCCACCTTGTACTCTGTTCACATTGGCAGATATTCATTTTACACTTCTGTGTGCTACTGCATGTGTGGAACAAAAGTGGTCAGTTTGGGGAATCATCCATACAAAACACAGAAATTGACTGAACACCTCTGCTGGGAACCTGGTGACCATGTATCACAATTTAAGATTAGAGAAGAAAATGACAGATGACTCAATATTCATCAGATGAAGAGGAAGGAGATACTGATGTATTTGATGGTGACAAAAATATAGATGAAGCAGTTGAAGCTAATAAAGATAATGAAAACCAAGATGCCTGCTTCCTACCTAGTACAAGTGCATTTATACTTGACTTTTTTCTTTATAGTTGCCCTCTGTTTGTTTTATCTATGTTTTCAGTATTGTTGTAGCTGTATTGGTCCCACGATATGACACAAGGTGGGTGAGGTAATATCTTTTATTGGACCAACTTTTGTTGATGGAAAAGACAAGCTTTTGAGTTTCACAGAGCTCTTCCTCAGGTCTGGACAAGATAGCAAGAGTGTCCAAACTATATACAAGGTGGAACAGATTGTTAAATGTAAGGCATTTATGCTGTAGGAGATCACTTAAAAACAAAGTGGGCAACTAAGGGTTAGCAGGCAGTATGGTATGTTACATATTGTTGTCATGAGCCATAAAACCAGTGTCTCTGTTAGGTACATAGTGTTTAACAGAGCTATGAATTTAAGTTCCAGGCTTGTCTTATGAAGGTGTTGTGCAGGTTTCTTTGAGGACAAGGACTGAGAGATCAGATATGGAGTGATCACTTTGTGAAAAGTGTTTGCCCATGAGTGATAGGGTGGTTTTGTCTTTTATCTCAAAAGCACTCTCATAGAAAAATTATCTTGAGAAAACAGTCTGGGGTTTATAATGCAGTCCAGGCTGCTAACCTTAGTTTTGGAATCTGAGTGCAGTATTCTGTGGTCAAGATGGGCTAGAACTCCTCTTTTCCTCTTAATGGTAAAGGAGCAAGCCACCTCCTATTAGTTCCAGCCAGGCTCCCCTGTTCTCTTCTTTTCTCTCTCTAAACCTGGTGATCAGAACAGGCTGGGAAATGTAGTCCACCAGAAGAGCCATGCTATATTCTTAACCTAGAGCAAGACATGCTGGGAATCAATGGTAGTATCTAAGGCCTATCTTTCCATAGATGGTGAGAGACTTGGAGGAAGTTAGAGTGTGTTGATGAGTTCTCCAGATAAGTGAAAGGCAAGCAAACCCACTCTCTGTATATATATATATTTTTTTTGTAAGCCTTCCTTTGATAATGATCAATTGAAGCAGACACCTCTGAAGAATGCCTGAATTGTTTTATGTACTATGGGCATGTTTGGCTGTCTTTTGGAGAATGCCTAAATAAATACCCCAGGCAGAGGAACTCTTATTAAGAAGTTTCAAAGATGTTACTGGATCTTTTTGTATCTAGCTTGCCAAAGAGAGATTTTATATTATTAACTGCTCACTCATTTCTTTCTTAAATTCCATCAGAACTGGTTGAAACTGTAGTAAAGAACAAAATTGTCAGACACATAGATGAACATAATTTGTTGGGTAAAAGTCAACATGGTTTTTGTAAAGGGAAATTATGCCTTACCAATCTACTACAATTCTTAGAGGGGGTCAACAACCATGTGGACAAGGGGGATCCAGTGGATATAGTATACTTAGATTTTCAGAAAGCCTTTGACAAGGTCCCTCACCAAAGGCTCTTAACCAAAGAAAGCTGTCATGGGATAAGAAGGAAGGTTCTCTCATGGATTGGTAACTAGTTAAAAGACAGGAAACAAAGGGTAGGAATAAATGGTCAGTTTTCAGAATGGAGAGAAGTAAATAGTGGTGTCCCCCAGAGTTCTGTACTGGGACCAGTCCTATTCAACATATTCATAAATTATCTGGAAAAAGGGATAAACAGTGAGGTGGCAAAATTTGCAGATAATACAAATCTACTCAAGATAGTTAAGACCCAAGCAGACTGCAAAGAGCTACAAAAGGATCTCTCAAAACTGGGCAATAAAATGGCAGATGAAATTCAATGCTGACAGTAATGCATATTGGAAAACATAACCCCAACTATACATATAAAATGATGGGGTCTAAATTAACTGTTACCACACAAGAAAGAGATTTTGGCATCATTGTGGATAGTTCTCTGGAAACATCTATTCAATGTGCAGCAGCAGTCAAAAAAGTGAACAGAATGTTGGGAATCATTAAGAAAGGGATAGATAATAAGACAGAAAATATCATATCGCCTCAGAAAATATCATAAATCCTTCTTACGCCTACATCTTGAATATTGCGTGCAGATGTGGTCGCCCCATCTCAAAAAGATATATTGGAATTGGAAAAGGTTCAGAAAAGGGCAGCAAAAATGATTAGAGGTCTGGAACAGCTTCCGTATGAGGAGAGATTAGTCAGACTGGGACTTTCAGCTTGGAAAAGAGACGACTCAGGGGGATATGATTGAGGTCTCTAAAATCATAATTGGTGTGGAGAAAGTAAATAAGGAAGTGCTATTTACTCCTTCTCATAACACAAGAACTAGGGGTCAGCAAATTAAATTAATAGGCAGCAGGTTTAAAAGAAACAAAAGGAAATATTTTTTCACACAACGCAGTCAACTTCTGGAACTCCTTGCCAGACGATGTTGTGAAGGCCAAGACTATAACAGGGTTCAAAAAAGAACTAGATAAATTCATGGAGGATAGGTCCATCAATGGCTATTAGCCAGGATGGGCAGGGATGGTGTCGGAAGCTAGGAATGGATGACAGGGGATGGATCAACTGATGATTACCTGTTCATTCCCTCTTGGGCACCTGGCATTGGTCACTGTCAAAAGACAGGATACTGGGCTAGATGGACCTTTGGTGTGACCCAGTATGGCTGTTCTTATGTTCTTTACAAATATTAGTTGATCCTGGTGTCTTGTCCTTTAACTTGTTAGTTTGTTCCAACACCTGTTCTTTTGACTCCTCAATCTGTGACAGTATTTCATCTGTATTACCTGAAAAGAGTAGAACTCGGGTAACTACCATTCCAGCATCCTTTGAGGAAAGCTGATGCATAGAAATTAAGAATTTTTTTTGCAATGTCTTCATCCTCTTTAGATTCTATTTGCTTTTTTTAGTCCCTGGTAGTCCAGCAGATGCACTGGCTCTCTTTCAGGCTTCCCTTCTGATATACTTGAACAATGTCTCATTATTGTAATTCTATTTAGTAAGGTCATGCCTTCATCTTTCCCCAACAACTTTATTTCTTTTCTTCTCTCATTTTTCTCTCATGCACAGAAACACACCAGTAGTAAAATAAGTGGTGAGTGCTGTTTAAGGAGCCTGTTCTTATATATTAAAAATCCTTCTACTTATATTATCTTGCTAGGTTTTGTCCTCCTTCATACTGATATTCAGTATTTTCTGATGCTATCATAATTTTAATAGCCCCTTTTTGTAGATAATTTGGAGATTGTCTAGATTCTCAACATCTCATTTTTATCTAGCACTAGGTAAACCTCTCTTAAAAAATGAGATCTAGTTGAAAAGAGGCAATGCATCTTTCTTTTCCCCACTACCTCCTTTTCTATTAACCTATCTGTTAAAAGAAATTCAAGAGCGGGCTGTGTATGTAAGAACTATTTCTGGATTTTACAATAAAACAGTTTAATTATGAGGAATTCCTCATCTGCAGTTACATCATTCCTAGTGTTCTTGGGAATCAGACTGGCTATGTTGATTTTAAAATAGTTGCTTTTGATTTTATTCTTATTTTGGGTGTTATAACCTTGAACTACCTGGCTATTATCAGTGCTAACCTCTTGAAGTTTTGGGGGTTTTTTTGTTTTTTTTTTAAGGGCTTACTTAGGTAAAAATCCTATGGAAATTAATAAGAATTTAGCTTCAGTAAGGACTGTAGAATCAGGCCCAATGTTTTCAAATCACAGGTCACACTTTACTTACAAGTATCAGCAGGGTAGCCGTGTTAGTCTGGATCTGTAAAAGCGACAAAGAGTCCTGTGGCACCTTATAGACTAACAGACATATTGGAGCATAAGCTTTTGTGGGTGAGTATGCATCCGACTAAGTGGGTACTCACTCACGAAAGCTTATGCTCCAATACGTCTGTTAGTCTATAAGGTGTCACAGGACTCTTTGTCACTTTACTTACTGAGTTTCCTCTCACTTCACTCATTAAAGAGATTAATGGGGCTAGGTTTGTCCCTTTATGGAAATTATAGGGGAGGGTGGTTTCTGCCTCCTATACCCACATAAGTCCTGAGATCTATATTGATCTTGGGACACCCATAAGAGGAAGAAACATCTGCTCTTAATAAACCCAAATGAATGAAACTACTTGTACTAAAAACTCTTCACTGATATGCACTCTGTTTAAACTATACATGTTTTTATATTTAAAAAAAAACTTTTACATTAACAAAAATAATTTCTGTGAGGCCTGCAAGCTGAGAGTTACTGGCAAATCACGTCTGTTATCATTTTTAAAAATAGTGACAGAGCTATGAGCTGCCAATGGCACTTAGCAGGACAAACCTAATTAACTTCTTGGGTTTCATGTAGATGCAATAAAAATACTTGCTGTTAATTTGAAGTATGACATCTATCATATTATTCATGTCTGTGATGGCATCTCTGTGATATCTAGAAAATCATAATATTTTCAAATACACCTCTACCCCAATATAACACTACCCGATATAACATGAATTCGGATATAACACGGTAAAGCAGCGCTAGTTCGATATAACGCGGTTTCACCTATAACGTGGTAAGATTTTTTGGCTCCCGAGGACAGTGTTATATCGAGGTAGAGGTGTACATACATGAGTAATTTAAAACTACAGTTATCCATTAGTCCTCTCTGAGTAGTGTTGTAACTCTTAGGGCACTAGTCAAATAAATGACAGCTAATACACAAAGTCTTCAACACTCCTGACTGTACTGGAAGCAGAATTGGGCTCATCCTTAAGAAGTACCTATTTATTGCAACACTTGGTGCCTCATCTATTTATTATATTCTTTGCATCATCAGCATTTTGGCTGACCTATTTCATCTTTCGCTCTGATATTGAATAAACAGCACTTATCCAGTAATAGCTTAGTGGTCTGATTCTCCCTTCACTTACATTGGTGTAAAGCATGAGTGACTCCAATAAAGGTCAATGGAATGTGAAGCCAGTGGAAGTCCCCCATATTTTTAATACGACTTTTCTCTATGCTACTGAATTTACACCAATGTATTTCCAATTATTTCAATGGAGTTACCCTTGATTTACACCACTGTTATTGAGACCAGGATATGGCCCCTTGTGTTTCAGTGTCATTCTTTAACTTGCACAGATACTTTGGTTACCATTATAAAGTCAGTATTTGCCAAGATTTACCTCACAGTTGTATAAGATACCACAGTATTGTTTTACCCTTAGAACTGGACTTAACTGTGGTAAATGTGAATCTTCAATGGCAGCTGCTGTAGACACCACATCTAAAGTTTTCTACTGGTATCATACTAGTGACAGAAAACTAGCATTAATAATTTATGTTTTTCTCCAAACTACTCTAAAAATAGCTTATGTATGTTAACAGTAGCATATTAGCACATTTTCCTGAGGAGTATGTTAAACATGAGATTTCTCTTTCCCCCATCAGCATTTATATCATAAAATCTAGTACAAAATTAAAATGTAGCACATCATTCTAAACTGGTCTGAATTAAACATGCATTGTGACAGCAACGAGCATAAACTATTTACTGTTAAGTTCAGATGTAGATTTCACTTCAGTTCTTCACATCTCTATAATCCTCAGCTGGACTATTGTAAGGGACTAGCTGTGAAAACCACTTAGGAGCATTGGCTAGTTCAGAATACAGCTGACTGCCTTCTTAGTAGGATGCACCTGCTGCCAATTGACTGGTTGAAATTCAGTATTCTGGTCATTATATAAAAGGCCCCAAATGGCTTAGGTCCAGATTTCCATAAACATTGCCTCTTTTTCTAGAACCTATGTTCACTGAGCGAGATAGAATTCAATATCTTCAGGCTGATGCTTGAAGGACCCAGAGGCAGGGTATTTGCAGAAGCAGACCTAGCTTCTACTAGACACCCATTTAAGTGAGCAAAATTGGGCACACTTAAAAAGAGGTACTGGATCTCTTTTTCTAAGCTAAATCATGAAATCCTGAGTTCAAAGATGACCGGTCAGATCCCCTCTTCATCCTCTATTTTAAAGCTGCAGCTAGGAAGGAATAGGGTATTTTGCTTTTCTTATTTCCAACGTTAAAGACTCAATTTAAGATATATAGGAAGGGTCCCATCTACTCCACAATGTACTGGGGCCAAATTATGCAGCAAGAACCCCTAAATTCTGCAGGAAGGTTAATTTATTCTAAATACCCACCATTCCCATCCTCAAACTCAGATGCAACTGTAGCTCATAGTGAAAACTAATTATTGATGTAAAATACCTTGATGCCTATTTTCAGCAATGATTGTTTGACACTTTTTTGTTTGTTTGTTATGTTCTCCAGAGGCCCAGCAGCACTGGCCGCGGTGGTTGCAAGGCTGTTTAGGTGGCCCAGCTCAGAACCTCCTGAAAAGGAAAGTGGGGAGCCTTTAGCCAACTTTAACAGCTCATTTTCTTAGCTTGCCAGGCCACAGCTGCTGCGGTGTTCTACAGTCAGGCCAGCCTGTACTTTGGACACTTACCCACTCCCTGGCTGGAAGCTGAACTCCAGCTTTGACTCCCAAATGACCCCCTATGCTGCCTTGTACCATGGAATTGTAGGTCATGCACAGTAATCTAATTAGCTGCCCCTTGTGGGGAAAGCTGCAGAGCAGGAGAACGGTAGGCAGGTCCCAGCAAGGCAAGGAGATGCCTGCAGCATATGGCAAATTCCATTGCAGAAATACTGAATTCTGAGGCTGTGGAATAATGAAGCCCAAAGGGCCATGAATAGGATGAATGCAGGGCCGGCTCCAGGCACCAGCTTGGCAAGCAGGTGCTTGGGGCGGCCACTCCGGAGAGGGGCGGCAGGTCCAGCTATTCGGCGGCAATTCGGCGGACGGTCCCTCACTCCCGCTCGGAGCGAAGGACCTTCCGCTGAATTGCAGCCGCAGATCGCGATCGCGGCTTTTTTTTTTTTTTTGGCTGCTTGGGGCGGCCAAAACCCTGGAGCCGGCCCTGGATGAATGGGGCAGTTCATACCTCTTAAAACCTGTTTTAGGCTCTCTGCCAGCTCAGCAAGACAACATGGCACTGGCTTACAATCCTTCACTTTTTCATGGTCTCTCTATAACTAGAACAGCTGAAAGCTTAATTTTTTAAAAAAGAAAGAAACATGTTCAGATTTAATTTCGGCATTTAATTTCAGAAAGGGGGACTACACAAAAATGAGGAAGTTAGTTAAACAGAAATTAAAAGATACAGCGCAAAAAGTGAAATCCCTGCAAGCTGCATGGAAACTTTTTAAAGACACCATAATAGAGGCTCAACTTTAAATGTGTACCCCAAATTAAAAAACATAGTAAGAGGAACAAAAAAATGCCCCCATGGCTAAACAACAAAATAAAAGAAGCAGTGAGAGGCAAAAAGGCATGCTTTAAAAAGTGAAAGTTAAATCCTAGTGAGGAAAATAAAAAGGATCATAAACTCTGGCAAATTAAGTGTAAAAATATAATTAGGAAGGCCAAAAAAGAATTTGAAGAACAGTTAGCCAAAGACTCAAAAAGTAATAGCAAATTTTTTTTTAAGTACATCAGAAGCAGGAAGCCTGCTAAACAATCAGTGGGGCCACTGGACGATCGAGATGCTAAAGGAGCACTCAAGGATGATAAGGCCACGTCTGAGGATATAAGGGAGATTCCCCAACCTGAGCCATTCTTTTTAGGTGACAAATCTGAGGAATTGTCCCAGATTGAGGTGTCATTAGAGGAGATTTTGGAACAAATTGATAAACTAAACCGTAATAAGTCACCACGACCAAATGGTATTCACCCAAGAGTTCTGAAGGAACTCAAATGTGAAATTGCTCAACTACTGACAGTAATCTGTAACCTATCATTTAAATCAGCTTCAGTACCAGATGACTGGAGGATAGCTAATATGAAGCCAATTTTTAAAAAGGGCTCCAGAGGTGATCCTGGCAATTACAGGCTGGTAAGCTTGACTTCAGTACCAGGCAAATTGGTTGAAACTATAGTAAAGAACAGAATTGTCAGACACATAGATGAACATAATTTGTTGGGGAAAAGTCAACATAGTTTTTGTATCTATTCTACATAAACTTGTCATCTCACATTCTATTCATGTACGTTATTTACCTCACAAATGTGACAACATGAAACTGAAGTTATAGGAAACTTGACATAACTCAAATTTTATATTCTATTACAGGTTTTTATCTCATATTTTAAAAGCAAATATCCTTTTCCCTTTGTCCCACAACACATGGGAGGCACTTACACCTTACAAATAGATTTGCTTTATTTGATTTCCTGTGTAGCCATCTTGGCTAATAAGTTGCAATCAGCACCTTTCTGATGGCAAAAAAATTACTTATAGATCAAGCCAGGACTCCTCTGAAAACAGTTTCTTCCCCTGTTCCTCAAGTTATGTCTAACTAACATAGTAAAACAATGCATGTTGGGGAAAATTCTGATCTCACTTACAGTGGTATAGATCTGGAAAACATCATTTAAAACAGTGGACTTCTTTCAGGTTTACAGCCATGTAAATCAGAGCAGAATTTGACCTTTTTTCTTCTAATGTAATTAGTGTATATAGATGAGAACAAGTTAAGTGCATACTGTAACTTACAAGATGAATGTAACAATTAATGTTTATTTTCCAAATATAATTATAATTAATGTTATTTACAGTTGCCAGCTAATTATTCCTGTTTTTTTTAATCTGCACAGCTTAAACTCATGAAGCAGGAGGTAGGTTTTCTGTAAATAGGCAAAAAATAAAAAGCACAATAGAAAGAGGGTTTATTAAAAACATGAATCAGTGTCACACATTCGGGACTTGGAGGACATCTGAGGCCTGGTCTACATTACAAATATAGGTCGACGTAAGCCGGAGAAGGCACCTCGGGTGAGTACACATTTCCAGTCAAACCGTAGGGGTTACATGCTATTATATTTTATGTTTAATCTGTACAAAAAATGAGGTATCTGCTTCCTGGTGACGGTTCCAGCTACACAGAGGGTGCTCCCTGAAAAATACTGTTTATGTGAACAGGGATTGCCCAGGAATATTCCATGGAGATCTCTAGGAAACTTTCATGCAAGTACTCTGCAATCCTTGTTTCTTCCACAATAGTAGGATACTTCCCATGCCATTCCAGTATTAACTCTGCTGGCATCATTGTGTTACACAGCATAGAAACATAAGGACCAGGTCTGAACCTAGACGCTTGCAGCATCTGCTCCTTTTCTGCCTGTTATCCTCAGGAGAGTGATATCGCATAGGGTCTTTAGGGGAAATAGGGGAAGTTCTCATTATACAAGTGCTCATACCACAAACAATAGAGCATGTGATCCACCAACCCCCCCATGCTGAATTCCAGGTCCCTCAACCATGCTTTCCCTAATGTGCCATTGATTTGGTTGGCATGGATTGGCATCTACTATAAGAAGTGTTAAGGGATGGGGGGAGGGCTTGCTGTGTCTTCCCCCCAACCCCCACCCGAAGCCACCTTGGGAAAAGATAGCAATTTGGGAATCTTAACGCTGGTCCCTGTTCTCAAGCAACATCAATGTTGGTAGGGGGAGGCAGCATTGTCCAACTGCCCACCTGTGCGCCCAATGTGGGTTTGCCACAAGTTGCAGCACAAGACCTGTCACCCATGTCCTGGGGCAATGGCTGGAACAGCAAACTGACTCGTTGAATAGCTAGGGATTCTGATTATGTTCTGGCTTGCAGTGCAGTGTAATAAGGGGATTTTTTTTAAAATAGCAACCTTGCACCAGAAACAATGTATGCGCTGACAATGGTTGCCTTGTGCTTTGCATGCCTTACAGTGGAAAGCTTGTCCTTTGGTACATCCTCCACACCAGGAGAGAGGCTTTCGCAGATTAGAAGGCAGAAAAAGAAGACGTGGGATGACATGTTCAGTGAGATAATGAACACCTCTGGGACAGCTGAGACGGAGCTCAGAGCATGGAGGATTTCACTCTCCGAGAAACTGAACATGGATATGGAGAGAGGAGAGCATCCCTGGAGCAGGAGTGTGCCACGCAAAAGGAGATGCTGTGGATTATGAAGGACCAATCAGACATGTTGAGGTGTCTGGTTGAGCTGTAAGAAAAGCAGCTTGAGGCTAGACTTCCTCTGCAGCCACTGCAGAACTTCCTGAAAACATCGCCCTGTTCACAATCCCCCTCCCCCAAATGTTCCATGAGGTGTGTGTGTGTGTGTGTGTGTGTGGAGGGGGGGAGTTCAATATCCCTTCCACTCAACACCGGGGAAAGGTACAAAGAAGGTGCCCATTCCAAGGTCTTTGATGATCAAGAGTACTGTGCTGTCAAAAACAAGCTGACCTTGTTTCTCCCCTCCCAATTTTATCAGCCCATTTGCCCAAGGTTAACTTATTTTAGTTATTTCAGTTTCTTTGTGTGTGCATAATAGAAGTAAATGTTTCATGCTTTATTTATTCCAAGCACAGGAGTTTGAGGGGAGGAAGGGAGGTACAGGGAAACTGATGCAACAGGGGGGATGCTATGGGAAGGCACAATGCAGATAAGCAGCGCACATTACTGTAGCTCGTTATTGAAACAGGTTTTCAAAGCCTCCCAGAGATGCACAGCTCCTCGCTGGGCTCTTCTTATTGCCCTGGTATCTGGCTGCTCAAAATTAGCTGCCAACCTATCTGCCTCCATACCATACCCTGGTGGAAACTTTTCTCCCTTTGCTTCACAGATATTATGGAGCACAGAGCAGGCAGTGATAACAGTGGGGCTATTGCTTTCACTGAGGTCTAACCTAGCAAGCAAACTGTGCCAGCGACCCTTTAAACATCCAAAGGCACATTCCACCACCATTCTGCTCCTTACTGCTGTCCAGGTGACCAGTATACAGCTTCATGAGCCATGGGAGCAAGGGGTAGGTTTGGCATTTCAACATCATCAATGGTTATTTTGCAGCTTGGAAAGAAAGTCCTTGCTTGCAGCTTTCTGAACAGACCTGTGTTCCTAAAGATGTGTGTGTCATGCACCTTTCCTGATCATCCCATGTTGATGTTGGTGAAAAGCCCCCTGTGATCCACCAGCACTTGCAACACCATTGACAAGTATCCCTTTCAGTTTATGTACTCTTTGGCAAGGTGGACTGGGGCCAAGATAGGGATATGCGTTCAATTTATCACCCCACCACAGTAAGGGAACCCCATTGTGGCAAAATCATCCACTATGGCCTGCACATTGCCTAGAGTCACTACCCTTCTTAGCAAATGTTTATTAATGGCCCTGAACACTTGGATCACAACAGCTCCCACGGTTGATTTACCAACTCTGAATTGATTCCCCACTGACTGGTAACAGTCTGGAATTGCAAGCTTCCAAAGAGCGATCTCCACTCGCTTCTCCACTGTCAGAACAGCTCTCAAGGCTGGGGAAAGCTCTTCACAAAGTTCCTGGAAAGTGACCTTCTGCATTTGAAAGTTCTGCAGCCACTGCTCATCATCCCACATCTGCATAACGATGCGGTCCCACCAGTCACTGCTTGTTTCCTGGGACCAGAAAAGGCCCTCCACTGTGTTCAGCTGATATGCGACTGCCAGCAGCAACCAGGAATTGTTTCATTCTATGGCTTGCAGAAGAGCTGCTTGCATGCTTGCCCCTTCCCCTTCCCTGCCCCGCCCCAACTCCGCCCCTTCCCCAAAGTCCCCGCCCCTTCCCTCCCCCAGCCCCGGTCCCGCCCCAACTCCGCCCCTTCCCCAAAGTCCCCGCCCCAACTCCACCCCCTCCCCTGAGCGCCCCGCATTCCCCCTCCTCCCTCCCAGCCACGCGAAAAGGGCTGTCCGAGTGCTACCGGCTTCACGGTTTGCCGGGCAGCCCCCAGACCTCCAGACCCGCTGCGCCCCTGACCGGGCACTTCCCCTCCCGGGCTCCGGCTGCTGTGCTCCCTGACTCCTGGGCTCTGTTTAAGAGCCGAGCTGCCCGAGCGCTACCAGCTTCGGGCAGCCCCCATGCCTCCGGACCCTGTGCCACCGGCCGGGCACTTCCCCTCCCGGGCTCCAGGGGCGCAGGGTCCGGAGGCAAGGGGGCTGCCTGAAGCCGGTAGCGCTCGGGCAGCTCAGCTCTTAAACAGAGCCCAGGAGTCAGGGAGCACAGCAGCCGCCGCCAGAGCCCGGGAGGGGAAGTGCCCGGCCGGCGGCACAGGGTCCGGAGGTATGGGGGCTGCCTGAAGCCGGTAGCGCTCGGGCAGCTCGGCTCTTACAGAGCCGAGGAGTCAGGGAGCACAGCAGCCGCCGGAGCCCACTCTAAGGTAAGCCAGGGATGCCGGAAGCTGGGAGTATTTTTCCCGGACATGTTCGGCTTTTTGGAAATTCCCCCCTGACGGGGGTTTGATTACCAAAAAGCCAGACATGTCCGGGAAAAACTGGACGTATGGTAACCCTATATATACCCAACAAAGGGCCAAATGTTGTCTTCAGATATGTGCCTGCAACTCCCATTGAACTAACATAATCAAGAGCAGAATTCAGACCTAGTAATATGTAAACTGTGGCTCTGTATGAAAACATTGACCACCTTGTCATACTTTCTGCAGATTTTATACACAGGGCTGTCCTGTTTGGTCAATTTGAATGAAGGAGGGTTCAAAATTTTGAGGGAGATTTTTAAATGTCTTATTGAAACACTTTATTTGTTGCGAGCTGTCAGCATTGCTCACCTCTTCACAAAATGATAAAATCCTTTCCCATAAGAAGACAACACTTTGAAATTATCCTTAAAACAAATCTAAAGTGAGGGAGTCTCCCTACAAAAGTGTGAGGCAATATACAAATAACATAGTGTACGTATGGGTATGCAATAGCCAGAAACTGCAAAATGTACCAGACACCTACTAGCTAGAGGAGTAAATTCACTAGCCATAGGTTGATACAAAAGATGAGTAGGTTGTTCACAAGAAAACTCTCTGGGCAATATTCTAGTGACAAGCTCACCACCTACCTGCAGCTGTTGGAAAATGGAAGGATGTGGGATTCTTTCTCTGTGCTTTCCTAGGGATCCTGCTAGGAAGCTCCTTCTTTTGCATCAGACTCTAGCTATTGAGTGAATGATGCATTTGAAGGCCCTCTGGCCCCATTTGGCTGCTAGAGGGGGAAAAGGAGCTTTCTCTAGTTCAGCTGTTGATCATCTTGCCTGACGTACCCTGTTTCCTTGCTTAACTTTATTTTTTGTCTTCTCTTCTCTGCTGATTATTATCCGTGTCACAGCTGCCCCCAGGGTTCTGAATAGCAGTATTAAAACTGGCCAGTCTTGTTAATTTTAGTCTGTTTGGGAAAGGTATGAGCAGCAGCAAGAACTGTTAGTAGATAACACTGCATCAGTTTATATTTGAAAGATTTTCTCTGCAACCACCAGAGCTAAAACCTTTTTTTTTTAAAAAGCAAACTCAAATATCTGCAGAAACTAATGGTGTCCTGTACTAACCCAGGGTAAATGGATTTTTCAAATCCTACAAATAACTGTGGAATCAGTATGAGGTGTGCATCAGGAAACATGGTTTTTATTCCCAGCTCTCTCAGTGACATGCTGTGGGACTTTAGGCAAGTCTCTGTATCTATCTGTAAAATGGAAATAATAATGCTTATCTACATTTTCCTTTGATTATAGTTGAAAGGCAAAAGTATTGTATCAAATTAATCATCATTCTGTATGTATTTAGCTATTAGTGCATTTAAAAATGGCTGTGTGCATATATATAATTACTATAATTGTTATATATAATATTGTGTATTTAGGTAAATATGCAGTAATTCCGTCCTTCTATTGTAAATTTTCTTGCTCATTTGGAGCTGCATATTTTTCATTCCACTTGCTTCCTCAGCATTGTCTACAAAGCGAACACGTTTACATTCTGGGGCAGGAGCCCATCTTCTCTATGTTTCTTGTGAAGTATCTAATGCACAAAACAAATATGAATAACTTATAATGTATGTAGTTGTTCTAATGTGCATTATATTCATATGTCCATCCAAGTGCATACAATTTCAAAAATGCCTAGGGGCTTTGGATCTGGTCCTAATAGAATTAGGAACCTAGGTTCCATCTTAAATGCCTAAATCACTTTTGAAAATGACTCTTAAGCTCCCAAGTAATTTAGGCATTTTAGAATATTTTACCCAGTATCTATTATATAATATGGAATTGTATATTTATTTATATACATCTATTATATATCTGGCAGTCCTATTTGTAGATTATAATATGCATGATATGATTGTGACCATATGTATATGTATAATGTGGTAGTTATATGTGTATACAGCTATTACTATAGATCTTAAAACTTGATACCATATCCACACACACTTATACTTATTTCATTCATACAGAAAGTAGTACAGATAATTTACAGATAGCAATAGTGCATAGGCTGACATTCTGGTATGTAAAAGTGTGTATGAACAGTCTCACATTCAGATTTATATACCTACATCAGACATACAAATACTTATATATTATAGATGGGGCTGGTAGCTTTGCCTATTATTAAGGTTGTCTGACACTTCGCCTTATAAGACTGTTTTCAGTTTTCTACAACTCTGACACACTTTAACTGTCTGGACTGAAATTTTCCATGCTGGGTGTCAACCTTAGGTGGAATTGTTTGAAAAGTTTTTGCCAAAATGGTTCAGCCATTTCTGAGAACAAAGCCAGGGGAAAATGAGCTTTGCAATGTTTAAAAAATTTGGTGACCTTTTCTTTGAAAAGCTCTAGCATTCCCATATTTTGTAGCTGAGACTTAGTTTGGCACCAGGGTAGCCTTTGTGTCAAGTATGTACCTTTTTGTGTTCCTAAGAAAATCCATTGAAATTTAGTCAGGTTATAAACTTGTGAAAAATCAGTGTGCACATGCTCAGTAGACACATCTTAGAGCATAATTGCTTAAATTCTATGAAGACTCTGCATACTGACAATGCTCCATCCTAGCCGCTCTGGATTCGGGTGGGGCCGGGCACTTAAATTAAGAACAGGGAAACTGTCTCTCCTGTGCTCTGAATGACCACCACCCCCCGCTGGCCCCAGGCAAGGTGAAGGAGGAAGCTGTTTGACTTTAATGCAGAAGGGATAAAACCCAGATTTGGGGGGGGGGGAAGAAAGGAGTACATTGGGACAAAGAGACTGGGACTGGAAAAGAGAGGGAGGAAGAAATAATGTGTGATTGGGAGTTAGAGAAGGGGAGGCTGAGACTGGGTAGGAAAGGGGACTGGAAGCTGTGGGGAAGAGTAATCTGTGACTGAGTGGCCAAGGAGACTGGGAGCTGAGGAATGAGGGAGTGGAGGAGAGGGTGGGATTGGTTGGGCAAGGACACCTGGACTGGGGAAGAGGGGGAGAGAGAGAGAGGGTGTGTGTGTGTGTGTGTATGCCTGTGCAGGTGCAACAGGGAAGAGACAGACTGGAGTAGGTGCTGGGAGGGAGGAACTGGGTTAGCCGTACAAGGAGACTAAAGACAAGGATTGTGTGTTTGGGAGCTGGGACTGGTTGGGCAAGGAGCCAGGGGATGAGGAGTGGGGGTGGGATGGTTGAGCTGAGACTGACTTGGCAAGAAGACTCGACTAGGAGTGGGCAAGAGAGATGGACTCAGATGGGAAGCCTGGAGTGGGAAACTAGAACTGGCTGGGCAAAGAGATTGGGGCTGAGATGAGAAGCCTTAGGAGTGGAGATTGGGACTGGGCATGCAATAAGAATGGGACTGGGATAATGAGTCAAAGGTGAGGAAGAGACAGGACTGGGATGGGACAGAAGGGTAAAGCTTGGAGGGGAACCGGCAGAAAGGTCTGTGCCCATTAGAGCACACTTTCCTTTAGAGCCTGGAATGGAACCCGGGTTTCCTGAGGTTCACAATTCCTCTGCTGTCAGCAAGTATCTGGGAAACCCACTGGCAGAGTGACCCATCCCTCTCTAGCACTGGTCAACACAGAGAATGAAAACCTACTACTGCTATCAGTTAGTCCCTTGGCTCAAGGGGCAGAAGTCTGTGCAATGGGAAAAAAATGTTCCAGTCGTCCTGCTGATGAACCATGTGGGTTTCACTATGATGCCACATGAAGGAATGAAGCCTAACACTCAAAAGTTAGGATATGCCAGAATTAAGGCTGCCTGTACAGATTTAGTTGACTCCCTTGTAGAGTCTTTAATTACATGATCACATACTATTTTTTCCATAGGACTTCTATTTTTTTATTTAGTTCACAGGTAGACCTGCTCTGGGGATGAATCAGGGTTGTGTAACGAAGGAAACTCTTGTCTGTTGCAACAGATGAAGCAGGGGTGCTAAAGTAGAAATGAGTGTTATGAATGAGACAAAAGATTGCAGGAAGAAGAAAGAATGGTCTCATGGTTAAAACTAACCTGGAGAATGGGATCAGGATGGATAAAAATCTGGGTTTTTAAAATTAAAACAATATTTAAATGTATGTAAATCAAAATTTTAAATTTAAACTAAATACACCTCTACCCCGATATAACGCTGTCCTCGGGAGCCAAAAAATCTTACCGCGTTATAGGTGAAACCACGTTCTATCGAACTTGCTTTGATCCGCCGGAGTGCGCAGCCCCCCCCCCCAGAGCACTGCTTTACCGCATTGTATTCAAATTTGTGTTATATCGGGTCGCGTTATATCGGGGTAGAGGTGTCGTTATTTAAATAAACCCATTCAAAATTTAATTTGAAATTGACAACCATTGTTAAGCCCTGAAAATAACATACTTTATTAAAATAATTTAAAGTCAAACCACTGAACTACTTGAAGTCACTGGAAACGCACCTGGGAAAGCACCAGGCTTTGTGGAAGTGTTAACCCAATTTTTGACAACAGTAGCCTCTTCTGCAGGTGCACTGGAACTAATATTTCTTCATTTCATTTTATTCAGTTCATTTAGTCAGTTAAATGGCTATAGTTCATTCAAATTTGAGAAACCAATTGGGATTTGAAAAAGTATGAAACCTTGTTTTCTCTACCAATTTGTGAATAAAAACTAGGTGTGAGAGGATGAGATCTATTAGTTCTAAAATCGTGAAGGATATAATGACCAGAAGTAATCAGTTGAATATACTAACTATAGGTAATATTTCCTTTATTTAATAAATCAGTTAGCAAAACATGTTCAGATAAACTTTTTGATACAAATTTTTCTCTTACATTTCCAGCATATTTGGGGTAATTTTATTTAATACAAAAATTAAATATTGTTTTTGTGCATTTTAATTTAATTTGAATTCCATCCACATGTAGCTTGATGCAAATGACAAGTAGGAAATTAATCAATCAGTAAATAAGAAATGCATCATTAATCATTTTCTAAAATAATAAAAAATAAGAATCTTAATAAATGTAAGTTAAGCTATATGATTGCCTAAATAAATGTGTATGGATATATTGTAATCTCACGGTTAGAAAAAAGAAGCACAATATTTAGTAGAAAGGCTATATGTAGTTGCAAATCAGCATGTTTTAACAGTTACCAACCAATGAGAATAAACCTTTCTTTAGGAAAATAAAAAAATACAAATGCAAAACTTGATTAAAATTGATTATTTAAATCAAGGTTTCCTGCTGGCTGATTTAAATCATGATTAAAACAAGAGATTTAAATCAATCCACTCTGAACTGGAGTCTATCTTTACCTGTGCCACAGAGTTCCTATCTGATTCTAGGTAAGTCACTAAACCCAAACTTTTCAGAGGTTTTCACTAAATGTGTTTCTTATTTTCTGAGTACCCAACTTAAGACGTGGGTCTGATTTGCCTAAGTGGTGATCACTCATAGCTGCAAATGAAGTCAATCGAAGCTGTGCTTTGAATGTATGAAGTGCTATACAATGCTAAGTACTCTGTAAAGTCAGCTGCTATGTGTCTCAAATTAGGGACCCAAAATTAGTGGAAACTTTTTATCTTAAGTGCTCTGTGCTTCAGTTCCCCATCTGTAAAATGGGGATAATAATGCTCCCTCATCTCAAGGGTAATTGTATTTTGAAAATAAATTCATTAATGTTTGTGAAGAACTTAGATATTATCGTGATTAGCATCATAGAAAAGTCCATGAAGAGGCTAATAATTCTGTTTTCACAACGTGGTTTGAGTAGTGTGCAATAAATAAGGCATGTGTTTAACAATGAGAAAACAAAATATGAATAGCTGTTCATTAAGTGAGCACTGGCCATCCTTTACACTAAATGAGCAAGGGTCCTGTGGAAAAAATAGTATTTAATTAAAGAATTGGGTTGAACAGGAAGCCTTAATACTGGCATTTACTAACTTTTGCGTGCTTGACTTTGCAATCATAATAATGGTCTTTTAACCTAGTTTTTTGTGTTTGTGATATATTACACACTAATTTTTACACCCTCTAGAACTATCTGTATAACTATCTGTATGTATAAAGCAGGTATATAATTGTGTGTGAGAATGAATATATGCTCATTTATATACCAGTATAATTGTCTGCCTCTACACATCTAGATAGATGTGTGTGCTTGGGTGTGTGTGTACACAGTATTTATATACACTCACACGGGGGCGGCCCTAGATTAGCTGCCAGCAACTAGCGCCCTAGGCGAATCATGCAATCGGCACCCCTCACCCCCAAATCCCAAGGGCAGATCTAGGCTGAGGTTTTTGGTAAACTGGGAAACATTTTGCCCCTTTTTTCCTTTTAATATTTTTACACTTTTTTTTTTAAACAGAGGCTTAATTATTCGGTTTGTCCATCCGTCCGTCTGTCCAACCAATGTTTATGAGATCAGATAAAATAGAGACACGAAATTTTCAGAATAGATTTGTATACGACAGCTAGATATTTCAGTCCGATTTCAAATAAAAATGCATTAAAAATGTTAATTATAATTTTTATTATTACAAATCCAAAATCATCCATTACGCTATCCTGCTTTAACTGCCATTACCACCACATCCAATATCGAAAGAAATAAGAAAACTCTTCAACGAACTTTAACCTGTATTTACAAAACACTCTGAATAAGAAACACTCTGTGCTCTTAAAACATGCAGATTAGTAACCTACACTCACTTACCTATTAAAACAGTTAGTTACAGCGTTTACATGGAAACAAAATGACCTTTTTCGACATTATAACCCGACACCGGTTGTTTGGAAAGTAATCCCTTTCCTCACCGTTACCTGCTTGGAGTGTGATGTCATCACTTAGAGTGTGACATCATCGTAGTCTATTAAGCATTAACACTGTTACTTTTCTTTTATGGACCTTATTTATTACATGTGAACCAGTTATAACAAAGAAAAGTTCGTAATTATACAGCCCAATAATAACGCTAAGGTTTAACGTTTAAAGATACGCACATTTTGGATTTATAATGCTGAAAGCAGGGCCGGCTCCAGGCATCAGCCGACCAAGCACGTGCTTGGGGCGGCACCTTGGAAGGGGCGGCCAATCTTGGGGTGGCAGGGGGCACTCGGGGTTTTTTGGTTTTTTTTGGTTCGGTGGGGCGGCGCTCAAGGTTTTTTGTTTGTTTTTGTTTCAGCGGCGCGGCACTGGGGGGCAGCGGGGGCTTCGGCGGCGCGGCGCTGGGGGGAGCGGAGGTTGGCGTGGCGTGGCGCGGCGCTCGGGGTTTGGACGGCCCAGCGCGGCGCTTGGGGGGGTGGGGGTTTCGGCAGCACGGCGCAGCGCGGCGCTCGGCGGGGGCGGGGGTTTCGGCAGCCCAGCGCGACACTGGGGGGGGCAAGGGTTTTGGCGGCATGGTGCTCGGGGGGGGGCGGGGGTTTCGGCAGCGCGGCGCTCAGGGGGTGTGTGTTACGGCGGGGCGGCGCTCTTTTTTTTTTGCCTGGGGTGGCAAAAAAGTTAGAGCCGGCCCTGGCTGAAAGACGTTATTCTTTATTCTTTGGCACCAAGAAACACAATTTTCCACAGTATTCACTCGATTCTTAACCAGCTACCTGCGACGTGTGTTAAAATGACCGTTTGACATGTATCAACTCGCGATATCTCCGCTCTACATGAATTTCCGGCTATGCGACCTTGATGTATATTTGAGTTAGGTGTCACTAACATTGCAGCTCTTGCTGCTGGCAGATGTGTTTCATTGTGGCTGAGTTACTGCTTATCAAAATTGCGGAGTGGGTCATCTTGACCCTATGTTGCAAACTGAAAAAAAAATTCACTACAATATTTATTTTTGCAGTAAATAAAAGATTTATTTATATAAATATAATATATAAATAAATTCTCAGAAATGCAGAGAAATGAATTATAATTTATATTCCTTCCATACGCGCATGGGAATTGAAATAATGAAATCTTTGTTATTTTATTTGTATTTTTTTCATTTTTCATTTTAAATTTTTTTAATTTGAATTTTTTCCTCTAATTTGGCTCCCCATTTAATGTGGCACCCTAGGCGACTGGCTAATTCGCCTATATGGATGGGCCGCGTCTGCACTCACACATTCAATGATGCCTGCAGAATAACTGCAGGGGGAGGTTTAGCATCCTTATGCTTCTTGGGTCTAAAAAACCCACAGCACTGAGTCTCAGAGCCCAGGTCAATTGACTTGGGCTTGTGAGGCTCAGACTTTGGGGCTAAAAATAGCAATGTAGCTGCTCAGAGACCCACCTCTCTGGCTGGGTCCTAAAGTCTGGGCTCTGGTCGGAGCTGAAGGGCTACATTGCAGTTTTATAGTTCTGCAGCTGAAATCCCAGGAGCCTGAGTCAGCCTTGGGGGTTTCATTGCCATAAGATGCACTGTAAACCTGGGTTTGTGGGATCCAGGCTTGTGGACTTGGCATTGCCAAGTAGGGTGACCAGATGTCCCAATTTTATAGGGGCAGTCCCAATATTTGGGGCTTTTACTTATGTAGGCTCCTATTACCCCCCACGCCCTGTCCCAATTTTTCACACTTGCTGTCTGGTCACCCTATTGCCAAGCCTGTGCTTGAGCATCCATTCCTCACTGGGTTTCCGGTTGCTGGCTCACAGCCACGCCTGACTCAGGTCCAGACTGCAAAGTGACAGAGCTTAGACCCCAGTCACTGCGGGACTCGGGCACTGACGCTGCCAGCAGGATCCTTAGACCCCGGGCCAGAGTGACTGTGTGTGGCCAGACGTGGGGCGCTCGGGCTCAAACCTGAGTCCCAGCCGGGGCTGAGCGCGCTCCGTAGACAGACCCATGAAAGCCTGAAGCAAACAGGCGCTTTGCCGTTGACAGAGGCGGGCTTGCACCCAGCGCCTGCGGCAGGCGGCTGCCCCCTCGTGCGGGCTGTGGTGGGGAGGCGGCGGCAGCCCCCAGTGCGGCTGGCGGGCATGCGCGGGCGCCCCACTAACATGGCGGCGGTGGCGGTGGCGGCGTGAATCCCGGCGGCGGGGGCTGCGCGCTGCTTGACAGACCCACGAGCCGCCGGCGGCGCGCGAGGAAGCGGGCGGCTCGCCCCCTGCCCGGTGAGTGGCGGCGGGGGCTTCGCGGTGCCCTGGGCTGCGGGGAGGAAGCGAGAGACCCACCCCAGGACTGGCCGGGGAAGGGGGTGGAGAAGCGGGGACGCTGCCCCCTTGTTCCCCCGGCTCATTGGCGGGGGGCGGCTGGGGGACGCGTGGAGCTGCGCCGCCTGCAGAGGCCCCCGGTGGAGACGGTGGGTCTGGCCGGGTCTTTTCTCTCCTCAGGCTCCAAAGCCGCCTCCCGGCCTCTCCCGCTGCCCCCCATCGCTGCCTCCCCCCCCCCCTGGGCTCGGCGGCGCCTATCGGGGCAGGTATTGGCGCTGGCCCGGCTGCGCCCCGCATGTGGAGGGGCGGCCGGACTGGGTGCGGGCGGGGGTGTGTGTCTGTCCCCGGTGTGTTGTGCGGGGAGCAGCAGATGCCCCAACCCGGGCAGGGGCTTTGCTGCTGCCGCCTCTTGCTCAGGGCATCGGTGCGCACCCCCAGTCCCCAGACAGAAAACGGGAGGCAGCGGGGGTGGGTGTGTCTGTAAACCGTCCCGAATAGCTGGGGCAGGGCTAGAGGGGAGCCAGGGATCTTCCCGCCCCCTGCACCCTGGATCGTGCTCCTGCAGCCCCGTAGGGCTTGGGCGAAGCGGGAGCAGCATTGGCCAGCCCGAGCCCAGGCGCTCCGGCTGGTGAGGGACTGAAGTCCAGCGGGTGCGGAGGGTCCATCCCGGCCTCTTCCCTCCCAACCCAAGTCCAGGGGCTTCGGGGGTAAAAGAGCAGCCGCGAGGAGGGGGATACTCTGCGTCCCCCCCCCCCCCGGTTCAGTAAGCGGCCGCCCGCTAGTTCGTGGCGTCCCGGGGCTTGAGCTCTCGGTCCTGCCTAGCCCCGCTCCTGGGGCGCCAGGACTGAAGCGCAGCAGCGATGGCTACGCTGCATCCTTGGCACTGCTCATCGCACGCAGCCTCGGCAGGGGCAGAGCGGGAGGGTGCCCAAGCAGCAGCTGCTGCTGCTCCCCTGGCTGGTGCCCCGTTATCTGTGCATCTACCTGTCCCTGAGCCGGGGGATCAGCGCTGAGAAATGCCTGGTGTGTCTCCTCCCCGAGCCTAGCTGCTGCCTCTCCACCGGGCGCACAGCCCCGTTTGTTGCGGGGGCCCCAGGATCGCCTCGGTGCGGGTGTGAGCGTTTGACAGGGGCTGTGACTAGGACACACCTCCCTTTGCTGGAGCGGCCCGCCGGGTATATCCTCCTCCTTCCCAGCAGCGGCGGCGCCTAAATGCACTCGCGGGGACCGCTGCTGCTCTCGATCTAGGGCAGGAGCTTCACCCGAGCGGATGGGATCGGGCACATTGAAGGAGCGTGTTCAACAGATCTGCACTTGCATCCCCTCCTTAGTGAATGTGTACCCTCGTCAGTCGTGCAGAGCTCCAGCTAAAGTTTTGCCCGAGGAAGGGCTTGGCCTGAAATGGGGCTTTGGGAGGGGAGAGGGTTGCACGGAGCGGGCTCCTGCCCTAGCGCAGTCTTAGCCTGGCTGGCGGGTTCCTTCTCCAACCGGAGAGAAGTGCAGGGCAGCAGGAATAAGGTTTCCTTGTTGCTCACTGCGTGTGTGGTTAGCAAGAGACTAGTCAATGCCTCTCTGTTCAAGAAAAACCCATGATGGTCCTGAGCAGTAGATAACTGTGTTTTATGTTTTTCCCTTCTGAATTTGTATGAAAGTATGTTTACTTTTCAAATATCACTACTTAGAGCCAGTGAAAACCCGTCTAATTTTGCATGACCATGAAATGAAGTACTCTAATAATTTTTAAAATTTGTGTTCATCTGAAAATGTAAAAACGATAGCAAAAATGCACAAAAAACAAAGAATTAACGCTCCAACCAACCAACCAAAAACACCTTTACTAATGTGTTTGTTGCTTTTCAAAAATGGGTCATGTTGTGATCATTTACTCAATAGATCACTGTTCAGATTGGCAGAATGCAGAGTATAAAGCTTTAGGGGTTGGGGAACACTCATATTACACTTGGAAAATATGGCATGTTAAAACATGCATAAAGTTGAGTTTAAAATTAATTTATGTACATACAAGTGACTGCAGAGTGAGTTAGTATGGATTTATTGTATAAGGGATTGTTTTTTGGAGATACATTTCTTAACTTTCTATATATGCTTTTTGACAAAGAAATATTCATTTGCAAATTTCATTAAAAAAAATCCTTATCTGTCAGCCGCTGTCTGTAGCCATTGGGGCAAATTGGAGGACAGATTACAGTGGCATAGTAATTAAGTGGAACCTTATTTTATTAAAGCTAAATTTCATGCTCAGTTAAACTTTAGGAATAAAAAAGCACTTTCATGTGTTTTTCTTTCCTAAATAGTTACTTATTGTAATTTAAAATATGTTAATGCCTTTCTTCTTCCCACAGTCATTTAATTCTCCTCTTTCCGATTAATTATTTTTGCAGTCCTTTATAGCTGATTAAACAGCTTTATAACCTAGGAATTATAACAAATAGGAGGAGGAATATTTTGTCCGGACATATTTTGGTGAGGTAATTAATCTTAAAAATGATTTTAACTTCATTGTTAACTCTTGGTAATCCTAAAACTAATCTAACAAATCTGATGATTAAGTGAAGAAAACCCTTATATTTTATAGCTTGATAATGGCTTTTCAAAACACACCTGAAATGCCAACATTTCTTCAATAAAAACTTTAAGTACAATCTTAACTGAATATGGGATCTTTAATATTTTTTTTTACTTGGCAGATATTTCAGTTTTAAATTAATGTAGAGCTTCTCAAACGCTTATAGCATAGATCACATTTTAGTAGATTGTCTCACGGACAACAACCCTACCATTTGTAATCACTTAGTCACTGTGGTAACTGGAGCAATTGCTTACATGGGAAAAGTAATGTTAGGAACACTTTAATTTATTTCTAGATGTTTTTAAAGCAGTTTAACAGCAGGAAATAAGTAGGAGAGCCAGCACCATGTGGGAAACCAGTACACTCTGGTCCACCAGCAAGTGCTCCACAGACCACCAGTAGTCTAGTAACCACTGAGTTACTTCTGCATTAGCAGTGCATTCTGAAAACTTATTTGTACAATCAAACTATGTATTTATTACAAGAAGAGCTAATTTTATGAGTAGTGCTTAATATTTACTGTACTGACAGGATGATATTACTTGAGTTAGTATAAAGAAAAAAATAAACTTAAGAATAGAACAATTTTCTGAACTTTTTATTTTCAGCATCTGATTTAATGAAAGCTTTGCAATAATGCAGACATGCTGCAGTGGAGAAGAGTGTGATGTAACACCAAAGTTTATCCCTTTAGTTTAAAAATAATTTCAATATTTATAAAGGCCCTTTTAATAAAGTTTCAGGTGCACTGTTTGAATATGAAAGTCAGTGATGTGACTCTTTAAAACAAAATACTTGAAATTAATATTTCACTGTAAGGATTAGCGGACAGTGCTAGTACTCTTGTTACCCGCACACTGTAGGGCACTCACCTTTACCCTTCCGTGAGCTCAAGGCGTAACCCAGTAAATTTAGTCACCCCCACACTTTCCTAATCTTCTGTGGGTTTGCAGGGTCTTTTATCAGTGAAAGATCCTTACACGGTAATATCCTTTACCTCTATTTTTTAACAATTACCAAAACCTTACACTCTTGCTGTCTAGTTGCTATAAATAATAGTCTGTCTAGCAAATTTGTTTTGCTGTATACATCTGTACTGTTGTGCATTTAAGAACAAATATTTTGCAGTAATTGTTTAAACTCTGCGAAAACATTTGCTCATTTTCTAGCATACACTATAATTGGTACAAAGGTATATTGCAGCTGCAAGAAGAAACTGAATAGATACTCAAAGCTTAGCTACAGCTTTGATGTCTGGAGTATTCTTCTATCTTAAAATCTGGTAATATGGTAAATGATTACACTGCTCTACAGCCAAAATGCTTCTGAAATAAATGTAGTCAAACTTTACTAATTCTGGGTCACTGAGAACGAAAATGATGCTTAAAATTGTTGATTGGCTCTAGTTTTCAAGATATGCTATTGGGTCAGTATATACGACCCTTGACTTGGGAATGGCGGAGGATAAGTGAGTTATAAAGGGAAGGGATCTCAATTTAAACCAGAAATGACTAAAATACATCTTTGACTGGATCTATGAATAAATCTATGACTGGGTTTGGACAGTACTTGCTTTTTAGGCAAAACAATGAATGATGCAATCTGAAGCTGGTATTGCGTCATACATGATATGAATTGCATCATGTTATTCCTAGAAGTCATGGATGATGCAATCATAACGAAGCTTACATCACTCTGCTGAACAAATTGCCCTATATCAGCTCTAGAAATCATACAGTGTCGTGCTCTCTTATTTGTCAGTGTTTGATTTTGCAAAGGGACACATTTCTGTTTAGCCAAAGTGAGCAGAGATGCCTCGTACTTGTGTGAACAGTGCAGATAACTTCTGCTATGTTTGTGGTGAAGTGACTTTTGCATCACAAAAGCGCAGTATAACCACTCTGGTTAAGGAAGCCTATCACCTTTATTTTGGCTGCAAAATTGGAGATCAGGACAAGAGGTGGGCCCCACACATACGCTGCAACACTTGTGCAACAAATCTTCGCCAGTGGTTGAACAGGAAAAGGAAATCTATGCCTTTTGCGGTGCCAATGATTTGGAGAGAGCCAACAGATCATACCAGCAATTGTTACTTCTGCATGGTGCCTCCAGTTGGGAAAGGTGTGTCAAAGAAGAAAAAGTGGACTGTGCATTATCCAAACATTCCATCAGCTATACGCCCAGTGCCCCACGGAGAAGGGCTGCCGGTTCCTGATGCACCAGAATCATTCTCACTTGAGTCAGACGAGGAAGAGGAAGAGGATGAAACTTCTGGTCCTGAACCATCAATGTCACAGGACCCACATTTTCTCCCATCCTCCTCCTCTGAACCACACCTCATAACACAAGGTGAACTGAATGACCTTGTCAGGGATTTGGAACTACCCAAGAGTAAGGCAGAGCTGTTGGGCTCCAGACTACAGCAGTGGAATCTCCTGGCAGGTGATGTTAGGGTTTCCATGTTCCGTGACCGTCAAAAGGATCTTGTCCCATTCTTCTTCATGGAAGGTGATCTTGTAGCCTGCAACAACATCGATGGTGTGATGGCAGCCCTCAACAACGTTCACGATCCAGATGAGTGGAGACTGTTCATTGATCCATCGAAGACGAGTCTTAAAGCTGTTTTACTGCATAATGGCAATGTTTTGCCATCAATTCCAGTTGGTCATGCAGTCCATATGAAGGAAACCTATGGCAACATGAAACAACTTTTGAGGTGCATAAACTATGACCAACATCAGTGGCAGCTTTGTGGCGATTTGAAGGTTGTTGCTCTCTTGCTTGGTCTGCAGACTGGATACACAAAGTACTGCTGTTTTCTCTGCGAATGGGATAGTCATGCAAGAGATTCCCACTACATCAAGAAAGATTGGCCACTCCGACAGTCATTGGAGCCTGGGAGGAAAAGTGTTCAGCATCCACCACTTGTTGAATCAAGGAAGATTTTGTTACCACCCTTACACATCAAGCTGGGTCTGATGAAGAACTTTGTCAAGGCCGTTGGCCAAACACAAGCAGCTTTCAAGTACCTCCGTGGAAAATTTCCAAGGTTAAGTGAAGCTAAGATAAAGGAAGGTGTCTTTGTTGGTCCTCAGATTCGTGAACTTCTTCAAGATGATGCATTTGACCATGCACTGCGTGGCAAGGAAAAGACGGCATGGAAAGCCTTCCAGTTAGTGGCAATAAATTTTCTCGGAAACAACAAGGCAGACAACTACAGGTTGTTGGTGGAAAACCTCCTCAAGGCATACAAAAGCTTTGGTTGCAACAGGTCACTAAAGATACATTTTTTGCACTCTCATCTAGATTTTTTTCCACCGAACTGCGGAGCAGTGAGCGACGAGCACGGCGAGCGATTTCACCAGGACATTGCAACAATGGAGAAACGCTATCAGGGCAAATTTAACCCATCAATGCTTGCAGACTAAGGCTGGACAGTGACAAGAGATGCTCCATTTAATGAATACAAGAGACAAGCCAAGAAGCGCCGAGTAGACACTGAATAGGACTAAACTATGTACATAATAGTTTTTTGCCTTTTGTTTCATAATAAAATTTATTTCTATAACCCTTTTGCTGATTTTTAAAGTGTTACATAAAAAGGACAGGTGAAATATTATCATGTAAAGCAACCATAAACACATGAAAAGACCTAGGTTTACAATTTATGATTAAAACTCTACTATCTACACAATATACATAGACATAAAATGTAAAAACTTAAATATCTTAGAAACAGTAGCCAATCAGTTGTTTTAATTGTCATATTTGAATTCAGCACATCAAAATACATAATAAATAGCACATTTTATCTCTGAAGCAGACGACTTCTCAAAAATTGTAGACCAGTGTTATTACACTTGGGAAAGTTGAGTGAAAGAGCAGCATCAGACTTCTCAAATATATCTATATTTTAACTTTTCTCATTACTTCTTTGAGCAGGCAGGTGTCCTTTCCTGCTGCTGACTCCCTCACTGGATCCAGGTGGAATGTCTTGAGCAAAATAAATGGCAAACTACTCCATGTTGCTGCTTAATCTCAAAGAAGTTGTTGATAGGTGGTGTTTCCAATACAAGACCAAGAACATTCAGGCAACTACCTGAAGTTAAATGGTGCTGAGAATTTATTTATCCCAGCCCTATTCTTTTGTTTCAAGAGATGGTGACCCAGGCTTCCTTATGAATGGAGGATGTGAAAGATGCGAGAGACTCATCCCCCTGGTCAATGGGCATAGCTGATGCCTGTTCTATCTGGGGGAGGGTCAGATCCTTAATAAGTGTTCAATTTCTAAATCCTCTTCAGGGATTCACAAATTGAGGGCCATGCAGCTGAAACTGTATCTGCTTAAGCAATGTATGTGCATCATCTCAGACCTGGAATAGATAACCACCTCCAAAGAACTGGAAGCATCTTCAGCATGTTCTTCTATGAGCAGACAACACAGTCCAGCAGTGACGGAAAGGCAGGAAAGAATACACTGTAGAAATCAACACCGTCCTATTGACACCAGTCACTTTGGCACCAGCAGCCAGTACACTGACACCAGTGCCATCAACCCCTTCAGCGCTGGTATTGATAGATTCAGCACTGGCTTCAATGCTGGCACTTCTGGCACTGACAGTGTCATCACTGGAAACAGCATCAGCACCCCAATTCAAGGGTAAATTGAAAGGCAATGCCAGCCAAAGTCCAGACACTGCTCCAAACACCATGAAGCATTGTTCCGGCCATGGACAAAGTGGCTAAGCTCTCTGCTAAGGGAGTGGTGCCAGGTAAGAAGGCACTGTCATTGGCTGTGCTGACTATGGGACTAAGATGTGCCTTCATGCATCTCTGGAAATACTCTCCTGGGATGTCATTGGTACCAGGGTGGCACCAGTCACTGGAGCTGAGACATTACCACATAGCACTGCCATTTTGTAGAGAGTTACTCTTCATCGCTATTGCCAGACTTTGCCTTCTTCCTGGTATCAAGCAGGGATGTCTCTCCTCTACCTTCTGAGAGTGACCCTAGAGGCAGCACTGGAGATCACTCATGCAGGGCACCACTGCAAAGGAGGTGCAAGTGGCATTGGTCTAACCAGTCACAAATGGGCCAGTGTCAATATAAGAGGCATCATTTCAAGCATCCACAGCAGATTTCCCCCCTCCTGTGACGAGGAGATCAGGCAACATCGCTGCCCAGACCGTCCATACCACAGTCTATCATTAGCACCCAAGAACTGGGAGCAATACATAAACAGCAGCACTCCAGTCTCCAGCTAAGGAGTAGTCATCGTCGAGGCAGTCCCACCAGCCCATGCCCTGGTGGCTGACTATTTTAAAACCGTTAAGGATCTCTTATCTTGTATCACAGAGACCTTAGATACTGCAACAAATTACAAGAAATCACAAGCTCTTTGATGCCTTGACTACTTCAGCCCCAGCTGGGATTTGCTCTCCCCATTAATGAGGGCATATTGGAGACAGCAACAGGCTCTGGCAAACCCCAGCCACCATTCAGCCCACATCTAAACAGGTGGCTGAGTGCTGCTAGGTGCCTTGGAAAAACTTTGAAAACTTCTATTCTCACAGGATCATTAGTAGAGGCAGCAGTGTAGGAAAAGTTGAAATCTATGAAAGGCATGTGGACAAGGACCTCCAAAAGCTAGACCTGTCCAGGCATTACTTGTCTTGCCTACTTGTCTGCAACTCTGGGTGGCAACTGCTAGACATTGTTCATCAAATATAATGTACTGACATGGGAAAGGGAGATCCCTTCTTGACAAAAGTACCACGGGACACTAGGGAGGAACTTAGAGGTCATCAAAAAAAGCCATAAGAGGCCTTCAGGACTCTACGGATTCCTCAGACACGATTACAAGGTTGATAGTCCATGGCCGTGACTGTCTGACTGTTGGCATCTGGAATACCAAGAGAAGTCCAAGATGCCATCCAGGACTTCCTATTTCAGGGGATGGAGTTGTTCAATACAGAATGGATAAAGGACCACTCTGAGGTTGCTGGGGATGTATACACCAACCCATTCAGGAAGCCCAACAGATACAACTGTCTCATCCTTATTTTGGGGGGCAGATAGAGTACCCACTGCAGAAACAATTGTGCTACTTGTCTGGTGGGCACCTTCTCAGCAGATTTGATGGGAATATTAGCAACCATATTAGAGCCTATCAGGAACTAGCAGCCATCTTCAGGAGCTGTCTTGTCTCATTCCATTGGGCATGGACCAACATCACTTCAGACAAATGGGTGTAGAATATAGTTGCTCCTGGCTATCCCATTCACTTCCATGCTCTTCACTCTACTCATCCCTTTCCTTGTTACTCTTCAGGGACGCATCTCACGAGAGGGGGGGAAAAGTGGCCATATTGCTTCTGCTAGGAGTCATGGAAGGGTTCTTAAGTAGTACAGGAGAAGAGGCTTCTACTTTCAGTATCTCCTTCCTGAAGAAGAAAGGGGGATTTGTCCTATCCTAGACCTGAGGAGACAGAACAAATTGTATGTATAGTCTCAGATTCCAGAATATAGTGCTTGCCCCCATGTGTGCAGGCTCGACTGGTTCATGGCTCTTAACCTGCAAGGTGAGTTCTTCCATATAGCCATTCAGCTGGCACGCAGGAAGCACTTGAGATTCACGCTGGGACCAGATCATTATCAACATAAAGTACTTTGAGATGTTATAGTAGTCAGTGTAGATCCCAGGACACATCCTTCATCCCTGGATTTTGGAGTCCACGACCTTTGAACTGCTAGGGTATTGATGGAGGATAGCAGCTGAGGAGGAGGCACAAGGCACAAGAGTGGCCTCACAGGAGCGGACAACACTATTTATAAGAAAAAAAGAAAAAAGCATGTGCATGAGATACATGCCCACCTACAGTGGGATCCACACTGACTACACCAGTGGCTCTCAACCTTTCCAGACTACTGTACCCCTTTCAGGAGTCTGATTTGTGTTGCGTACCCCCAAGTTTCACCTCACTTAAAAACTACTTGCTTACAAAATCAGACATAAAAATACAAAAGTGTCATAGCACACTGTTTCTGAAAAAATTGATTACTTTCTCATTTTTACCATAAATTATAAAATTAATTGGAATATAAATATTACATTTCTGTGTATAGTATATAGAGCAGTATAAACAAATCATTGTATGAACTATTAGTTTGTACTGACTTTGCTAGTGCTTTTTATGTACTTGTAAAATTAGGCAAATATCTAGATGAGTTGACGTACCCCTCTGGAAGACCTTTGCGTACCCTCAGGGGTACGTGTACCCCTGGTTGAGAACCACAGGACTACACCATCTCTTAAAACCACCCTTCTCCTCCCTCTTGTTTGTTCTCTCATTAGGTCATGTCTAAAATTCTAGATTGTAGGCTCCTCAGGGCTGTGATCTTGTGTGTGTGTTCTGTGAAGTATCTACCATTATTTATCTCACATTAAAAGATGTGGTAGGTATTGCTTGTAACTATAGTAGGCACAACTTTCTCAGACACACTTTTTTTTCAAGTTGGTGTCCCTTTAACATATAGACGGCTCTCCCCTTGTTTGTTGGTGTCTTAAGCAAGTAAGGCATTGAAGGTAGAGGTCTTCACCAAACCACTTAGTTTTGTATCTGAACCTTCAGCTTTGAAATTTGACCAACAATTTTAGTGAAAATGTGAAATGGTAAGGAAAATGAGTCTCCCACTGGAGGAATGGGCTTCTTTGCCAGGTATCCCATATTGTTGCTGTTTTAAGGTAATATGATATCCTTCTTAGCTTGGACAAAGAGTAGGTTGAGACTCTTAGCATACATTAGCTCATAGAGCATCTGAAACTTATAAAACCTACAAGAGAGTAGCACCATTTTAATTAGGTGCATGTATGTAAAAAAAGAGAGTGTACCATTATTTAAGCACCTGATGGATTCTATCATGGTCAAATATAGGAAAACCTGATGGAATAGATGTCATTTTTGTGTTACTTTTTAAAGCCCATATAAAAGAAAAGTTTGATATATAAGTAAATTTTGTGAGAGAAAGAAGTGAAGGGCTTTCAGTGCCATGCATAGTTGAGTCAGAGTTACCAGTGGCACCACCATGTAGTTGGAACTGAATAATTAGGAGTCAAAATTGTGTGGAAAGGACAAATAATGATGAGAGAGTTATACTGGTGGTGATCAATGAAAATGATAAATAGCTATGTCTGTAGGGGTGGGAGGGAAGAGATCAGGAAAGTTAGTCTGGTACCAAGCTGTATTTTCTTCTCATTGTAGAAAAATGTTAACCATCTGGATTTGTGAATGCATTTTCTACTGTGTTCAGCTACAATACATTTTGTGGGGAAAAATGACAGTTTTTAAAGGAAGACCCTTTTGAAATGCTTTGATTTAACTGGAAAACTCATAGTCTGTTTTTTCCACCATATGAAATGGGATGGAAAAGGTGCTTTTTCAAAATAATGCAGCTGGGCAAATACTTCAGCAAAGTATTTGCAAAAATTCTGATTTTTTTGTGCTCTCTTGTTGTTTGTGTTTTATCCACAAGAATGTTTGCAGAAAACAAAGTGTTTTGAGGAATTTTTACACAAATATGTTTTTGTCAGTATTAGCACTGGAAATGCTCCTACTGGCTTCTGAAAGTTGGGATTGGAAGCCAATTGAAAGGGGAGGGAGCTTGTTTTTTGCAGAGGAGCAAGAGTTAGCAGGTGGGGGATGGTACGCAACCACCACCATCAGAGGTAGTAGAAGTGTGTCCCTAATCAGGCACAGGAATGTGTGAGAGCCTGGCGTTCAGCTGTGTAGTTAGGAAGGGAATAATCTTTCTGGGACCTACTTCCTTCAGAAGCATCTTTTGTGATGGTAAGGAAAAGCTTGTGTCCTGTCCTGAGGGGACTTCAGCCTCCCATGCGCAGATGACTACACTGTGTAGGCGAGGATGAGCTGTAGTAGTAAGTAGTTCTGGTGCAGGAGGATCTATCTGTGTACTGCCTTTGTCAGCATCTCCTAGGTGGTGGCAGTTGGATAGTGCTGGCTTTTTTAATTGCCAGTGAGAGAGAGACACCTTAAACGCAGGGAGAGGACACTCACGGAATGTGTGTTTGCTAGCGCTATGGGTGCAGGTAGCATGGCATCTATTTAATCCAGTATGAGACTGCCACATAGGAGGAGTTTGTAGCCAGCTTTGAGGAAATGGTGGGCCTGCAACTTCTGCCATTTGCTGCTGTGCTGGATCCTGCTGATCTTGCTAAGCTTCCTCTTGCTGCTGCAGGGGCCTGTGCTGTGCAGACTGACTCTGTGCCAATAGGTTCCAGGACTGTCAGTGTTGCCCATGCTCCTAGCAAAAAATAAATAAATAAATATATATATAATATGTGTGTGGTATTGTTAGGTTTGTGTTAAGAGGCCAACAAAATTAAAGTTATTATTGTTTCATTAGGTGCTCAATTGTTTTAGTGTTTACTAAATTTACCCCCAAGTTGTTTGGATACAAAAATTATTTTAGGAGAAGGGAAGTGTTGTACTCTTCCCCCCACCCCCCCCCAATGTATTTAAACATCCAGGTTATGGGCACAGGGAGAGTGTCACTATTTACTACACACAAATTTTGGGTGCACAGAATCTTTAAGATATTTTGGAGATAAGCACAGTAGCTGTAAAATGATCAGCAGTGGTATAGTTAACACTACTGACAATGAAATGGTCATCTTTAGTTTTGGAATTAACCTTGGGTCAGTCAGGACCATTCTGCACTATCAGTTAAAGCTGTCATCAGTTACACTCTGTTCTTGGAAGACTTTCTTCAGGACCATGAGGGTTAAAACTTTTTTTTTTTTTTTTTTTTTTTTAAGATACCTTCAATTCTGTCTCACAGCTCTGTGGCAAGGGGTGGATTTCACAGAATCCAGAATAACAGTGCTCTGTCCATAGACCCGCTGTGATCCTAGCTTCCAGAATCCTGGAGCTTAGAGGTAATGCTGACTGGACCAGGACACAGTCCCCTAGATAATTGTATAAGGACTTCCCCTATACCTTCTCTAAGTGCTGCTTTTACATTGTTGGTTCTGCTGGTTGCTTTTGTAGAGAAGTGCAAACAGCTCTATAGGGATCTCTAGCATCCCATTCCATACTAGTGTCTGGGCATCTCTTATTACACTTGTAAAAGGAATTCCCTTCTCTTCCCCCCTACCTGTTTTATTTGTACTATGCTCAAAAGTATGCTAGGTGCCTCACTGAACAAATAATAAGCTTCCTGCCATGGCAAGTGAGGGTTAGTTAAAGTTAGAGGGGCTATGGTGGGATTAAACAGGGCACATAAATTGTGATATGGAGATGTTAGGCCCATGCACATTTCTTAGCAAGCAAAGATTTTTCTTAAAGTTGAATATTTTAATTAATTTGTTTTGTGGCAGAAATGAGTCTTTGGCAGGGATTTGAATGAGACTAGGGTAGTGGCCTGATGAATATTGACCTAATGAATATGTTCTAAGAAAGTGTTCCAAGTTTGTATGGGGACATGGAAAACAACACAGATGTTTAAGATGGTAAATTTGCCAAATTGTTTGTGTTTTTTCCAGCACTTACATAATGTAAATATACAGTATTAAAATATAGCTTACAATTTCAGCCAATCTGACTTTGAATTTCATATTTAGTTTAAAAATGCTTCGGGACATTTTTTTGAGCTGTTGGGAGTATGAATAAAAATGTTCAAAATCTCCTCTTTTGTGGGCAGACTGCATTGAAGATTTTGGTTTTAACAATGTTAATAGGCTTGGGTCCAGCTTTCTTAAAGATCTGGTGCCTCCTTACATACTATTTCATCATTCTAGGTTGGAAGATTTAGAATTTTGAGAACCTGAAAGCATGATGGGAGAACTGTTTGTATTTTGCATCTGCAGCCTTAAGAAGGGTGGCATGCCTTCTCTCTTATCCTTGGAAGGATTGCTGATTTAGCTAATTTTGAATCTAGTTTCATATTTTATTTCAGAATTCTTTTGGCACAAATAAATTGGTCTTTGTTTGCTCTGTTTGAACAGTGAAACTACATTGGTCAGTTTCACATCTTGGCTCTCATACAGTAACAAAATATGGTTTTGTTTTAAATTTCATAACAGTGAAGAGAAGTTACACTTTAAAAAAATAATTGAAAACTTTTATTTTTCTGTTCTTATTGTGACAACGCTTCAGCCTAAAGTATGTTCAAGTAATGTTTTAAACACAGCCTCTTGATGGATACTGAAATTTACTTCTTTATATTGAATGGATTATTATGAAAGAGACAGTTTGATTTGATTGTAATGATATATTGCCTTTTGTCTAAAAAGACTCAAAACTTTGCAGTATAATACTGTTTGTAGATAGTCAAAATTCATTGCTTTATATTTATGCTAATTATATGTTGCATATTGTGCTGTCAAGTTTCTCATAATCCTATTGACAGTACATAGAAACTTGCTTAGTGATCTTTATAGCAACAGATAATACAAAGGAATATTTTTGTTAAATAATCAATATATTTCCAACTCAGGAAGGAAATATTTTGATAAAGCTAGTTTGGTGTTTACCATCTAGCTGTAAGATGTATTATATTTGCTCTTTTACTGGCACAAGTCTGTAAAAAGCCAAGATATGTATTAAAAATCTGGCTCAGCATTTTTTATGAACTAGAAGTTTTTCTGTGCTAATGGTTTATCAGCTTTGCAGTATAAAAAGATGAAAATTGAATTTCTGCTTCTTGAAAGCCTGCCTTTCTTAAATGTATGGACGAAAATGGATTCTACCTTAGACCTAATTTCCTATTAAAAATACCCGTATATGCTTTTTATCTACAAAGGAGGGAAAACTACTTTTTAATGATACATTGTGTTACTGACAATATTACAGGTAGATTGTTTTAATTTTATAATAAATGTAAAATCTATTATTTTTTCATGTCTCTCTCTTCCACCAATACCTTAATTCTGTTGGTCAGTAGGTCCCAACTGCCTGCACTAGGATTATGGAACATCTGTATTGCAGAAATAAGCATGCACACTGTACTTTCTTTTTGGGAAAAAAAGTAAACCTATTTGGATCCCAGAATGGCAAATAGCAAAGGTGGTTGTCAAGTATTTAATACCATATAGTAGGCTTGGAATTATTAGGTTTGTGTGTGTGTGTGTGTGTTAAATGTCAGTTTCTCACATGCACAGCCCTCTATGAAAAAATATTTCCATTGATAATTGAAATTTACAGATAGACCAATTAAGAAAAATGATGCTTGAGAACTTATTAGAGCTGAAGGATATTTACTTTGTATACTTGACTAGATGTTGACCTCCCTCCCATAATTTCACACAACTGTGAAAATTTAAATTGATAAAAATCAGGGGTGGGGAATGCTTAAAAATAAGTATTGATGCTATCTGTCAAAATTATATATAAAATATAAATAACTTGCTGCAAGTCTCCCTATACCTTCTCTTATCTCTCTCCTTTTCGCACCTCCAAGACTCTTGTCAAAACAGCCTCAAACCTTCTTCTTAATTTTTTTTTTTAAAGAGAGAGATGGGTAGGTGCTTATTAAATTTAAGAAAATATTTTTTCATTTTTCAAAATACTTTGAAGGGACCCCATTAACTTAGAAGTCACACTTCTGTCTGGAAATACTGTACCTGTGTCTGCATTAAGGTAGCACTAAGTCTGAATCAGGATTGTGACCTCATTGTACTGTGCACAGCTCAGCACAGAGTAGGACAGTCCCTGCCGTTAAGAGTTCTGTCTAATTTAAATCAGGATGCAATAGTGGGTATGACAAACAGGAGGCGGGAGGAGGGAAACAAGAAGAATGTTAATATAGATCAGCTATGTACAGCGCTGGATAGTTTGAATTTATATATAATGTTATGAGACTAGTAATAAATGGATGATAGTATTGCAAAGATATATTCTCTAGTTCAAACAGGAATTAATCCAGGGGAGTCCTATGGCCTGTGGTATATGGGAGGTCGGACTAGATGATAACAATGGTTTCTTCTGATTATATAATCTATGAAGTAAAATTTATGATTAGTATAAATGAAAGAGATTAGAGGGGCACAAATATCAGTTTGTTTACTTTGTACATTTGACAGCTCTCTGTGTATAGCCAATTCCCCTGGTCATCTTGCACAGTAAGTATCCCATATTGTTTATGTGGGACTTTCACATAGAAGCCAAGGTTAGAGGAAACATTAAGAAAATATAAGGAAAAAGAAAAACTACAGAGGTAGCAATAGTACCTGAAATTAACTGTCTCTTTTCAATTTGACTGTGTCTTTTAAACAGTTGAATCTGAAATTTGAGAGAGGTTTTTAAATTAGTCTCATATATTTGACTCTCCTGTACATTTTATAGTTCTCCTTACACATTGTGTGAAAGAAATCAAGTGGACTGAAATGGGTTCCTAGTCTTTACCCTGCCAAAATTTCCCATTAATTTTGTTTAACTGAGGATTGCAGAGTTAGGACTCTGAGCTATACCATCAATGTTGATAGGACCAAAAACCTAATCTGCTTTAAGAATGTTTCCTCTCCACCCACTTCTTTCATTTAACTGTCCACCTGAGCCTGAAGCATCTGATTCTACAAAACAAAAGTCTCCAATCTCTATGCTGGGTGACCACTCAACCTAGGTTTAGGTTTCTTTGAAATATCATGTGTTACACTCGCATGTTAAGTGTTTCTCCATGTTCGGTGTTTTTATTGTATTTTTGTGAACAGGCCGGGTATTGGGACAAATTTCTGTTGGATAACTGTCTTGCTTGCTTGTAAGAATGGTGTAGATCGCGGAAAGGATAGTTGTGATATGCCAACTAAAAGAAAGTGTGTGGTTTTTGACACTCTCTTTTTAAAAGGCTGACCTCTCTAAAAAGCAGTAATTCTTGCCATTCAAGTTGACTTTCTAAATTAGCAGAACAATATTAGGGTAGAATGGAAAATATGTTCCCATCATATGTAGTAGTAACTTTGGAAATGCAAATTCTTTAGGCTTGACTATTCATATATATTTTTAACCAAGAGCTCACACAGTGGGAGGTGACTAGTAAGGGTGAATGGGGTTTGACAACAAAAAGCCTTATCAGGAAGTTAAAGGCAAACACAAGCTCACCATTTAATTCAGAATTAAATGAAGTAGGGGGAGTTAAACAGAAGGGATGAAGCTGAATTTACTGGATGCTTTAAGTAGTATTAGTAGCAAGCATGTGGACTTCCTCCATATTGACTTTTTTTATTGGGTTCCATTTACAAACATTTTAATGTTGAAACTAACATGACACTTTTTTCTCTCTTGCCCTTTGCCTTTGATTTTCAGTTTCCCTAGCTTAGGTGAAGTGACTTATTGTTGATCTCCCGTGCTGATCCTATACTTCCAAGGTCTGAATTGACTCTTCTTGGGGTGTTTCCTGTATTGTGACTGACATAAGTGCTGTTCCTAGCTTGATTGATTTTTCTCCATATTTTTCTTTTTTGCTTTTGGTTTTCTTTCCATTCCCCTCACCTCTCCCATTACTTTCTTATGCCTATTTATTCCTAGTTCTCTGTCCTTGCATCTGCCTTTCCCACTGTCTCATTCTCCTACCTGGTTCATTCCTTCCTTTGTTTCTGACTTCCATTCTCTAGATTTATGTCTTACCCTAATTTCCTATCTTTTTTTCAACATACTCTGCTTGCTTGTTCACTCACATATTCAAGGATATCTTAGGCTTCCCTTCTTCCCTGCCTGTCCTGCCCAAGGATCTCTGCAAGCTTCACACTCTATATTTGTCTAGCTTTTTCTGCAGTTTATATATGGCCAGTGATGTTGGAAATTGTATGCAAAAAGCTCCCACCCTGGCTGGGGTAGGGAGTTGGCAGCGGATAAGAGGACAAACTGTTAGGAAAGGTAATTAATTAGGTGGGGTGAACTAGAGCAGTGTTTCTCAACCTTTTTGATACCAGGGACCAGTTTGCTTCCTTCCTTAAACTGTGTCAGGGAGATCACAGGGACCAGCACCGCTCCATGGACCAGTCCTTGAGAAACGCAGAACTAGAGTGCTCCTCAACTCTACCCCAGAAAGGAGTTATGTTCTGCCTCAGTCTGACTCTACTGTCTCTGCAGAGATTTAGCTTTCCTGCTGTTCTTCAGAATGGAGGCTCAGAAATTCAGTTTTTAAGTACAACTTAATTTATATGACGAGAAATAATTTCTAAAAGCTCACTTAAGCACCCTGAATAGAATAAACTTGGTGCAACTGGCTTTTAAGTAACACCTCTAAATAGTAATACATTTTATCCTGTTGTTGGATTTGCGCTATTTCAAACAACGGTTTAGAATTTCCAATTGTCTTACATTTTTAACAGGCTGGTGAGCATGTTGTAAAATAGCCTATCTGGTGCTACACAAACTAATGAAATGCTGGAATCCTTTTTATGTTTCTGACAGACACTCCACTTGTGCTAAACTTGATGACTATCACTGCAGGGTTGGAATCTTTATTACAGCACCAAGTGCAATCTAGTGTTTGGAACAAAAAAGATAAAAACCATGCACTGTTTTAAGTAATCTACCCATAAAGGCAGCTACTTTGACTCTGCAACACCTTTCATAGTTTATTGCTTAAAGAGGAAAAGCTTTGAAATGCTTTGGGGGAATTCTACAATCATTTCAAACATACAAATTATTCATTTGATGATCATTTATAGCATTATTGTGTAGCAAAAATGCTTTGCTTGTTTTAGTATTCAGTTTTATTTATAGCTATTTTTTAATCTTTAATTTTTTGCATTGATAATTTTAGTGGTAATACCTGTTTGGTACATTACGAATATTTTTAAAACTAACAAATTTAATTAAATGACATTAAATGAAGTTTTCAATTGGTTTTATCCACATGAAGTATACTGTAGACGTAAAAGGTCGTGTGATGAAGTCCATCATGATAGTATATAATTTATAGACTTTAAAAATTTGGAGTTTCATTAAATAGCTGAATAGCTGTTACCAAAGCTTCACAATTTCAAGGTAATTTAATGTGTGTGTTTTAAATATTCTAGTATACCCCTGTGAAGCTCAAGAAATTCTGAGTTAATACTTCTGTAGCATCCTTAGCTTTGAGCTATTGTTCCTGTTATAATAGATATGTTGTTTAGATTGAAAGTCTGGCTTCTGTAAATCCATGGTAGTATCTTCTTTAGCCAGATTTTGTTGTAGAGAAAATGTGTATGTCTAAGTCACAAAACTCTTAAAACAGAAAGTTATACACTAAACATAATAGAAACTGACAGTCTTAAAGGGAAACTGTCGAAGTTGGTAGCTTGAAAATTGTGTTAGATTCTTACCTTTAAAATATATATATTTACACACACACACACACGTAGAGTGAATGGAAAAATATGTGACTTGCTAGCATTGTTGTTGCCGGACTAACCCATGACTGTTCTGATTTCAGTGAAATGCTGATGAATTTCATCAGTAAAGTTCAGCAGTGTGGGTGCTAGAGTGGAGAAATAGTAACAAAACAGATATTGCTCTTTTCTCTTTATTGAGGTGGCATGGCTTAACTAACTTGGACCTGCTGGTTTTTAAAGCCCGCAACAGCTTAGGCCTGTGCTATATTTGAGACTAGTGTTATCCTTATAAATATCTGTGATCTGACACTACCTGACACCAAACATGAGTTCATTACTCCTTACTTTTTAAATAGCATAACATTTCCCCCAATTGTATTTTCTAGTATGACCATTGTTGGATTGTGTGTATGTAAGATGGAAGGAAAAAAGATTTGAGCTGTTGAAATTGAAAATAATCTTTATAATCTTAAAAAGAAAACTTAAGTAAGTAAGAGCAAAAGCATATTTTAATGTCAAAGCATAACATGCTATGTGAAGCAATCTGATTTTTCTTTTCAAGGGTTTACATCATTTTAAAATAAAGAAGTAATAAGAAAATTTAATTTATTCTCCTCCTCCAGTATTGCTTTGATTTAGCTCTTGTTTAACAAGCTACTTGTAGAGGAACTTTGTGTAAACTTTTGTAGCTTTAAAACAGCAAGATAATGGGGGTTTTTTTGTATTGGATCTATAACTAACTAGTGGTATTACTACTCCACAGGAAACTGTTGTGCTGAAAGGAAGAATTAACTGGTCTTTCAACTTCAGCCTTTTTATTGTGAGAAGGAAGATCACAGAAGTGTTACCATGGGGAGAACACCAGCTAAAGGTAAGGTTGGTGGCTTTTATCCAAAAGGAAAGAAAGTAGAAAACATAAAAGCTATTTTTGATTAGATGGGGTATTATTATACCTAATAATAATAACTGCTGTATTGTTAAGTTGAAATAGGATGGTAATACGTACTGAACTTGTTATGAATCAAATTAAAGTAAAAAATCCCAAACTTACAGTAGGCATGCTAAATTTAGCCTTAATTGAAACCATTCTATGTAATTTCACCCAAAATAACTGTTGTCCTCTGACAATCTAGAAAACAGAGTCCCAGTAGAAAATTTAAGCACATATCTAGATGTGTTGTTAAAATATAATCCTTTATAGGTGATAACTGGATTCTGTGACATCTGCATAGTTTATCAGAATAATGTGTAATAGCAGGTATTAAGTTTTACAATAGCAAACTGCATCAGCAACTATCTTTCAAAAGCCCACGTAGACAGGTTAAACTGTTTGTTTTATGCAGTTTAATTTCTCATCTATGCAATGGCATTCTCTCTAGTCATGTCTTCTACTGTGCTGTATCGGGGGGGAAAATCATAAGTTATGGTGTTTTACACCAACTTGAGGGTGAGATTTGAGTAGAAGTGAATGTGTGAAATAGAATAGGCATGAAATGGAATACAGAATCTTGTGAAGAGAGCCCAACTACTCTGTAACTGGTCCTTTTCAGTTTTGGGACAGGTAGTTCTGCTCTATAGAAGATTGCTAAGATTTTTGCACCTAATTCATGCCTTCCACCTCTTCAGCCCAATTGCTTTCTCTGCAGTTGTCTACTACTTTGTAAACTGAGTGGTGGTCTGTGCTGCAGTGGATCATCTATGATGACTGCAGTTGTGCATGTAATAGTTGCACAAGTTGATGCAGAGCCTGTGGAGGAACCTTACTCCTTGTATGGCAGGCTTCTGCCCTGCCTGTTTGAAGGTGTTGCAAGACAGGCCCTATTCCTGGCAGACAAACAGGCTGGAAGCCCATCTGGGATGGGTCACCTAGAGAATAACAAACACAGGTTGAAGGAGATGGAGCTGTTCCAGATCCACCCTGCTTCAGGGTGTACACAGATTTGAGAGAAGTTCTGATGGAAGATGTTAGCCAGCATCTCCTCTTCCCATCCCCCTCTTGGAGGTGGATAAAAGGGCCTAGACAGAGTCTCAGGTGCATTAGGGATCAAACATTTCCCCCTTTTCTGGTTGCCATCACAGGTCTTCAGAAGGGCGGTGGTCAACTTGTTGGGGAATGCTCCCCCGCTCCGTCTCAGTCCTCCACTCCTGAGGTGCAGCTGAGGCCCTCTGTGGGGGGGGAGGGAATAGTATTTCGCCATCTGTCACTCTAAAGTGCTTGACAACTCTGAGGAACAGAGGTAGAGACAACTCTGAGGAGCAGAGGTAGAGACTCCTCAGAGGGAGGCTCCTCACACATTATCAGAGCTAGCCAGGGTGGAAGACTTTGACTCCCTTGTTGGAGTGGTGTCTGGAATCTCAAGAATAAGTCCCTAGGAAGTGGCTGTGCAAATCTTGATAGACTGACCCTCTATTGCTCCCTTCCCACAAGGACATCAAGGAAATAGTGTCTTGGGAAAAGACTGATACATACTTTCTAAGGCAATGCACTGCTTTCATTGTTTTCCAAAAAGATTCTACGAGACTTGGGGCACTCTCCTATTGGAGGTGTAATAGTCATATCATTGGTTAAGAAACTGGCTCTTCTAATAAGGGGGTGTTTTCTCTGAAGGCTCTCTTCTGTCAGGAAACTGGAATTCAACGTTAGGAGGAACTGTAAGTGGTCACTAGGATCATCTCAGTTGCTTCTACCAGACTCTATGCTCGAAGGAGTTAGCCTTCTTAGTCCCTGGTGGATTGCAGGTCAATGAAGAAAGCTTGGGTCAGTCTCCAGTTGTCTCTGATTTCTTGTATGATGGCTGTGATTACTCTGGCTTGTCTTCTGATGAGTGATCTTATCAGCAGAAGAATTTTATGTCTACAGATTGGAAAGAGGTGCTCCAGACCAACCGCCCATACATAGTATCTGTAAAGTGTAACCTGGGTGGATGGAATTGCTCAATCATGGTTCCATTCTTTTCAAAACTTGAGGTCTTACCAGAAGGCAATGGACAGTTTTTCGTCCCCCTCAAGATCTCAGTCATGTGGTATCCAGCATGATTCAATCTCCAAACACTTCCTATTCAGTGGGAAACTGCTTTGGAAGTTTTGTCCATTCCCAAATCTCACAAAAAATGCTAATGACAATTCCACTTATATTTTTCATGAAATCCGTATTTGCAGTCTCATTAGTCTCTAAATATCTAGCAGTGATGGTACCTTGGAAGAGAACCAACTGTTTTCAGATCAATCCCAGTTAGACCAAAATAATGTTGATTTGGAAGGGAATTGCATTTGGAGGAATGGGATGGGGTTATGACTGTTATCCCTATGTAAGGATATGTACACACACCATCTTGGGGTTTTATTGGACCTTTTACTTATCCTTTTCCCTGGTGTTGGCCTTATTGCCTTACTATTTTTGTCTGGATAGTCATTTTAAGGCATTGAGAAGGAAATGGAAAACAGGCCAAAGAAGAGGGAGAAAATTTCCCCTTTAGTCAATAGACCAGAAACCAGAACTCTTAATGTGTTTATTAATGATCTGGAGGATGGTGTGGACTGCACTCTCAGCAAGTTTGCAGTTGACACTAAACTGGGAGGCGTGGTAGGTACACTAGAGGGTAGGGATCGGATACAGAGGGACCTAGACAAATTAGAGGATTGGGCCAAAAAAAACCTGATGAGGTTCAACAAGGACAAGTGCAGAGTCCTGCACTTAGGACGGAAGAATCCCATGCACAGCTACAGACTAGGGACCGAATGGCTAGGTAGCAGTTCTGCAGAAAAGGACCTAGGGGTCACAGTGGACGAGAAGCTGGATATGAGTCAACAGTGTGCTCTTGTTGCATTTTGGGCTGTATAAGTAGGGGCATTGCCAGCAGATCGAGGAACGTGATCGTTCCCCTTTATTCGACATTGGTGAGGCCTCATCTGGAGTACTGTGTCCAGTTTTGGGCCCCACACTACAAGAAGGATGTGGAAAAATTAGAAAGAGTCCAGCGGAGGGCAACAAAACTGATTAGGGGACTGGAGCACATGACTTATGAGGAGAGGCTGAGGGAACTGGGAGTGTTTAGTCTCCAGAAGAGAAGAATGAGGGGGGATTTGATAGCTGCTTTCAACTACCTGAAAGGGGGTTCCAAAGAGGATGGAGCTCGGCTGTTCTCAGTGGTGGCAGATGACAGAACAAGGAGCAATGGTCTCAAGTTGCAGTGGGGGAGGTCTAGGTTGGATATTAGGAAACACTATTTCACTAGGAGGGTGGTGAAGCACTGGAATGCGTTACCTAGGGAGGTGGTGGAATCTCCTTCCTTAGAGGTTTTTAAGGCCCGGCTTGACAAAGCCCTGGCTGGGATGGTTTAGTTGGGAATTGGTCCTGCTTTGAGCAGGGGGTTGGACTAGATGACCTCCTGAGGTCCCTTCCAACCCTGATATTCTATGATTCTATGTGCAGGCCAGTAGATCATATCTTTGTTCTTAGTTTAAAACATGAAGAACACTTGTTGGGCTAACAACATCAGTGAAAACGTTAGCCCAAAAGGTTACATTTAAAATGGTGCCTGAAAACAGGAGCTCACATTCACTATAACTGTGGGTTGCACAATATTATAAGAGAATGATTGCATTTTAAGAAAAAGGAATAGTAGCTTACCGTTTATGCTTAAAACACCTACTGTGATCACAGCAGCGATTCCCCATCATAGCTGTGAAATATCAAGGCTGTCACTGATCTGAATGCAATAATGCTATGTTTAAATACACTTGTTTACCAAGAAAAATAGAGACTGAGATTTGAAATCCACTGCCTTAGTTCTAGCCATGTGAAACTATCTACATCTATTTCATGGCTTGAAAAATTTACCACCTTCTACACAGGGTGAAAAATAACCTATGCTGTCTTTCTCTGCCCAAAAGCAACAAAGAGCACTTGCTCACTTATTTGCTTCCATTCTCCTTCACTCACTGCCCACCTCCCCGCCAGCATATCAAGAAGAACAAGTCCGTTAGATTTGTTTTTTTCAGATATTTTCTACCACTTCTAAATTGTCTATGTTGGAGATAATGGCGTCTCAGTTCCACCACTTCCTTGCTTCTGTGACACACAAGATGTATGATCCGCTTTATGACATTGGATTGTACCTTCATTTCAGTTTCCAGGTAAGCATCAAACATCTGTCAAAAATATAGACATTTGGTATGGAACTGGCAATTGAAATTGAAGTATGATCCTAAACTGAAAAGGGAATTGAATGCTCTGCAGCACAATGGTTGTCTTAATATTTGCTAATGTGGCAAAGCTGTGAATAAAGTCAATTATGGGTAGCTCGTCTGTCTATGGGTATCTTCATGGCTAACTTCTCTTGAGTTAGGCTAGTTTGAGTGAGAGCAGCGACACTAAAATAGTGCTCAAGCTGCATAGAATGGCTGTGGTAGCAGCCGAGTATTGTGCTCACTTGAGCTGTAGCATATACCCCTTGACAGGCCAGCCAACTTGAATTAAAAGCAGCACTACACTCAAGGGATTTTGTGAGAGGCTGGAACTTGAGTTAGGGGCAACACTCACATTATGGCTTGAGTTATCTCTTCAGCCAGTCCTACTAGTTTTATTCCCCCTTATTTGTTCCCCACACAGAGGGCTTTTCCTTGTGGTACTGATACCTGAAGTAAGTAAAGTGAAATTGATTGTGTGCTACTCATGGGTTTCACTCCTTCTTTTTCTGCTGATTAATTGGTGTGGTATAGGTACAGGCCTGTATTCAATGAATTAGGGTTGCAGTGAGACCCTTAACTGAGAAATAAACTGTTAAGATTTTTTTTTCTGTTTCAGTTTGTCAGGACCTGCACCAAGATTGTCAAAAATGATTAGTGATCTTGGGTTCAGGAGTTTTTGTGTGGCCAACTTGAGACACCTTAGAGGGGCTTGAATTTCAGAGGGTCGTGTGCAGCACATTGAGCATCAAGACCTTTTCTTGTGTCTCAAATCACTAATGTATTTTGGAAACCTTGTCTCAAAGGTCCAAGATGTTCTTTGGTTTAATACTCTCCCTCAAACTATAAAACAAAAGCAATTTGAAAATAAAGGTAGATTGCTGTTTTTAAAATTTTGGAAGACATTGTTTGTTGACAGCCAAGAAGCATTCTTTTTAGAATTCTTTCTTTCCGTGCTTGTACCTTTATCTTGATGTTAGTGTCTCTTTTAAACTCTGAGATGAACTAGAATAAGAATAAAATTTACCTTTTTATGACATAGTGAAATATATACACAAAAATCTGTGGTTAATAGAATGTATTTGTCTTGAGAGTTATGTTTAAAAGTGCTCTATATTAGACTAATTGTTACCCTGGACTTTAGTATGATGTGAATGCTAAATCTATTATGTAATGACATTTTATGTGTTGTAGATTCAAAGAATGTTAAAAAGGAGAAACATGGGAAGAGTCAGCAGTCAAACAATGTATCTTTAAAAAATGGTAGGTATTAAAATTGTCAGGTTATTAGTCAAGGTAATTTTTAAATGTAAATATTTGGATTGTGTTGTATGAGTATCTTTTACACCTCTCAGGCTGTTACTGATGACTGGAATACATAAAAGAATAGAATCATCTGAACCACTGCTGTTAACTTCATTAGTGGACAGTGTTTTGATATTATATATAAATGTCTTTGGAAGAGTGAAAGGATTGACTTTAGCATAGTAATTCAGCTGACCAAAAGGCAAATACTAGTTACCTATGTAATCCCCTGAACAAAAATAATATGTGCATCCCAAATTTTTAAAGATGAAGTTTTGGATCATTACTGTTTTCTACCTCCTTCTTTAGTCCTATCTATACCTTTTCTCTGTCTTCTCTCTCAAAAGTCTCCATTGTTTTTTCTCCTTAAATACCATGTTTGCTGATACTGAAGAGAGGAGTTGCAATAATTGGGCTGAATCTTCATTAGTGCTAAATAGGTAGGGAAGGTAAAATAATCTTATGCATTTGTTCTTCTGTGGGAAAAACTAAAAAGCAAAGTCGATTGTTTGAGACTAAATGAAAGTTCAGAGCATTTCCATCTGTAGTTGTTTCCCATAATTTGAAATAAAAATGGATACCGTCACTCTTAGCAGAAAATGATGTTTTTTTACATCAGGGACAATGGGTCTGTCATTTGGAGTGGGTGAGGAAATCACCTGTTGTTTTTTTTCTTTTTTTTAAAGCTGACCCATTAACCTAGCTACATGTCGTCTTATAGACAACAACAAGAGTTTTCAGTAAGTTGTTGCCACCATCTCTTTCCTACTAATTAACAGAAGGGTGGGGCACTCCCACTGTCAGAGCCCACTGAGCCACACGCTTACTCCTGGGGGAATTCTGCGCTAAAAAATTAAAAATTCTGTGCACAATATTTAAAAAAAATGTATTTGTCAAAATAACACAATATAATCACACCAGTTTCCGTTATTTTGGTAATTTATTTAAAAATACATATCAGCAAGTATGTCAACAACACAGAGAATTAAAAAGATTCTCCCAGGAGAGTTTAAAGAAACACCTATGACAACCCATTTCCAGTTAGGGGGTGCTGGAGAGGGCTGCATGATTCCTCTCCCCAGCCCAGACACATGCTCCTCCTCTCTTCCCCAGAGCCCAGTCATGCTGCCCCACCCCCGAGCCCGTCCCCCATAGCTTTGTCCCGCTGAGGGACGCGGTGCAGCCCTGCCCTTCCTCACCCTTTGCCAGAGCCGGGTCTCCTGGGCCTGCTCCTGTTAGGCGGATGAGGATCAAGCCCTGTTGCCAGAATGTGCAGAGCTTCCATTCCCGCCGGTCCAGGCACTTGGCTCACTGCAGAGCCTGGCTCTTCTCCAGCACACAGAGTCCAGCGGCCCCTAGAGGTGGCCAGTAGCTCTGCAGCCCCAAGTCTGGGGGGGGAAAACATGAAATTCTGTGCAGGACATTAATTCTGCACAAATTCTGCATTGTGCAGTGGTGCAGAATTCCTCCAGGAGTAACACATGTGATCACTGCTGGTAAAGGGAAAAGCTTCCAGGTAGAGGAGCTAGTTAGAGACTTCATGAGGCGTGGAGGTGGTGAAACAGGTGGGTCATGAATTTGGGAGAGTTGAGAATAGTATGGAACTGACAAGAGTTTTGTGGGGAGTATTTTACCCAGGGAATGTCACATGTATTATTGACTGAGGTAGAAAACTTTTGAAGGGGTCTTTTGTTAAAACTTTGATAGCACATCAGAATTATAAAATTTCATAAAACTAAAACACTAAGGGCTTCCATGGGCATCTAATTAAACAGAAGTTTTTAGTCTGTTACAGAGACTTTTTAGCTGCTATCCCTGAAGATCTTTCCCATCAGAGGAAGAGTAGTGTCATTGGTCCTCACACTGGCTGGGAGCTACTTTTTCCATAGACTGGCATTGCAGTGAGCCACAAATAATCCATGGAATGACATCCTGATGTCATATTAGATATCTGTATTGTAACTGTGTAGTTGTTATGACATCACACCTGTAGATGTCATCTCCGCAGTGTTGTGTCTGCAAACATGTTAAAGCTCTCTAGAACTTCATTTGTCATTTTGACTCATTTTCTTCTCTTCCCTAAGGCTGTTGGGAGAGAGGTGGGTTTTTCCCTCCTCCATTCCTAGCTACTGGGAGGGATCCTTGCAGTTTTCTGTTGCTGCCAGTAAATACTGGGCAGTAGAGCAAATGGTTCTGTGATTAGTGTACCACTTGCTTTCCTTTGCCAGTGTGAGTGAGAGGAGCTGCAGTCACACTTAGGGACTCAAATGCCATGTCAATACTTGGAAGTATTGCTCTGTTTGACATCTAGCTTAATACGCAGTGTGAATGTCAGCGTGCGGAATGGAGCCGGTCCCATCAACCATTCTCTGGTACCGTTCAGGAAGATCAGAGACCCCGTGCCATCAACTCTGGTTCCGGCTCAGGGCGTCCATTGAGTCCCATATTGAAGAGGGTGATGCTGGCACTGGCTGTTTCTGCACTGGCGGTATATCAGGTGGCAATGGAGCTCCTCTGCCTTTCTGTCCTGACCTCTCCCTTGGCCCAGGACTTTGCCAAGGCTGCTTAGTTTATAGCCCTGTTGGCTGGGTGGGCTGCTGAGCCTGAGGGCCTGTTGGCACCACACCCTGATGTTTCCCTTTGACAGTCAGTGGAAGTGGGGCTGGTGCTGGGCTCAGCACAAGGGACCTCCCCAGCACTGGGAACTTCTTGGCACCCCTGCTGTTGGCACCACTGATGTAACCATGGCAGCACGCACTTCCCTCCACTTCAGCACTGTCAGTCACCTCGGCTTCAGGGTTGACACCACTTCAAGCACTAGAAACAACGGAGGTGTATTTGATGCCAGCAGTACCGTTTCCATCATCTGCACCAGTTCCCTCTTCATTCTGGGCTATGGATGAGTCAGGCCAGTTGCTTGCACTCTCAGGGCTGGCTCCACCTTTATCCCCTGAAGTTCGGGACTCCTCAGCATTCAGGTTGGGATCTTCCTCCACCCACTCTCCATTGCCTGACCTGCATCAGGGCCCAGTCAAGGAGAGCTATGGGTACCATGATAGGTGCTTGTCTCATGGTGGAAATGGGGGCCCTGGCCTGATGTCTACTGGCCACCAATGCCCTATCCATACTAGTGGGCTGCATGAAATCTGTGGGATGCGCCTCAGTTGCGTAGGTCCCACTCCTCATCTCGCTCTAAGGCAAGATCATTGAGCAATCCTGTGGTAGTGACGGTCGATCTGCCACAGGCCCAGGCACCAGTGAACCTTCCCCGTGTGGAGCCTCCAGAATTGTCCTGTCCAGGTCTGTCAGTCCTGGAGTAGGATCCGGCTCTGGCACATTTAACCGCTTTGTCTTCATCCCCCGATGATTCTGTGGTGCCTGGATCTTTCTTTCCTTTGGTACCAGAGGATTTCAAGATATACCAGGACCTTTTGCGGCACGTGGCTGCCTTCCCTGGGTATTCATGCAGAGTTCCTGCAGGAGAATATTCATAAGTTGTTGGACATCCTGCAGCCATCTGCCCCTGGGAGAGTAGCCTTCCCTTTTAATGATGCACTCCTAGAGCCTGCTAAGGTTCTCTGGAGCATGTTGGCTTCAGTACCCCCTATTGCAAAGCACATGGAGAATTGCTACTTCATTGTGGTGCAGGGATTTGGGTTTTTTTTACTCCCATCCAGGCCCAAATTCCCTGGTCATAACTATGGTGAACAATAGAGGCCTGCAGGACAGATTTAAGTCCACTCCCAAAGATAAGGACTCCAAGCATATGGCCCCAATGGGTAGGAAGATTGACACCTCCTCTTATTTGTAGATGCACATTGCTAACCAGCAGGCATTGCTGTCTAAATATGACTTTGTGAATTGGATGGCTATGTCTGAGTTTGCGGACCAGTTGCCTGAAGTCTTGAGGGAGGAATTTGGGGCATTTATCACTAAAGGCTGCTTGGTGACTAAGACTTTGTTATGGTCCATGCTGGACATTGCAGATACTTCAGCCAGAGTAATGGCTTTGGTGGTGACCATGAGAAGGGAGTCCTGGCTGCAGAATATGGGCATTGTCCTGGTGTGCAACAAGCCATAGGGGATTTGCCCTTCAGCTGATGCTTTTTTCGGACAAGACGGACGAGATTCTGCACTCCTTCAAGGACTCTAGGGCTGCCCTATGATCTTTGGGTGTGTGTATGCCAACAGTGCAGAGGGGCCACTACAGTGATCAACAGCAGTAGCAGCAGCAGTATTGTTTGCAGCACACATTTGGGAAGCCTTTCCCTCCCCTGAGACAGCAGAACTACCCCAGAAAGGGGCATAGGTCCTAGAGGAGGAAGCATTCAGTTCCGGGGTTTGGCCACTTGACACACCTTCCCCGGAGCCGAGCCCCTCCCCCCCCCGTTCCTGATTTTGACTTCTTGGTCCAGAGGCAGTGTTACAATTTTTGCTCTCTTCTCCCCATTCCCTCTGTTTGGGGACAGACTGGCTTGCTTTCACAATGCTTGGGGCTTGATCACCGCCGACAGTTGGGTCCTAAGCACCGTCAGATTGGGGTATGCCATCCAGTTCCTTTCCATCTTCCCCGCCCCCAGTCTCCATCCCTCTTCAGGGACCCCCTCTTATGAAATATTGCTCCTCAAACAGGTTTGCTCTTTACTGGCTTTGGGAGCGGTAGAGGAGGTTCCACTGGAACACTGGGGTCATGGCTTCTATTTCCGTACTGTCTGGTGCCTAAATTCAAGGGAAGGGTAAGACCCATTCTCAACTTTCCTGGCCTCAACAAATATATCAGATTCATGAGGTTCCAAATGGTCACTCTAGCAACTGTCCTCCCCCCATTGTCACAGAACAACTGGTTGGCTGTTCTTGACCTTCAGGACACCTGGTTTCATGTAACAATTTTACAGAGAAACAGAAAATTCCTTTGATTTGTCGTAGCGGAGCACCATTTTCAGTATACAGTGCTTCCCTTCTGCCTCTCTTCTGCCCTTTGGGTTTTTACCAAATGCATAGTTGTGGTGAAGGTGTACCTCAGCAAGAAAGGAATCCACATCTTCCCATATATGGACAACTGGTTACTGAGGGGCAGGTCCAGAAAGGAAGTCCTTTCCCATGTCAACACTATAGTGCGCTTGTTTGACCGTCTGGGTCTCATCCTAAACATTGAAATGTCAGCTTTGGTTCCCACTCAGAAAATCAAGTTCATTGGGGCCTTAATAGACTGTACACGTCTTTTCTGCTGACTGACCTTTTTCAGGTGTTTTTTGCAGTCTCAGCCTTCCACAATGGTTTGGATGTGCCTAAGGCTCTTGGGCCACATGTCTGCTTGCACACATGTGGTCCAGTTTGCAAGGTTGCGTCTTTGCCCCCTTTAAATGTAGCTCAGGACAGTTCACTGTCTGACTCTTCACTCCCTGAGCATATTGGTCTGCCTCCTTCCACTGGTCCTGGACTCCTTGCAGTGGTGGACGCTAATGGAAAATGTTTGTCAGGGTGTTCCCTTCATCCAGTGCTTACCAACCAGGTCTGTTGTCACCAATGCCTCCCTGATGGGTAAGGGAGCATATCTGGGGTCACTGAAAGTTCAAGGTCTGTAGTTGGAGCAGGAATCGTCACTGCATATCAATGTGCTGGAGAGGGTGGGCTAAAGAGTGAAAAAAACAGGATATTGAACGCATGAGGCTCCCAGTGGTCTGCACAGGAAGGAGAGAAGACTTGAAGAAAAAGCAAGCAGTGGCCATCCTGGAAGGAAGAGTGAGTGAAGTTTCAGCCTTCATTAAGGCTGCTTGCATATCTGTAGCAGCACTCTACTTAAAAATGAGGTTGAAGCCAAAGAAATTTATAGGTTTGGATACATATTTCAATTTAAGCCACTCTGATGTGTCCTTTACCAGCAGCCATTGGTTTGCAAGATGGTGAGGAGCTCTGTGTATCACCAAAGTAGGGAAATAAGTCTACATAAAATCCGTACTTATAAAATTTGAGGACACCTTACTTCTAACCTCAGTGTGTCTGAAGGGGAATACAACTCTTAGAGCTGGAGGGGTGGGATGTTAAGAGGGGTCTTTGGAATGGGAGCGGAGAGACAGACTCCCCCCTACAGCATCAGAGGGAGGAGTTGTAGATCCTAATGAGCCAAAAAAGATGGAGGTTTATAGCTTCCTGCTCTGAAAAGACCTATGCCAGCCTTGAAGAAAGCACCAGCTACTTGTAGTAGTCAACTGAGCTGCAGAAATCCAGAGAGAACCTTTAAGGAGCCATGCCAGCCCAGAGGAAAGAGCTCAGATGTCAGTTTGGGGACACAGCCATGTGCCAGAAATCCAGAATGAGCCTGTGGAAAACTAGAAACTGGCTGAGAGCCTGAGCCTAGGTGGGGGGGGGTCCAATTTGCTAAACACCAGCCAGGCAGGGGGAAGCTTTCTGAGAGAACAACTAAGTTCTGATGCAAAAACTAATATTGTGGGTGTTTGGTTTTATACAGTGGTGGGCAGGCTTAATAATAAATATAATAAAATCTGTCAATTTAATAAAAAGCAACAGAGGGTCCTGTGGCACCTTTAAGACTAACGGAAGTATTGGGAGCATAAGCTTTCGTGGGTAAGAACCTCACTTCTTCAGATGGTTCTTACCCACGAAAGCTTATGCTCCCAATACTTCTGTTAGTCTTAAAGATGCCACAGGACCCTCTGTTGCTTTTTACAGATTCAGACTAACACGGCTACCCCTCTGATACTTGTCAATTTAATGTATTGTACATTAAGCTAGATCTTTGAATCTGTATTCAGAATTCTTAGACTAATTTCTGGTGTTCTGATAAGGATTAAATGATGTACAGTTGCATCTGAGGGTTCAAGGAAAACATGAAAAACAAGTTGCTGTGTAAATGTCTGTAAAATGTAATAGAAAGTAAATAATTGCGCAAGAGAACATTTTTGGTAACTTTGTGTTTATAATAAACCAGTGGTTTTCAGACTTTTGTACTGGTGACCCCTTTCACACAGCAAGCCTCTGAGTGCGACACTTTTTTTCTATTTAGCACTATTATAAATGCTGGAGGCAAAGTGGGGTTTGTATGTAATAATCTTGTGACCCCCTGAGGGGTCATGACCCCCAGTTTGAGAACACCTGTAATAAACATTGTCATTGGAGATATACAGTTTGTGTAGTTTTTTCAGACGAGCAGGACAATCATGAGGGGATGATATTGCCTAATCCATTGATTGCAGTATTGATAACGGGCTACCAATGATGCTATTGCTGACTAACCGCAGTGCACGAACGTTCACAATTCAGTCTATGGCCAAGAGTTCAATAACTGAAATAAAACAGAAGACAAAACTTCAACATGGCTGCCAGTTCTAAAAACCAGTCTGTATAAACCAGGGGTGGGGAACCTCTGGCCTGCGGGCTGGATCCGGCCCACTGCTTAATTTAATCCGGTCAGCGACAAGTCTCCATGCCGCAGGCCGGAAGCCCCGAGCCTCGGCGCCCCCGCCCGCAGCGTCCAGACAGAGGGGCGATCAGGAAGTTCCATGTGCTGACCCCAGCGCTGGCTCTGCAGCTCCCATTGGCTGGGAACCGCGGCCAATGTAAGCTGTGGGGGCAGCGCCTGGGGGCATGGGCAGCACACACTGCGCAGAGCCCCCTGGCTGTGACTCCGCCTAGGGGCCGGACATGCTGGCTGCTTCCAAGTGCAGCGTGGAGCCGCTGCACCGCCAACTGAAAGCTGGCCAGAGCCTGAATCCCCTGCCGCACCCTAACTCCCTCCCAGACCCCACACCCCAGCCCCACCCCACACCCAAACTCCCTCCCAGACCCCGCACCCCCACCCGCGTCTCAACCCCCTGCCCTAGCCCTGAGCCCCCTCCCGCACTCCAGATCCCTTGGCCACAGCCCAGGGCCCCCTCCTGTACCCGAAACTCCTCATCCCCAGCCAGCCCAGAGCCTGCACCCCCAGCTGGAATCCTCACCCACTTCCGCATCCCATCGCCCTGCTCCAGGCTGGAGCCCCCTCCCACACCCTGAACCCCTCATTTCTGGCCCCATCCCAGAGCCGAGGGGAAGCCCTGAGCCTCCCCCTTCCCCTCTCCCCCCGCAGGGCTAGAGCCAGGAGCACTGGCTCGCTCCGCTTAGGGGAAGCCCCGAGCCTCCACACCTCCCTGCGGGGCTATTTGTGGCCTGCAACTGATTTTTTTGTGTGTGTCAATGGCCCCTGACAGAAAAAAGGTTCCCCACCCCTGGTCTAAACCTTTGAAAGGATAGTATTAGCAGTACTGGCCAAATCGGTAGTACACTACATTTGTTTTCTTACTGTCTCTGGTAATTCAGCATAAAATAACCTGTATCTTGAATTGGGGTAATATAGAAGGAAAAAATTTTATATTAAATTGTTTGTTGTGAGCTAATTTTCCTGTAGGTTGAGGTTTTATTCTACCTCCATTCCTAAAATTCTCTCTAATACTAGAGCCTCAGATTGGTGTATATTTTCAGAAATAGCATTAGTTTTTTATCTACAAATGAGCTTTCACTGGATATAGAGAAGCTTTTTTTTGTTAAGAGCATTATTTTCTCATGTGACTGTTGCCGTAGACACACACGTCCCCTTTCTGCCGCTTCATATTCTCTTCATGAAATAAATTGCACAATATTAAGTATTAGTTGTGAACGAGTTTAGCTTTAATTTACCTCAGTTTTGATCTATGCTCACAAATGAAGGAAACCTGAGCTTGTGTTTGTTTGGTTGGTTGTTTGAGGGACCGTGTGCTCTGGCTGGCAGTTGGAGGCAGGTTTGAAAGCTCGAAGCCTCTGGTAATTGGCTGAGCCTTAATCAGTGGGCGGGGCATTCACTCAGGCCAGGGCTTTATAAAGCCGCGCACAAGCGACCAGGGAGCTTTGCGACCAGGGGCTGCTAATAGGGAGTTTCGTAAGGGAGTTTAGAAGGGGAGTGGGAAGGGAGTGGGAGTCCCTCGCCAGCCATAACCCCATCCCTGTGGCCCCCCCCTAAAACCTATAAACCAAACCACATTCCAAAACTCCCTTCTGTAAACCACCCTTTCACTAACTAGGATACAATGCAGGCAGAAGCCCAGCAGCAGAGTGGGGGCTATCCAGTTTATTGCACCGACTGTTGCATGTATGATTACCTGCCCTGTGGGCGGGTGGCGTATGTGTGCAGTCGGTGCAAGGAGCTCCTGGCCCTCAGAGACCATGTACGGACTTTGGAGGCCAGGGTGGCGGAACTGGAGGAGCTGAGAGAGGCAGAGAGGTATGTTGATGAGGCTTTCCGGGACAATGTAGAATTGTCCCACCTCCGCTTTGGACCAGCTCCTGCGCTCCACTCAGGATTAAATCTAGAGTCGCCTCTCCCCTTGTGGGTTCCCGTACCAGCTGCTCCATGAAGCAGTCATTTAAAGTATCGAGAAATTTTATCTCTGCATTTCGTCCTGAAGTGAAATGTTCCCAGTCAATATGGGGATAATTGAAATCCCCCACTAATATTGGGTTCTTAATTTTGATAGCCTGTGCTGTTAAGGAGGAAGAAGGGCCCAGGGAAGTAGAGCAGTCAATGGGAGCAGAGGGAAACTTTCCCGTAGTTGGGACCCTCCTTCCAGATGGTTCTGGGGTTGCCTCTCGCACTGAGGTTGCCTCTCCGGGGGAGGGAACTCCAGTTTCTAGGAAAAGGCAGGTGTTAGTAATGGGAGATTCGATTATTAGAAATGTAGATAGCTGGGTCTGTGATGACCGGGAGAACCGTATGGTGACTTGCCTGCCTGGTGCGAAGGTTGCGGATCTCTCGAGGCATCTAGATAGACTTATGTGTAGTGCTGGGGAGGAGCCGGTGGTCGTGGTACATGTAGGTACCAATGACATAGGGAAGGGTAGGAGAGATGTCCTGGAAGCCAAATTTAGGCTGCTAGGGAAGAGACTGAAATCCAGGACCTCTATGGTGGCATTTTCAGAAATGCTCCCAGTTCCACGCGCAGGGCCAGGTAGGCAGGCAGAGCTTCAGAGTCTCAATGCGTGGATGAGACGATGGTGTAGAGAGGAGGGGTTCACGTTCATTAGGAACTGGGGAAACTTCTGGGATGGGAGGAGCCTATACAGGAGAGATGGGCTCCACCTAAACCAAAGTGGAACCAGACTGCTGGCACTAAACATTAAAAAGGTTGTAGAGCAGTTTTTAAGCTAGGAGATGGGGGAAAGCCGACTGCTGCAGAGGAGCGTGTGGATCGGACACAGACTTCTCTTAGGGGAGAGTCTGATGATAGAGAATCTCCAGGTTATAGTCAGGAGCAGAGGACTGAAAAGTATAATGTAAGGGCCGGATCAGATGATAAACAGCCACATAAAAAAGAATCTGGCACATCAGAAAAAGGCAGGCTAATAAACAGGGACAAGTTTTTAAAGTGCTTGTACACAAATGCCAGAAGTCTAAATAATAAGATGGGTGAACTAGAGTGCCTTGTGATAAAGGAGGATATAGATATAATAGGCATCACAGAAACCTGGTGGACTGAGAGCAATCAATGGGACACAATCATTCCGGGGTACAAAATATATCGGAAGGACAGAACAGGCCGTGCAGGGGGAGGAGTGGCACTATATGTTAAAGAAAGTGTAGATTCAAATGAAGTAAAAATCTTAAGCGAATCCACAGGTTCCATAGAGTCTCTATGGATAGAAATTTCATGCTCTAGTAAAAATATAACATTAGGGATCTATTATCTACCACCTGACCAGGACAGTAATAGTGATGATGAAATGCTAAGGGAAATTAGAGAGGCTATCAAAATTAAGAACCCAATAATAGTGGGGGATTTCAATTATCCCCATATTGACTGGGAACATTTCACTTCAGGACGAAATGCAGAGATAAAATTTCTCGATACTTTAAATGACTGCTTCATGGAGCAGCTGGTACGGGAACCCACAAGGGGAGAGGCGACTCTAGATTTAATCCTGAGTGGAGCGCAGGAGCTGGTCCAAGAGGTAACTATAGTGGGACCGCTTGGAAATAGTGACCATAATACAATAGCATTCAACATCCCTGTGGTGGGAAGAACACCTCAACTGCCCAACACTGTGGCCTTTAATTTCAAAAGGGGGAACTATACAAAAATGAGGGGGTTAGTTAGACAAAAGTTAAAAGGTTCAGTGACTAAAGTGAAATCCCTGCAAGTTGCGTGGGCCCTTTTTAAAGACACCATAATAGAGGCTCAACTTCAATGTATACCCCAAATTAAGAAAAACAGTAAAAGAACTAAAAAAGAGCCACCGTGGCTTAACAACCATGTAAAAGAAGCAGTGAGAGATAAAAAGACTTCCTTTAAAAAGTGGAAGTCAAATCCTAGTGAGGCAAATAGAAAGGAGCACAAACACTGCCAACTTAAGTGCAAGAGTGTAATAAGAAAAGCCAAAGAGGAGTTTGAAGAACGGCTAGCCAAAAACTCCAAAGGTAATAACAAAATGTTTTTTAAGTACATCAGAAGCAGGAAGCCTGCTAAACAACCAGTGGGGCCCCTTGACGATGAAAATACAAAAGGAGCGCTTAAAGATGATAAAGTCATTGCGGAGAAACTAAATGGATTCTTTGCTTCAGTCTTCACGGCTGAGGATGTTAGGGAGATTCCCAAACCTGAGCTGGCTTTTGTAGGTGACAAATCTGAGGAACTGTCACAGATTGAAGTATCACTAGAGGAGGTTTTGGAATTAATTGATAAACTCAACATTAACAAGTCACCGGGACCAGATGGCATTCACCCAAGAGTTCTGAAAGAACTCAAATGTGAAGTTGCGGAACTATTAACTAAGGTTTGTAACCTGTCCTTTAAATCGGCTTCGGTACCCAATGACTGGAAGTTAGCTAATGTAACGCCAATATTTAAAAAGGGCTCTAGGGGTGATCCCGGCAATTACAGACCGGTAAGTCTAACGTCGGTACCGGGCAAATTAGTTGAAACAATAGTAAAGAACAAAATTGTCAGACACATAGAAAAACATAAACTCTTGAGCAATAGTCAACATGGTTTCTGTAAAGGGAAATCGTGTCTTACTAATCTATTAGAGTTCTTTGAAGGGGTCAACAAACATGTGGACAAGGGGGATCCGGTGGACATAGTGTACTTAGATTTCCAGAAAGCCTTTGACAAGGTCCCTCACCAAAGGCTCTTACGTAAATTAAGCTGTCATGGGATAAAAGGGAAGGTCCTTTCATGGATTGAGAACTGGTTAAAGGACAGGGAACAAAGGGTAGGAATTAATGGTAAATTCTCAGAATGGAGAGGGGTAACTAGTGGTGTTCCCCAAGGGTCAGCCCTAGGACCTATCCTACTCAATTTATTCATAAATGATCTGGAGAAAGGGGTAAACAGTGAGGTGGCAAAGTTTGCAGATGATACTAAACTACTCAAGATAGTTAAGACCAAAGCAGATTGTGAAGAACTTCAAAAAGATCTCACAAAACTAAGTGATTGGGCAACAAAATGGCAAATGAAATTTAATGTGGATAAATGTAAAGTAATGCACATTGGAAAAAATAACCCCAACTATACATACAACATGATGGGGGCTAATTTAGCTACAACGAGTCAGGAAAAAGATCTTGGCGTCATCGTGGATAGTTCTCTAAAGATGTCCACGCAGTGTGCAGAGGCGGTCAAAAAAGCAAACAGGATGTTAGGAATCATTAAAAAGGGGATAGAGAATAAGACGGAGAATATATTATTGCCCTTATATAAATCCATGGTTCGCCCACATCTCGAATACTGTGTACAGATGTGGTCTCCTCACCTCAAAAAAGATATTCTAGCACTAGAAAAGGTTCAGAAAAGAGCAACTAAAATGATTAAGGGTTTAGAGAGGGTCCCATATGAGGAAAGATTAAAGAGGCTAGGACTCTTCAGTTTGGAAAAGAGAAGACTAAGGGGGGACATGATAGAGGTATATAAAATCATGAGTGATGTTGAGAAAGTGGATAAGGAAAAGTTATTTACTTATTCCCATAATACAAGAACTAGGGGTCACCAAAAGAAATTAATAGGCAGCAGGTTTAAAACAAATAAAAGGAAGTTCTTCTTCACGCAGCGCACAGTCAACTTGTGGAACTCCTTACCTGAGGAGGTTGTGAAGGCTAGGACTAGAACAATGTTTAAAAGGGGACTGGATAAATTCATGGTGGCTAAGTCCATAAATGGCTATTAGCCAGGATGGGTAAGAATGGTGTCCCTAGCCTCTGTTCGTCAGAGGATGGAGATGGATGGCAGGAGAGAGATCACTTGATCATTGCCTGTTAGGTTCACTCCCTCTGGGGCACCTGGCATTGGCCACTGTCGGTAGACAGATACTGGGCTAGATGGACCTTTGGTCTGACCCAGTACGGCCTTTCTTATGTTCTTATGTTCTTAATGCCAACTTCAGACTGTGAGGAAAGGAGTTTATAGATAAATCCAGCTATTCAGGTAAATGATCTGCAGGTGAATGAAACTGCAGACTTCCTCAATGGCCAGTGAAAGCGCTCTTCCTTATAGCTACCTGTGTAGTTTTCTGTTTATGTTGCCTTATTTTGTTTACTTACTGTAAACATGATCCCCCTGAGGAAAAGACCTTTCTTGGCTCCCTCATTTTGCTTCTGAGTCATCCCATCAATTTACAGCTACTATAGCTGTGATTATTTGGGAAATGCTGACTATGCAGAGATAATATCTTGAGGATATTAGCCAAGGCCTTTCCTATCAAAGGCTAGTGCTTCTGGAATATTCTCCCATGGGACAGTCATTGATGAACATCACTGGTATCTTTCAGGGCAACACTGAACAATTTTATGTCATTTGTGTGTTTTGTTGCTTAGGAAAAGGATTGGTTTGGGGATATTTTTCTGTTTTCCTTCTTTAAATGGAGCTGTGTGTTTAATGTTTAGTTATAAATGTAGCCAAATAACTTCATTGATGCCAGTTCCCAGAAGACCATTTGATTTGATTTTACTATCTGTCTAAAACTAAGATTTTTTTTTGATGCAAACACTTTGATAGCTATTGTTTATTGAGCCACTAGGTGGCACCATTACACCATTTATGTTCTCATTTAAACTTTGTGACGAGGTGATGGACAAGATGACTGTTGCTTCTCTTTCCTGTTTTTAGATACATCAACTTGAAGATTGTAGACAATTTCACTGTAGAAGCAAAATGTGCGCTGTACTATTTTAGTTCTCGTGTTTTCTTGTGACTTGTATCCACTTAAGCCATGCTTATTTGGATCATTGGCCATATAGTATTTCATATTGATTGATTAACTCATATAAATACATTTTTCTAGCCCTTTGAACAGCAGTCTAAAAATCAGTGAAGAATTTGCAAAGCCTGGTGATGTATGAAGTGTCATTTGATTCTGTTGCTAAGTGTTCAGGCAAAATATTTGCATATTTGGTTGGAAAGGCAGCCTCGTCTAGATCAAATGTAGGACAGGGAACCAGAAATTCATGGATTCTAGTTGTGGAGCTAGGGTCATGTTCACAGATTGCACTAAACACCAAACCCATTCTGGTTTGTACTGGGGTCAAGGTACTAGTTGATTCTTCTGCACAAGTCGTCTTCTTGATGTGCACACTCTTTATTAAAAGTGCTTACATGGTCCTGGATATAGAGTATATGACTATAGAATATGACTGTCTCACAATCTTTAACATATTTATCCTCACTCCTCCAGCATAGGACATGCTACTATTCTCGTTTTACAGATGTGGAACTGAGGCACAAAGGCTTGCACAAGGTCACACAAGAAGTCTCTGGTGGAGCAGCGCATCGAATCCTGCTCTAGTGATTCCCAGCCTAGCATCCTAACCACTGGACCATCCTTCCTCACTACTGATGAAATATGTTGAAGCTGGTTTCAGAGTAGCAGCTGTGTTAGTCTGTATCTGCAAAAAGAACAGGAGTACTTTCGTGGGCTACAACTTATGCTCAGCTAAATTTGTTAGTCTCTAAGGTGCCACAAGTACTCCTGTTCTTTATGTTGAAGCTGTGTACTGAATCCGTTTGTGGTGTGTCTTTCCTATGGATTAACAGAGTTTTTAAAGTCTCTCAAAGGCTGTCAGTCTGGTTTCTTTCACACAAGAGGAATTCACTTTTTAGAACTTATTTTAAAAAGGCTAGAATTAGAGTTCACCTAAACAGCTGTTTCCCCCTAAAAGTTTGCTCAATACATTCCCTTAAGAGTTGTCTAACTTTTTTCTTTTTATCTCTTCTAGAACACTTTAAGTGGGATAATTACTTGAAAGAGACTGGATCGCTAGCTGCTCCTCCACATTGTTTCAGACAGGTACACGGAATTCTTTTATGTAAATGTGTGTGTGTGTGTGTGTGTGTGTGTGTTTTTTTAAGGGGACCAATAGCAAGCCTTATATTATGGGTGCCTATGGCTTCCCTTTGTAACCTCCTGTTCTCATTTGCTTATAACTTTGGCAAACCTTAACCATTTAAGCTGAAGTTTTCTGTGCTTGGTCTCTGCCTCAAGTCAAATTTTCTTTGAAAGGTTGATCAAAAATATTGGAGCTGTCCTTCAAGAACAAGGCTAGTGGAAAAATAGGAAATCTTGTCAATGTTTAAAATTTTTACAGCTCTTTTTGAACAGCTTTAGCCTGTCTCTCCACGGTTCAGAGCAAGAATTTAAAATGTGGCTGAGGGTCAGAGTAGTGCCTTTTGCCACCCTTTGCCCAAATTCCTCATTTGCCCATCTATAGTAGAACTTATTTAGCACTTGTCCCTTAATTTTCTGAACCTCCCAACTGCACTGTGCTGGCTCCCAGCACTCTGAGTCTCCAGCATCATTCTGAAGTAGCCATACAGAATTGAACCTCTGAACAGGACACAAACAGTATGGTGGCTGCTGCAGCTTTCCCCCCAACAGAATTAACAAGAGTTAGTATAAGAACATATCAACCAATATAAATTATTAAAATAACTGTGAAATCATTTGGTATGTTTTTGTACCCTTAAGAACTTTCTCTTGAGAAATTAAATTAAAATTGCATTACAGGAAGTTTGAGAATTTTGTTACGCATATTTCAATTAAACATTGCCACAACACACAGGTATACCTGTTCTGATTACTGGAAAGTGTCATGCCAATCTTGTATTTTGGAAATTAAAGTGTCATATTGAAGTGTCATAAAAGGTAATCAATAAAACATATCACGGAGTTGTCTCTTGCATTTTTTGTTGGGGAGAAGATAATTTTATCCATCCTTCCAATGTTGAAGTTTCAGAAATGTTTCCAGGCAATAAGCAAATATTTCCAGTGAGAGAACTCGGGCTTTGGTGTATTCTGTTTTTTGCTGTGTTTATTTTTTTGGAGTTCAATGGCGTCTTAATGCTCTTGCTCATCTGTCAGCTTAAGCCCAGCCTGTGAGGCCACTGAAGTCCAAGGCATGCCATTCTCATTTCCCTCTTTCTTCTTCCAGACAGCTTGTTCACAGCCCAGAGTATTTAAAGTAAGTAAATCGATATTAAGCCTTGATACAGTATCCTTTGGCCTCTCAGGACCAAACACTTACCTCTGGTTAAGGATTTCACAACCGTCCTTCCTGTGGCTGTGCCATGGCTCAAACCAGCTTCTCCAGCTCACCAGTAGTCAGGTTCTTTTCCTGCTTCATAGTCTCTCTTGGCTCTCTCAAGGCTTCTGTTTTTATCTCCATATCAGAAGGCCTGATTTTAGCTGTATGACCTGCCTGTCATGTGACTTTGTTTATTTTCTTCACTTGGGGAGGTGAGCTTGGTGTCACAGGTGGGGTTGGACCCATCAGCCCTTAAAGGGCCAGTCACTCTGTGACAGCTTCCACTCCGGCAAACCAGAACACATGTTTTAGAAGGAATTTTCCTGCTGCTCACTTCTTCTGATGTTGAGTGATATACGGTCTTTTCACTAAGGCTAGGTCCACACTACCCGCCTGATTTGGCGGGTAGAGATCGATCTTCTGGGATCGATTTATCGCGTCTCATCTGGACGCGATAAATCGATCCCAGAAGCGCTCCCCCGTCGACTGCGGAACTCCTGCTCGCCGAGAGGAGGAAGCGCTGTCAACGGGGGAGCTTGCCTGCGCCGCGTGGAACCGCAGTAAGTAAACTTAGTTTGATCTAGGAAACGTCGACTTCAGCTACGCTATTCTCGTAGCTGAAGTTGCGTTTCCTAGATCGATCCCCCGCCCCATGTGGACCAAGCCTAACTCAGATTGCTTTTGGTGTACCATATTTCTGTGTTCACGGGCGCCATTTCAGATTTTGGTGGGGGATAGGGCAACTTTAACTGTGACTCCAGGGGTTACTTAGGAACCTGAGAACTCTAGCTTTTTTGCAGATAATTTAGAAATTAGCTGACAAGAGCACTGTATCTAATTCCCATATAAAGAAAGAAAATTAAATAAATGTTAGACCCACACAGCTTAAATACTAACATATTCTGACATCCTGTGTCAAGTCACTTAAGGGACATTGGTTAGGTTTAAAATTTTAATGTATATTCTTACTTTACTAATTCTTGAATACAACAATTGAAACAACTGTAGAAAAATCTAGATTACTTTCTATCATTTAGGTTACTTACTTTTTGAAGTTCACCAAGTTTGGACTTTTGAACATTTAACTTTTGGAAACATCCTACTAGGGCAAGACCCCGTGAGTTTATACTGCACCTGCCTAGGGCTCTAGTGGTGTTACCCTACTACAAATAATAATAGGGTAGAAACTGACACTTTCAAGTCACTTTCCAAAAGGGTCTTAAACACAACACTACAGTGATTTGAATTGCAGTTCTCACAGGAGAATATTTAAAATCAAATGCCAAGAAAATTCCACATTTTAAAGTTGAGAAAAAAATTAAGTCTTGTTTATTATTTAGAATTTGTATATATGTTTTTGAAAGTACTATTCTGTGTTTGGACACTGTGCCTCAGTTCCCATTGCTGTAAAATGGGAATAATAATACTTTCCTGCCTTCCATAGGAATTATAAGGATTAGATAGAGATCTGTGGGGCAGAAACTGGGCCTTCTTAATGGTTTGTGCTTAGCACAATGGGGGACTCTACTGATTAAGGTCTTTGGGTGCTACTGTAACATTAGTCAGCTGTTGAGATACCCACTGGTAGTAGCTAAAGGGGACTTACCTAGGGGGTGGGATGTTGATGGAGTACAGGTCGATCTCGGTGTTGGCCAGCAGCACAGCCATCATCCCCCTGTGCTCAACACCTGCTGGCAGGGTTTGCAGCACAACACAGACACACAGCTGTCCTTGAAGTTGAAACCACTAATGGACGTAACAGCTCAGGACCAGAAGGGTCTGTCCCTGGTCTCTTCCCAGAGAGAGCTGAGGGTGCTCCATGCTTCTCTGAGGGCAAACGGGACCCAAGACCCACTTAGCTGCTCCTAGCCCCTCCCCCACCTTTCTTCAGCTCCCCCTCCCTCAGCTGCTCCTGTCACACTCACTGACCCCTCCCTCAGGGCACAGCCCTATGTCCTCACTTCTCCCTTCCCCTGGAGATTGACTCCCCTTTCCCATCCCACTGCCTCCCCTCTGCCAGTGGGGGCCCTGTCCTTCCCACCACCACCACGGGGGACCCTGTGCTTCCCCACCCTCACTACAGGGTATCCTATGCTCCCCCACCACCCCTGTGGACCCCGTGCTCCCCTCCACCTTGACTGACCCCTTCCTTGCCTGCCCTACCCCCAGAAGCCATGCTCACTGCCCCGCTACTGCTGGTTCGGAGGATTGTCACTCCGTATAATCTCAGCTGCTGATTGGTGGAGGCAGATGAGGCGGTGGGGTGGGTGAGCTAGCATAGTGGAAGAAACTGACCAGGAGAATACTGGCTCCTGGAGGAGGGGACCTGGCTTCATGGGGCTACAGCTAAGAGCTCCACCTGGGACTGGGATGTGTGCTTTGAGCAGATCTCTTGTACGAAACTTGGGGGAGGGGTGCCCTCCACTCTCCCTAAATGGTGCCCCTGCCTATGTTGCTTGTGTGTGCATCTGCACAGCCCTGTAATGGTAGAGTGTACTATTTTGGTACACCTAAATAACTCTGTTCCTGATTTGGAAGTTCAACAGAAACTCTTTCAGAGAGAGCTGTTAGATTGTGCAGTAATCACATTTGTTCATTTGGTATCAACCAATATCCAATCCACCAGCCCCACAGAAATCTAATGCCGTCAGCTCCTACAAATGGTTAGCTGAGTTTTGGTTGTGTCTGTAAGTAAGATGGTTGACCCTTGAACAAAGCAAAGGTTTGGAAATTTGGCTGGCTCACTTCACAGAAATGGTGTTTACATTTGGACCAAATAATTTTCTTTAGAAAGTATGTATAACTTGACTATAGGTTATCTAATATACACTGAGTGCCAAAGATTTTTTTTGTATCAATGGTAATATAAAGGCTGAAGGCTCAGGTTTCTACTGGGTTAGCTAGGAATTGGAGGAGTCCCTCTGGAAGGGTATGGCAATGCAAAGAACCTATGCCTTATTATTAAAATGAAATGTATTATATATTTTGGGAGGTCTCTTTTGGCCAAAATCAAAGTAGGGTAACGTTTGTGCAGTGTTTTGAAAATCTAAAGGCTGTTACATTGGTCTGATGTCTAAGTAATGGTTTCAGAATTTGCTAAATGCTACTTCAGTCATTTAGACTTAAGTGCCCAAAAACTTAGCTGGTGCAGAGTTAAGGTTCCCCTGTAGTGCTGTGTGCCTTTACAGAATGTGGAGAAGGGACTATATTTAAACTTCTGAAAACCAGGAAATAAAAAGTTAATTGTTGGATTTGGGGGTTGGGGGGGATTGGAACAGAAGCCTCTCACTATATAGCTCTGACCCCTTTCTCTCCAACCCTCTCTGCTGTGCACTGTTCCAATAGCACCCTCAGTGCACCCATCTCCCATGCCATAGTCCACCAACTACTCAGATTCCACTACCACTGCTCCAACTCCAACTTTCACTCCATCGTGCCAATTGCTCCACACTCCCTAGACACACACTCCAGTGCTTGAAACCTGCCCCCTCACATTCCTGCTGCTTTGAGGTCCCCCCCCCCCCATCCACACACCAGTTCCATCCTCCTCTTTGCCACTCCATGCTCCTGGAAAGCTTGGAGGGACAATAGTAGGGAAAGTGGTGGGACTCTGAGAAATGCATGTACTAGCTGGAGGCAGGAAAGCGCAGAGTTCAGAGACCCTATCCAAAATCTGGGCCTACTGTAGGAAGAATGGGCTCTGCACATCCATCTACCTCACGGAAGTGTGAAATGGCCATTCATCTTAATGAGATGTTCTGAATAAGAACACCCTCTGGAGATGAATAGGACCTGAAACAATAGCTCTGACATATGTGAACAGCTCAATGTCAGTAGGTGTGCTCAAATCCCCCAGTCTCTCCCCCCCGTCCCCCCTAGTGCTTGTGAGTGTATGCCATGTATGAAGCACGCCTGTTCTCAGCTCCTCACCCCTGTCTCAGCACTGTGTGCTTGGTGCATGCTCCGAGCATAGCTGTTCTCAGCTCCCCTCCAGAGAGCAGGGTCCCCAGATCCCAGCTCACATAGAGAAGGGCTCAGATCCCCCCAGAGAGACCCAGCTCCCCCAGTGCTAGGGGCAGAGGGAGAAGAGATAGCATTTAGGTTAAAAGGAACGATATGCCAGCAACCATTCTCACCTCTGCGTAGAGCATGTTTGAATTCTTCTTTGAGTAGTGTCCTTATGTGTGCTCTACTGTAGGTGTGCTTGCATTCCTGTGCTGCTGACAGGAGAACTTTGATAGTAGTGTCTCTTAGGCCTGCGCATGAGCTCTCTCTCCTCATGCTGCGCCATGAGGCTAGTCAGTGCGCATAGGGTAACCCTCGTCAGTTCCTTCTCAACTGCCCTGGCTAAAGACGGAGCTACTCGCAGTCCATTAGGATCATACGCTATTCGCATTTATATAGTTTGTTTGTTAGTATATTATAGTTATAGTTGTTCTTTACCCTCTTTTATTTTATCCACACAAAAATAAAAACTAAAAACAAACAAAACCCACAAACTTTATTTTCCCACTTTTCTCCCCACCGGGGACCCTTCCCCCACAGCAGGCATGCCCAGTTCAGCGGCTTTAAGAAGTGCTTCGCTCGTAAGGAGGCAATTCTGATTTCAGACAAGCACTCCCACGGCATTCGCTGCCTCGAGGAGGGCCATATCCATCAAAAGTGTGGTCTCTGTCAGCAACTCCGGCCACGTTCCTGTAAGGACAGAGAGCTCAGGCAGAAGATCATCTTAATGGAGGCAGCTCTCAGACCCTCGCAGGACCTGCACCGCAAGTCTCCGGGCAGACGTGAGTCTTCCCCACAGCCCTCTACATCTAATGGCTGTGGATCAAAGAAACAGACTGCTGACCCCCTCATAAGTTATCTAAGTGGAGAGTGGGAAGTCCCCAAAGGGAGCCTCCAGATAGCCGTAAGTGATCTCCATCTCGCTGAGTATCTTGGGCACTGTTGGCACCGAGACCCTCACAGTCTGGTACCCTTAGCTCATGGAAACTGTCAGCAGTTAGTACCATTGACATGCTCCTGGAACCAAAGGGCACGGCCACTGAGTCATCAGCACCGACAGACCGGAATAAGCATTCTGCTAAAAAGGCACTCCCAGTCCATGAATCATCATCGGTACCATCATTGACACCTCCTCTGGCAACAGAGCAGCCAGTACAGACAAAATCTCTGCCCTACCTCACCCTGGGGCGATCGGTAATGGTAGAATTCTGCCATTCTAGTGATCTCCATATATCGGAAGTACTGGGGTCTCCATTTCTCGGTATCGGGACCTCTGCACCGAGTCTCCGCTTGGCATGGGAATTGTCACCACTGCTGTGCCATACTCCCCCAGGGCTCGGCACCACCATGTTGTGCAATGGACACTTGACCAAATTACCATACTTAGTGACAGACATGGGGGGGGGGCGGTTTATGTTATTCAGTCATTCAATTTTTTGAAAAATTACCATGGACCTCAAAATTTTTACCATGGACACGTTTCTGATCCCTGCACTCCCCTACTCTCTAGCAAGAGTTCATACAGCGAGCCGGGGAAGAGACATCACAGTACTCCTCTCAGGCTCCATATGGTGCTCAATACTAACAAGGCCTGTAGAAGCAGATGGCCCCACCACCGTGGTACGGCCACCCATGGTTACCGCTGCCGGCCTCTTGCCGCCACCACCACCCTGATGCCTCCCTTCACACTCTGAAGGATTCCAGGGCTACTTTCCGGTCGTTGGGTAGCTACATGCAGGGACAAAAGAGACAATTTAGTCCCCAATCCCAGCATAGACCATACATGTCCCAATATGAACCTCAACGCCACTATGAGCCACAAAGAAAAAAAAGGGAAATTCCCCAAGCACAAATCATTTGGCCCGCAATCTTTGCCATCCCAGCCATCTATGTCCAAACACCAGTTTTGATGGGAAGGTCAAGGCGCCACTAGACTATTCTTTCCGACTGATACAGCTGACCAACGCTTCACACCCATTTGGCCACTGATTGGGAGTGTTCCACAGTGCCTGCGAATGCATAACATTGAACCGTGAACTGGGCACTCCATCCATTTTACCTCCCTACCTCCTCTACAACACTTTTCCTCATTCACGAGAGTATACTACAACAAGAAGTAGATTGTCTCCTCCAGTTAGGAGCCATAGAACCAGAACAAGGAAGAGGGTTCTACTCTTATTTCCTAATACCAAAGAGGAAGGGAGGCTGGAGACCCATATTAGACCTCAGATCTCTCGGCAAATTTGTCAAGGCGCAAAATTCAAGATGGCCACTTTATTGACGATCATTCCAGTGTTGGAACAGGGAGACTGGTTTTTGGCCCTTGACCTTCAGGACACATATTTTCCTACTGATTTCTCAGATTCACCCTGCGACAAGACCACTACCAATACAAAGTGCTCCCCTTCAGGCTATCGTTGGTCTCAAAGAGTATTTTCCAAGGCTCTCTTGGTGGTGGCTACTCACTTATGTTCTCAAGGGATAATGATTTACCCTTATCTCGACGATTGCCTACTCAGAGCTAGATCTCTCCGGGACGCTCACCGAGTAACCAAAGTGACTACGTGCTTGTTTACAGATCTGGTCCTACAGATCAACACCCAGAAGTCAACCCTCACTCTAGTGCAACACCTGGATTTCATAGGGGCTGACCTTGACTTGTTACAGGCCAGAGCCCTCTTGCCTCAACACAGATTCCAGTCCTTAGCCACGCTTAGACACTGTTTAAAGCAGCCCACAAATATCAGCCAGACTCTGCCTCCAACTCCCGGGGCACATGGCAGTGAGCATGGTGTTAATACCACATGCCAGGCTTCATATGCAATGTCTCCAAATGTGGTTCTACAGACCAGGGACAGGCTGGACAAATCCCTGTCGCCTCCCACCAGGGTCAAAAACTCCCTAGACTGGTGGAAGAGCCCAAGCAACGTTTGCAAAGGGATCCCCTTCTCCCAAAGCTCTCCATTGTTGCTCATCATGATTGATGCATCACTTACGGGAGTGGATGCATCTAAATGGCCTCACAACACAAGGCAAGTGGTCACCCATGGAGATGTCCCTTCACATCAATCTCCTTGAGCTAAGAGTGGTTAGGAACACCTGCGCCCATTTCCTCCCGCTGATCACAGGATCACACACAAAGATCCTAACAACAATATAGCCCAGGGATCGGCAACCTTTGGCATGTGGCCCGCCAGGGTAAGCCCCCTGGTGGGCCGGGCCGGTTTGTTTATCTGCCGCGTCCGCAGGTTCGGCCGATCGCAGCTCCCACTAGCCATGGTTCGCCGCTCCAGGCCAATGGGGGCGGCAGGAAGCAACAGCCAGCACATCCCTCGGCCCGTGCCGCTTCCCGCTGCCCCCATTGGCCTGGAGTGGCGAATTGCGGCCAGTGGGAGCCACGATTGGCCAAACCTGTGGACGCGGCAGGTAAACAAACCGGCCCGCCCAGGGGCTTATCCTGGCGGGCTGCATGCCAAAGGTTGCCGATCCCTGATGTAGCCTTTATGTACTACATCAAGCGTCAGGGAGGAGCTGGGTCACCTTCCCTAGGCACCAAGGCAATCAGGCTATGGAATTGGTGCATCTCCCACAACGTTGCACTGTCTGCGGCTTACCTCCCGGGCACACAAAACTCGATAGCGGACAATGTCCGTCTTAAATTCCCACATGACCACAAGTGGGAGATAGACCTGACAGTACTTCACGACATATTCAGGTGATGGGGGGATACTGTCCACAGACCTGTTTTCCACTCACCTGAACAAGAAATGTCCATGCTACTGCTCCAGAGTGGGGATGGGTCAATGTTCCCTGGGCAATGCCCTCCACATTCCATGGAACAGGGACATTCTCTATGCCTTTCCTCTGTTTCCCCTACTGGCGAAGGTCCTGATAAAAATTAAAAAATGGAGCCCATGTCATCCTGATTGCTCCGGCTTGGCCAAGGCAGTCCTGGTTTCCTTACCTGTCACAGCTCGCGACATGCCTGCCAATCCCTCTCCTGGACGTACAGCACCTCCTCTCGCAGGACAGGATTCTCCGCCACAAGGCATGGCTCCTGCTCTGTTCCAAAGCCTAGAAAGCTCCTGTTCGAGAGAGGCACAAGAGGTTCTGTTACACAGTAGAAAGTCCTCTACTCAATGCACTAACCTGCAGAAATGGTCCAGGTTTCAGGATTGGTGTTCTATCCAGCAAATCTCCCCAACATTGACAACTCTTAGCCTAGACTCTCATATCCTAGACTATGCATTGACCCTAAAGAAATCATGCCTATCTCTATGCTCTCTAAGGTCCACCTAGCAGTCATAACAGCTTTCCACCAACTTATTGAGAGATGCTCAGTGTTGTCGCACCCAACCACTAAGAGGTTCCTCAAGGGTATAGTAAACCATTTCCCACAACCTCGACTTCCTGCTCCCACGTGGGACATAAACCTGGTGCTGAAAGGACTGACTAGGCTGCCCTTTGAACCCATGGCCACCTGTTGGTTGATGTATCTATCTATGAAAATGGTTTTCCTGATAACAATTACCTCGTCCGGGAAACTAGGAGAAGATAGCAGCTCTGATGGCGCATCCCCCCTACACAGTATTTTTTCCAGACAAAGTTACGCTCAGGCGCATCCAAATAATTTTAGATTTTGTAAAATACTGTTTAGGGAGGCACCCCCATGAGGCATAGCAAATTTTAAGACAACCAGGGTAAACATGAAAATGTTAGAGCACTTTGAAGAGTTGACCTTTAAATAGAAAGTGATGCTCAACCTTGACTATTGGACCTGGCACTCCACTATAATTAACAGCATTAATTTAGTGTCTGATCTTTGTGTATGTCTGATTTGATTTTATTGGATTATAGTGGCGCGGTAAGGCTGCATCATGATTTCTGTTTAAAGGTCGACTTTTCTAAGTCTTCTAAAATTGAGATGCCTAGTCAGATTTGTCAAATACAGTTATTGTAATGTACGCATATCTGCATATAGATAGATAGATAAAAAGTTTTGAATATGTTTAGTCTTTTGTGGTTTATTTAACATAAGTATCAGAGTTTGAAAGAAAATAATACTTAGTACACATGAACTCTTTATCTTTTATGATTCAAGTCTTTCCAATAACAAATACAAACCCACCTACACATGTATTAAGCAAAAGAATCATGAATAATTACTGTGAAACACCTGTTAAAACAGTGGTATCACTACTGAAAATGTAATTTTATACAGCAATACAAATTTAAAATGAAATAGACGTGAATAATGTATGACTATAGTACTTGCCATCAGTGGGAAAAGTGACAGGTCCTCTGCTGGACAAGGGCCTTGAAGATTGGAGTGAGTTCAGTCAAGGCAAGACGGAGGCAATTCCACAGATGATTATCAGTCAGAATGGAGCAATTATGTGATTTAATGTTCTTCATTGTTGAGAATGCTGACTCATACACATATGTCGAGCCAAACATAGTCAAACTGTGAAATGCCACCTTCCTTACGTGGGTAAGCATAAGGGTTGTCCAGAAAGTTTCAGATGTAGTTTGTGTGCCGCATCTTAAGCACTTCATCCACTTCTAATTCAATAAGCTGTAGCTGTAGTTTTGCTTTTTCAGCATCTGGAAAGGATGCTTTCGTTTGATCACACTAAGTACCATTTGCTTGTACCACGAATGGGTTCCTTACAAACAGGAAGTTATCTTTAACACTTTCAAATTCTTGGAACCTCTGCTGGAAGTTTTGAAGAAGCCTGTCCAGAGATGATGCCATCTGCAGTGTCCCGGCAGCTTAGCAACGTTGGGAAATGCAGCATCTCCCCAGTTTCCAAATCACTTTTGAAGAGACTTTGTTTTCAAATTAAGTGACACTGCTGTGGAGATCCACTACATTGCGATTTCGCCCCTGTAACTTTAAGTTGAAATCATTTAAATGGCCTGTTAAATCAACAAGACGGCCAGGATGCTCACGCTTCTGCCATCCCTCAAAAATGCATGTAGCTCTTCTGCTTCCCCCCCCCCTCCCCCCACCCCCCGGAATGTTATGTAGATATTCTTCCACATGAACTCGAATTTCCCACAGCCTTCTTGGTACTTGCCCTCTGCTCAGACAGTGGATGTCATTATGAATCAACAGGTCATCGTAATCGGCAGATACTTCTGAAAGAAAGCTTCTGAACTGTCTGTGTTGCAGTGATGACTTTGATCGAAGGAAGTTGACAAGTTTAATCACCATTATCATTACATTAGCATACTCATAGCTAAGCCCTGCACAAAGCGCAGTTTGGTGGATTATGCAGTGACAGGAAATCAGATTGGGGTTCAGATCTTGCACACATTTCACAAGCCCTCAGTGAGTACCGATCATAGCAGGAGCACCGTCTGTTGTAATTGACACAATCTGTGTCATGTCAAAACCTGCATTAGACAAAACAGTTCCTCACCTGTTCTGCGATTGTTATGCAGTATAAGGGGCAACAACTCCTCCCCAAATTTCTCTCCATCAGAAAAAGGACATACAGTGCTAGCTTTGCGGTGACTCTGGTATTACAGGATCCGTCCACTGCCATGGAAAATTTTTGAATGTTCAGTTTCTCACACAACTGCTTGAAAATGTCCTGTGCCATCATCTCAGCGCACCTAATAGCTGTTGTGTCTGAGATTGGCAGTTGTCTTAAGGGGTCAGCAATGTCTGTCTTCTCTGCAAAAAGGGTTTCAGCTGTAGTAACCATCCACTGCTTAATAACGTCCGCCTCTGTAAAAGGTTTCCTGTGTTTTTCCATTACCACACACCTCAATGAAGCTTCAGATGCCTTTTCCTGAGCACAAGTAGCCTTTGAAATAATATTTGTGTCTGAAAATATGCGTCCTTTAATGAAGCAGTCTTGTCTGTTCTTAAATGGGAACCAATTGGATATTTGTGGTCAAAATCCATGTGCTTCGTTTCATAGTGCCATTTGATGTTCCCACTTTCAACAATAGCCACAGTCTCTGTTCAAATTAAACATCCTGGTCGACCCTTTCGATGCTGTGGCAAGACAAAATAGTAAGCGTCGGTCCACTTTTCTTTAAATGAACGGTTTTCAGTGTCAACTTTCTTTTCTTTTTCTCCCCCCCCCCCCCGCTATTTTTAAACACAGTGCCGTTAAACGTCGAAAGCACCAGAGGTGGGAGTACCTTGGCTCACCTTTGCTTCTCCTGCAGTTCTTGGGGCTCTTCACTGCTCTGAAGCCTTGAGTCCCAGCACAATTCCAGGCAGGGCTGAAGGGGTTCAAGGGGAAGAGGAGAAGAGGGAGAGGCACAAGAACCCTCTCCTTGTCCCAATAGTAGAGGGAAGGGAAGAGCAGAGCTGCCACAAGCCACTGAACTCCTTCCTCTCTCCTGTAAAAATGGCGCCTGCTGAGGGGCAGGGGCAGAGAGCACCACCTGCTTCCTGCAGCAGCCCTGATTGGCTGTTTTTTCCCTTGCTGCCAATCAGAAGAGGTTTTTCCAAGACAGGAAACATGCAGCCTCAGCAGCTTGGGTGGTATTGTGGACATTGTAATTGCAGGGTCTGTGTCCCAGGGGTGCCATTTTAGATTTTGATTGGGGTGGTAGGTAGCATTCCAGGAGATACTTGGCTGTCAGCCCCAGGCAGCCGGGCTGCCACTGTCATGGCTTAAATTCAGGTGCACCAGATTGGAGCTGGATAAATGTTTGGGAATCCCCCTGTGTCTCCTGCTGGGCTGAAGTGCTAGTCCCCGAGAGCCTTGAGTGGGGCTGAAGCCCTGAGTCACAGTGCACCTCAGGCCCAGAGTCCCAGCAGACTGTAGGCAGGTGTCAAGATTCCTTCCCCACTCTGAACTCTAGGGTACAGAGGTGGGGACCTGCATGAGAACCTCTAAGCTTAACTACCAGCTTCGATCTGGTTTTGCTGCCACCACCCAAATTATTTATGAGTCATTTGGGAAACTCTGTCTACCTCCCCCCCAGAATATTTCCCTCCCAAGTACTATAACGCTTCCCTGGGTAGCCTTGAGAGACTTCTTCACCAATTTCCTGGTGAACACCGATCCAAACCCTTGGATCTTAAAACAAGGAGAAATTAACCATTCCCCCTCCTTTCCCCCCCCACCAATTCCTGGTGAGTCCAGATCCAACCCCCTTGGATCTTAAAACAAGGAAAAATCAATCAGGTTCTTAAAAAGGCTTTTAATTAAAGAAAGAAAGGTAAAAATCATCTCTGTAAAATCAGGATGGAAAATAACTTTACAGGGTAATCAAATTCAAAGAGCCCAGAGGAACCCCCTCTAGCTTTAGGTTCAAAGTTACAGCAAACAGAGGTAAAACCTCTAGCAAAAGGAACATTTACAAATTGAGGAAACAAAGATAAAACTAACACGCCTTGCCTGGCTGTTACTTACAAGTTTGAAATATGAGAGACTTGTTCAGAAAGATTTGGAGAGCATGGATTGATGTTTGGTCCCTCTTAGTCCCAAGAGCGAACAACCCCCAAAACAAAGAGCACAAACAAAAGCCTTCCCCCCCACCAAGATTTGAAAGTATCTTGTCCTCTTATTGGTCCTTTGGGTCAGGTGTCAGCCAGGTTACCTGAGCTTCTTAACCCTTTACAGGTAAAAGGATTTTGGTGTCTCTGGCCAGGAGGAATTTTATAGTATTGTACACAGGAGAGCTGTTACCCTTCCCTTTATAGTTAGGACACGCCCCCCCCAAATCACAGGTAGTGTTGGACAGCTGGTTCCACACTGGCTGTGATTTTTTCCTGGAGCTCTAGGAGAAAACAGAGTTAATAAGACACATGCACCTTTAGACATACTACTGATTATATATTGAGTGTATATATGTGGAGAGTGTACCAGGAAATGTGGTACTGTTATGGTATAGAAGCTCTGACACCTCACTGTTGCTTGGAGATGGGATGCATCTGTTGGACAAGGGTCAGTAGATCTTTCTCTCAAACAGAAAGCTGTCTGTATTTTGGCACAAAAACTCTGTATGTGATTTCTCTCACCAGCTCTGCCACAAACTCCTCCCTCCAACCATTCTGAAACATGACCAGGAACACCTTTCCATTGTAACGTAGTTGTCTTTCTCTCCAGGCACTGCATGTGAGTTAGGTTAGAGGAGGGAGGAAAGAAATGGCAATAGCTTGCTTGTACCAAGGAGTGAAGACTTCAGGGATATGTGTTCCCTGCTCACAGTGGGGGAGCCTGGGTACGGATGTCATGAGGGGACCGTGTTGCCGTGAGAATGCAGTGAATGCGTTGGAGCCATGGCTAGGGAGGTGTGCTGAAGCAGAGCTGGTGGAGCCCAGTGAAAGCAAGAGGAAGACCAAAGACAGGGTAGGCCCACTGCTCAGTGAGGAGGGAGAAACCGTAACAGGAAACTTGGAAATGGCAGAGATGCTTAATGACTTCTTTGTTTCGGTCTTCACCGAGAAGTCTGAAGGAATGCCTAACATAGTGAATGCTAATGGGAAGGGGGTAGGTTTAGAAGAGAAAATAAAAAAAAGAACAAGTTAAAAATCTCTTAGAAAAGTTAGATGCCTGCAAGTCACCAGAGCCTGATGAAATGCATCCTAGAATATTCAAGGAGCTAACAGAGGAGGTATCTGAGCCTCTAGCTATTATCTTTGGAAAATCATGGGAGACAGGAGAGATTCCAGAAGACTGGAAAAGGGCAAACATAGTGCCCATCTACAAAAAGGGAAATAAAAACAACCCAGGAAACTACAGACCAGTTAGTTTAACTTCCATGCCAGGGAAGATAATGGAGCAAATAATTAAGGAAATCATCTGCAAACACTTGGAAGGTGGTAAGGTGATAGGGAATAGCCAGCATGGATTTGTAAAGAACAAATCATGTCAAACTAATCTGATAGCTTTCTTTGATAGGATAACGAGTCTTGTGGATGAGGGAGAAGCGGTGGATGTGGTATACCTAGACTTTAGTAAGGCATTTGATACGGTCTCGAATGATATTCTTATAGATAAACTAGGCAAATACAACTTAGATGGGGCTACTATAAGGTGGGTGCATAACTGGCTGGATAACCGTACTCAGAGAGTAGTTATTAATGGTTCCCAATCCTGCTGGAAAGGTATAACGAGTGGGGTTCCGCAGGGGTCTGTTTTGGGACTAGCTCTGTTCAATATCTTCATCAATGACTTAGATATTGGCATAGAAAGTACGCTTATTAAGTTTGCAGATGATACCAAACTGGGAGGGATTGCAACTGCTTTGGAGGATAGGGTCAAAATTCAAAATGATCTGGACAAATTGGAGAAATGGTCTGAGGTAAACAGGTTGAAGTTTAACAAAGACAAATGCAAAGTGCTCCACTTAGGAAGGAACAATCAGTTTCATACATACAAAATGGGAAGAGACTGTCTAGGAAGGAGTATGGCAGAAAGGGATCTAGGGGTTATAGTGGACCACAAGCTAAATATCAGTCAACAGTGTGATGCTGTTGCAAAAAAAGCAAACGTGATTCTGGGATGCATTAACAGGTGTGTTGTGAGCAAGACACGAGAAGTCATTCTTCCGCTCTACTCTGCGCTGGTTAGGCCTCAGCTGGAGTATTGTGTCCAGTTCTGGGCACCGCATTTCAAGAAAGATGTGGAGAAATTGGAGAGGGTCCAGAGACGAGCAACAAGAATGATTAAAGGTCTAGAGAACATGACCTATGAAGGAAGGCTGAAAGAATTGGGTTTATTTAGTTTGGAAAAGAGAAGACTGAGAGGGGACATGATAGCAGTTTTCAGGTATCTAAAAGGGTGTCATAAGGAGGTGGAAGAAAACTTGTTCATCTTAGCCTCTAAGGATAGAACAAGAAGCAATGGGATTAAACTGCAGCAAGGGAGGTTTAGGTTGGACATTAGGAAAAAGTTCCTAACTGTCAGGGTGGTTAAACATTGGAATAAATTGCCTAGCGAGGTTGTGGAATCTCCATCTCTGGAGATATTTAAGAATAGGTTAGATAAATGTCTATCAGGGATGGTCTAGACAGTATTTGGTCCTGCCATGAGGGCAGGGGACTGGACTCGATGACCTCTCGAGGTCCCTTCCAGTCCTAGAGTCTATGAATCTATGAAAGGGGAGGGTGGGGAGGCGGGTGTTGACTAGCTCAGTATGCAAATTGCAGGAAATGATAAGTACAACTGCCTTAATTACTACTTACTCCTACCAACAACATATCTTTTCCTAGTTTTTATGAACAAGTATTTCAGTGGCAAAAAACACTGTTAACACAGATTTAAAGTTGTCATCCCCTTGAAGAGTATGTTATGCTATTAAAGGACAAAAAGCAGGGGGGAAGGTAGCCCATGACCCCTTTCCTCTACCATCTTTGAGGAATGCCCCAGTACACACATACTCACGCTGGCCCTTGGCACTATAAGATTCAGGAGGTGCCAGATCCTAGCATACACTCACACTTTGAGCCAATTCCCCAGAAAGAGTACCACACATGTACAATGGGAGAACTACTTCACAGCCTTTAACAGCTCCTTTACCCTTTCCCACAGGATACCATCTCAATCTACACTTTCACGTACCCATCATTAAAGCATTAGAATCCTGTTATATTCCACATTACCACTGACAATAGCCTTTGTAATAAAAGCCCTGTGCCCTGCTAACTATATAACATACAATATTCTGCATAGAAATGATGTGTACTGGATTCTGAAGGTACACATGCACCAATTCCCTTTCCTCACACACATGAGAGAGTGAAAAACACAGATCTCCTCATATCGTAATCACAGCTCTGTCACGCACCTCAAAGTAGTCCACACATGTCCTCATATCAGAGAGACACCTTTATGAAGCAGGCCCAACTACTGCCTCCACCGTTCAAGGTAGGTACACCAAACACACTGACTGCCTCTGAAGTGTATCCAAATTATTCCTATTGTTTACTGCCAGCTCCTGGGGAACAGAGGGAAGGTGATGTGGGCAACTGTCTTCACCTGTGCCCGCTTCCCCCCCACACACACCTTTTTGTCCTTTAATAGTGTTAGACGGAATCCTCTGGATGAGAGGGAATGGGTTGCAAAAGGAGGTGACGAATTTGTATATTTCAGCAACTGTGGGGTTCACAGAGTAAAGGTATGTATGTTAATGGGGCATATTGGGGCAGTGCTGAAAGAGGGCAAAGATATGAGTGCATGGGCAATCTTAATTCTGTTTCCTGGGTTTCAGAAGTTTGAGTTTTGCTCAACTCAGTGTTCTGCAAGGGGATGACATACCACCAAACAACCTCAGCTCTGCATTAACTACGTTTTTTTTGCAATTAAATATACAAAAGAATAGAAAGCCTGTGAACGTGTCATCACTTTGCGTAATGCAAGGGAAGGGGCTGATAGTAAACCCTGGTGGCCAGTCAAATAATTTTCTAATGCACAGGCCAACAAGATACTTAATTAACTTCAAAATGCACAAATAAGTGAGAAACCAATAAAGTAGGTTTTAAATCAAGATAAAGGTATTTGTAAGCCAATGCTCCTTAGACTCAATGGTTAAAATTATTTTAGAATCATTATTTTCTATAATTATTTAAATTCTTTTACTATCGGAAATCTGCATTCCTTTCTCTCACTCTTTGTCCTGCCTGTTTAGATTGAAACCTGTTTGGGGCAGGGACTATCTCTTACCATCTGTTTGTGCAGCACATAGAGCAATGGAGGCCTGATCTCAGTTGGCTTCATATGCTACCATAACGCCAAAAATAAATATTATGTATGATATCTTTTAATATCCCCCCCCCCCAGTATTGCAATTTAAACCAATTTCTCTTTAAAAAACAACCACTAACTTTTCAATTTAAATTGACTTTCACAGTTGTGGAGAATAACAGCTTGACCAGCAATATCCTGACATTGAATTGCCCTTTAAATGTAATATGCCTGGGCTCTCCTCTCAGACAGCCTGCTGTCTGACTGCTACATTGACAGATGCTAGGCTCCACACACTGAATATCTCTTGTCTTTTTATTGTGCAGAGTCTGATGGCTCCTTCAGGGCTCCTGCTGTTGATCTGGTGTCTGTCTCAAACAGTGCTTCTGCACTCACAGCAAGAAGAACCCAAGATTTCAATATTTTTAAAATTTCAGAAAGGCAAAGGGGGCAGGAAATGCAACCCCCATTTGTTATCCTAGTAAGTCTTGCATCACACTTTTCCTGTCAGGCTGGACAGACACAGTTCCTACCATTGACTGACACCTGTCCATTTTAAATAGATAGATATTTTAAATGGATACATATTTTGTGTGGGGTGAATACAATTTCTCTGGTCTTCCCTCTCCCTCACAGCTTTGGACCTGATTGATCCTGATCTTCAATGGACCGCTACTAGGTTAATAAATCCTGTTTAGTGCTGTGCCGTTGTCATGCATCAATCATCCCTGCCTTCCTGGTACAGAAATTTCTTAAAGGATCTTCCTCTCCCCTCTTCTTCCTAATTTACGGTATGCTAAACACTGAGCCAGTATCAAAGACCAATTACCAGAACGGGCGAAGTGATGATACAGATGTCTTAAGTCCAAAAACTGATGCGTGCTTACATCTTTGCGTCCAGTGGCTGACACTTCCTCTTGTGTGTGTGTTCAACTGTATGAGAGGAAGTCACTGAACTGGGACCTAGTACATCTAGGTTCAGTTCTCAACATTACCACAGACTTCCTATGTGACCTTGGGTAAATCACTTTTTCTCTCTCTCTCTTTTCATTTCCCATCTGTAAAATGGGGATATTTCCTTTCTTCTGCCCTTTATCTTATTTATCTAGATGTAAGCTCTTTAAGGGCGGGATTGTCTCTTACTTTGTGTTTATACAGTGCCTAGCACAGTGGTGTCCTGATTTTGCTTGAGTTCTCTAGGCCAGTGGTACTCAACCAGAGGTACGTGCACCCCCAGGGGCACGCAGAGGTCTTCTAGGGGGTACATCAACTCATCTAGCTATTTGCCTAGTTGTACAGAAGTCTACATAAAAAGCACTAGTGAAGTCAGTACAAATTAAAATTTCATACCGATGACTTGTTTATACTGCTCTATATACTATATACGGAAATGTAAGTGCAATATTTACATTCCAGTTGATTTATAAATATAGGGTAAAAATGAGACAATACGCAATTTTTCAGTAACCGCGTGCTGTGACACTTCTGTATTTTTATGTCTGATTTTGTAATCAAGTAATTTTTAAGTGAGGTGTAACTTGGGGATACACAAGACAAATCAGACTCCTGAAAGGGGTACAGTAATCTGAAAAGGTTGAGAACCACTGCTCTAGGTACTACTGTAATACAAATAACACATAATTATCTGTTACTTTTTGTTATGAATGTAGTGTACCTCATGCCATAAATCTTAATATGTCTTCAGCTACTATATCACATCAGGTAGGTAGTCTGGATCTAATGGCAATTTTCATTGTTCTTTCCCTCTTGTATTCTCACTTTCACCAAATGACCCTTGGTCTCCTCATCTATGTTTGTTCTTCTGACTACTGAGAATTCATCATGTTGATATAGAAGTAATACCAAGCCTCCACAGCGGTTGCCACCCTAGTTCTTAAAAGTGGCTTTATTGAAATTTTGTTTAATTCACAATGCCTTTTTGAAACATCATGGGTACAATTACTTGTAATTCTTTTGCCAGAAGGTAATCATTGTAATATGTTTCACCATTATCAATATAATCATTGCCCTCTTGTGGAGTCCGGCAGTGCCATGGCACAGTGATCCTCAGCTGTGCCGTTCTTAGGCAAGGTCTGTCGGTGCTCCAACTGCTAGTGCTCTAGCACTACATGGTCTCCAAAGAGTACTCCAGCAACAACCACACTCTGACTAACCCAGGCACCCTGTCTTGGTGAGCCACTCTTTACCAATTGCTCTCTGAACTACCAGGGAGCCTTCCACCTGCTCCTCACTTCTGACTCTGCACTACAGGAAAGAAAAACAGCAGATCAACTGCTGGCAGAGTCATCATGCTCGTCTAGAATTCCAAAGCCATTAAGCCAACAGAAACTAACTGGCTGATTAAACACTTCCTTAAAAACCTGAGGATTTTGCTGTTTGGGGGAGAGAGGCTTTGGACTCCGAGCTCTCCAGCAACGTGGCAGCCAAGCATCTTGCTCAGGTGTTGCTAGAAAGCAATGCAAGCCAGTCAATTATTTGTAGTCATACTTTTTCACTGACTAAAGTTCATAAACTGATAAGTATAACAGCATTTTATATGTCTTGATGAATGGAAGCTGTGTGTTTATAACTGTCCAATATATTTAGCAACCCTTTTCATGGTATCTGTCTGAATCTGTTTCAATCTGGGAGACAAAAGTAAGAAAAATATCTTTTTCCCCCCCCCACCCTCCCCCCTCCTGTAGTCTAGGATCCCACCTAGCAATGATTTCAAAGTTGGTATGAAACTGGAAGCCCACGACCCACGCAATGTTACCTCAGTGTGTATAGCTACAGTAATTGGAATCACTGGTGCCAGATTAAGGTTGCGGCTTGATGGAAGTGACAACAAAAATGACTTTTGGAGGCTTGTGGATTCCTCTGACATACAGCCAATTGGGACCTGTGAAAAGAAAGGGGGGATGCTCCAGCCGCCACTCGGTAAGAAACAATGTTTCTGAACTAATGACATGGTATGTGTAATCCACAAGATGCTGCTCTCCTATGGTTAGTGTTATCTTGTTTTTTTGGCAAGTGCTACTTGAAATAATGGTTCAAGGGAAATGTTAACAGCAGAAGGATAAATGCTAAGTAAAAGAGCTAATAAAGAGAGTAAATGAGCTGGACCCCACTTTGTGTATTACTGTGTCTAGGAATGGATAGAGAAATTTAGAATTTGAGTATGAGTTCTACTATCCAAAACATTTTCCCTCTTCCCAGAATCCCCCCACTAATCACGAGGAGGGACAGATCCCTCATGGCCTTTTCAGTGACTGCTTGATGGGTTACACATAAATATTACGTTAATCTACTTAATTTATCCTCCTTCACCCCATAATTTATAGAGAACTGTGGCATTACCTTGTGGGCTCTACATTACTTTCAGTTGTGGAGAAGAGTCCCAAAGTGCTTTCTAAGGCACATTTCTTACAACTTGCATGGAGCTCCTGAATTTGGGTCTCTGGTGTATCAGGTGCGCTGCAGAAAAGGGAGATGTCTTTTTAAAATTTTAATAATTCTAAAAACTGACAAACTCAAAATGATTTCCACAGGAATTTAATTTATATTTTTTAAGCAAAATGAAATACATTTAAAGTATGTTCTTGCCACTACAAGGTCCTAAATGCCTCTTCCCATAAAACTCCAAGGAGTAACAGCTTGTGTTTTGTTGCTTTCTTTTCTTTTTCTTTTCTCTTTTACTTTTCTATCTAATTTAAGAGTAGGCTGACTGAAGTGAGGGTGCATTTTCTGTCTTTCACGCACTCTGCATGTTCATTCACTCTTTTCTCATTCTTAGTCTAGGCAAGCTCTTGGATGAGAGAGGAGACAGAGGGACCTACATTGCTTCAAACCTTTTTCTTTTACACTTCTGTACCACTGTATGTGGTGATAGTAATTTTCCAAATATATGTATCAGAGAATGGGAGCAAATGTAGTATGTGTTTCCTGGTTTTAGACTGATAACTTCGCACTTCACTCTTTATTGCTGCTCTACAGAAGCCAGCAGTCCCTTGCTACTGTCCTTCCAGAGGTCTTCTTCCCCACATAATCTTCCTGCACACTTAGATATCCATAGTTTCCTTTCCAAAAAATCCCTCCCATATTTGGACAGGTCTAAACTCAAGAGCGTTTTGCTGGTATAGGTATAGGGGTGTGATCTCTGACTGGCATAGCAGTGCTAGCAAAAACCCCTATTGTAGATGCAATACTGGAAAATCTGTGCTTTACTAGTTTAGCTTACAGCACTCCTAGTGTGGACACAGCTTATATTGGCCAGCAAAACTGTACTACAGTAGAACCTCAGCGTTACGAACACCAGAATTACGAACTGACCAGTCAACCACACACCTCATTTGGAACTGGAAGTACACCATCAGGCAGCAGCAGAGACACTCCCCTTTCTCCTCCCCTCCCCCCCAAAGGGCAAGCAAATACAGTAAAGTGTTGTCAAAAAAAAAAATGGGGCGGTGAGCCGCATTTTTCTTCTGCACAGTAAAGTTTCAAAGCTGTATTAAGTCATTGTTCAGTTGTAAACTTTTGAAAGAATAACCATAATGTTTTGTTCAGAGTTACAAACATTTCAGAGTTATGAACAACCTCCATTCCCGAGGTGTTCATAACTCTGAGGTTCTACTGTAGTGCAGTTTTGCTGGCCAATATAAGCTGTGTCCACACTCAGAGCGCTCTACTGGTATAGTATATCAGTATATCTTTTCCAGCAAAATGCTTCTAGTGTAGTCATGGCCTATTGTGTAATATAAGAGAAAGCAAAGCAGTGGTTCCTGTTCACTTCCTGTGGATGGTGATTAGTAGCAGGAGCAGTTTCTCTCAGCAGCAGAGGAGAGCGCTCATTGTCTATTCTGTTTGTGCATAAGCCCATCCTTAGGCTTGTATTTTTGTGGAAGTATTTGTGACACAAAATCACTTCAGGCAAAATAAAAAAACTAAAAAAGAGAGACTTCTTAGGCTTTACTTAAAAATACTAAACTTGAGTTGACAATGTCATTTTCAAATCACACTTGCTAGTTTTATGAGGAAAAATATTTTCCCTTAAGGCTCACTCAGCCTTGCTGCTGACAGCGAAGCTGTGTTCTTTGTGAATCGTACGTTGCTACCAGGATCTGCATTCAGAGCTCACTTAACGATAATGATGGTGGTGATGCGTGAATCTAGGTCACTCTTTTTGTATTAGAGGTCTTCCCAGGCCCAGACCCAAACCAGACCCAAATCCACCCAATCTGAGCCCAAGAGTGTTGTCATTTTCCAACCTGACCCTGACCGTTCCCTCCAAACCTGAGTTAGCGGCGCCACTGCCACCTTCTGCTGCACTGTGTGGTGGTGGCAGCTGCTTGTCCCAATCCCGTTGGCTGCCACCCCCTGCTGCACTCTGTGTGTTCTGTGGAGTGAGAGGTGCAGCACACTCACTTGGCAGTGCATACTATTCAACGAGGCAGAGGTGGCTGGCAGGAGCTGGGCACGCAGCCACCGCTATGCCAACCTTCTGGGCAAGAGAGAGACTTCAGAGGTGACCTGATCTGAGCCTCAGAGGTTCAGATTGTTTTCTGACCCAACCCAAACCTGATACTTGTTGTCGGGTCCCATCAAGTTCTGGTAGAATTGCAGGAATCTACTCTACTTCTATCAAATACTGGTTTAGCACTCAACAGACTCTGGTTCCAGGTGCTTAGCCAGTATTTTCTACCAGTTCAGTGGTGTGACTTTCTTTAAAACTTGGCAGCAGGCATGTACTGCTTAATGTTATTTTTTATATTTAAATTAAATAACTTTAATAGATTATAATTTTAGGCTTTAATATAGGTTATCAATTTCAAATATAATTCTAAATAGCTTTATTTTTTTTAAAAGTGTTTAATATAAATACAAAATGATTTTTTAAAAATGTTACCCACCCTGTTTTAAACCATAACTACACTTTCAAAAGTAAACATTTTCTGTACTGTGGCATTTCCTATACTTATAATGTATCATGTATGCTGTGGTGAAGTATACTTAGTGTGGTGTAGTAAGTATTTTACTCTATAAGGTTGCCTGTTGAATATAGTTGGATGAGATTGTATTCTGACTTTCCAAGACCCTAAGCACATTTAAAGAGCTGCCATTTTATAAACCAGTCAGAGAACATTTTCTTTCCTTTTCCCCAACAACACAAATGCATAATTTTGCCTAAAAATTATACCTCCTAAAACAGCTATTCTAGTTAAATATGGCACATATGAGAATATGGTATAAAGTTTTTATCAGAACTTGTTAGGAGTAACCTTCATAATTCAATACTGACTTCACTCATGGGGGGAGGGATAGCTCAGTGGTTTGAGCATTGGCCTGTTAAACCCAGGGTTGTGAGTTCAATCCTTGAGGGGGCCACTTAGGGATCTGGGGCAAAATCAGAACTTGGTTCTGCTAGTGAAGGCAGGGGGCTGGACTCAATGACCTTTCAAGGTCTGTTCTAGGAGATAGGATATCTCCATTAATTAATTTATTTATTTAATACAACTATCTTAAATTTATGCTGATAAAACTTTTGATACCACATTAACATGTATTCCCTAAGTATAATAAAGGGAATATAAATATTAATACTTCTTTGGTCAAAATAGAAAGAAACAGGAAGATATTCTCACTTGCACTTAGGTTTATTGTCAAGTATGATTACTAAGCAACCACTTTATAGTGGTCTGTGTTTATCAACAGTTAACCACACAGTATTTTCCCGTGTAGCACAGTAGGTCTTTTCTATCTGTGATCAGCGTAACTTAGAGAAAAAAGAAGAAAAATGTCCAGTAAACCCCCCCCCCCCCCAAAAAAAAAAATCCTGGTAAACTTGACCCTGGCCTACAGGACTTCGTGTATTCCAGTATTTTCACATTAATATTTGGGAAATGCTTCATCTATGGGCTTCTGACTACTGGGTGGATATTTTGAGTGAGATTTTTGTTCTGTTACTATATCATTGGCAGATGGATAAACAAGTGCTTGGGATCCTTGAAGTAACTGTTCAGCTAAAGTTAAGAAATAAAGAATGAGACTCCCTACCTTTTTCTACCTGTGATATTCCACTAGACCACCAGGAGGAGCCCACTCTTAATCCAACAGTGAAATACTCAGTACAGTGAGTCCAGAGTTAATCACTAGAGAGCCATCTGGATGTTTGTGCATTGTGCTGAGGAAAATGGTTGTATTCCTGGAGAAGCGAAAGATAGGGTAGGTGGTCATGGCGGTATTGTAGTTCACTTACACTCCCAGATGCAGGAAAAATGCAGGTACCTAATGGCATCAGAGAACTTTTGGACAGACTGAACTCATATCAAGTACAAATTGGGTCTCCACTACTGCTGGTCCTCAGCTACTAAGTAATATTATGTTGCAAGGCTCAGTTAATAATTGTTTTGAGATCCGCTGGTGGAAAGGTGAAGTATTATTAAAATGTCACTCCATTGTACTCCAAAACTGAACCGTCCAAATTTTGTGAGAGGGAGATAACCAAAATGGAGCAGCAATTTGCTCTGTGTGGGTCTGTAATCTATTTAAAGTGTTTCAAAATACAGTGCTTGTGCCACTGTAACTATATTGCTTTAGGACCAGATATAGTGAAAGCAGTATAACCCCCTAATGTGGATGCAATTATTACTAGTATAAAGGTGACTTGGTTGGTATCAAAATAGGCTATACTGATATTAGCACTTTTATATTGGTATAACTACATTTACTCTAGCTAGTTGCACATCTTTAACTTTATCTATTCCTAAACTAACACAGTGGTACAAAAAATGTGTATACACCAGTCTGTGGCCAGTGATGTCCTTGTGTTCTGATTGCCATTTCTGTTGATTGAAATTAGTTGAAATGTTATACCTAATAAGCAAATGTTTTTGTACTATCCAGGAATGCAAGTTTGGCTCCCCTCATAATGATCGTCAGCCATTCTATTGCATAGTTTATTCAGAAAAGAAATAGTCACACATTGTCCCTCTAGTCCTTGATTCTTTAGCGATAGCTAGGTTCCAAAATTCAAACATCCTGGCATATATAGATACATTTTTGAAAAAGCCTTCTTGGCACTTTTGCAGCATCCTGTTCCTGGGTAAAGCTGGGAGCTAATTGGGTGTATAATTGCCTCCTGCTAGACACTTACACAACTGATTTTCCCAAGTGGAATGGAGCCTTCTGGTCCCAACATTTGATTTCTCTCACAGTAACAAATGAGTTAAAATAGTCCCTCCCACCTGAGCTCTAAACATATCATAGTTTCACATATTACATTGGGCTCAGTAGTGTTCAGTGTCTAGTTAAGGTTTCAAATTCCAACTTCCATTTGAAACTACTTTTTTTTTTTTAAGTACTTTATAATGTTTTCAGACAAATTCCTTTGGGGATAACATTTTCCATGCTCTAATTAGAAGTGATTTTTTTAAAGAAAGCTTACGTGAAATCAGTTGAGCTACTTAACTGAGTAGTGTCACCACCCTTCCTGTTATTGGCATGTGCAATCACGCACTCTGTGCTTTCCAGTGAGAAAGCTAATTCTCAGCTAATTCAAAAGGTAATCTAGAAACTTCCAGAATGGCATGTTTTATAAATCATGTTAAGACTTAGAAATCAATCCAAGTTTAAAAATCAGCTCAGTAGTTTCTCAGTTGTGAACATTTAAACATGACAATTTCTCACATATATAAGATCTCTTGTATCCAGTTTTAAAATGCAATTTAAGGAGTTGTGGACTTTAAACAACTTTTAAATCTGTCTGCTCAGTTAAGTACAACTTAAGGCCACTGTGTCAGGGAGCCAATACCCAGGACATGAATTAAGGTTTAAATAGTAAGTAATCAAAAGTCATGTAAACTTTTCCATATCTACTATTAGTTTTTTTTAAATCATATCTAGATTGTAAGGCAATTCTTCAAATCCAGACAAGGATTCTAGTAGTAGTTGCTTTAGAGAGAAGTTTCCTATTAGGTTCCTGTTTTGTTGTGTTAGGTTTTTTTGGAGAGAACTACAACAGACTTTCACCTGCTAAAGATTTGGCCCAAAATATCTGTTGTCTATTTGAATCGGTCTAGTAGCTTCAAATACAGCCCTGAAGGTGCTTTGAAAGCAGAGAGAGATATAAGCATGTCTCTTCCTTTATTGGGAGGTACTTGGTTCTGAGGGAGAATGCCATGGAATGAAGAATATTTCCACCAAACAATTGTTTTGATAAGATAAAGTTGTTTTTAATAAAAGCAGGTTTGGGTTATAGTAACTCTTTGTGCATTGTATTCACTTATTTTTTTAATGAAGAATACTGGCATGGAAACATTCTCCACTTTATGCAATTGCAATGTGATGCACACACTTACCAAGATGTTTCATTTCTACCATTCCCTGTTTTGTGCTCTTGTCTTTGTAATTAAAGGATGTATTGTTTCATTGAAATTTGTTTGCACTTCCTTGTTTCTTTTTGTGAAGGAATCTTGTGAAAGAGCCTCAATGGAGAAGAAAATGTGTCTAATAAAAAATAAGAGTTAGAGGACAGAGAAGCTAGACCAGAGGATGTCATTTGAGAATGAAAGAAAACTGGCCCAGTAAATATAACTTGGTACTATGCAAGGAAGATGGTTTGGGACCAGGGAATATAGAGAATGATTTAATCTGCAGTACTACAGCTTGCATGTCTCTAGTCACACTTAATATAGTAACCATGATAAATGATTTTGCAGGCAAATCACTCCTGAAAGGAAATATACTATCCAACATGTTTACTGCTGTAAACAGCTGCTCTATGCATTCATGTGTCTTGGCCACATTTATTTCTAGCCAAGTCCAAACCAGAGGGTTTTAGACAGTGGTGGGGTAAATTCTGCATCCTTCTTCTTCCTGTATATTAATATTTTATAAATGTGAGTCTAGGATCTTTTACACAACTAATCTATTTATGTTAATTAGGTTTCCAGATGAATGCATCATCTTGGCCAATGTTTCTGTTAAGAACACTAAATGGAGCTGAAATGGCACCTGCAGCATTCTTTAAGAAGGTAAGAAGAAAGGGGCTCCTAGTAAACAAGCTTCCATCAACTGGTCCATGATTACATTTTTATTGAGGATGCCAGGATATTGTACTGTTCTCTTCAGCATGGAAAGGCAACAATGTTATTTAAAATTACTTTGAAGTGGATTGGCAAGCCACAAAACTGGACAGGAAATGATCATCTTCTAGTCCAAATGGATGGGCACCTCTTTTCCTGTGTTTGGACCTTTAAGGTATGCTGTATTATTTAGAAAAAATTGTGTTAGCTTGGTTTTTTCATGGATTTAAGATGTCATGCATCTCTCGTTTGTTGACAGTAACATATTCATGATGTGCCTGTGTATGTGTTGGGCTAAAACTGGTAAAGGAGAATGAGAGCCACAGGAACGCATGGGGAGTCTATGCTGAATATTTTTATTTGGCGCATACTTCACAGTTGAGCTGTTAAGAATGTAGTGGGGACTTAGCTGAAAGTAATAAAAAAATGCTATCAGTTTTAGAAGTACGGCCTTTATGCTGAAGAAAAGAGGAACTTAAAAAAATGTGTGAAATGTTTTTATTCAAAAAATATGTAGGGATGCAAGTATGACTCAGCTGGTCTGTTGATTTGATTTGTCCTCTTACCATTCTTATGAGCTTGCTAAAATCAAAGTGTGAAGTTCAGCGATTTCTTTCTTAGTACTGATAATGGCTTTGCATGAGTTTGTTTTAGTAAAACGTACATTGGGCTTGATCCTGTAAGCTCTTTGCTCGTGAATCCCCATTCATTTTGAGAACATATTGATTTGAATGCATTCATAAAATAGCTATGGTATGAGCAGTGGCACTGCAAGCTTCTCGATACTGTCCCAGCAATATGCCTCAGCCCTCTTCTGGAGGATCTACCTCTTGAGGGTGAGATATAATTTGGTTTCCCTTCAGTCCTTTGGCCTTTCTGCTGAGACTGACAAGAGTTACATTGTGGACCGTTGTGTTGCTGATTTTTGTTTTGTTTGTCCGAGACCAACTTATTTCACACAGGCCACTAAACAGCCTTCAGATGTTAATGATTTATTTGCATGTGCATTTGGATAAGTAATAAAGAGCTGAAAGGTTCCCCAGTCCATTATCAATCCCCAGAAACATCCAGTCCCTCGCAGAAGTACATTTTTCTGATCCTGTCCTCTCCCTACATAAAACTATGCCATTTATTTTTAGTGTACGTTCACTATCCCACCGTTCCTGTAGAACACATCAGATTTTCTCAGTCAACTGCTTAAGTAGACTCGGCATAACCTTGCTCCCAGTCACATAAGTAGGAGCAGAATTGAGCCTAGGTAATCTAGAAAATTTAAAATAAACTTGTAACATGTATTAAATGTGTATTGTATAACCTTTTTGGGGTAGTCAGTATGAGAAGTTAGAATGTTAGAGAAAAGTAGCTGTTTTTCAAGAATTCATGGAAACCTAGATGTTCTACAATTTTATTTTGACAGGAACCAGCAAAACCTGCTCCAGACTATTTTAAAGTTGGAATGAAACTTGAAGCAGTAGACAAAAAGAACCCTTATTTAATTTGCCCAGCGACCATCGGAGATGTTAGAGGAGATGAAGTTTTCATTACATTTGATGGCTGGCGGGGAGCATTTGACTATTGGTGCAAATATGATTCTCGAGATATCTTCCCAGTCGGATGGTGTGGCTTAACAGGAGATGCACTACAGCCACCAGGCAACAATGGTAAAACCACCAGTAATAACGCTTAATCTATCTTCCCAAATTTTGCTGCTGTTAAGCAGCTGGGACTTAAGAACCAACTGATCTTATGCAGATTTTAGGATTTTGATATGTAAACAGCTGATGCAGATGAAATAGTGACACGTTTTCACTGTATCATACCGAAGGATATGATTTAGTCACAGATTCCATGACTTTATTGGACCTCCATGACTTCTTTGGCTTCAGCTGTCAGCGGCCAGGGCCGAGTCAGGGCTGTGTGCCTGCCCCCCCACCCCGTATGGCACTGTGCACCCCCTGGCTACAACCGCGGCTGCGGTTGGAGTGTGCGCCCTCCCTCCCCTTGAGCCTAGAGCAGGGGCTGTGTCCCATCCCTCTCCTGTAGTGGTGGGGCTCGGGCTGTCAATCTCTTCCCCCTGCCCCTCCCCCCTTCCCCCATGGGGCTCCAGTTGTTATTGCTCCTCCGACCCCTGGTTATTTTTAGTAAAAGTCACGGACAGGTCATGGCTCCCGTGAATTTTTGTTTATTGCCCGTGACCTGTCTGTAACTTTTACTAAAAATAACCTTGACAAAATCTTAACCTCAATCATATATTTTTGTGTTGTCTCTTTGAGAAATTATTATTGCTCATTTACAGTAGTTCACAACTATTTGTGCACACAGTAGCTCTGGAAACTCTTCTTGACTGACATTTATATGCCGTAATTTGTTTCTTTATCATTCCTGCTCTAATTCTGATAATGGTTGAAGACCAAATCTAAACAAATTCCATTAAAACCAATTGCATTTAAATTCTCAGGCAGTGAGAGATCTGGATATGTTCAGTTCTCTATGTACTTTTGAAGAATATTGGACTTCATCTAGACCTTTTACTTACATTATTGGTAGTCTCAATAATGTTGGTAGCTGTATTAATTGAATTTCATAGGAATTTATATTCAACTTTGCATCAACACCTTACCTCACAGTTATAGAATGGAGCTCTGAAGAACAAAAAAAACTGTTTTAAAGTAGGAAATGCAATAAAAGTTTCTTTATTGTTTCCAAGGGATTCAAACTCTAGGCTTACCTGTAGCATTTGCTTTTGGCTGTAAACTTTCTGTTTTTGACGTTGTATATTATTAGGCTCTTCCAAATACTTTGTTTGCTGCTTACCTACCTAGTTATGTGAACCTATAGATAGAGAGCCCCCTTAGCTAATAGCCAACTTTTCTCTGTCATTATATACCCATTTCCTTCTTTGCCAAGGTATGTGAAATGAAAGAGGAATATTATTGTTTAATATCTGTGATATGCTATGGGGTCTCTTATAAGATATCTGAAATCTGAAATTTTGCTGTAAAACAATTTGGGTTGTATTATCTTACTCCTTTCAGATTCAAGATGTGTGAAAGGAGTTTTTATAAGAAGGAATCACATTTTAAAATTCATTCTACTGTTACTGAATAATTTGTTCTAATCATGAACGGTTTCACTGTGTGTGTTAAGTGGATGAGAAACAAGAAGAGCACATTTCTGTAGAAAAGTTGGTAGAACAAAGAAGACAAGTAACCATTTATGGTTCTTTTCCCAACATTTTTCATTTTTAGGACAACAATGTAAGAATCAGAGGTAAGGCTAGCCACTAAAGATTGGCATGAGAATTGGGAAGAGTTGTCACAGAAAATCTTAGTGTAATAGAACCTGTTAGACTGAAACAGGGTTAGGGAGGAAAGGTGATCCAGTGGTTATGGGCCTAGCCTGGGACTCCCTGCTCTGTCACAGACTTCCTTGGACAAGTCACTTAGTCTTTCTGTGCCTCAGTTCCCCATCTGTAAAATGGGGATAACACCACTGCTCTAGCTCACAGGGATTTTGTGAGGATAAAGGCTAACGAATACAGGCTATGAATAAGATGTGTTAAAACTTGTATGGAAACTTCATGTATGTTCATTATGATAAAATGAAAAGATGTTCAAAAAGCATTGAAGCACTCAGATACTACAATAATGGGGGTCATTTAAGTACCTTAGGTAGGTAGAAAAAATAATACTGTCTTTTTAAAAAGGCTTTGAAGATTGGAGGGTTTTCTCCATACAGTTGCATTTCTATCCTTTATAGTTAGGAACATAATTTTAAAGCAATACTTCTGTGAGATTGGAGATGATGAGAAGAAAGGTGTATTTCCAGTCAATTCCCAGGGTGATTCTCATATGAAATAAGAGATTTAGATATAAGAAATATGTTTCTTAGTTGATTTTAGTGACAACTTCAGCCTTTTCCTCAACAGCTTTAGCTTGGGATCTTAAAAGGTGACTAAGAGTTAAGCACCTAACTTCCATTGAAAGTTAGGGGAGTTAGGTGCTTAACTCCCCTAGGCTCCTTTGAAAATCCCAGTTGTAATTTGCAGCATACAGAGAAATGTCATCCACTGCCTTTCTGTTGATAAATTGTTCATCCACCAGTTTAGGTCACATGGTCTGTTTTTTTTCTAGGAATGTTTATGAAATTTAAGGAAAATATCAAGGACTTGGATTTAAATCTAATCCCAAGTCTTAAAGTTGCATGGGATTTTGGAGAATGGAAATGGCTTTGATCTCTTGTATCAACATGTTATCTTGATGTATGGCACCTCTGTCATCTGAAGATGCAACTGCAAGCAAACTGATCCCACGTTCATAGGACTTAGGTCTGAATATAGAAAAGAGATCTTTGATTCTAATATATAGCGACCTGATATTCTATATTCAGACCTAAATCCTTCCTGCAGTAGTGGACCAAAGAGGAGATTATGATCAAGGGAAACCTTTGAATGTGTGGCTGGAAAGAAATTCAGAACTAAACTAATTTGAGCTATGATAATCTGTGGGGTGCTGGCTACTACTAAGTATATTTGGTAGGAAAGAGGCTGTATTTCCCTAAGAGAAATCGAAAGGAATGTGATGTGCTATTTCCCAAAGGAAAAATTATGGCGCAGACGACAGCTTGATGATTTGACGTATGCTGTTAACTAGCAAATATCTGCTGGAGAAATACCCGTCTTTCACTTTCTCACCCCCCTTTGGACCCCTGGAATTTGGGCACATTTGAAAGATGACTCCTTTAAAACACTGTGTTTCAATATCCCAATCTTTGAATCAGGAAAGAATTTTCATGGTTTTACAGAAGTGTTGTGAAGCTTCATTTTTTTAATGCTTGTAAAAGGTCCTTTCTTCCCTTTTCTTTATCACCTAATTGTTTTCATCTTGTCACCTTCCGTCTTTTTTTGTTGCATGCTGTAGGGCTGAAGCGTAGAGCTTTTTTTACATTGAGGCCTGATCTACACTAGAAAATTAGATCAATTAAATTCACACTCCTGAGTGGCATAATTAAGCCAACCTAAGGCCCTGTCTACACTACACAGTTTTGTTAACAAAAGTCAGCTTTCATCAACAACACAGTGAAGGTGTACAATGCTCCTTTTGCCCACAACATTCATCTGCTTTGTTGACAAAATAAAGCATAGAACTTTTTTTTGGCAAAGTTATATCAACAAAAGTCAGTGTAGACACTGCGCTTGGTTATGTTGCTATAGTTGGCCTCCAGGAGGTGTCCCACAATGCCCATCCTGATTGCTCCGGTCAGCAGTTCAAACTCTGCTGCCCTGCACCCAGGTACACAGGCATCTGTCCTTCCCCCTTTTAAGACCCGGGAATTTTTGAAATGCCACTTCCTGTTTGCTCGGTGTGGACAGCTCACATCGCATCTTCCCAATTGACCATGGCGGCTCCATGCAGCAAACGCTTTCCCGCTTGGAGCACACCTGGGTTGTTGGATATGCTGGCACGGTGGGGAGAAGAGGCTGTGCAGTCCCAGCTCTGCTCCAGCCATAGAAATTTTGATACTTATGGTCAGATTTCTTGTGGCTTGTGTGATAAGGGCTATGCGGGACATGCATCAGTGCCGTGCAAAGATAAAGGAGCTGAGGCATGCATACCAGAAGGCAAGGGAGGCAAACTGTCGCTCTGTGCTGCGCCAAAGACCTGCCACTTCTAGAAGAAGCTGGATGCCATCCTTGACGGTGATCACACCTACACCGCCAAGAGCCCCATGGATACTTGGGCGGGGCTGGAGGTGGTGGCAGACAGCAGACTCAACCCCAAGGATGAAGTCATGGGCGAGGAGGTCGAGTTGGAGGACAATGTGGAGCCCACAACAGGGTCATCCGATGGTATGGCGAGTCGGGACCTCTTTTCCACTCCAGAGGGGTCTAGTCAGTCCCAGCAGTCCCTCTCTAGCGCGCATGATGCGGGAGAGGAGATCTCTGGTAAGTGATCTTTTTGAGTTGATGATGCTCGGTTATATGAGGTAGAGCTGTCCTTTGCTCTGTATATTCTAGAAGTGAGTGAAAGGATAGAAATGTACAAGATTAGCTGTGTTTGCATGTGCTTCACATTACCCTGTGCAGCTAAGCAGTGCAGTGGAACATTTTGTTAATGCACACCGAGATTTCACAGGAATCCTCTAGGGAGATCTCTAGGAAACTTTCCTGGAGGTACTTGCCAATTCTCTGTCGAAGATTCCTTGGCAGAGCTGCTTTGCTCCTTCCCCCATTGTAGGAAACTTTCCTGTGCCAATTGGCAATCATTTGTGCAGGGACTAAAGCAGCACACAGGCAAGCAGCATCGGGACTGTGTCTGAAGCTGAATGCTTCACCTTTGCATCCTTGCTTACCTTCAGGAGTAAGATATCGCCTTCACTGACCCCCACCTATGGAAAATTATGGCAGAATTTACAATATTGTCCCTAATCACCTGCAGTGATCCCCTTAAAATACCACCTAGACCCTTGCTCCATCTTGAATGCCCAACCCACCCCATCCCTCTCTGGGCCGAACTCACCATGTTTAGGGTGTTCACTGAGATGTGTGCTTGTCAAGGGACAGAGAAAAAGTGATTCATATGTTAAAGGAGGTGTATTTTACTATGATGATTCAATGCTGTGTGTGAACTAACAGTCATGCTTCTGTGTATTATTTCTTGTGCTTACGCAGATATGGCCTATAGGGGAACCTTCTACACATTGGTGGAGCACCTCTGCCAAATAAGGAAGCAACCAAGGCAGAACAAGAAAGACATGTTCTGAGAAGTGCGCCAATACTCAGAGGCCAAAAAAAAGAGAATGCAGGGACTGGTGAGAGACCCTGAAAGAAAAATTTAAAATAGCAAGGCAAGACAGAAAGGAGAGTGAGGAGTGCATTGTAAAGGGTCAGGAGTGGATGATAGAAGTGGTGGAGGAGCAAACAGATGTTGAAGTCCATAATCACACTGCAGGCAGAAGACATGCATGCTCACCACCCCCCGCAGCTGATACACAACTGCTTTCCGTGCCCTCCCCAAACTGCCCCACAGATTCCTTGCAACTTCCCAAACGTCTCAGTATCCCGTTCACTCCATCCCTTCGGACAGCTTCCAGAATGATAGTTGGACTTACACACAGCTATGAGAGCCTACACTGCCCTGCACTCCTATCTCCCTTCCCACCAAGTCTTTTGTGTGTGTGTGTGTGTGTGTGTGTGTGTGTGTGTGTGTGTTTTAATTGGTATTTAATAAAAACAAATTATCTGAAAGATAAGCAATCTCTATTTGTCTCCTACACGTGGTGGTTAAAATGTAGCCCCCCGTTGGGCCACTAATAGACCTGGTATCTGGCTGCTCAAATTCAGCAGCCAGGTGATCTGTCTCCGCGCTCCACCCCAGGGAAAACTTTTCACCCTTATCCTCACAAATATCATGGAGTGTGCAGTAGGCTGCTATGACTATGGGAATATTTTCTCATTAAGGTCTGACTCTGCCAGCTTGCTTTTAATCTGCCAAAGGCACATTCTACAGTCATTCTGCACCGGCTCAACCTGTTGAAGTGCTCTTTGCTGCTGTCCAGGTTTCCCGTGTAAGCTTTCATGAGCCATGGGCTGTAAGGGGTGTGATGGGTTGGATCATAGAATCCCTTTTGGGACTGCCACCAGATGTGCCTAGACTACCTCTGAGCCTGTTTTCCCTGCCAGCTTGGGACTTCAGTGCCTTGCCTTGTTTGAGCCAGACACGCTTGCCTGCTGCAAACACAGATCCAAGTCTGAACCACATCCCCCACAAGCTGCAGGCTTAACTGAAAACAGCTTAAGAAGTGCTCCTGTCTCCAGCACTCAGATACCCAACTCCCAATGGGGTCCAAACCCCAAATAAATCTGTTTTACCCTGTTAAAGCTTATACAGGGTAAACTCATAAATTGTTCGCTCTCTATAACACTGATAGAGATATGCTCAGCTGTTTGCCCCTCCCCCCTGGTATTAATACATACTCTGGGTTAATTAATAAGTAAAAAGTGATTTTATTAAATACAAAAAGTAGGATTTAAGTGGTTCCAAGTAGTAGCAGACAGAACAAAGTGAATTACCAAGCAAAATAAAATAAAACACACAAGTCTAAGCCTAATACAGTAAGAAAACTGATTACAGATAAAATCTCACCCTCAGAGATGTTTCAATAAGCTTCTATCACAGACTGGATGCCTTCCTAGTCTGGGCCCAATCCTTTCCCCTGGTACAGCCCTTGTTCTAGCTCAGGTGGTATCTAGGGGATTTCTCATGACTGCAGCCCTCTTTGTTCTGTTTCACCCATTTATATATTTTCTGCACGAGACAGAAATCCTTTGTCCCTCTCTGGGTTCCCACCCCTCCTTCTAAATGGAAAAGCACCAGGTTTAAGATGGATTCCGGTTCAGGTGATATGATCACATGTCACTGTAAGACTTCATTACCCACTTGCCAGCACACAGGTATACAGGAAGACTTGCAAGTAAACAGAGCCATCTACAGTCAGTTGTCCTGGTTAATGGGTGCCATCAAGATTCCAAGCCACCACTAATGGCCCACACTTTGCATAATTACAATAGGACCTCAGAATTATATTTCATATTTCTAG